>NW_026947550.1:0-626582 GCF_034190915.1 Cavia porcellus | reverse complement strand
CATTGGGTGGTCAGGAAAGATGAAGTGGCAAAGTCGGATAGGTTTCTGAAAAACATCGCGGGGTGGTGCGCATTGTAAGGTTTTCTAACAGGCCATTCACTAGTAGGAGTGAGAAAAACAGTACGGGGTGATGTGAATCGGAGGACCTGAATTAGGATAGGCAGTGTGTGGCAATGTAGGATGGAGAAAATCACGACGGGGCAGTCAGCATGGGGTGGTCAGGAAACATGCGGTGGCAATGTAGGATAGGTTTCTGAAAAACATCGCGGGGTGGCGCGCACTGTAAAGGTTTCTTACAGGCCATTCACTAGTAGGAGTGAGAAAAACATCATGGGGTGGTGTGAATAGGAGGGTCTGAATTAGATTAGGCAGTGTGTGGTAATGTAGGATGGAGAAAAGCAAGAAGCCGTGGTGAGCATGGGGAGGTACCAAAACATGCAGTGACAATGTTGGATAGGTTTCTGAAAAACATCGCGGGGTGGTGTGCATTGTAAGGGTTTCTAACAGGCCATTCACAAGTAGGAGTGAGAAAAATATCACAGTGGGTGTGAGTCGGAGGGCCTAAGTTAGAATAGCCAGTGAGTGGCAATGTAGGATGGAGAAAAGCACCAAGGGTGGTCAGCATTGGGAGGTCAGGAAATATGCGGTGGCAAAGTAGGATAGGTTTCTGAAAAACATCGCGGTGTGGTGCACATTGTATTGTTTTCCAAAGGCCATTCACTAGTAGGAGTGAGAAAAAAATAACGGGGTGGTGTGAATCAGAGGGCCTGAATTAGCATAGGCAGTGAGTGGCAATGTAGGATGGAGAAAAGCATCACCCCGTATTTAGCAAGGCGAGATCAGGAAACATGCGGTGGCAATGTAGGAAAGGTTTCTCAAAAACATCGCGGGGTGGTGCGCATTGTAAGTGTTTCTAACAGGCCATTCACTACTAGGAGTGAGAAAATCATCATGGGGTGGTGTGAATCGGAGGGCCTGAATTAGATTAGGCATTGAGTGGCAGTGTAGGTTCTAGCAAACCAAGAAGGGCCGTGAGCATGTGGAGGTCAGGAAACACGAAGTGGCAATGTAGGATAGGTTCCTGAAAAACATCTCTGGGAGGTGTGCATTGTAAGGTTTTCTAACAGGCCATTCACTAGTAGGAGTTAAAAAAACATCACGGAGTGATGTGAATTGGAATTCCTGAATTAGGATAGGCATTGAGTGGCAATGTAGGAAGGAGAAGCACAACTGGGTGGTCAGCATGGGGAGGTCAGGAAACATGCGGTGGCAATGTAGCATACGTTAGTGATAAACTTGGCGGGGTGGTCACATTGTAAGGGTTTCTAACAGGCCATTCACTAGTAGGAGTGAGAAAAACATCATGGGGTGGTGTGAATAGGAGAGCCTGAATTAGATTAGGCAGTGTGTGGTAATGTAGGATGGAGAAAAGCAAGAAGCCGTGGTGAGCATGGGGAGGTCAGGAAACATGCAGTGACAATGTAGGATAGGTTTCTGAAAAACATTGCGGGGCGTGCGCATTGTAAGGGATTCTAACAGGATATTCACAAGTAGGAGTGACAAAATCATCACAGGGGTTGTGAATCGGAGGGCCTGAGTTAGAATAGCCAGTGAGTGGCAATAGGATGGAGAAAAGCACCAAGGGGTGGTCAGCATTGAGAGGTCAGGAAACATGCAGTGGCAATATAGGATAGGTTTCTGAAAAACTTCGAGAAGTGGTGCGCATTCTATGGTTTTCTAACAGGCCATTCACTAGTAGGAGTGAGAAAAACATCACGGGGTGGTGTGAATCAGAGGGCCTGAATTAGCATAGGCAGCGTGTGGCAATGTGGCATGGAGAAAAGCATCACCCCGTAGTTAGCAAGGTGAGGTTAGGAAACATGCGGTGGCAATATAGGATAGGCTTCTGTAAAACATCATGGGGTGGTGCGCATTGTAAGGGTTTTAACTGGCCATTCACTAGTAGGAGTGAGAAAAACATCATGGGGTGGTGTGAATTCGAAGGCCTGAATTAGATTAGGCAATGAGTGGCAATGTAGGATCTAGCAAGGCAAGACGGGCGGTGAGCATGGGGATGTCAGGAAACAAGAAGTGGCAATGTCGGTTAGACTTCTGAAAAACATCGAGGGGTGGTGCACAGTGTAAGGTTTTCTAACAGGACATTCACTAGTAGCAGTGAGACAAACATCATGGAGTGATGTGTATCGGAAGGCCTGAATTAGGATAGGCAGTGAGTGGCAATGTAGGGTGGGGAAAAGCACCATGGGGTGGTCAGCATGGGGAGATAAGGAAACATGGGGTGGCAATGTAGGATAGGTTTCGGAATAACATCGCGGGGTGGTGCGCATTGTAACGGTTTCTAACAGGCCATTCACAAGTAGGAGTGATAAAAACATCACGGGGTGGTGTGAATCAGAGGGCCACAATTACGAAAGGCAGTGAGTGGTAATGTAGGATGGAGAAAAGCACCACGGGATGTCAGCATGGGGAGGTCAGGAAACATTCGGTGGCAATGTAGGATAGATTTCTGAAAACCATCGCTGTGTGGTGCGCATTGTAAGGGTTTCTAACAGGCCATTCACTAGTAGGAGTGAGAAAAACATCACGGAGAGGTGTGTATCTGAGAGCCTGAATTAGGATAGGCAGTGAGTGGCAATGTAGCATGGAGAAAAGCACCATGGGGTGATCATCATGGGGAGGTCAGGAAACATGCGGTGGCAATGTAGGATAGGTTTCTGAAAAACATCGCGGGGTGTTGCGCATTGTAATAGTTTCTAACAGGACATTCACTAGTAGGAGTGAGAAAAACGTCATAGGGTGGTGTGAATAGGAGGGCCTGAATTAGATTAGGCAGTGTGTGGTAATGTAGGATGGAGAAAAGCAAGAAGCCGTGGTGAACTTGGGGAGGTCAGGAAACATGCAGTGACAATGTAGGATAGGTTTCTGAAAAACATCGCGGGGTGGTGCGCATTGTAAGGGTTTCTAACAGGACATTCACAAGTAGGAGTGAGAAAAACATCACAGGGTTTGTGAATAGGAGGGCCTGAATTAGAAAAGCCAGTGAGGGGCAATGTAGGATGGAGAAAAGCACCAAGGGGTGGTCAGCATTGGGAGGTTAGGAAACATGCGGTGGCAATGTATGATAGGTTTCTGAAAAACATCGTGGGGTGGTGCACATTGTAAGGGTTTCTAACAGGCCATTCACTAGTAGGAGTGGGAAAAACATCATGGGGTGGTGGGAATCGGAGGGCCTGAATTAGATTAGGCAGTGAATGGCAATGTAGGATTTAGCAAAGCAAGACGGGGCGATGAGCATGGTGAGGTCAGGAAACATTAAGTGGCAATGTAGGATAGACTTCTGCAAAACATCGCGGGGTGGTGCGCATTGTAAGGTTTTCTAACAGGCCATTCACTAGTAGCATTGAGACAAACATCACGGAGTGATGTGAATTCGAAGGCCTGAATTAGGATAGGCAGTGAGTGGCAATGTAGGATGGCGAAGCACAACGGGTTGGTCAACATGGTGAGGTCAGGAAACATGTGGTGGCAATGTAGCATACGTTTGTTAAAAATATAGCGTTGTGGTCACATTCTAAGGGTTTCTAACAGGCCATTCACTAGTAGGAGTGAGAAAAACTTCACGGGGTGGTGTGAATCAGAGACCCTGTATTAGGTTAGTTAATGAGTGGCAATGTAGAATGGAGAGAAGCACCACGGGCTGGTCAGCATGCGGAGGTAAGGAAACATGCGGTGGCAATGTAGGATACGTTTCTGAAAAACATTGCAGGGTGGTGCGTATTGTAAGGTTTTCTAACAGGCCATTCACTAGTAGCAGGGAGAAAAACATCACGGAGTGATGTGAATCGGAAGGCCTGAATTAGGTTAGGCAGTGAATGACAATGTAGGACCTAGTAAAGCAAGACGGGGCGGTGAGCTTGGGGAGGTCAGGAAAGATGAAGTGACAAAGTAGGATAGGTTTCTGAGACACATCTCCGGGTGGTGCGCATTGTAAGGGTTTCTAACAGGCCATTCACTAGTAGGAGTGAGAAAAACAGAACGGGGTGGTGTGAAAAGGAGGACCTGAATTAGGATAGGCAGTGTGTGGCAATGTAGGATGGAGAAAATCACGACGGGGTAGTCAGCATGGGGAGGTCAGGAAACATGCGGTGGCAATGTAGAATAAGTTTCTGAAATACATCGCGGGGTGGCGCGCACTGTAAAGGTTTGTTACAGGCCATTCAATAGTAGGAGTGAGAAAAACATCATGGGGTGGTGTGAATAGGAGGGCCTGAATTAGATTAGGCAGTGTGTGGTAATGTAGGATGGAGAAAAGCAAGAAGCCGTGGTGAGCATGGGTAGGTCAGGAAACATGCAGTGACAATGTAGGATAGGGTTCTGAAAAACATCGTGGGGTGGTGTGCATTGTAAGGGTTTCTAACAGGCCATTCACAAGTAGGAGTGAGAAAAACATCACATGGGGGTGTGAGAAAAACATCACGGGGTGGTGTTAATCGGATTGCCTGAATTAGATTAGGCTGTGAGTGGTAATGTAAGATGGAGAAAAGAAAGAAGGCGTGGTGAGCATGGGGAGGTCAGGAAACATGCGGTGGCAATGTAGGATAGGTTTCTGAAAAACATCGCGGTGTGATGCGCATTGTAAGGGTTTCTAACAGGCCATTCACAACTAGGAGTGAGAAAAACATAACCGGGTGGTGTTAATCAGATCTCCTGAATTAGATTAGGCAGTGAGTGGCAATGTAAAATAGAAAAAAGCACCAAGGGGTGGTCAACATGGGGAGGTCAGGAAACATGCAGTGGCAATGTAGAATAGGTTTTTGAAAAACATCGCGGGTAGGTGCGCCTTGTAAGGGTTTCTAACAGGCCATTCACTAGTAGGAGTGAGAAAAACATCACGGGGTGTTGTGAATCGGAGGGCCTGAATTCATATAGGCAGTTAGTGGCATTTAGGATGGAGAAAAGCACCAAGGGGTGGTCAGCATGGGGAGGTCACGAAACATGCAGTGGCAATGTAGGATAGTTTTCTGAAAAAACATTGCTGGGTGGTGTGCATTGTAATGTTTTCTCACAGGCCATTCACCAGTAAGAGTGAGAAAAACATCACAGGGTGGTGTGAACGAGGACTTAAATTAGGTTAGGCAGTGATTGGCAATGTCGGAAAGAGAAAAGCACCATGGGGTGTTCAGCATGGAGAGGTAATGAAACATGCAGTGGCAATTTAGGATAGGTTTCAGATAACCATCGCAGGGTCGTGCACATTGTAAGGGTTTCTAACAGGCCATTCACTAGTAGGAGTGAGAACAACATCACGAGGTGGTGTGAATCTGAGGGCCTGAATTAGAATAGGCAATGAGTGGCAATGTACGTTGGAGAAAAGCACCAAGGGGTTGTCAGCATGTGGAGTTGAGGAAACAAGCGGTGGCAATGTAGGATAGGTTTCTAAAAAACATCGCGGGGTGGTGCGCATTGTAAAGGTTTCTCACAGGCCTATCACTAGTAAGAGTGAGAAAAATATCACAGGGTAGTGTGAATCATAGTAGCTGAATTAGGACAGGTAGTGAGTAGCAATTTAGGATGGAGAAAAGCAACACGGGGTGGTCAACATGAGGAGGTCAGGAAACATGCGGTGGCCATGTACGATAGGTTTCTGAAAAACAATTCAGGTTGGTGCGCATTTTAAGGGTTTCAAAGAGACCATTCACTAGTAGGAGTGAGAAAAACATCACGGGGTGGTGTGAATCGGAGGGCCTGATATAGGACATGCAATGAGTGGCAATGTAGCATGGAGAAAAGCACCACGGGGTGGTCAGCATGGTGAGTTCATGAAACATGCGGTGGTAAAGTAGGATATGTTTCTGAAAAACATTGCGGGGTGATGCGCGCTGTACGGGTGTCTAACAGGCGATTCACTAGTAGGAGTGAGAAAAACATCACAGGGTGGTGTGATTCGGAGGGCCTGAATTAGAATAGGCAGTGAGTGGCAATTTAGGATGGAGAAAATGAAGACGGAGTGGTCAGCATGGTGAGATCAGGAAACATGCAGTGGCAATATGGGATAGGTTTCTGAAAAACATCGCGGGGCGGTGTCCATTGTAAGGGTTTATAACAGGCCATTCACTCGTAGGAGTGAGAAAAACATCACGGTGTGGTGGGAATCGGAGGGCCTTAATAAGTATAGGCAGTGAGTGGCAATGTAGGATGGAGAAAAGCAAGATGGGGTGGTCAGCATGGGGAGGTCAGTAAACATGCAGTGGCAATGTAGGATAGGATTCTGAAATCATCGTGGGGTGGGTCGCATTGTAAGGGGTTCTAACTGGCCATTCAATAGTAGTAGTGAGAAAAACATCACGGGGTGGTGTGAATCGGTGTGCCCGAATTAGATTAGGCAGTGAGTGGCAACGTAGGATGGAGAAAAGCACCACGGGATATTCAGCATGGGGAGGTCAGGAAACATGCGGTGGCATTGTAGGATAGGTTTCTGAAAAACATCGTGGGTTGGGGCTCATTGTAAGGGTTTCTAACAGGCCATTCCATAGTAGGAGTGAGAAAAAACATCATGGGGTGGTGTTAATCGGATTGCCTGAATTAGATTAGGCAGTGAGTGGTAATGTAAGATGGAGAAAAGAAAGAAGGCGTGGTGAGCATGGGGAGTTCAGGAAACATGCAGTGGCAATGTAGGATAGGTTTCTGAAAAACTTCGCCGGGTGATGCGCATTGTAACGGTTTCTAACAGGCAATTCACAACTAGGAGTGAGAAAAACATCACAGGGTGGTGTTAATCAGATTGCCTGAATTAGATTAGGCCGTGAGTGGCAATGTAAAATAGAAAAAAGCACCAAGGGGTGGCCAACATGGGGAGGTCAGGAAACATGCAGTGGCAATGTAGGATAGGTTTCTGAAAAAACATCGCTGGGTGGTGCGCATTGTAACGTTTTCTAACAGGCCATTCACTAGTAAGAGTGAGAAAAACATCACAGGGTGGTGTGAACGCGGGCTTAAATTAGGATAGGCAGTTATTGGCAATGTCGGAAGGAGAAAAGCACCATGGGGTGGTCAGCATGGGGAGGTAATGAAACATGCAGTGGCAATTTAGAATAGGTTTCAGATAAACATCGCAGGGTCGTGCACATTGTAAGGGTTTCTAACAGGCCATTCACCAGTAGGAGTGAGAATAGCATCACGAGGTGGTGTGAATAGGAGGGCCTGAATTAGAATAGGCAGTGAGTGGCAATGTACGTTGGAGTAAAGCACCATGGGATTGTCAGCACGGGGAGTTCAGGAAACATGCAGTAGCAATGTAGGATAGGTTTCTGAAAAACATCGCAGGGTGGTGCGCATTGTAAGTGTTTCTAACAGGCCTTTCACTAGTAGGATTGCGAAAACATCACAGGGTGTTGTGAATCGGAAGGCCTGAATCAGGATAGGCAGTGAGTGGCAATGTAGGATGGAGAAAAGCACAACGGGGCGGTCAGCATGGGGTGGTCTGAAAACATGCAGTGGCAATGTAGTATAGGTTTCTGACAAACATCGCAGGTTGGTGCACATTGTAATGGTTTCTAACAGGCCATTCATTAGTAGGAGTGAAAAAAACATCACGGACTGGTGTGAATCGGAGGGCCTGAATCAGGATAGGCTGAGAGTGGCAATGTAAAATGGAGAAAAGCACCATGGGGTGGTCAGCATGCGGAGGTTAGGAAACATGAAGTGGAAATGTAGGATAGGTTTCTGAAAAACAACGCGGGGTGGTGTGCATTGTAAGTGTTTCTAACAGCCCATTCACTAGTAGGAATGAGAACAACATCACGCGGTGGTGTGAATCGGAATGCCTGAAACAGAATTGGCAGTGAGTGTCAATGTAGGATGGAGAGAAGCACCATGGGGTGGTCAGCATGGGGAGGTCATGAAACATGCTTTGGCAATGTAGGATAGGTTTCTGAAAAACATCGCGGGGTGGTGCGCATTGTAAGGGTTTGTAACAGGCCATTCACTAGTAGGAGTGAGAACAACAGCACGGGGTGGTGTGAAACGGAGGG
The DNA here is from genome assembly GCF_034190915.1 of Cavia porcellus. NCBI lineage: Eukaryota > Metazoa > Chordata > Mammalia > Rodentia > Caviidae > Cavia > Cavia porcellus. Next base: position 618,531 of record NW_026947550.1, on the reverse strand, counting down.
CCTGAATTAGGATAGGCAGTGAGTGGCAATGAAGAATGGAGAAAAGCACCACCGGGTGGGCAACATGGGGAGGTCAGGAAACATGCAGTGGCTATGCAGGATAGGTTTGTGAAAAACATCACGGGGTGGTGCGCATTGTAAGCGTTTCTAACAAGCCATTCACAAGTAGGAGTGAGAAAAACATCACGGGCTGGTGTGAATCAGAGGGCCTGAATTAGGATAGGCAGTGAGTGGCAATGTAGGATGGAGAAAAGCATCACCCCGTAGTTAGCAAGGCGAGGTCAGGAAACATGCGGTGGCAATGTAGGATAGGTTTCTGGTAAACATCGCGGAGTGGTGGGCATTTTATGGTTTTCTAACAGGCCATTCACTAGTAAGAGTGAGAAAAACATCACGAGGTGGTGTGAATTGGAGGGCCTGAATCAGCATAGGCAGTGAGTCCAATGGAGGATGGAGAAAATCACCACGGGTTGGTCAGCATGGGGATGTTCAGGAAACATGCTGTTCCAATGTAGGACTGGTTTCTAAAAAACATCGCGGGGTGGTGCGCATTGTAAGGGTTTCTAACAGGGCATTCACTAGTAGGAGTGAGAAAAACATCATGGGGTGGTGTGAATTGGGGGGCCTGTATTAGGATAGGCAGTGAGTGGAAATGTAGGATGGAGAAAAGCACCATTGGGTGTCAGCATGGGGAGGTCAGGAAACATGCAGTGGCAATGTAGGATAGGTTTCTGAAAAACATCGCATGGTGCTGCACTTGGTATGGATTTCTAACAGGCCATTAACTAGTAGGAATGAGAATAACATCACGGGGTGGTGTGAATCGGAGGGCCGGCATTAGATAAGGCAGTGAGAGGTAATGTAGGATGGAGAAAAGCAAGGCAGCGTGGTAAGCATGGGGAGTTCAGGAAAAATGCCGTGGCAATGTAGGATAGGTTTGTGAAAAACATCGCGGGGTGGTGTGAATCGGAGGGCCTGAAATAGGATAGGAAGTGAGTGGCAATGTAGGATGCAGAAAAGCCCCACGGGGTGGTCAGCATGTGGAGATCAGGAAACAAGCGGTGGCAATGTAGGATAGGTTTCTAAAAAACATCGCGGGGTGGTGCGCATTGTATGGGTGTGTTTTACATTACATTCACTAGTAGGAGTGAGAAAAACATCACGGGGTGGTGTGCATTGTAAGGGTTTCTCACAGGCCTATCAATAGTAAGAGTGAGAAAAACATCATGGGGTGGTGTGAGTCGGAGGAGCTGAATTAGGACAGGCAGAGAGTAGCAATGTAGGATGGAGAAAAGCAACACGGGGTGGTCAGCATGGGGATGTCAGGAAACATGCGGTGGCCATGTAGGATAGGTTTGTGAAAAACATTTCTGGGTAGTGCGCATTTTAAGGATTTCTAAGAGGCCATTCCCTAGTAGGAGTGAGAAAAACATCACGGGGTGGTGTCAATCGGATTGCCTGAATTAGATTAGGCAGTGAGTGGCAATGTAAAATAGAAAAAAGCACCAAGGGGTGGTCAACATGGGGAGGTCAGGAAACATGCAGTGCCAATGTAGAATAGGTTTCTGAAAATCATCGCGGGGAGGTGCGCCTTGTAAGGGTTTCTAACAGGCCATTCACTAGTAGGAGTGAGAAAAACATCACGGGGTGGTGTGAATCGGAGGGCCTGAATTCGGATAGGCAGTAAGTGGCATTTATAATGGAGAAAAGCACCACGGGGTGGTCAGCATGGGGAGGTCAGGAAACATGCATTGGCAATGTAGGATAGGTTTCTGAAAAAACATCGCTGGGTGGTGCGCACTGTAATGTTTTCTAACAGGCCATTCACTAGTAAGAGTGAGAAAAACATCACAGGGTGGGGTGAACGCGGACTTAAATTAGGATAGGGAGTGATTGGCAATGTCGGAAGGAGAAAAGCACCATGGGGTTGTCAGAATGGGGAGGTAATGAAACATGCAGTGGCAATTTAGGATAGGTTTCAGATAAACATCGCAGGGTCGTGCACATTGTAAGGGTTTCTTACAGGCCATTCACTAGTAGGAGTGAGAACAACATCACGAGGTGGTGTGAATCAGAGGGCCTGAATTAGAATAGGCAGTGAGTGGCAATGTACGTTGGAGAAAAGCACCATGGTGTTGTCAGCATGGGGAGTTCAGGAAACATGCAGTGGCAATGTAGGATAGGTTTCTGAAAATCATCGCGGGGTGGTGCGCATTGTAAGTGTTTATAACAGGCCTTTCACTAGTAGGATTGCGAAAACATCACAGGGTGTTGTGAATCGGAAGGCCTGAATCAGGATAGGCAGTGAGTGGCAATGTAGGATGGAGAAAAGCACCACGGGGCGGTCAGCATGGGGAGGTCTGAAAACATGCAGTGGCAATGTAGGATATGTTTGTGAAAAACATCGCGGGGTGGTGCGCATAGTAAGGGTTTGTAACAGGCCATTCACTAGTAGGAGTGAGAACAACAGCACTGGCTGGTGTGAATTGGAGGGCCTGAATTAGGATAGGCAGTGAGTGGGAATGAAGAATGGAAAAAAGCACCAAGGGGTGGTCAACATGGGGAGGTCAGGAAACATGCAGTGGCAATGTAGAATAGGTTTTTGAAAAACATCGCGGGTAGGTGCGCCTTGTAAGGGTTTCTAACAGGCCATTCACTAGTAGGAGTGAGAAAAACATCACGGGGAGTTGTGAATCGGAGGGCCTGAATTCATATAGGCAGTTAGTGGCATTTAGGATGGAGAAAAGCACCAAGGGGTGGTCAGCATGGGGAGGTCACGAAACATGCAGTGGCAATGTAGGATAGTTTTCTGAAAAAACATTGCTGGGTGGTGTGCATTGTAATGTTTTCTCACAGGCCATTCACCAGTAAGAGTGAGAAAAACATCACAGGGTGGTGTGAACGAGGACTTAAATTAGGTTAGGCAGTGATTGGCAATGTCGGAAAGAGAAAAGCACCATGGGGTGTTCAGCATGGAGAGGTAATGAAACATGCAGTGGCAATTTAGGATAGGTTTCAGATAACCATCGCAGGGTCGTGCACATTGTAAGGGTTTCTAACAGGCCATTCACTAGTAGGAGTGAGAACAACATCACGAGGTGGTGTGAATCTGAGGGCCTGAATTAGAATAGGCAATGAGTGGCAATGTACGTTGGAGAAAAGCACCAAGGGGTTGTCAGCATGTGGAGTTGAGGAAACAAGCGGTGGCAATGTAGGATAGGTTTCTAAAAAACATCGCGGGGTGGTGCGCATTGTAAAGGTTTCTCACAGGCCTATCACTAGTAAGAGTGAGAAAAATATCACAGGGTGGTGTGAATCATAGTAGCTGAATTAGGACAGGTAGTGAGTAGCAATTTAGGATGGAGAAAAGCAACACGGGGTGGTCAACATGAGGAGGTCAGGAAACATGCGGTGGCCATGTACGATAGGTTTCTGAAAAACAATTCAGGTTGGTGCGCATTTTAAGGGTTTCAAAGAGACCATTCACTAGTAGGAGTGAGAAAAACATCACGGGGTGGTGTGAATCGGAGGGCCTGATATAGGACATGCAATGAGTGGCAATGTAGCATGGAGAAAAGCACCACGGGGTGGTCAGCATGGTGAGTTCATGAAACATGCGGTGGTAAAGTAGGATATGTTTCTGAAAAACATTGCGGGGTGATGCGCGCTGTACGGGTGTCTAACAGGCGATTCACTAGTAGGAGTGAGAAAAACATCACAGGGTGGTGTGATTCGGAGGGCCTGAATTAGAATAGGCAGTGAGTGGCAATTTAGGATGGAGAAAATGAAGACGGAGTGGTCAGCATGGTGAGATCAGGAAACATGCAGTGGCAATATGGGATAGGTTTCTGAAAAACATCGCGGGGCGGTGTCCATTGTAAGGGTTTATAACAGGCCATTCACTCGTAGGAGTGAGAAAAACATCACGGTGTGGTGGGAATCGGAGGGCCTTAATAAGTATAGGCTGTGAGTGGCAATGTAGGATGGAGAAAAGCAAGATGGGGTGGTCAGCATGGGGAGGTCAGTAAACATGCAGTGGCAATGTAGGATAGGATTCTGAAATCATCGTGGGGTGGGTCGCATTGTAAGGGGTTCTAACTGGCCATTCAATAGTAGTAGTGAGAAAAACGTCACGGGGTGGTGTGAATCGGTGTGCCCGAATTAGATTAGGCAGTGAGTGGCAACGTAGGATGGAGAAAAGCACCACGGGATATTCAGCATGGGGAGGTCAGGAAACATGCGGTGGCATTGTAGGATAGGTTTCTGAAAAACATCGTGGGTTGGGGCTCATTGTAAGGGTTTCTAACAGGCCATTCCATAGTAGGAGTGAGAAAAAACATCATGGGGTGGTGTTAATCGGATTGCCTGAATTAGATTAGGCAGTGAGTGGTAATGTAAGATGGAGAAAAGAAAGAAGGCGTGGTGAGCATGGGGAGTTCAGGAAACATGCAGTGGCAATGTAGGATAGGTTTCTGAAAAACATCGCCGGGTGATGCGCATTGTAACGGTTTCTAACAGGCAATTCACAACTAGGAGTGAGAAAAACATCACAGGGTGGTGTTAATCAGATTGCCTGAATTAGATTAGGCCGTGAGTGGCAATGTAAAATAGAAAAAAGCACCAAGGGGTGGTCAACATGGGGAGGTCAGGAAACATGCAGTGGCAATGTAGGATAGGTTTCTGAAAAAACATCGCTGGGTGGTGCGCATTGTAACGTTTTCTAACAGGCCATTCACTAGTAAGAGTGAGAAAAACATCACAGGGTGGTGTGAACGCGGGCTTAAATTAGGATAGGCAGTTATTGGCAATGTCGGAAGGAGAAAAGCACCATGGGGTGGTCAGCATGGGGAGGTAATGAAACATGCAGTGGCAATTTAGAATAGGTTTCAGATAAACATCGCAGGGTCGTGCACATTGTAAGGGTTTCTAACAGGCCATTCACCAGTAGGAGTGAGAATAGCATCACGAGGTGGTGTGAATAGGAGGGCCTGAATTAGAATAGGCAGTGAGTGGCAATGTACGTTGGAGTAAAGCACCATGGGATTGTCAGCACGGGGAGTTCAGGAAACATGCAGTAGCAATGTAGGATAGGTTTCTGAAAAACATCGCAGGGTGGTGCGCATTGTAAGTGTTTCTAACAGGCCTTTCACTAGTAGGATTGCGAAAACATCACAGGGTGTTGTGAATCGGAAGGCCTGAATCAGGATAGGCAGTGAGTGGCAATGTAGGATGGAGAAAAGCACCACGGGGCGGTCAGCATGGGGTGGTCTGAAAACATGCAGTGGCAATGTAGTATAGGTTTCTGACAAACATCGCAGGTTGGTGCACATTGTAATGGTTTCTAACAGGCCATTCATTAGTAGGAGTGAAAAAAACATCACGGACTGGTGTGAATCGGAGGGCCTGAATCAGGATAGGCTGAGAGTGGCAATGTAAAATGGAGAAAAGCACCATGGGGTGGTCAGCATGCGGAGGTTAGGAAACATGAAGTGGAAATGTAGGATAGGTTTCTGAAAAACAACGCGGGGTGGTGTGCATTGTAAGTGTTTCTAACAGCCCATTCACTAGTAGGAATGAGAACAACATCACGCGGTGGTGTGAATCGGAATGCCTGAAACAGAATTGGCAGTGAGTGTCAATGTAGGATGGAGAGAAGCACCATGGGGTGGTCAGCATGGGGAGGTCATGAAACATGCTTTGGCAATGTAGGATAGGTTTCTGAAAAACATCGCGAAGTGGTGCGCATTGTAAGGGTTTGTAACAGGCCATTCACTAGTAGGAGTGAGAACAACAGCACGGGGTGGTGTGAAACGGAGGGCCTGAATTAGGATAGGCAGTGAGTGGCAATGAAGAATGGAGAAAAGCACCACCGGGTGGGCAACATGGGGAGGTCAGGAAACATGCAGTGGCTATGCAGGATAGGTTTGTGAAAAACATCACGGGGTGGTGCGCATTGTAAGCGTTTCTAACAAGCCATTCACAAGTAGGAGTGAGAAAAACATCACGGGCTGGTGTGAATCAGAGGGCCTGAATTAGGATAGGCAGTGAGTGGCAATGTAGGATGGAGAAAAGCATCACCCCGTAGTTAGCAAGGCGAGGTCAGGAAACATGCGGTGGCAATGTAGGATAGGTTTCTGGTAAACATCGCGGAGTGGTGGGCATTTTATGGTTTTCTAACAGGCCATTCACTAGTAAGAGTGAGAAAAACATCACGAGGTGGTGTGAATTGGAGGGCCTGAATCAGCATAGGCAGTGAGTCCAATGGAGGATGGAGAAAATCACCACGGGTTGGTCAGCATGGGGATGTTCAGGAAACATGCTGTTCCAATGTAGGACTGGTTTCTAAAAAACATCGCGGGGTGGTGCGCATTGTAAGGGTTTCTAACAGGGCATTCACTAGTAGGAGTGAGAAAAACATCATGGGGTGGTGTGAATTGGGGGGCCTGTATTAGGATAGGCAGTGAGTGGAAATGTAGGATGGAGAAAAGCACCATTGGGTGTCAGCATGGGGAGGTCAGGAAACATGCAGTGGCAATGTAGGATAGGTTTCTGAAAAACATCGCATGGTGCTGCACTTGGTAAGGATTTCTAACAGGCCATTAACTAGTAGGAATGAGAATAACATCACGGGGTGGTGTGAATCGGAGGGCCGGCATTAGATAAGGCAGTGAGAGGTAATGTAGGATGGAGAAAAGCAAGGCAGCGTGGTAAGCATGGGGAGTTCAGGAAAAATGCCGTGGCAATGTAGGATAGGTTTGTGAAAAACATCGCGGGGTGGTGTGAATCGGAGGGCCTGAAATAGGATAGGAAGTGAGTGGCAATGTAGGATGCAGAAAAGCCCCACGGGGTGGTCAGCATGTGGAGATCAGGAAACAAGCGGTGGCAATGTAGGATAGGTTTCTAAAAAACATCGCGGGGTGGTGCGCATTGTATGGGTGTGTTTTACATTACATTCACTAGTAGGAGTGAGAAAAACATCACGGGGTGGTGTGCATTGTAAGGGTTTCTCACAGGCCTATCAATAGTAAGAGTGAGAAAAACATCATGGGGTGGTGTGAGTCGGAGGAGCTGAATTAGGACAGGCAGAGAGTAGCAATGTAGGATGGAGAAAAGCAACACGGGGTGGTCAGCATGGGGATGTCAGGAAACATGCGGTGGCCATGTAGGATAGGTTTGTGAAAAACATTTCTGGGTAGTGCGCATTTTAAGGATTTCTAAGAGGCCATTCCCTAGTAGGAGTGAGAAAAACATCACGGGGTGGTGTGAATCGGTGGGTCGGAATTAGATTAGGCAGTGAGTGGCAATGTAGGATGGAGAAAAGCACCACGGGGTATTCAGCATGGGGAGGTCATGAAACATGCGGTGGTAATGTAGGATAGGTTTCTGAAAAACATCGTGGGGTGGGGCGCATTGTAAGGGTTTCTAACAGGCCATTCCATAGTAGGAGTGAGAAAAACATCACGGGGTGGTGTTAATCGGATTGCCTCGATTAGATTAGGCAGTGAGTGGTAATGTAAGATGGAGAAAAGAAAGAAGGCGTGGTGAGCATGGGGAGGTCAGGAAACATGCAGTGGCATTGTAGGATAGGTTTCTGAAAAACATCGCTGGGTGATGCGCATTGTAAGGGTTTCTAACAGGCCATTCACAACTAGGAGTGAGAAAAACATCACTGGGTGGTGTCAATCGGATTGCCTGAATTAGATTAGGCAGTGAGTGGCAATGTAAAATAGAAAAAAGCACCAAGGGGTGGTCAACATGGGGAGGTCAGGAAACATGCAGTGCCAATGTAGAATAGGTTTCTGAAAATCATCGCGGGGAGGTGCGCCTTGTAAGGGTTTCTAACAGGCCATTCACTAGTAGGAGTGAGAAAAACATCACGGGGTGGTGTGAATCGGAGGGCCTGAATTCGGATAGGCAGTAAGTGGCATTTATAATGGAGAAAAGCACCACGGGGTGGTCAGCATGGGGAGGTCAGGAAACATGCAGTGGCAATGTAGGATAGGTTTCTGAAAAAACATCGCTGGGTGGTGCGCACTGTAATGTTTTCTAACAGGCCATTCACTAGTAAGAGTGAGAAAAACATCACAGGGTGGGGTGAACACGGACTTAAATTAGGATAGGGAGTGATTGGCAATGTCGGAAGGAGAAAAGCACCATGGGGTTGTCAGAATGGGGAGGTAATGAAACATGCAGTGGCAATTTAGGATAGGTTTCAGATAAACATCGCAGGGTCGTGCACATTGTAAGGGTTTCTTACAGGCCATTCACTAGTAGGAGTGAGAACAACATCACGAGGTGGTGTGAATCAGAGGGCCTGAATTAGAATAGGCAGTGAGTGGCAATGTACGTTGGAGAAAAGCACCATGGTGTTGTCAGCATGGGGAGTTCAGGAAACATGCCGTGGCAATGTAGGATAGGTTTCTGAAAATCATCGCGGGGTGGTGCGCATTGTAAGTGTTTATAACAGGCCTTTCACTAGTAGGATTGCGAAAACATCACAGGGTGTTGTGAATCGGAAGGCCTGAATCAGGATAGGCAGTGAGTGGCAATGTAGGATGGAGAAAAGCACCACGGGGCGGTCAGCATGGGGAGGTCTGAAAACATGCAGTGGCAATGTAGGATATGTTTGTGAAAAACATCGCAGGGTGGTGCGCATAGTAAGGGTTTGTAACAGGCCATTCACTAGTAGGAGTGAGAACAACAGCACGGGCTGGTGTGAATCGGAGGGCTTGAATTAGGCTAGGCAGTGAGTGGGAATGAAGAATGGATAAAAGCACCATGGGGTGGGCAACATGGGGAGGTGAGGAAACATGCAGTGGAAATGTAGGATAGGTTTCTGACAAACATCACGCGGTGGTGTCATTGTAAGCGTTTCTCACAAGCCATTCACAAGTGGGAGTGAGAAAAACATCACGGTGTGGTGTGAATCGGATGGCATGAATCAGGATAGGGAGTGAGTGTCAATGTAGGACGGAGAAAAGCACCATGGGGTGCTCAGCATGGGGAGGTAAGGAAACATGTAGTGGCAATGTAGGATAGGTTTCTGACAAACATCGCAGGTTGGTGCGTATTGTAATGGTTTCGAACAGGCCATTCACTCGTAGGAGTGAAAAAAACATCACGAGGTGGTGTGAATCGGAGGGCCTGAATCAGGATAGGCAGCGAGTGGCAATGTAAAATGGAGAAAAGCACCACGGGGTGGTCAGCATGCGGAGGTTAGGAAACATGAAGTGGCAATGTAGGATAGGTTTCTGAAAAACTACGCAGGGTGGTGAGCATTGTAAGGGTTTCTAACAGCCCATTCACTAGTAGGAGTGAGAACAACATCACGAGGTGGTGTGAATCAGAGGGCCTGAATTAGAATAGGCAGTGAGTGGCAATGTACGTTGGAGAAAAGCACCATGGGGTTGTCAGCATGGGGAGTTCAGGAAACATGCAGTGGCAATGTAGGATAGGTTTCTGAAAAACATCGCGGGGTGGTGCGCATTGTAAGTGTTTATAACAGGGCTTTCACTAGTAGGATTGCGAAAACATCACAGGGTGTTGGGAATCGGAAGGCCTGAATCAGGATAGGCAGTGAGTGGCAATGTAGGATGGAGAAAAGCACCACGGGGCGGCCAGCATGGGGAGGTCTGAAAACATGCAGTGGCAATGTAGGATAGTTTTGTGAAAAACATCGCGGGGTGGTGCGCATTGTAAGGGTTTGTAACAGGCCATTCACTAGTAGGAGTGAGAACAACAGCACTGGCTGGTGTGAATTGGAGGGCCTGAATTAGGATAGGCAGTGAGTGGGAATGAAGAATGGAAAAAAGCACCACGGGGTGGGCAACATGGGGAGGTGAGGAAACATGCAGTGGAAATGTAGGATAGGTTTCTGAAAAACATCACGGGGTGGTGTCATTGTAAGCGTTTCTCACAAGCCATTCACAAGTGGGAGTGAGAAAAACATCACGGCGTGGTGTGAATCGGATGGCATGAATCAGGATAGGGAGTGAGTGTCAATGTAGGATGGAGAGAAGCACCATGGGGTGGTAAACAAGGGGACGTCATGAAACATGTTTTGGCAAAGTAGGATAGGTTTCTGAAAAACATCGCGGATTGGTGCTCATATTAAGTGTTTCTAACAGGCCATACACTAGTCGGAGTGAAAAAAAAACATCATGGCGTGATGTGAATTGGGGGGCCTGAATCAGGATAGGCAGTGTGTGGCAATGTAAAATGGAGAAAAGCACCAAGAGGTGGTCAGTATGGGGAGGTCAGGAAACATGCAGTGACCATGTAGAATAAGTTTCTGAAAAACGTCATGGTGTGGTGCGCATTGTAAGGGTATCTAACAGGCCATTCACTTGTAGGAGTAAAAAAAAAAACATCATGCTGTGTTGTGAATCAGAGGGCCTGAATCAGGATAGGCAGTGAGTGGCAATGTAAACTGGAGAAAAGCACCACGGGGTGGTCAGCATGGTGAGGTCAGGAAACATGCAGTGGCAATGTAGGATAGGTTTCTGAAAAATATCGCGGGGTGGTGCGCATTGTCAGGGTTTGTAACAAGCCATTCACTAGTAGGAGTGAGAACAATAGCATGGGCTGGTGTGAAACGGAGGGCCTGAATGTGGATAGGCAGTGAGTGGCAATGAAGAATGGAGAAAAGCACCATGGGGTGAGCAACATGGGGAGGTCAGGAAACATGCAGTGGCTATGTAGGATAGGTTTCTGAAAAACATCCCGGGGTGGTGTGCATTGTAAGCGTTTCTATCAAGCCATTCACAAGTAGGAGTGAGAAAAACATCACGGGCTGGTGTGAATCAGAGGGCCTGAATTAGGATAGGCAGTGTTTGGCAATGTAGGATGGAGAAAAGGACCACAGGTTTATCAGCATGGGGAGGTATGGAAACATGCAGTGGCTATTTAGGATAGGTTTCTGATAAACATCGCAGGTTGTTGCGCATTGTAAGGGTTTCTAACAGGCCATTCACTAGTAGGAGTGAGAAATACATCATGATGTGGTGTGAATCCGAGGGCCTGAATATGCATAGACAGCGAGTGGCAATGTAGAATGGAGAAAAGCACAATGGGGTGGTCAGGATGGGGAGGTCCGGAAACATGCGGTGGCAATGTAGGATAGGATTCTGAAAAACATCGTGGAGTGGTGCACATTGTATGGTTTTCTAACAGGCCATTTACTATGAGGAGTGAGATTAACATCACTTGGGGGTGTGAATCCGAGGGCCTGAGTTAGCATAGGCAGTGAGTGGCAATGTAGGATGGAGAAAAGCATCACCCCGTAGTTAGCAAGGCGAGGTCAAGAAACATGCGGTGGCAATGTAGGATAGGTTTCTGGTAAACATCGCGGAGTGGTTCGCATTGTATGGTTTTCTAACAGGCCATTCACTAGTAAGAGTGAGAAAAACATCACGGGGTGGTGTGAATTGGAGGGCCTGAATCAGCATAGGCAGTGAGTCCAATGGAGGATGGAGAACATCACCATGGGTTGGTCAGCATGGGGAGGTTAGGAAACATGCTGTGGCAATGTAGCATTGGTTTCTAAAAAACATCGCGGGGTGGTGCACATTGTAAGGGTTTCTAACAGGGCATTCTCTAGTAGGAGTGAGAAAAACATCATGGGGTGGTGTGAATCGGGGGTCCTCTATTAGAATAGGCAGTGAGTGGCAATGTAGGATGGAGAAAAGCCCCACTGGGTGTCAGCATGTGGAGGTCAGGAAACATGTGGTGGCAATGTAGCATAGGTTTGTAAAAAATTTCGCGGGGTGGTCCGCATTGTAAGGGTTTCTAACAGGCCATTCACTAGAAGGAGTGAGACAAACATCACGGGGTGGTGTGAATCGGAGGGCCTGAATTAGGTAGGCACTGAGTGGCAATGTAGGATATAGAAATGCACCACAGGTTATTCACCATAGGGATGTCAGGAAACATGCGGTGGCAAAGTAGGATAGGTTTCTGAAAAACATCGCATGGTGGTGCGCTTGGTAAGGATTTCTTACAGGCCATTCACTACTACGAGTGAGAATAACATCACGTGGTCGTGTGAATCTGAGGGCCGGCATTAGATAAGGCAGTGAGTGGTAAAGTAGGATGGAGAAAAGCAAGACAGCGTGGTAAGCATGGGGAGTTCAGGAAACATGCAGTGGCAATGTAGGATAGGTTTCTGAAAAACATCGTGGGGTGGTGCGCATTGTAAGGGTTTCTAACAGGCCATTCACTAGTAGGAGTGCGAAAAACATCACGGGGTGGTGTGAATCGGAGGGCCTGAAATAGGATAGGAAGTGAGTGGCAATGTAGGATGGAGAAAAGCACCACGTGGTGGTCAGCATGTGGAGGTCAGGAAACAAGCGGTGGCAATGTAGGATACGTTTCTAAAAAACATCTTGGGGTGGTGTGCATTGTAAGGGTTTCTCACAGGCCTATAACTAGTAGGAGTGAGAAAAACATCACGGGGTGGTGTGAATCGGAGTAGCTGAATTAGGACAGGCAGTGAGTAGCAATTTAGGATGGAGAAAAGCAACACGGGGTGGTCAGCATGGGGAGATCAGGAAACATGCGGTGGCCATGTAGGATAGGTTTCTGAAAAACATTTCGAGTTGGTGCGCATTTTAATGGTTTCAAAGAGGCCATTCACTAGTAGGAGTCAAAAAACATCACGGGGTGGTGTGAATCGGAGGGCCTGATATAGGACAGGCAGTGAGTGGCAATGTAGGATGGAGAAAAGCAACACGGGTGGTCAGCATGGTGATTTCATGAAACATGCGGTGGTAAAGTAGGATATATTTCTGAAAAACATCGCGGGGTGATGTGCATTGTAAGGGTTTCTAACAGGCGATTCACTAGTAGGAGTGAGAAAAACATCACAGGGTGGTGTGATTCGGAGGGCCTGAATTAGAATAGGCAATGAGTGGCAATTTAGGATGGAGAAAATCAAGACGGGGTGGTCAGCATCGTGAGATCAGGAAACATGCAGTGGCAATATAGGATAGGTTTCTGAAAATCATCGCGGGTGGTGTCCTTTGTAAGGGTTTATAACAGGCCATTCACTAGTAGGAGTGAGAAAAACATCTCGGTGTGGTGTGAATCGGAGGGCCTGAAAAAGTATAGGCAGTGAGTGGCAATGTATGATGCAGAAAAGCAAGATGCGGTGGTCAGCATGGGGAGGTCAGGAAACATGCAGTGGCAATGTAGGATAGGATTCTGAAAAGCATCGCGTGGTGGTTCGCATTGTAAGGGGTTCTAACAGGCCATTTACTAGTAGTAGTGAGAAAAACATCACGGGGTGGTGTGAATCGGTGGGCCGGCATTAGATTAGGCAGTGAGTGGCACTGTAGGAAGGAGAAAAGCACCATGGGGTATTAAGCATGGGGAGGTCAGGAAACATGCGGTGGCAATGTAGGATAGGTTTCTGAAAAACATCGCGGGGCGGTGCGCATTGTAAGTGTTTCTAACAGCCCATTCCATAGTAGGAGTGAGAAAAACATCACGGGGTGGTGTTAATCGGATTGCCTGAATTAGATTAGGCAGTGAGTGCTAATGTAAGATGGAGAAAAGAAAGAATGCGTGGTGAGCATGGGGAGGTCAGAAAACATGCAGTGGCAATGTAGGATAGGTTTCTGAAAAACATCTCCGGGTGATCCGCATTGTAAGGGTTTCTAACAGGCCATTCAAAACTAGGAGTGAGGAAAACATCACAGGGGTTGTAAATCGGAAGGCCTGAATCAGCATAGGCAGTGAGTGGCAATGTAGGATGGAGAAAAGCACCAATGAGTGGTCAGCATTGGGAAGTCAGGAAACATGCGGTGGCAAGGTAGGATAGGTTTCTGAAAAACATCGTGGGGTGGTGCGCATTGTAAGGGTTTCTAACAGGCCATTCACTAGTAGGAGTGGGAAAAACATCATGGGGTGGTGGGAATCGGAGGGCCTGAATTAGATTAGGCAGTGAGTGGCAATGTAGGATTTAGCAAAGCAAGACGGGGCGATGAGCATGGTGAGGTCAGGAAACATTAAGTGGCAATGTAGGATAGACTTCTGCAAAACATCGCGGGGTGGTGCGCATTGTAAGGTTTTCTAACAGGCCATTCACTAGTAGCATTGAGACAAACATCACGGAGTGATGTGAATTCGAAGGCCTGAATTAGGATAGGCAGTGAGTGGCAATGTAGGATGGCGAAGCACAACGGGTTGGTCAACATGGTGAGGTCAGGAAACATGTGGTGGCAATGTAGCATACGTTTGTTAAAAATATAGCGTTGTGGTCACATTCTAAGGGTTTCTAACAGGCCATTCACTAGTAGGAGTGAGAAAAACTTCACGGGGTGGTGTGAATCAGAGACCCTGTATTAGGTTAGTTAATGAGTGGCAATGTAGAATGGAGAGAAGCACCACGGGCTGGTCAGCATGCGGAGGTAAGGAAACATGCGGTGGCAATGTAGGATACGTTTCTGAAAAACATTGCAGGGTGGTGCGTATTGTAAGGTTTTCTAACAGGCCATTCACTAGTAGCCGGGAGAAAAACATCACGGAGTGATGTGAATCGGAAGGCCTGAATTAGGTTAGGCAGTGAGTGACAATGTAGGACCTAGTAAAGCAAGACGGGGCGGTTAGCTTGGGGAGGTCAGGAAAGATGAAGTGACAAAGTAGGATAGGTTTCTGAAACACATCTCCGGGTGGTGCGCATTGTAAGGGTTTCTAACAGGCCATTCACTAGTAGGAGTGAGAAAAACAGAACGGGGTGGTGTGAAAAGGAGGACCTGAATTAGGATAGGCAGTGTGTGGCAATGTAGGATGGAGAAAATCACGACGGGGTAGTCAGCATGGGGAGGTCAGGAAACATGCGGTGGCAATGTAGAATAAGTTTCTGAAATACATCGCGGGGTGGCGCGCACTGTAAAGGTTTTTTACAGGCCATTCAATAGTAGGAGTGAGAAAAACATCATGGGGTGGTGTGAATAGGAGGGCCTGAATTAGATTAGGCAGTGTGTGGTAATGTAGGATGGAGAAAAGCAAGAAGCCGTGGTGAGCATGGGTAGGTCAGGAAACATGCAGTGACAATGTAGGATAGGGTTCTGAAAAACATCGTGGGGTGGTGTGCATTGTAAGGGTTTCTAACAGGCCATTCACAAGTAGGAGTGAGAAAAACATCACAGGGGGGTATGAGTCAGAGGGCCTAAGTTAGAATAGCCAGTGAGTGGCAATGTAGGATGGAGAAAAGCACCAAGGGTGTTCAGCACTGGGAGGTCAGGAAATATGCGGTGGCAATGTAGGATAGGTTTCTGAAAAACATCGCGGTGTGGTGCGCATTGTATGGTTTTCTAACAGGCCATTAACAGGTAGGAGTGAGAAAAACATCACATGGGGGTGTGAGAAAAACATCACGGGGTGGTGTTAATCGGATTGCGTGAATTAGATTAGGCTGTGAGTGGTAATGTAAGATGGAGAAAAGAAAGAAGGCGTGGTGAGCATGGGGAGGTCAGGAAACATGCGGTGGCAATGTAGGATAGGTTTCTGAAAAACATCGCGGTGTGATGCGCATTGTAAGGGTTTCTAACAGGCCATTCACAACTAGGAGTGAGAAAAACATAACCGGGTGGTGTTAATCAGATCTCCTGAATTAGATTAGGCAGTGAGTGGCAATGTAAAATAGAAAAAAGCACCAAGGGGTGGTCAACATGGGGAGGTCAGGAAACATGCAGTGGCAATGTACAATAGGTTTTTGAAAAACATCGCGGGTAGGTGCGCCTTGTAAGGGTTTCTAACAGGCCATTCACTAGTAGGAGTGAGAAAAACATCACGGGGTGTTGTGAATCGGAGGGCCTGAATTCGTATAGGCAGTTAGTGGCATTTAGGATGGAGAAAAGCACCAAGGGGTGGTCAGCATGGGGAGGTCACGAAACATGCAGTGGCAATGTAGGATAGTTTTCTGAAAAAACATTGCTGGGTGGTGTGCATTGTAATGTTTTCTCACAGGCCATTCACCAGTAAGAGTGAGAAAAACATCACAGGGTGGTGTGAACGAGGACTTAAATTAGGTTAGGCAGTGATTGGCAATGTCGGAAAGAGAAAAGCACCATGGGGTGTTCAGCATGGAGAGGTAATGAAACATGCAGTGGCAATTTAGGATAGGTTTCAGATAACCATCGCAGGGTCGTGCACATTGTAAGGGTTTCTAACAGGCCATTCACTAGTAGGAGTGAGAACAACATCACGAGGTGGTGTGAATCTGAGGGCCTGAATTAGAATAGGCAATGAGTGGCAATGTACGTTGGAGAAAAGCACCAAGGGGTTGTCAGCATGTGGAGTTGAGGAAACAAGCGGTGGCAATGTAGGATAGGTTTCTAAAAAACATCGCGGGGTGGTGCGCATTGTAAAGGTTTCTCACAGGCCTATCACTAGTAAGAGTGAGAAAAATATCACAGGGTGGTGTGAATCATAGTAGCTGAATTAGGACAGGTAGTGAGTAGCAATTTAGGATGGAGAAAAGCAACACAGGGTGGTCAACATGAGGAGGTCAGGAAACATGCGGTGGCCATGTACGATAGGTTTCTGAAAAACAATTCAGGTTGGTGCGCATTTTAAGGGTTTCAAAGAGACCATTCACTAGTAGGAGTGAGAAAAACATCACGGGGTGGTGTGAATCGGAGGGCCTGATATAGGACATGCAATGAGTGGCAATGTAGCATGGAGAAAAGCACCACGGGGTGGTCAGCATGGTGAGTTCATGAAACATGCGGTGGTAAATGAGGATATGTTTCTGAAAAACATCGCGGGGTGATGCGCGCTGTACGGGTGTCTAACAGGCGATTCACTAGTAGGAGTGAGAAAAACATCACAGGGTGGTGTGATTCGGAGGGCCTGAATTAGAATAGGCAGTGAGTGGCAATTTAGGATGGAGAAAATGAAGACGGAGTGGTCAGCATGGTGAGATCAGGAAACATGCAGTGGCAATATGGGATAGGTTTCTGAAAAACATCGCGGGGCGGTGTCCATTGTAAGGGTTTATAACAGGCCATTCACTCGTAGGAGTGAGCAAAACATCACGGTGTGGTGGGAATCGGAGGGCCTTAATAAGTATAGGCAGTGAGTGGCAATGTAGGATGGAGAAAAGCAAGATGGGGTGGTCAGCATGGGGAGGTCAGTAAACATGCAGTGGCAATGTAGGATAGGATTCTGAAATCATCGTGGGGTGGGTCGCATTGTAAGGGGTTCTAACTGGCCATTCAATAGTAGTAGTGAGAAAAACATCACGGGGTGGTGTGAATCGGTGTGCCCGAATTAGATTAGGCAGTGAGTGGCAACGTAGGATGGAGAAAAGCACCACGGGATATTCAGCATGGGGAGGTCAGGAAACATGCGGTGGCATTGTAGGATAGGTTTCTGAAAAACATCGTGGGTTGGGGCTCATTGTAAGGGTTTCTAACAGGCCATTCCATAGTAGGAGTGAGAAAAAACATCATGGGGTGGTGTTAATCGGATTGCCTGAATTAGATTAGGCAGTGAGTGGTAATGTAAGATGGAGAAAAGAAAGAAGGCGTGGTGAGCATGGGGAGTTCAGGAAACATGCAGTGGCAATGTAGGATAGGTTTCTGAAAAACATCGCCGGGTGATGCGCATTGTAACGGTTTCTAACAGGCAATTCACAACTAGGAGTGAGAAAAACATCACAGGGTGGTGTTAATCAGATTGCCTGAATTAGATTAGGCCGTGAGTGGCAATGTAAAATAGAAAAAAGCACCAAGGGGTGGTCAACATGGGGAGGTCAGGAAACATGCAGTGGCAATGTAGGATAGGTTTCTGAAAAAACATCGCTGGGTGGTGCGCATTGTAACGTTTTCTAACAGGCCATTCACTAGTAAGAGTGAGAAAAACATCACAGGGTGGTGTGAACGCGGGCTTAAATTAGGATAGGCAGTTATTGGCAATGTCGGAAGGAGAAAAGCACCATGGGGTGGTCAGCATGGGGAGGTAATGAAACATGCAGTGGCAATTTAGAATAGGTTTCAGATAAACATCGCAGGGTCGTGCACATTGTAAGGGTTTCTAACAGGCCATTCACCAGTAGGAGTGAGAATAGCATCACGAGGTGGTGTGAATAGGAGGGCCTGAATTAGAATAGGCAGTGAGTGGCAATGTACGTTGGAGTAAAGCACCATGGGATTGTCAGCACGGGGAGTTCAGGAAACATGCAGTAGCAATGTAGGATAGGTTTCTGAAAAACATCGCAGGGTGGTGCGCATTGTAAGTGTTTCTAACAGGCCTTTCACTAGTAGGATTGCGAAAACATCACAGGGTGTTGTGAATCGGAAGGCCTGAATCAGGATAGGCAGTGAGTGGCAATGTAGGATGGAGAAAAGCACCACGGGGCGGTCAGCATGGGGTGGTCTGAAAACATGCAGTGGCAATGTAGTATAGGTTTCTGACAAACATCGCAGGTTGGTGCACATTGTAATGGTTTCTAACAGGCCATTCATTAGTAGGAGTGAAAAAAACATCACGGACTGGTGTGAATCGGAGGGCCTGAATCAGGATAGGCTGAGAGTGGCAATGTAAAATGGAGAAAAGCACCATGGGGTGGTCAGCATGCGGAGGTTAGGAAACATGAAGTGGAAATGTAGGATAGGTTTCTGAAAAACAACGCGGGGTGGTGTGCATTGTAAGTGTTTCTAACAGCCCATTCACTAGTAGGAATGAGAACAACATCACGCGGTGGTGTGAATCGGAATGCCTGAAACAGAATTGGCAGTGAGTGTCAATGTAGGATGGAGAGAAGCACCATGGGGTGGTCAGCATGGGGAGGTCATGAAACATGCTTTGGCAATGTAGGATAGGTTTCTGAAAAACATCGCGGGGTGGTGCGCATTGTAAGGGTTTGTAACAGGCCATTCACTAGTAGGAGTGAGAACAACAGCACGGGGTGGTATGAAACGGAGGGCCTGAATTAGGATAGGCAGTGAGTGGCAATGAAGAATGGAGAAAAGCACCACCGGGTGGGCAACATGGGGAGGTCAGGAAACATGCAGTGGCTATGCAGGATAGGTTTGTGAAAAACATCACGGGGTGGTGCGCATTGTAAGCGTTTCTAACAAGCCATTCACAAGTAGGAGTGAGAAAAACATCACGGGCTGGTGTGAATCAGAGGGCCTGAATTAGGATAGGCAGTGAGTGGCAATGTAGGATGGAGAAAAGCATCACCCCGTAGTTAGCAAGGCGAGGTCAGGAAACATGCGGTGGCAATGTAGGATAGGTTTCTGGTAAACATCGCGGAGTGGTGGGCATTTTATGGTTTTCTAACAGGCCATTCACTAGTAAGAGTGAGAAAAACATCACGAGGTGGTGTGAATTGGAGGGCCTGAATCAGCATAGGCAGTGAGTCCAATGGAGGATGGAGAAAATCACCACGGGTTGGTCAGCATGGGGATGTTCAGGAAACATGCTGTTCCAATGTAGGACTGGTTTCTAAAAAACATCGCGGGGTGGTGCGCATTGTAAGGGTTTCTAACAGGGCATTCACTAGTAGGAGTGAGAAAAACATCATGGGGTGGTGTGAATTGGGGGGCCTGTATTAGGATAGGCAGTGAGTGGAAATGTAGGATGGAGAAAAGCACCATTGGGTGTCAGCATGGGGAGGTCAGGAAACATGCAGTGGCAATGTAGGATAGGTTTCTGAAAAACATCGCATGGTGCTGCACTTGGTAAGGATTTCTAACAGGCCATTAACTAGTAGGAATGAGAATAACATCACGGGGTGGTGTGAATCGGAGGGCCAGCATTGGATAAGGCAGTGAGAGGTAATGTAGGATGGAGAAAAGCAAGGCAGCGTGGTAAGCATGGGGAGTTCAGGAAAAATGCCGTGGCAATGTAGGATAGGTTTGTGAAAAACATCGCGGGGTGGTGTGAATCGGAGGGCCTGAAATAGGATAGGAAGTGAGTGGCAATGTAGGATGCAGAAAAGCCCCACGGGGTGGTCAGCATGTGGAGATCAGGAAACAAGCGGTGGCAATGTAGGATAGGTTTCTAAAAAACATCGCGGGGTGGTGCGCATTGTATGGGTGTGTGTTACATTACATTCACTAGTAGGAGTGAGAAAAACATCACGGGGTGGTGTGCATTGTAAGGGTTTCTCACAGGCCTATCAATAGTAAGAGTGAGAAAAACATCATGGGGTGGTGTGAGTCGGAGGAGCTGAATTAGGACAGGCAGAGAGTAGCAATGTAGGATGGAGAAAAGCAACACGGGGTGGTCAGCATGGGGATGTCAGGAAACATGCGGTGGCCATGTAGGATAGGTTTGTGAAAAACATTTCTGGGTAGTGCGCATTTTAAGGATTTCTAAGAGGCCATTCCCTAGTAGGAGTGAGAAAAACATCACGGGGTGGTGTGAATCGGTGGGTCGGAATTAGATTAGGCAGTGAGTGGCAATGTAGGATGGAGAAAAGCACCACGGGGTATTCAGCATGGGGAGGTCATGAAACATGCGGTGGTAATGTAGGATAGGTTTCTGAAAAACATCGTGGGGTGGGGCGCATTGTAAGGGTTTCTAACAGGCCATTCCATAGTAGGAGTGAGAAAAACATCACGGGGTGGTGTTAATCGGATTGCCTCGATTAGATTAGGCAGTGAGTGGTAATGTAAGATGGAGAAAAGAAAGAAGGCGTGGTGAGCATGGGGAGGTCAGGAAACATGCAGTGGCATTGTAGGATAGGTTTCTGAAAAACATCGCCGGGTGATGCGCATTGTAAGGGTTTCTAACAGGCCATTCACAACTAGGAGTGAGAAAAACATCACTGGGTGGTGTCAATCGGATTGCCTGAATTAGATTAGGCAGTGAGTGGCAATGTAAAATAGAAAAAAGCACCAAGGGGTGGTCAACATGGGGAGGTCAGGAAACATGCAGTGCCAATGTAGAATAGGTTTCTGAAAATCATCGCGGGGAGGTGCGCCTTGTAAGGGTTTCTAACAGGCCATTCACTAGTAGGAGTGAGAAAAACATCACGGGGTGGTGTGAATCGGAGGGCCTGAATTCGGATAGGCAGTAAGTGGCATTTATAATGGAGAAAAGCACCACGGGGTGGTCAGCATGGGGAGGTCAGGAAACATGCAGTGGCAATGTAGGATAGGTTTCTGAAAAAACATCGCTGGGTGGTGCGCATTGTAATGTTTTCTAACAGGCCATTCACTAGTAAGAGTGAGAAAAACATCACAGGGTGGGGTGAACGCGGACTTAAATTAGGATAGGGAGTGATTGGCAATGTCGGAAGGAGAAAAGCACCATGGGGTTGTCAGAATGGGGAGGTAATGAAACATGCAGTGGCAATTTAGGATAGGTTTCAGATAAACATCGCAGGGTCGTGCACATTGTAAGGGTTTCTTACAGGCCATTCACTAGTAGGAGTGAGAACAACATCACGAGGTGGTGTGAATCAGAGGGCCTGAATTAGAATAGGCAGTGAGTGGCAATGTACGTTGGAGAAAAGCACCATGGGGTTGTCAGCATGGGGAGTTCAGGAAACATATAGTGGCAATGTAGGATAGGTTTCTGATAATCATCGCGGGGTGGTGCGCATTGTAAGTGTTTATAACAGGCCTTTCACTAGTAGGATTGCGAAAACATCACAGGGTGTTGTGAATCGGAGGGCCTGAATCAGGATAGGCAGTGAGTGGCAATGTAGGATGGAGAAAAGCACCACGGGGCGGTCAGCATGGGGAGGTCTGAAAACATGCAGTGGCAATGTAGGATATGTTTGTGAAAAACATCGCGGGGTGGTGCGCATAGTAAGGGTTTGTAACAGGCCATTCACTAGTAGGAGTGAGAACAACAGCACGGGCTGGTGTGAATCAGAGGGCCTGAATTAGGCTAGGCAGTGAGTGGGAATGAAGAATGGATAAAAGCACCATGGGGTGGGCAACATGGGGAGGTGAGGAAACATGCAGTGGAAATGTAGGATAGGTTTCTGACAAACATCACGGGGTGGTGTCATTGTAAGCGTTTCTCACAAGCCATTCACAAGTGGGAGTGAGAAAAACATCACGGCGTGGTGTGAATCGGATGGCATGAATCAGGATAGGGAGTGAGTGTCAATGTAGGATGGAGAAAAGCACCATGGGGTGCTCAGCATGGGGAGGTAAGGAAACATGTAGTGGCAATGTAGGATAGGTTTCTGACAAACATCGCAGGTTGGTGCGTATTGTAATGGTTTCGAACAGGCCATTCACTCGTAGGAGTGAAAAAAACATCACGAGGTGGTGTGAATCGGAGGGCCTGAATCAGGATAGGCAGTGAGTGGCAATGTAAAATGGAGAAAAGCACCACGGGGTGGTCAGCATGCGGAGGTTAGGAAACATGAAGTGGCAATGTAGGATAGGTTTCTGAAAAACTACGCAGGGTGGTGAGCATTGTAAGGGTTTCTAACAGCCCATTCACTAGTAGGAGTGAGAACAACATCACGAGGTGGTGTGAATCAGAGGGCCTGAATTAGAATAGGCAGTGAGTGGCAATGTACGTTGGAGAAAAGCACCATGGGGTTGTCAGCATGGGGAGTTCAGGAAACATGCAGTGGCAATGTAGGATAGGTTTCTGAAAAACATCGCGGGGTGGTGCGCATTGTAAGTGTTTATAACAGGCCTTTCACTAGTAGGATTGCGAAAACATCACAGGGTGTTGGGAATCGGAAGGCCTGAATCAGGATAGGCAGTGAGTGGCAATGTAGGATGGAGAAAAGCACCACGGGGCGGCCAGCATGGGGAGGTCTGAAAACATGCAGTGGCAATGTAGGATAGTTTTGTGAAAAACATCGCGGGGTGGTGCGCATTGTAAGGGTTTGTAACAGGCCATTCACTAGTAGGAGTGAGAACAACAGCACTGGCTGGTGTGAATTGGAGGGCCTGAATTAGGATAGGCAGTGAGTGGGAATGAAGAATGGAAAAAAGCACCACGGGGTGGGCAACATGGGGAGGTGAGGAAACATGCAGTGGAAATGTAGGATAGGTTTCTGAAAAACATCACGGGGTGGTGTCATTGTAAGCGTTTCTCACAAGCCATTCACAAGTGGGAGTGAGAAAAACATCACGGCGTGGTGTGAATCGGATGGCATGAATCAGGATAGGGAGTGAGTGTCAATGTAGGATGGAGAGAAGCACCATGGGGTGGTAAACAAGGGG
Source organism: Cavia porcellus (assembly GCF_034190915.1). NCBI lineage: Eukaryota > Metazoa > Chordata > Mammalia > Rodentia > Caviidae > Cavia > Cavia porcellus. The sequence continues at coordinate 595,375 of NW_026947550.1, read as the reverse complement.
ACGTCATGAAACATGCTTTGGCAAAGTAGGATAGGTTTCTGAAAAACATCGCGGATTGGTGCTCATATTAAGTGTTTCTAACAGGCCATACACTAGTCGGAGTGAAAAAAAAACATCATGGCGTGATGTGAATTGGGGGGCCTGAATCAGGATAGGCAGTGTGTGGCAATGTAAAATGGAGAAAAGCACCAAGAGGTGGTCAGTATGGGGAGGTCAGGAAACATGCAGTGACCATGTAGAATAAGTTTCTGAAAAACGTCATGGTGTGGTGCGCATTGTAAGGGTATCTAACAGGCCATTCACTTGTAGGAGTAAAAAAAAAACATCATGCTGTGTTGTGAATCGGAGGGCCTGAATCAGAATAGGCAGTGAGTGGCAATGTAAACTGGAGAAAAGCACCACGGGGTGGTCAGCATGGTGAGGTCAGGAAACATGCAGTGGCAATGTAGGATAGGTTTCTGAAAAATATCGCGGGGTGGTGCGCATTGTCAGGGTTTGTAACAAGCCATTCACTAGTAGGAGTGAGAACAATAGCATGGGCTGGTGTGAAACGGAGGGCCTGAATGTGGATAGGCAGTGAGTGGCAATGAAGAATGGAGAAAAGCACCATGGGGTGAGCAACATGGGGAGGTCAGGAAACATGCAGTGGCTATGTAGGATAGGTTTCTGAAAAACATCCCGGGGTGGTGCGCATTGTAAGCGTTTCTATCAAGCCATTCACAAGTAGGAGTGAGAAAAACATCACGGGCTGGTGTGAATCAGAGGGCCTGAATTAGGATAGGCAGTGTTTGGCAATGTAGGATGGAGAAAAGGACCACAGGTTTATCAGCATGGGGAGGTATGGAAACATGCAGTGGCTATTTAGGATAGGTTTCTGATAAACATCGCAGGTTGTTGCGCATTGTAAGGGTTTCTAACAGGCCATTCACTAGTAGGAGTGAGAAATACATCAAGATGTGGTGTGAATCCGAGGGCCTGAATATGCATAGACAGCGAGTGGCAATGTAGAATGGAGAAAAGCACAATGGGGTGGTCAGGATGGGGAGGTCCGGAAACATGCGGTGGCAATGTAGGATAGGATTCTGAAAAACATCGTGGAGTGGTGCACATTGTATGGTTTTCTAACAGGCCATTTACTATGAGGAGTGAGATTAACATCACTTGGGGGTGTGAATCCGAGGGCCTGAGTTAGCATAGGCAGTGAGTGGCAATGTAGGATGGAGAAAAGCATCACCCCGTAGTTAGCAAGGCGAGGTCAAGAAACATGCGGTGGCAATGTAGGATAGGTTTCTGGTAAACATCGCGGAGTGGTTCGCATTGTATGGTTTTCTAACAGGCCATTCACTAGTAAGAGTGAGAAAAACATCACGGGGTGGTGTGAATTGGAGGGCCTGAATCAGCATAGGCAGTGAGTCCAATGGAGGATGGAGAACATCACCATGGGTTGGTCAGCATGGGGAGGTTAGGAAACATGCTGTGGCAATGTAGCATTGGTTTCTAAAAAACATCGCGGGGTGGTGCACATTGTAAGGGTTTCTAACAGGGCATTCTCTAGTAGGAGTGAGAAAAACATCATGGGGTGGTGTGAATCGGGGGTCCTCTATTAGAATAGGCAGTGAGTGGCAATGTAGGATGGAGAAAAGCCCCACTGGGTGTCAGCATGTGGAGGTCAGGAAACATGTGGTGGCAATGTAGCATAGGTTTGTAAAAAATTTCGCGGGGTGGTCCGCATTGTAAGGGTTTCTAACAGGCCATTCACTAGAAGGAGTGAGACAAACATCACGGGGTGGTGTGAATCGGAGGGCCTGAATTAGGTAGGCACTGAGTGGCAATGTAGGATATAGAAATGCACCACAGGTTATTCACCATAGGGATGTCAGGAAACATGCGGTGGCAAAGTAGGATAGGTTTCTGAAAAACATCGCATGGTGGTGCGCTTGGTAAGGATTTCTTACAGGCCATTCACTACTACGAGTGAGAATAACATCACGTGGTCGTGTGAATCTGAGGGCCGGCATTAGATAAGGCAGTGAGTGGTAAAGTAGGATGGAGAAAAGCAAGACAGCGTGGTAAGCATGGGGAGTTCAGGAAACATGCAGTGGCAATGTAGGATAGGTTTCTGAAAAACATCGTGGGGTGGTGCGCATTGTAAGGGTTTCTAACAGGCCATTCACTAGTAGGAGTGCGAAAAACATCACGGGGTGGTGTGAATCGGAGAGCCTGAAATAGGATAGGAAGTGAGTGGCAATGTAGGATGGAGAAAAGCACCACGTGGTGGTCAGCATGTGGAGGTCAGGAAACAAGCGGTGGCAATGTAGGATACGTTTCTAAAAAACATCTTGGGGTGGTGTGCATTGTAAGGGTTTCTCACAGGCCTAAACTAGTAGGAGTGAGAAAAACATCACGGGGTGGTGTGAATCGGAGTAGCTGAATTAGGACAGGCAGTGAGTAGCAATTTAGGATGGAGAAAAGCAACACGGGGTGGTCAGCATGGGGAGATCAGGAAACATGCGGTGGCCATGTAGGATAGGTTTCTGAAAAACATTTCGAGTTGGTGCGCATTTTAATGGTTTCAAAGAGGCCATTCACTAGTAGGAGTCAAAAAACATCACGGGGTGGTGTGAATCGGAGGGCCTGATATAGGACAGGCAGTGAGTGGCAATGTAGGATGGAGAAAAGCAACACGGGTGGTCAGCATGGTGATTTCATGAAACATGCGGTGGTAAAGTAGGATATGTTTCTGAAAAACATCGCGGGGTGATGTGCATTGTAAGGGTTTCTAACAGGCGATTCACTAGTAGGAGTGAGAAAAACATCACAGGGTGGTGTGATTCGGAGGGCCTGAATTAGAATAGGCAATGAGTGGCAATTTAGGATGGAGAAAATCAAGACGGGGTGGTCAGCATCGTGAGATCAGGAAACATGCAGTGGCAATATAGGATAGGTTTCTGAAAATCATCGCGGGTGGTGTCCTTTGTAAGGGTTTATAACAGGCCATTCACTAGTAGGAGTGAGAAAAACATCTCGGTGTGGTGTGAATCGGAGGGCCTGAAAAAGTATAGGCAGTGAGTGGCAATGTATGATGCAGAAAAGCAAGATGCGGTGGTCAGCATGGGGAGGTCAGGAAACATGCAGTGGCAATGTAGGATAGGATTCTGAAAAGCATCGCGTGGTGGTTCGCATTGTAAGGGGTTCTAACAGGCCATTTACTAGTAGTAGTGAGAAAAACATCACGGGGTGGTGTGAATCGGTGGGCCGGCATTAGATTAGGCAGTGAGTGGCACTGTAGGAAGGAGAAAAGCACCATGGGGTATTAAGCATGGGGAGGTCAGGAAACATGCGGTGGCAATGTAGGATAGGTTTCTGAAAAACATCGCGGGGCGGTGCGCATTGTAAGTGTTTCTAACAGCCCATTCCATAGTAGGAGTGAGAAAAACATCACGGGGTGGTGTTAATCGGATTGCCTGAGTTAGATTAGGCAGTGAGTGCTAATGTAAGATGGAGAAAAGAAAGAATGCGTGGTGAGCATGGGGAGGTCAGAAAACATGCAGTGGCAATGTAGGATAGGTTTCTGAAAAACATCTCCGGGTGATCCGCATTGTAAGGGTTTCTAACAGGCCATTCAAAACTAGGAGTGAGGAAAACATCACAGGGGTTGTAAATCGGAAGGCCTGAATCAGCATAGGCAGTGAGTGGCAATGTAGGATGGAGAAAAGCACCAATGAGTGGTCAGCATTGGGAGGTCAGGAAACATGCGGTGGCAAGGTAGGATAGGTTTCTGAAATACATCGCGGGGTGGTGCGCATTGTAAGGGTTTCTACCAGGCAATTCACTAGTAGGTGTGAGAAAAACATCACAGGGTGGTGTGAATCGGAGGGCCTGATTTCGGATAGGCACTGAGTGGCAATGTAGGATGGAGAAAAGCACCAAGGAGTGGTCAGCATTGGGATGTCAGGAAACAAGCGGTGGCATTGTAGGATAGGTATCTGAAAAACATCGCGGGGTGGTGCGCATTGTAAGGATTTCTAACAGTCCATTCACTAGTAGGAGTGAGAAAAGCATCACGGGGTAGTGTGAATCAGAGGCCCTGAATGAGCATAGGCAGTGAGTGGCAATGTAGGATGGAGAAATGCACCACAGGTCGTAAGGATGGGGAGGTAACAAAACTTGCAGTGGCAATGTAGGATACGTTTTTGAAAAACATCGCGGGTTGGGGCGCATTGTAAGGGTTTCTAACAGGCAATTCACTAGTAGGAGTGAGAAAAAACATCACGGAGTTGTGTAAATCTGAGTGCCTGAATTAGGATAGGCAGTGAGTGGCAATTTAGGATGGAGCAAAGCACCACGGGGTGGTCAGCATGGGGAGGTCAGGAAACATGCGTTGGCAATGTAGGATAGGTTTCTGAAAAACATCGCGGAGCGGTGCGCATTGTGTGGTTTTTTAACAGACAATTCACTAGTAGGTGTGAGAAAAACATCACAGGGTGGTTTGAATCGGAGGGCCTGAATCAGCATAGGTAGTGAGTGGCAATGGATGCTGGAAAAAAGCACCACGAAGTAGTCATCATGGGGAGGTCAGGAAACATGCGGTGGCAATCTATGATATGTTCCTGAAAAACATCGCGTGGTGGTGCGTATTGTAAGGGTTTCAAACACATCATTCACTATTAGTAGTGAGAAAAACATAACGGGGTGGTGTGAACCTGAGGGCCTGAATTAGGATAGGCAGTGAGTGGCAATGTAGGATGGAGAAAAGAACCATGGGGTGGTCAGCATGGTGAGGCCAGGAACATGCGGTTGTAAAGTTGGATACGTTTCTCAAAAACATCTCGTGGTGGTGCGCATTGTAAGGGTTTCTAACAGGCGATTCACTAGTAGGAGTGAGAAAAGCATCACGGGGTTGTGAGTATCGGAAGGCCTGAATTAGAATAGGCACTGAGTGGCAATGTAGGTTGGAGAAAAGCAAGACAGGGTGGTCAGCATGGGGAGGTCAGGAAACTTGCAGTGGCAATGTAGGATAGTTGCTGAAAAACATCACGGGGTTATGTGCATTGTAAGCGTTTCTAACAGGCCATTCACTAGTAGGAGTGAGAAAAATATCAAAGGGTGGTGTGAATCGGAGGGCCTGAATTAGGATAGTCAGTGAGTGGCAATGTAGGATGGAGAAAAGCAGCAGGGATTATTCAGCATTGGGAGGTCAGGAAACATGCGGTGACAATGTAGGATAGGTTTCTGAAAAACATCGCGGGGTGGTGTGCATAGTAAGGTTTTCTAACAGGCCATTCACTGGCATGAGTGAGAAAAACATCACGGGGTAGTTTGAATCAGAGGGCCTGAATGAGCATAGGCAGTGAGTGGCATTGTAGGATGGAGAAAAGCACCACAGGTTGTACAGATGGGGAGGTCATGAAACATGCAGTGGCAATGTAGGATAAGTTTCTGAACAACATCGCTTGTTGGTGCGCATTGTAATGGTTTCTAACATGCAATTCACTAGTAGGAGTGAGAAAAACATCACGGGGTGGTGTGAATCGGAGGGCCGGCATTAGATTAGGCAGTTAGTCACAATGGAGGATGGAGAAAAGCACCACGGGTTATTCAGCATGGGCAGGTCAGGAAATATGCGGTCGCAATGTAGGATAGGTTTCTGAAAAACATCGTGTGGAGGTGAGCATTGTAAGGGTTTCTAACAGGCCATTCCCTAGTAGGAGTGAGAAAAACATCACGGGATGGTGTGAATCGGAGAGCATGAATTCAGATAGGCTGTGAGTGGCAATGCAGGATGGAGAAACACACCAAGGGTTGGTCAGCATTGGGAGGTCCTGAAACATGAGGTGGCAATGTAGGATATGTTTCTGCAAAATATCACGCAGTGGTGCGCATTGTATGGTTTTCTAACAGGCCATTCACTAGGAGGAGTGAGATTAACATCAGGGGGGGTGTGAATCAGAGGGCCTGAGTTAGCATAGGCAGTGAGTGGCAATGTAGGATAGAGAAAAGCATCACCCCGTAGTTAGCAAGACGAGTTCAGGAAACATGCGGGGGCAATGTAGGATAGGTTTCTGGTAAACATCGCGGAGTGGTGCGCATTGTATGGTTTTCTAACAGGCCATTCACTAGTAAGAGTGAGAAAAACATCACAGGGTGGTGTGAATTGGAGGGCCTGAATCAGCATAGGCAGTGAGTCAAATGGAGGATGGAGAAAATCACCACGGGTTGGTCAGCATGGGGATGTTCAGGAAACATGCTGTGGCAATGTAGGACTGGTTTCTAAAAAACATCGCGGGGTGGTGTGCATTGTAAGGGTTTCTAAAAGGGCATTCACTAGTAGGAGTGAGAAATACATCACGGGGTGGTGTGAATCAGAGGGTCTGAATTAGGTAGGCACTGAGTGGCAATGTAGGATGGAGAAAAGCACCACGGGTTATTCAGCATAGGGATGTCAGGAAACATGCGTTGGCAATGTAGGATAGGTTTCTGAAAAACATCGCCTGGTGATGCGCTAGGTAAGGATTTCTAACAGGCCATTCACTAGTAGGAGTGAGAATAACATCACGTGTTCGTGTGAATCTGACGCCCGGCATTAGATAAGGCAGTGAGTGGTAATGTAGGATGGAGAAAAGCAAGACACCGTGGTAAGCATGGGGAGTTCAGGAAACATGCAGTGGCAATATAGGATAGGTTTCTGAAAAACATCGTGGGGTGGTTCGCATTGTAAGGGTTTCTAACAGGCCATTCACTAGTAGGAGTGAGAAAAACATCACGGGGTGGTGTGAATCGGAGGGTCTGAAATAGCATAGGAAGTGAGTGGCAAGGTAGGATGGAGAAAAGCACCACGCGGTGGTCAGCATGTGGAGGTCAGGAAACAAGCGGTGGCAATGTAGGATACGTTTCTAAAAAACATGGTGGGGTGGTGCTCATTGTAAGGGATTCTCACAGGCCTATAACTAGTAGGAGTGAGAAAAACATCACGGGGTGGTGTGAATCAGATTAGCTGTATTAGTAAAGGCAGTGAGTAGCAATTTAGGATGCAGAAAAGCAACACGGGGTGGTCAGCATGGGGAGGTCAGGAAACATGCGGTGGCCATGTAGGATAGGTTTCTGAAAAACATTTTGGGTTGGTGCGCATTTTAAGGGTTTCAAAGCGGCCATTCACTAGTAGGAGTGAAAAAACATCACGGGGTGGTGTGATTCGGAGGGCCTGATATAGGACAGGCCGTGAGTGGCAATGTAGCATGGAGAAAAGCACCACGGGGTGGTCAGCATGGTGAGTTCATGAAACATGCGGTGGTAAAGTAGGATAGGTTTCTGAAAAACATCGCGGGGTGATGCGCATTGTAAGGGTTTCTAACAGGTGATTCACTAGTAGGAGTGAGAAAAACATCACGGGGTGGTGTCAATCAGAGGGCCTGAATACGTATAGACATTGAGTGGCAATGTAGGATGGAGAAAAGCAAGATGGGGTGGTCAGCATGGGGAGGTCAGTAAACATGCAGTGGCAATGTAGGATAGGATTCGGAAAAACATCGCGGGGTGGTTCGCATTGTAAGGGGTTCTAACAGGCCATTTACTAGTAGTAGTGAGAAAAACATCATGGGGTGGTGTGAATCAGTGGGCCATCATTAGATTAGGCAGTGAGTGGCAATGTAGGATGGAGAAAAGCACAACGTTGTATTCTGCATGGGGAGGTCAGGAAACATGCGGTGGCAATGTAGGATAGGTTTCTGAAAAACATCGCGGGGTGGTGCGCATTGTAAGGGTTTCTAACAGGCCATTCCATAGTAGGAGTGAGAAAAACATCACGGGGTGGTGTTAATCGGCTTGCCTAAGTTAGATTAGGCAGTGAGTGGTAATGTAAGATGGAGAAAAGAAAGTATGCGTGGTGAGCATGGGGAGGTCATCAAACATGCATTGGCAATGTAGGATAGGTTTCTGAAAAACATCGCCAGTTAATGCGCATTGTAAGGGTTTCTAACAGGCCATTCACAACTAGGAGTGAGGAAAACATCACAGGGGGGTGTAAACCGGAGGGCCTGAATCAGCATAGGCAGTGAGTGGCAATGTAGGGTGGAGAAAAGCACCAATGAGTGGTCCGCATTGGGAGGTCAGGAAACATGCGGTGGCAAGGTAGGATAGGTTTCTGAAATACATCGCGGGGTGGGGCGAATTGTAAGGGTTTCTAACAGGCAATTCACTAGTAGGAGTGAGAAAAACATCACAGGGTGGTGTGAATCGGAGGGCCTGAATTCGGATAGGCACTGATTGGCAATGTAGGATGGAGAAAAGCACCAAGGAGTGGTCAGCATTGGGAGGTCAGGAAACATGCGGTGGCAATGTAGGATAGGTTTCTGAAAATCATCGTGGGGTGGTGCGCATTGTAAGTGTTTCTAACTGGCCATTCACTAGTAGGAGTGAGAAAACCATCACGGGGTAGTGTGAATCAGAGGCCTTGAATGAGCATAGGCAGGGAGTGGCAATGTAGGATGGAGAAAAGCACCACAGGTCGTAAGGATGGGGAGGTCATGAAACTTGCAGTGGCAAAGTATGATACGTTTTTGAAAAACATCGCAGGGTGGGGCGCATTGTAAGGGTTTCTAACAGGCAATTCACTAGTAGGAGTGAGAAAAACATCACAGGGTTGTGTGAATCAGAGGGCCTGAATTAGCATAGGCAGTGAGTGGCAATGTAGGATAGAGAAAAGCCTCACCCCGTAGTTAGCAAGGCGACGTCACAAAACATGCGGTGGCAATGTAGTATAGGTTTCTGAAAAACATCGCGGAGTGGTGCGCATTGTGTGGTTTTCAAACAGGCCATTCACTAGTAGGAGTGAGAAAAACATCACAGGGTGGTTTGAATCAGAGGGCCTGAATCAGCATAGGCAGTGAGTGGCAATGGAGGATGGAGAAAAGCACCACGAGGTCGTCATCATGGGGAGGTCAGGAAACATGCGGTGGCAATGTAGGATATGTTCCTGAAAAACATTGTGTGGTGGTGCGCATTGTAAAGGTTTCAAACACGTCATTCACTAGTAGGAGTGAGAAAACATAACGGGTTGGTGTGAACCTGAGTGCCTGAATTAGGATAGGCAGTGAGTGGCAATGTAGGATGGAGAAAAGCACCACGGGGTGATCAGCATGGTGAGGTCAGAAACATGCGGTGGTAAAGTTGGATACGTTTCTCAAAAACATCTCGTGGTGATGCGCATTTTAAGGGTTTCTAACAGGCGATTCACTAGTAGGAGTGAGAAAAGCATCACGGGGTTGTGTTTATCGGAAGGCCTGAATTAGAATAGGCACTGAGTGGCAATGTAGGGTGGAGAAAAGCAAGACGGGGTGGTCAGCATGGGGAGGTCAGGAAACTTGCAGTGGCAATGTAGGATATGTTTCTGAAAATCGTCACGGGGTTATGTGCATTGTAAGGGTTTCTAACAGGCCATTCACTAGTAGGAGTGACAAAAATATCACGGGGTGGTGTGACTCGGAGGGCCTGAATTAGGATAGTCAGTTAGGGCAATGTAGGATGGAGAAAAGTAGCAAGGATTATTCAGCATTGGGAGGTCAGGAAACATGCAGTGGCAATGTAGGATAGGTTTCTGAAAAACACCGCGCGGTGGTGCGCATTGTAAGGGTTTCTAACAGGCCATTCACTAGTAGGAGTGAGAAAAACATCACGGGGTGGTGAGATTCGGAAGGCCTGAATTAGGTAGCCACTGAGTGGCAATGTAGGATGGAGAAAAGCACCACGGGTTATTCAGCATAGGGATGTCAGGAAACATGCGGTGGCAATGTAGGATAGGTTTCTGAAAAACATCACATGGTGTTGCGCTTGGTAAGGGTTTCTAACAGGCCATTCACTAGTAGGAGTGAGAAAAACATCACGGGCTGGTGTGAATCGGAGGGCCGGCATTAGGTAAAGCAGTGAGTGGTAATGTAGGTTGGAGAAAAGCAAGACAGAGTGGTAAGCATGGGGAGTTCAGGAAACATGCAGTGGCAATGTAGGATAGGTTTGTGAAAAACATCGCGTCTTGGTGCGCATTGTAAAGGGTTCTAACAGGAAATTCACAAGTAGGAGTGAGAAAAACATCACGGGCTGATGTGAATCAGAGGGCCTGAAATAGGATAGGAAGTGAGTGGCAATGTAGGATGGAGAAAAGCACCACGGGGTGGTCAGGATTGGGAGGTCAGGAACATGCGATGGCAATGTAGGACAGGTTTCTGAAAAACATCGCGGTGTGGTGCGAATTGTAAGGGTTTATAACAGGCCATTCACTAGTAGGAGTTAGAAAAACATCACGGTGTGGTGTGAATCGGAGGAACTGAATTAGGATACGCAGTGAGTGGCAATGTGTGATGGAGAAAAGCACCACGGGGTGGTCAGCATGGGGAGGGCAGGAAACAAGCGATGGCAATGTAGGATAGGTTTCTAAAAAACATCGCGGGATAGTGCGCATTGTAAGGGTTTCCCACAGGCATATCACTACTAGGAGTGAGAAAAACATCACAAGGTGGTGTGAATCGGAGTACCTGAATAAGGACAGGCAGTGAGTAGCAATGTAGAATGGAGAAAAGCAACACGGGGTGGTCAGCATGGGGAGGTCAGGAAACATGCGTTGGCCATGAAGGCTAGGTTTCTGATAAACATCGCAGGGTGGTGTGCATTGTCAGGGTTTCTAACAGGCTATTCACTATTAGGAGTGAGAACAACATCACGGGGTGGTGTGAATTGGAGGGCCTGAATAAGAATAGGCAGTCAGTGGCTATGTAGGATGCAGAAAAGCAGCACGGAGTAGTCAGCATGGGGAGTCCAGGGAACATGCAGTGGCAATGTAGGATAGGTTTCTGAAAAACATCGTGGGTTGTTGCCCATTGTAAGGTTTTCAAACAGACAATTCACTAGTTGGAGTGAAAAAAATATCACGGCGTGGTGTGAATCGGAGGGCCTGAATCAGGATAGGCAGTGAGTGGCAATGTAAAATGGAGAAAAGCACCACGGGATGGTCAGCATGGGGAGGTTAGGAAACATGCAGTGGCAATGTAGGATAGATTTCTGAAAAACATCGCGTGGTGGTGAGCATTGTAAGGGTTTCTAACAGGCCATTCACTAGTAGGAGTGAGAAAACCATCACAGGCTGGGGTGAATCGGAGGGCCTGAATTCGAATAGGGAGTGAGTGGCAATGTAGGATGTAGAAAAGCACCACAGGTTGGTCAGCATGGGGAGGTCAGGAAACATGCAGTGGCAATGTAGGATATGTTCCTGAAAAACATCGCGGGGTGGTGCGCATTGCAAGGGTTTCAAACACGTCATTCACTAGTAGGAGTGAGAAAAACATCATGGGGTGATGTGAATCAGAGGGCCTGAAATAGGATAGGAAGTGAGTGGCAATGTAGGATGGAGAAAAGCACCACGGTGTGGTCAGCATTGGGAGGTCAGGAACATGCGGTTGCAATGTAGGATAGGTTTCTGAAAAACATCGCGGGGTGGTGCGCATTGTCTGGTTTTCTATCAGGCCATTCACTTGGAGGAGTGAGATTAACATCACGGGGTGGTGTGAATCAGAGGGCCTGAGTTAGCATAGGCAGTGAGTGGCAATGTAGGATGGAGAAAAGCATCACCCAGTACTTAGCAAGGCGAGGTCAGGAAACATGCGGTGGCAATGTAGGATAGGTTTCTGGTAAACATCGTGGAGTGGTGCGCATTGTATTGTTTTCTAACAGGCCTTTCACTAGTAAGAGTGAGAAAAACATCACGGGGTGGTGTGTATTGGACGGCCTGAATCAGCATTGGCACTGAGTCCAATGGAGGATAGAGAAAATCACCACGGGTTGGTCAGCATGGGGATGTTCCAGAAACATGCTGTGCCAATGTAGGACTGGTTTCTAAAAAACATCGCGGGGTGGTGCGCATTGTAAGGGTTTCTAACAGGGAATTCACTAGAAGGAGTGAGAAAAACATCATGGGGTGGTGTGAATCGGGGGGCCTGTATTAGGATAGGCAGTGAGTGGAAATGTAGGATGGAGAAAAGCACCATTGGGTGTCAGCATGGGGAGGTCAGGAAACATGTGGTGGCAATGTAGCGTAGGTTTCCAAAAAACATCGCGGGGTGGTCCGCATTGTAAGGGTTTCTAACAGGCCATTCACTAGTAGGAGTGAGACAAACATCACAGGGTGGTGTGAATTGGAGGGCCTGAATTAGGTAGGCACTGAGTGGCAATGTAGGAAGGAGAAAAGCACCACGGGTTATTCAGCATAGGGATGTCAGGAAACATGCGGTGGCAATGTAGGATAGGTTTCTGAAAAACATCTCATGGTGGTGCGCTTGGTAAGGATTTCTAACAGGCCATTCACTAGTAGGAGTGAGAATAACATCATGGGGTGGTGTGAATCGGAGGGCCGGCATTTGATAAGGCAGTGAGTGGTAATGTAGGATGGAGAAAAGCAAGACAGCATGGTAAGCATGGGGAGTTCAGGAAAAATGCCGTGGCAATGTAGGATAAGTTTGTGAAAAACATGGCGGGGTGGTGCGCATTGTAAGGGTTTCTAACAGGCCATTCACTAGTAGGAGTGCGAAAAACATCACGGGGTGGTGGAATCGGAGGGCCTGAAATAGGATAAGAAGTGAGTGGCAATGTAGGATGGAGAAAAGCACCACGGGGTGGTCAGCATGTGGAGATCAGGAAACAAGCGGTGGCAATGTAAGATAGGTTTCTAAAATACATCGCGGGGTTGTGCGCATTGAAAGGGATTCTCACAGGCCTATCAATAGTAAGAGTGAGAAAAACATCACGGGGTGGTGTGAATCGGAGGAGCTGAATTAGGATAGGCAGAGAGTAGCAAGGTAGGATGGAGAAAAGCAACACGGGGTGGTCAGCATGGGGAGGTCAGGAAACATGTGGTGGCCATGTAGGATACGTTTCTGAAAAACATCGCGGGGTGATGCGCATTGTAAGGGTTTGTAACAGGCGATTCACTAGTAGGAGTGAGAAAAACATCACGGGGTGGTGTGATTCGGAGGGCCTGAATTAGAATAGGCAGTGAGTGGCAATTTAGGATGGAGAAAAGCAAGACGGGGTGGTCAGCATGGTGAGATCAGGAAACATGCAGTGGCAATATAGGATACGTTTCTGAAAAACATCGCAGGTTGGTGTCCATTGCAAGGGTTTATAACAGGCCGTTCACTAGTAGGAGTGAGAAAAACATCATGGTGTGGTGGGAATCGGAGTGCCTGAATAAGGATAGGCACTGACTGGCAATGTAGGATGGAGAAAAGCAAGATGGGGTGGTCAGCATGGGGAGGGCAGTAAACATGCAGTGGCAATGTAGGATAGGATTCTGAAAAACATCACGGGGTGGTTCGAATTGTAAGGGCTTCTAACAGGCCATTCATTAGTAGTAGTGAGAAAAACATCACGGGGTGGTGTGAATCGGTGGGCCTGAATCAGCATAGGCAGTGAGTTGCAATGGAGGATGGAGAAAAGCACCACAAGGTCGTAAGGATGGTGAGGTCATGAAACTTGCAGTGTCAATGTAGTATAAGTTTTTGAAAAACATCACGGGTTGGGGCGCATTGTAAGGGTTTCTAACAGTCAATTCAATAGTAGGAGTGAGAAAAACATCACGGGGTGGTGTGACTCAGAGGTCCTGAATTAGCATAGGCAGGGAGTGCCAACGTAGGCTGGAAAAAAGCATCACCCCATAGTTAGCAAGGCGAGGTCAGGAAACATGCGGTGGCAATGTAGGATAGGTTTCTGAAAAACATCGCGGAGTGGTGCGCATTGTGTGGTTTTCTAACAGGCCATTCACTAGTAGGAGTGAGAAAAACATCACAGGGTGGTTTGAATCTGAGGGCCTGAATCAGCATAGGCAGTGAGTGGCAATGGAGGATGGAGAAAAGCACCACGAGGTCATCATCATGGGGAGGTCAGGAAACATGCGGTGGCAATGTAGGATATGTTCCTGAAAAACATCGCGGGGTGGTGCGCATTGTAAGGGTTTCAAACAGGTCATTCACTAGTAGGAATGAGAAAAACATAAATGGGTGGTTTGGACCTGAGGGCCTGAATTAGGATAGGCAGTGAGTGGCAATGTAGGATGGAGAAAAGCACCACGGGGGGGTCAGCATGGGGAGGTCAGGAAACATGCGGTGGCAAGGTAGGATAGGTTTCTGAAATACATCGCGGGATGGTGCGCATTGTTAGGGTTTGTAACTGGCAATTCACTAGTAGGAGTGAGAAAAATATCACGGTGGGTGTGAATCGGAGGGCTTGAATTCGGATAGGCACTGAGTGACAATGTAGGATGGAGAGAAGCACCAAGGAGTGGTCAGCATGGGGAGGTCAGGAAACATGCGGGGGCAATGTAGGATAGGTTTCTGAAAAACACCGCGCGGTGGTGCGCATTGTAAGGGATTCTAACAGGCCATTCACTAGTAGGAGTGAGAAAAACATAACGGGGTGGTGTGAATCGGAGGTCCTGAATTAGGTAGGCACTGAGTGGCAATGTAGGATGGAGAAAAGCATCACGGGTTATTCAGCATAGGGATGTCAGGAAACATGCGGTGGCAATGTAGGATAGGTTTCTGAGATACATCACATGGTGGTGCGCTTGGTAAGGGTTTCTAACAGGCCATTCAATAGTAGGAGTGAGAATAACATCACGGGCTGGTCTGAATCGGAGGGCCGGCATTAGATAAGGCAGTGAGTGGTAATGTAGGATGGTGCAAAGCAAGACAGCGTGGTAAGCATGGGGAGTTCAGGAAACATGCAGTGGCAATGCAGGAAAGGTTTGTGAAATACATTGCGGGGTGGTGTGCATTGTAAAGGGTTCTAACAGGCCATTCACAAGTAGGAGTGATAAAAACATCACGGGCTGATGTGAATCAGAGGGCCTGAAATAGGATAGGAAGTGAGTGGCAATGTAGGATGGAGAAAAGCACCACGGGGTGGTCAGCATGGGGAGGTCAGGAACATGCGGTGGCAATGTAGGACAGGTTTCTGAAAAACATCGCGGTGTGGTGTGAATTGTAAGGGTGTATAACAGGCCATTCACTAGTAGGAGTTAGAAAAACATTACGGTGTGGTGTGAATCGGAGGAACTGAATTAGGATACGCAGTGAGTGGCAATGTATGACGGAGAAAAGCACCACGGGGTGGTCAGCATGGGGAGGGCAGGAAACAAGCGATGGCAATGTAAGATAGGTTTCTAAAAAACATTGTGGGGTGGTGCGCATTGTAAGTGTTTCTCACAGGCCTATCACTACTAGGAGTGAGAAAATCATGACAAGGTTGTGTGAATCGGAGGACCTGAATTAGGACAGGCAGTGAGTAGCAATGTAGAATGGAGAAAAGCAACACGGGGTGGTCAGCATTGAGAGTTCAGGAAACATGCGGTGGCCATGAAGGCTAGGTTTTTGATAAACATCGCAGGGTGGTGCACATTGTCAGGGTTTCTAACAGGCTATTCACTAGTAGGAGTGAGAACAACATCACGGGGTGGTGTGAATTGGAGGGCCTGAATAAGAATAGGCAGGCAGTGGCTATGTAGGATGCAGAAAAGCAGCACGGAGTAGTCAGCATGGGGAGGTCAGGAAACATGCAGTGGCTATGTATGATAGGTTTCTGAAAAACATCGCAGGGTGGTGCGCATTGTAAGGGTTTCTAACAGGCCATTCACTAGTAGGAGTGAGAAAAACATCACGGGGTGGTGTCAATCTGAGGGCATGAAACAGGATAGGCAGTGAGTGGCAATGTAGGATGTAGAAAAGCACCACGGTGTGCTCAGCATGGGGAGTCCAGGTAACATGCAGTGGCAATGTAGGGTAGGTTTCTGAAAAACATCGTCGGTTGTTGCACCTTGTAAGGTTTTCAAACAGACAATACACTAGTAGGAGTGAAAAAAACATCACGGCGTGGTATGAATCAGAGGGCCTGAATCAGGATAGGCAGTGAGTGGCAATGTAAAATGGAGAAAAGCACCACGGGGTGGTCAGCATGGGGAGGTTAGGAAACATGCAGTGGCAATGTAGGATGGATTTCTGAAAAACATCGCGTGGTAGTGAACATTGTAAGGGTTTCTAACAGGCCATTCACTAGTAGGAGTGAGAAAAACATCACAGGCTGCGGTGAATCAGAGGGCCTGAATTCGGATAGGCAGTGAGTGGCAATGTAAAATGGAGAAAAGCACCACGGGGTGGTCAGCATGGGGAGGTTAGGAAACATGCAGTGGCAATGTAGGATAGATTTCTGAAAAACATCGCGTGGTAGTGAGCATTGTAATGGTTTCTAACAGGCCATTCACTAGTAGGAGTGAGAAAACCATCACGGGCTGCGGTGAATCGGAGGGCCTGAATTCGGATAGGCAGTGAGTGGCAATGGAGGATGGAGAAAAGCACCACAGGGTGGTCAGCATGGGGAGCTCAGGAAACATGCGGTGGCAATGTAGGATAGGTGTCTGAAAAACATCGCGGGGTGTTGCACATTGCAAGTGTTTGTAACAGGACATTCACTAGTACGAGAGAGAACAACAGCACGGGGAGGTGTGAATGAGGGCCTAAATTAGGATAGGCAGTGAGTGGCAATGTAGGACGGAGAAAATCACCATTTGGTGGTCAGCATGGGGAGGTCAGGAAAAATGAAGTGCCATGTAGGATATGTTTCTGGAAAACATCGCTGGGTGGTGCGCATTGTAAGGGTTTCTAACAGGCCATTCACTAGTAGGAGTGAGAACAACATCAAGGGATGGTGTGAATCGGAGGACCTGAATTAGAATAGGCAGTGAGTGGCAATGTACGTTGGAGTAAAGCACCATGGGGTTGTCAGCATGGGGAGGTCAGGAAACATGCAGTGGCAATGTAGGATATGTTCCTGAAAAACATCGCGCGGTGGTGCGCATTGTAAGGGTTTCAAACAGGTCATTCACTAGTAGGAATGAGAAAAACATAAATGGGTGGTTTGGACCTGAGGGCCTGAATTAGGATAGGCAGTGAGTGGCAATGTAGGATGGAGAAAAGCACCACGGGGGGGTCAGCATGGGGAGGTCAGAAACATGCGGTGGTAAAGTTGGATACGTTTCTCAAAAACATCTCGTGGTGATGCGCATTTTAAGGGTTTCTAACAGGCGATTCACTAGTAGGAGTGAGAAAAACATCACGGGGTTGTGTTTATCGGAAGGCCTGAATTAGAATAGGCACTGAGTGGCAATGTAGGGTGGAGAAAAGCAAGACGGGGTGGTCAGCATGGGGAGGTCAGGAAACTTGCAGTGGCAATGTAGGATATGTTTCTGAAAATCGTCACGGGGTTATGTGCATTGTAAGGGTTTCTAACAGGCCATTCACTAGTAGGAGTGACAAAAATATCACGGGGTGGTGTGACTCGGAGGGCCTGAATTAGGATAGTCAGTTAGTGGCAATGTAGGATGGAGAAAAGTAGCAAGGATTATTCAGCATTGGGAGGTCAGGAAACATGCAGTGGCAATGTAGGATAGGTTTCTGAAAAACACCGCGCGGTGGTGCGCATTGTAAGGGTTTCTAACAGGCCATTCACTAGTAGGAGTGAGAAAAACATCACGGGGTGGTGTGATTCGGAAGGCCTGAATTAGGTAGCCACTGAGTGGCAATGTAGGATGGAGAAAAGCACCACGGGTTATTCAGCATAGGGATGTCAGGAAACATGCGGTGGCAATATAGGATAGGTTTCTGAAAAACATCACATGGTGTTGCGCTTGGTAAGGGTTTCTAACAGGCCATTCACTAGTAGGAGTGAGAAAAACATCACGGGCTGGTGTGAATCGGAGGGCCGGCATTAGGTAAAGCAGTGAGTGGTAATGTAGGTTGGAGAAAAGCAAGACAGAGTGGTAAGCATGGGGAGTTCAGGAAACATACAGTGGCAATGTAGGATAGGTTTGTGAAAAACATCGCGTGGTGGTGCGCATTGTAAAGGGTTCTAACAGGAAATTCACAAGTAGGAGTGAGAAAAACATCACGGGCTGATGTGAATCAGAGGGCCTGAAATAGGATAGGAAGTGAGTGGCAATGTAGGATGGAGAAAAGCACCACGGGGTGGTCAGGATTGGGAGGTCAGGAACATGCGATGGCAATGTAGGACAGGTTTCTGAAAAACATCGCGGTGTGGTGCGAATTGTAAGGGTTTATAACAGGCCATTCACTAGTAGGAGTTAGAAAAACATCACGGTGTGGTGTGAATCGGAGGAACTGAATTAGGATACGCAGTGAGTGGCAATATGTGATGGAGAAAAGCACCACGGGGTGGTCAGCATGGGGAGGGCAGGAAACACGCGATGGCAATGTAGGATAGGTTTCTAAAAAACATCGCGGGATAGTGCGAATTGTAAGGGTTTCCCACAGGCATATCACTACTAGGAGTGAGAAAAACATCACAAGGTGGTGTGAATCGGAGTACCTGAATAAGGACAGGCAGTGAGTAGCAATGTAGAATGGAGAAAAGCAACACGGGGTGGTCAGCATGGGGAGGTCAGGAAACATGCGTTGGCCATGAAGGCTAGGTTTCTGATAAACATCGCAGGGTGGTGTGCATTGTCAGGGTTTCTAACAGGCTATTCACTATTAGGAGTGAGAACAACATCACGGGGTGGTGTGAATTGGAGGGCCTGAATAAGAATAGGCAGTCAGTGGCTATGTAGGATGCAGAAAAGCAGCACGGAGTAGTCAGCATGGGGAGTCCAGGGAACATGCAGTGGCAATGTAGGATAGGTTTCTGAAAAACATCGTGGGTTGTTGCCCATTGTAAGGTTTTCAAACAGACAATTTACTAGTAGGAGTGAAAAAAATATCACGGCGTGGTGTGAATCGGAGGGCCTGAATCAGGATAGGCAGTGAGTGGCAATGTAAAATGGAGAAAAGCACCACGGGATGGTCAGCATGGGGAGGTTAGGAAACATGCAGTGGCAATGTAGGATAGATTTCTGAAAAACATCGCGTGGTGGTGAGCATTGTAAGGGTTTCTAACAGGCCATTCACTAGTAGGAGTGAGAAAACCATCACAGGCTGGGGTGAATCGGAGGGCCTGAATTCGAATAGGCAGTGAGTGGCAATGTAGGATGTAGAAAAGCACCACAGGTTGGTCAGCATGGGGAGGTCAGGAAACATGCGGTGGCAATGTAGGATAGGTGTCTGAAAAACATCGCGGGGTGGTGCACATTGTAAGTGTTTGTAACAGGCCATTCACTAGTACGAGTGAGAACAACAGCACGGGGTGGTGTGAATGAGGGCCTCAATTAGGATAGGCAGTGAGTGGAATTGTAGGACGGAGAAAATCACCATTTGGTGGTCAGCATGGGGAGGTCAGGAAAAATGAAGTGCAATGTAGGATAGGTTTCTTAAAAACATCGCTGGGTGGTGCGCATTGTAAAGGATTCTAACAGGCCATTCACTAGTAGGAGTGAGAACCACATCACGCGATGGTGTGAATCGGAGGGCCTGAATTAGAATAGGGAGTGAGTGGCAATATACGTTGGAGAAAAGCACCATGGGGTTGTCAGCATGGGGAGGTCAGGAAACATGCAGTGGCAATGTAGGATATGTTCCTGAAAAACATCGCGGGGTGGTGCGCATTGCAAGGGTTTCAAACACGTCATTCACTAGTAGGAGTGAGAAAAACATCATGGGGTGATGTGAATCAGAGGGCCTGAAATAGGATAGGAAGTGAGTGGCAATGTAGGATGGAGAAAAGCACCACGGTGTGGTCAGCATTGGGAGGTCAGGAACATGCGGTTGCAATGTAGGATAGGTTTCTGAAAAACATCGCGGGGTGGTGCGCATTGTCTGGTTTTCTATCAGGCCATTCACTTGGAGGAGTGAGATTAACATCACGGGGTGGTGTGAATCAGAGGGCCTGAGTTAGCATAGGCAGTGAGTGGCAATGTAGGATGGAGAAAAGCATCACCCAGTACTTAGCAAGGCGAGGTCAGGAAACATGCGGTGGCAATGTAGGATAGGTTTCTGGTAAACATCGTGGAGTGGTGCGCATTGTATTGTTTTCTAACAGGCCTTTCACTAGTAAGAGTGAGAAAAACATCACGGGGTGGTGTGTATTGGACGGCCTGAATCAGCATTGGCACTGAGTCCAATGGAGGATAGAGAAAATCACCACGGGTTGGTCAGCATGGGGATGTTCCAGAAACATGCTGTGCCAATGTAGGACTGGTTTCTAAAAAACATCGCGGGGTGGTGCGCATTGTAAGGGTTTCTAACAGGGAATTCACTAGAAGGAGTGAGAAAAACATCATGGGGTGGTGTGAATCGGGGGGCCTGTATTAGGATAGGCAGTGAGTGGAAATGTAGGATGGAGAAAAGCACCATTGGGTGTCAGCATGGGGAGGTCAGGAAACATGTGGTGGCAATGTAGCGTAGGTTTCCAAAAAACATCGCGGGGTGGTCCGCATTGTAAGGGTTTCTAACAGGCCATTCACTAGTAGGAGTGAGACAAACATCACAGGGTGGTGTGAATTGGAGGGCCTGAATTAGGTAGGCACTGAGTGGCAATGTAGGAAGGAGAAAAGCACCACGGGTTATTCAGCATAGGGATGTCAGGAAACATGCGGTGGCAATGTAGGATAGGTTTCTGAAAAACATCTCATGGTGGTGCGCTTGGTAAGGATTTCTAACAGGCCATTCACTAGTAGGAGTGAGAATAACATCATGGGGTGGTGTGAATCAGAGGGCCGGCATTTGATAAGGCAGTGAGTGGTAATGTAGGATGGAGAAAAGCAAGACAGCATGGTAAGCATGGGGAGTTCAGGAAAAATGCCGTGGCAATGTAGGATAAGTTTGTGAAAAACATGGCGGGGTGGTGCGCATTGTAAGGGTTTCTAACAGGCCATTCACTAGTAGGAGTGCGAAAAACATCACGGGGTGGTGGAATCGGAGGGCCTGAAATAGGATAAGAAGTGAGTGGCAATGTAGGATGGAGAAAAGCACCACGGGGTGGTCAGCATGTGGAGATCAGGAAACAAGCGGTGGCAATGTAAGATAGGTTTCTAAAATACATCGCGGGGTTGTGCGCATTGAAAGGGATTCTCACAGGCCTATCAATAGTAAGAGTGAGAAAAACATCACGGGGTGGTGTGAATCGGAGGAGCTGAATTAGGATAGGCAGAGAGTAGCAAGGTAGGATGGAGAAAAGCAACACGGGGTGGTCAGCATGGGGAGGTCAGGAAACATGTGGTGGCCATGTAGGATATGTTTCTGAAAAACATCGCGGGGTGATGCGCATTGTAAGGGTTTGTAACAGGCGATTCACTAGTAGGAGTGAGAAAAACATCACGGGGTGGTGTGATTCGGAGGGCCTGAATTAGAATAGGCAGTGAGTGGCAATTTAGGATGGAGAAAAGCAAGACGGGGTGGTCAGCATGGTGAGATCAGGAAACATGCAGTGGCAATATAGGATACGTTTCTGAAAAACATCGCGGGTTGGTGTCCATTGCAAGGGTTTATAACAGGCCGTTCACTAGTAGGAGTGAGAAAAACATCATGGTGTGGTGGGAATCGGAGTGCCTGAATAAGGATAGGCACTGACTGGCAATGTAGGATGGAGAAAAGCAAGATGGGGTGGTCAGCATGGGGAGGGCAGTAAACATGCAGTGGCAATGTAGGATAGGATTCTAAAAAACATCACGGGGTGGTTCGAATTGTAAGGGCTTCTAACAGGCCATTCATTAGTAGTAGTGAGAAAAACATCACGGGGTGGTGTGAATCGGTGGGCCTGAATCAGCATAGGCAGTGAGTTGCAATGGAGGATGGAGAAAAGCACCACAAGGTCGTAAGGATGGTGAGGTCATGAAACTTGCAGTGTCAATGTAGTATAAGTTTTTGAAAAACATCACGGGTTGGGGCGCATTGTAAGGGTTTCTAACAGTCAATTCAATAGTAGGAGTGAGAAAAACATCACGGGGTGGTGTGACTCAGAGGGCCTGAATTAGCATAGGCAGTGAGTGCCAACGTAGGCTGGAAAAAAGCATCACCCCATAGTTAGCAAGGCGAGGTCAGGAAACATGCGGTGGCAATGTAGGATAGGTTTCTGAAAAACATCGCGGAGTGGTGCGCATTGTGTGGTTTTCTAACAGGCCATTCACTAGTAGGAGTGAGAAAAACATCACCGGGTGGTTTGAATCTGAGGGCCTGAATCAGCATAGGCAGTGAGTGGCAATGGAGGATGGAGAAAAGCACCACGAGGTCATCATCATGGGGAGGTCAGGAAACATGCGGTGGCAATGTAGGATATGTTCCTGAAAAACATCGCGGGGTGGTGCACATTGTAAGGGTTTCAAACAGGTCACTCACTAGTAGGAATGAGAAAAACATAAATGGGTGGTTTGGACCTGAGGGCCTGAATTAGGATAGGCAGTGAGTGGCAATGTAGGATGGAGAAAAGCACCACGGGGGGGTCAGCATGGGGAGGTCAGGAAACATGCGGTGGCAAGGTAGGATAGGTTTCTGAAATACATCGCGGGGTGGTGCGCATTGTTAGGGTTTGTAACTGGCAATTCACTAGTAGGAGTGAGAAAAATATCACGGGTTGGTGTGAATCGGAGGGCTTGAATTCGGATAGGCACTGAGTGGCAATGTAGGATGGAGAGAAGCACCAAGGAGTGGTCAGCATGGGGAGGTCAGGAAACATGTGGGGGCAATGTAGGATAGGTTTCTGAAAAACACCGGGCGGTGGTGCGCATTGTAAGGGATTCTAACAGGCCATTCACTAGTAGGAGTGAGAAAAACATCACGGGGTGGTGTGAATCGGAGGTCCTGAATTAGGTAGGCACTGAGTGGCAATGTAGGATGGAGAAAAGCATCACGGGTTATTCAGCATAGGGATGTCAGGAAACATGTGGTGGCAATGTAGGATAGGTTTCTGAGATACATCACATGGTGGTGCGCTTGGTAAGGGTTTCTAACAGGCCATTCAATAGTAGGAGTGAGAATAACATCACGGGCTGGTCTGAATCGGAGGGCCGGCATTAGATAAGGCAGTGAGTGGTAATGTAGGATGGTGAAAAGCAAGACAGCGTGGTAAGCATGGGGAGTTCAGGAAACATGCAGTGGCAATGCAGGAAAGGTTTGTGAAATACATTGCGGGGTGGTGTGCATTGTAAAGGGTTCTAACAGGCCATTCACAAGTAGGAGTGATAAAAACATCACGGGCTGATGTGAATCAGAGGGCCTGAAATAGGATAGGAAGTGAGTGGCAATGTAGGATGGAGAAAAGCACCACGGGGTGGTCAGCATGGGGAGGTCAGGAACATGCGGTGGCAATGTAGGACAGGTTTCTGAAAAACATCGCGGTGTGGTGTGAATTGTAAGGGTGTATAACAGGCCATTCACTAGTAGGAGTTAGAAAAACATTACGGTGTGGTGTGAATCGGAGGAACTGAATTAGGATACGCAGTGAGTGGCAATGTATGACGGAGAAAAGCACCACGGGGTGGTCAGCATGGGGAGGGCAGGAAACAAGCGATGGCAATGTAAGATAGGTTTCTAAAAAACATTGTGGGGTGGTGCGCATTGTAAGTGTTTCTCACAGGCCTATCACTACTAGGAGTGAGAAAATCATGACAAGGTTGTGTGAATCGGAGGACCTGAATTAGGACAGGCAGTGAGTAGCAATGTAGAATGGAGAAAAGCAACACGGGGTGGTCAGCATTGAGAGTTCAGGAAACATGCGGTGGCCATGAAGGCTAGGTTTTTGATAAACATCGCAGGGTGGTGCGCATTGTCAGGGTTTCTAACAGGCTATTCACTAGTAGGAGTGAGAACAACATCACGGGGTGGTGTGAATCGGAGGGCCTGAATAAGAATAGGCAGGCAGTGGCTATGTAGGATGCAGAAAAGCAGCACGGAGTAGTCAGCATGGGGAGGTCAGGAAACATGCAGTGGCTATGTATGATAGGTTTCTGAAAAACATCGCAGGGTGGTGCGCATTGTAAGGGTTTCTAACAGGCCATTCACTAGTAGGAGTGAGAAAAACATCACGGGGTGGTGTCAATCTGAGGGCATGAAACAGGATAGGCAGTGAGTGGCAATGTAGGATGTAGAAAAGCACCACGGTGTGCTCAGCATGGGGAGTCCAGGTAACATGCAGTGGCAATGTAGGGTAGGTTTCTGAAAAACATCGTCGGTTGTTGCACCTTGTAAGGTTTTCAAACAGACAATACACTAGTAGGAGTGAAAAAAACATCACGGCGTGGTATGAATCAGAGGGCCTGAATCAGGATAGGCAGTGAGTGGCAATGTAAAATGGAGAAAAGCACCACGGGATGGTCAGCATGGGGAGGTTAGGAAACATGCAGTGGCAATGTAGGATGGATTTCTGAAAAACATCGCGTGGTAGTGAACATTGTAAGGGTTTCTAACAGGCCATTCACTAGTAGGAGTGAGAAAAACATCACAGGCTGCGGTGAATCGGAGGGCCTGAATTCGGATAGGCAGTGAGTGGCAATGTAAAATGGAGAAAAGCACCACGGGGTGGTCAGCATGGGGAGGTTAGGAAACATGCAGTGGCAATGTAGGATAGATTTCTGAAAAACATCGCGTGGTAGTGAGCATTGTAATGGTTTCTAACAGGCCATTCACTAGTAGGAGTGAGAAAACCATCACGGGCTGCGGTGAATCGGAGGGCCTGAATTCGGATAGGCAGTGAGTGGCAATGGAGGATGGAGAAAAGCACCACAGGGTGGTCAGCATGGGGAGCTCAGGAAACATGCGGTGGCAATGTAGGATAGGTGTCTGAAAAACATCGCGGGGTGTTGCACATTGCAAGTGTTTGTAACAGGACATTCACTAGTACGAGAGAGAACAACAGCACGGGGAGGTGTGAATGAGGGCCTAAATTAGGATAGGCAGTGAGTGGCAATGTAGGACGGAGAAAATCACCATTTGGTGGTCAGCATGGGGAGGTCAGGAAAAATGAAGTGCCATGTAGGATATGTTTCTGGAAAACATCGCTGGGTGGTGCGCATTGTAAGGGTTTCTAACAGGCCATTCACTAGTAGGAGTGAGAACAACATCAAGGGATGGTGTGAATCGGAGGACCTGAATTAGAATAGGCAGTGAGTGGCAATGTACGTTGGAGTAAAGCACCATGGGGTTGTCAGCATGGGGAGGTCAGGAAACATGCAGTGGCAATGTAGGATATGTTCCTGAAAAACATCGCGCGGTGGTGCGCATTGTAAGGGTTTCAAACAGGTCATTCACTAGTAGGAATGAGAAAAACATAAATGGGTGGTTTGGACCTGAGGGCCTGAATTAGGATAGGCAGTGAGTGGCAATGTAGGATGGAGAAAAGCACCACGGGGGGGTCAGCATGGGGAGGTCAGAAACATGCGGTGGTAAAGTTGGATACGTTTCTCAAAAACATCTCGTGGTGATGCGCATTTTAAGGGTTTCTAACAGGCGATTCACTAGTAGGAGTGAGAAAAACATCACGGGGTTGTGTTTATCGGAAGGCCTGAATTAGAATAGGCACTGAGTGGCAATGTAGGGTGGAGAAAAGCAAGACGGGGTGGTCAGCATGGGGAGGTCAGGAAACTTGCAGTGGCAATGTAGGATATGTTTCTGAAAATCGTCACGGGGTTATGTGCATTGTAAGGGTTTCTAACAGGCCATTCACTAGTAGGAGTGACAAAAATATCACGGGGTGGTGTGACTCGGAGGGCCTGAATTAGGATAGTCAGTTAGTGGCAATGTAGGATGGAGAAAAGTAGCAAGGATTATTCAGCATTGGGAGGTCAGGAAACATGCAGTGGCAATGTAGGATAGGTTTCTGAAAAACACCGCGCGGTGGTGCGCATTGTAAGGGTTTCTAACAGGCCATTCACTAGTAGGAGTGAGAAAAACATCACGGGGTGGTGTGATTCGGAAGGCCTGAATTAGGTAGCCACTGAGTGGCAATGTAGGATGGAGAAAAGCACCACGGGTTATTCAGCATAGGGATGTCAGGAAACATGCGGTGGCAATATAGGATAGGTTTCTGAAAAACATCACATGGTGTTGCGCTTGGTAAGGGTTTCTAACAGGCCATTCACTAGTAGGAGTGAGAAAAACATCACGGGCTGGTGTGAATCGGAGGGCCGGCATTAGGTAAAGCAGTGAGTGGTAATGTAGGTTGGAGAAAAGCAAGACAGAGTGGTAAGCATGGGGAGTTCAGGAAACATACAGTGGCAATGTAGGATAGGTTTGTGAAAAACATCGCGTGGTGGTGCGCATTGTAAAGGGTTCTAACAGGAAATTCACAAGTAGGAGTGAGAAAAACATCACGGGCTGATGTGAATCAGAGGGCCTGAAATAGGATAGGAAGTGAGTGGCAATGTAGGATGGAGAAAAGCACCACGGGGTGGTCAGGATTGGGAGGTCAGGAACATGCGATGGCAATGTAGGACAGGTTTCTGAAAAACATCGCGGTGTGGTGCAAATTGTAAGGGTTTATAACAGGCCATTCACTAGTAGGAGTTAGAAAAACATCACGGTGTGGTGTGAATCGGAGGAACTGAATTAGGATACGCAGTGAGTGGCAATATGTGATGGAGAAAAGCACCACGGGGTGGTCAGCATGGGGAGGGCAGGAAACAAGCGATGGCAATGTAGGATAGGTTTCTAAAAAACATCGCGGGATAGTGCGCATTGTAAGGGTTTCCCACAGGCATATCACTACTAGGAGTGAGAAAAACATCACAAGGTGGTGTGAATCGGAGTACCTGAATAAGGACAGGCAGTGAGTAGCAATGTAGAATGGAGAAAAGCAACACGGGGTGGTCAGCATGGGGAGGTCAGGAAACATGCGTTGGCCATGAAGGCTAGGTTTCTGATAAACATCGCAGGGTGGTGTGCATTGTCAGGGTTTCTAACAGGCTATTCACTATTAGGAGTGAGAACAACATCACGGGGTGGTGTGAATTGGAGGGCCTGAATAAGAATAGGCAGTCAGTGGCTATGTAGGATGCAGAAAAGCAGCACGGAGTAGTCAGCATGGGGAGTCCAGGGAACATGCAGTGGCAATGTAGGATAGGTTTCTGAAAAACATCGTGGGTTGTTGCCCATTGTAAGGTTTTCAAACAGACAATTCACTAGTAGGAGTGAAAAAAATATCACGGCGTGGTGTGAATCGGAGGGCCTGAATCAGGATAGGCAGTGAGTGGCAATGTAAAATGGAGAAAAGCACCACGGGATGGTCAGCATGGGGAGGTTAGGAAACATGCAGTGGCAATGTAGGATAGATTTCTGAAAAACATCGCGTGGTGGTGAGCATTGTAAGGGTTTCTAACAGGCCATTCACTAGTAGGAGTGAGAAAACCATCACAGGCTGGGGTGAATCGGAGGGCCTGAATTCGAATAGGCAGTGAGTGGCAATGTAGGATGTAGAAAAGCACCACAGGTTGGTCAGCATGGGGAGGTCAGGAAACATGCGGTGGCAATGTAGGATAGGTGTCTGAAAAACATCGCGGGGTGGTGCACATTGTAAGTGTTTGTAACAGGCCATTCACTAGTACGAGTGAGAACAACAGCACGGGGTGGTGTGAATGAGGGCCTCAATTAGGATAGGCAGTGAGTGGAATTGTAGGACGGAGAAAATCACCATTTTTTGGTCAGCATGGGGAGGTCAGGAAAAATGAAGTGCAATGTAGGATAGGTTTCTTAAAAACATCGCTGGGTGGTGCGCATTGTAAAGGATTCTAACAGGCCATTCACTAGTAGGAGTGAGAACCACATCACGCGATGGTGTGAATCGGAGGGCCTGAATTAGAATAGGGAGTGAGTGGCAATATACGTTGGAGAAAAGCACCATGGGGTTGTCAGCATGGGGAGGTCAGGAAACATGCAGTGGCAATGTAGGATATGTTCCTGAAAAACATCGCGGGGTGGTGCGCATTGCAAGGGTTTCAAACACGTCATTCACTAGTAGGAGTGAGAAAAACATCATGGGGTGATGTGAATCAGAGGGCCTGAAATAGGATAGGAAGTGAGTGGCAATGTAGGATGGAGAAAAGCACCACGGTGTGGTCAGCATTGGGAGGTCAGGAACATGCGGTTGCAATGTAGGATAGGTTTCTGAAAAACATCGCGGGGTGGTGCGCATTGTCTGGTTTTCTATCAGGCCATTCACTTGGAGGAGTGAGATTAACATCACGGGGTGGTGTGAATCAGAGGGCCTGAGTTAGCATAGGCAGTGAGTGGCAATGTAGGATGGAGAAAAGCATCACCCAGTACTTAGCAAGGCGAGGTCAGGAAACATGCGGTGGCAATGTAGGATAGGTTTCTGGTAAACATCGTGGAGTGGTGCGCATTGTATTGTTTTCTAACAGGCCTTTCACTAGTAAGAGTGAGAAAAACATCACGGGGTGGTGTGTATTGGACGGCCTGAATCAGCATTGGCACTGAGTCCAATGGAGGATAGAGAAAATCACCACGGGTTGGTCAGCATGGGGATGTTCCAGAAACATGCTGTGCCAATGTAGGACTGGTTTCTAAAAAACATCGCGGGGTGGTGCGCATTGTAAGGGTTTCTAACAGGGAATTCACTAGAAGGAGTGAGAAAAACATCATGGGGTGGTGTGAATCGGGGGGCCTGTATTAGGATAGGCAGTGAGTGGAAATGTAGGATGGAGAAAAGCACCATTGGGTGTCAGCATGGGGAGGTCAGGAAACATGTGGTGGCAATGTAGCGTAGGTTTCCAAAAAACATCGCGGGGTGGTCCGCATTGTAAGGGTTTCTAACAGGCCATTCACTAGTAGGAGTGAGACAAACATCACAGGGTGGTGTGAATTGGAGGGCCTGAATTAGGTAGGCACTGAGTGGCAATGTAGGAAGGAGAAAAGGACCACGGGTTATTCAGCATAGGGATGTCAGGAAACATGCGGTGGCAATGTAGGATAGGTTTCTGAAAAACATTTCATGGTGGTGCGCTTGGTAAGGATTTCTAACAGGCCATTCACTAGTAGGAGTGAGAATAACATCATGGGGTGGTGTGAATCAGAGGGCCGGCATTTGATAAGGCAGTGAGTGGTAATGTAGGATGGAGAAAAGCAAGACAGCATGGTAAGCATGGGGAGTTCAGGAAAAATGCCGTGGCAATGTAGGATAAGTTTGTGAAAAACATGGCGGGGTGGTGCGCATTGTAAGGGTTTCTAACAGGCCATTCACTAGTAGGAGTGCGAAAAACATCACGGGGTGGTGGAATCGGAGGGCCTGAAATAGGATAAGAAGTGAGTGGCAATGTAGGATGGAGAAAAGCACCACGGGGTGGTCAGCATGTGGAGATCAGGAAACAAGCGGTGGCAATGTAAGATAGGTTTCTAAAATACATCGCGGGGTTGTGCGCATTGAAAGGGATTCTCACAGGCCTATCAATAGTAAGAGTGAGAAAAACATCACGGGGTGGTGTGAATCGGAGGAGCTGAATTAGGATAGGCAGAGAGTAGCAAGGTAGGATGGAGAAAAGCAACACGGGGTGGTCAGCATGGGGAGGTCAGGAAACATGTGGTGGCCATGTAGGATACGTTTCTGAAAAACATCGCGGGGTGATGCGCATTGTAAGGGTTTGTAACAGGCGATTCACTAGTAGGAGTGAGAAAAACATCACGGGGTGGTGTGATTCGGAGGGCCTGAATTAGAATAGGCAGTGAGTGGCAATTTAGGATGGAGAAAAGCAAGACGGGGGGGTCAGCATGGTGAGATCAGGAAACATGCAGTGGCAATATAGGATACGTTTCTGAAAAACATCGCGGGTTGGTGTCCATTGCAAGGGTTTATAACAGGCCGTTCACTAGTAGGAGTGAGAAAAACATCATGGTGTGGTGGGAATCGGAGTGCCTGAATAAGGATAGGCACTGACTGGCAATGTAGGATGGAGAAAAGCAAGATGGGGTGGTCAGCATGGGGAGGGCAGTAAACATGCAGTGGCAATGTAGGATAGGATTCTAAAAAACATCACGGGGTGGTTCGAATTGTAAGGGCTTCTAACAGGCCATTCATTAGTAGTAGTGAGAAAAACATCACGGGGTGGTGTGAATCGGTGGGCCTGAATCAGCATAGGCAGTGAGTTGCAATGGAGGATGGAGAAAAGCACCACAAGGTCGTAAGGATGGTGAGGTCATGAAACTTGCAGTGTCAAAGTAGTATAAGTTTTTGAAAAACATCACGGGTTGGGGCGCATTGTAAGGGTTTCTAACAGTCAATTCAATAGTAGGAGTGAGAAAAACATCACGGGGTGGTGTGACTCAGAGGGCCTGAATTAGCATAGGCAGTGAGTGCCAACGTAGGCTGGAAAAAAGCATCACCCCATAGTTAGCAAGGCGAGGTCAGGAAACATGCGGTGGCAATGTAGGATAGGTTTCTGAAAAACATCGCGGAGTGGTGCGCATTGTGTGGTTTTCTAACAGGCCATTCACTAGTAGGAGTGAGAAAAACATCACAGGGTGGTTTGAATCTGAGGGCCTGAATCAGCATAGGCAGTGAGTGGCAATGGAGGATGGAGAAAAGCACCACGAGGTCATCATCATGGGGAGGTCAGGAAACATGCGGTGGCAATGTAGGATATGTTCCTGAAAAACATCGCGGGGTGGTGCACATTGTAAGGGTTTCAAACAGGTCACTCACTAGTAGGAATGAGAAAAACATAAATGGGTGGTTTGGACCTGAGGGCCTGAATTAGGATAGGCAGTGAGTGGCAATGTAGGATGGAGAAAAGCACCACGGGGGGGTCAGCATGGGGAGGTCAGGAAACATGCGGTGGCAAGGTAGGATAGGTTTCTGAAATACATCGCGGGGTGGTGCGCATTGTTAGGGTTTGTAACTGGCAATTCACTAGTAGGAGTGAGAAAAATATCACGGGTTGGTGTGAATCGGAGGGCTTGAATTCGGATAGGCACTGAGTGGCAATGTAGGATGGAGAGAAGCACCAAGGAGTGGTCAGCATGGGGAGGTCAGGAAACATGTGGGGGCAATGTAGGATAGGTTTCTGAAAAACACCGGGCGGTGGTGCGCATTGTAAGGGATTCTAACAGGCCATTCACTAGTAGGAGTGAGAAAAACATCACGGGGTGGTGTGAATCGGAGGTCCTGAATTAGGTAGGCACTGAGTGGCAATGTAGGATGGAGAAAAGCATCACGGGTTATTCAGCATAGGGATGTCAGGAAACATGTGGTGGCAATGTAGGATAGGTTTCTGAGATACATCACATGGTGGTGCGCTTGGTAAGGGTTTCTAACAGGCCATTCAATAGTAGGAGTGAGAATAACATCACGGGCTGGTCTGAATCGGAGGGCCGGCATTAGATAAGGCAGTGAGTGGTAATGTAGGATGGTGAAAAGCAAGACAGCGTGGTAAGCATGGGGAGTTCAGGAAACATGCAGTGGCAATGCAGGAAAGGTTTGTGAAATACATTGCGGGGTGGTGTGCATTGTAAAGGGTTCTAACAGGCCATTCACAAGTAGGAGTGATAAAAACATCACGGGCTGATGTGAATCAGAGGGCCTGAAATAGGATAGGAAGTGAGTGGCAATGTAGGATGGAGAAAAGCACCACGGGGTGGTCAGCATGGGGAGGTCAGGAACATGCGGTGGCAATGTAGGACAGGTTTCTGAAAAACATCGCGGTGTGGTGTGAATTGTAAGGGTGTATAACAGGCCATTCACTAGTAGGAGTTAGAAAAACATTACGGTGTGGTGTGAATCGGAGGAACTGAATTAGGATACGCAGTGAGTGGCAATGTATGACGGAGAAAAGCACCACGGGGTGGTCAGCATGGGGAGGGCAGGAAACAAGCGATGGCAATGTAAGATAGGTTTCTAAAAAACATCGTGGGGTGGTGCGCATTGTAAGTGTTTCTCACAGGCCTATCACTACTAGGAGTGAGAAAATCATGACAAGGTTGTGTGAATCGGAGGACCTGAATTAGGACAGGCAGTGAGTAGCAATGTAGAATGGAGAAAAGCAACACGGGGTGGTCAGCATGGAGAGTTCAGGAAACATGCGGTGGCCATGAAGGCTAGGTTTTTGATAAACATCGCAGGGTGGTGCGCATTGTCAGGGTTTCTAACAGGCTATTCACTAGTAGGAGTGAGAACAACATCACGGGGTGGTGTGAATCGGAGGGCCTGAATAGGAATAGGCAGGCAGTGGCTATGTAGGATGCAGAAAAGCAGCACGGAGTAGTCAGCATGGGGAGGTCAGGAAACATGCAGTGGCTATGTATGATAGGTTTCTGAAAAACATCGCAGGGTGGTGCGCATTGTAAGGGTTTCTAACAGGCCATTCACTAGTAGGAGTGAGAAAAACATCACGGGGTGGTGTCAATCTGAGGGCATGAAACAGGATAGGCAGTGAGTGGCAATGTAGGATGTAGAAAAGCACCACGGTGTGCTCAGCATGGGGAGTCCAGGTAACATGCAGTGGCAATGTAGGGTAGGTTTCTGAAAAACATCGTGGGTTGTTGCACCTTGTAAGGTTTTCAAACAGACAATTCACTAGTAGGAGTGAAAAAAACATCACGGCGTGGTATGAATCAGAGGGCCTGAATCAGGATAGGCAGTGAGTGGCAATGTAAAATGGAGAAAAGCACCACGGGGTGGTCAGCATGGGGAGGTTAGGAAACATGCAGTGGCAATGTAGGATGGATTTCTGAAAAACATCGCGTGGTAGTGAACATTGTAAGGGTTTCTAACAGGCCATTCACTAGTAGGAGTGAGAAAAACATCACAGGCTGCAGTGAATCGGAGGGCCTGAATTCGGATAGGCAGTGAGTGGCAATGTAAAATGGAGAAAAGCACCACGGGGTGGTCAGCATGGGGAGGTTAGGAAACATGCAGTGGCAATGTAGGATAGATTTCTGAAAAACATCGCGTGGTAGTGAGCATTGTAATGGTTTCTAACAGGCCATTCACTAGTAGGAGTGAGAAAACCATCACGGGCTGCGGTGAATCGGAGGGCCTGAATTCGGATAGGCAGTGAGTGGCAATGGAGGATGGAGAAAAGCACCACAGGGTGGTCAGCATGGGGAGCTCAGGAAACATGCGGTGGCAATGTAGGATAGGTGTCTGAAAAACATCGCGGGGTGTTGCACATTGCAAGTGTTTGTAACAGGACATTCACTAGTACGAGAGAGAACAACAGCACGGGGAGGTGTGAATGAGGGCCTAAATTAGGATAGGCAGTGAGTGGCAATGTAGGACGGAGAAAATCACCATTTGGTGGTCAGCATGGGGAGGTCAGGAAAAATGAAGTGCCATGTAGGATATGTTTCTGGAAAACATCGCTGGGTGGTGCGCATTGTAAGGGTTTCTAACAGGCCATTCACTAGTAGGAGTGAGAACAACATCAAGGGATGGTGTGAATCGGAGGACCTGAATTAGAATAGGCAGTGAGTGGCAATGTACGTTGGAGTAAAGCACCATGGGGTTGTCAGCATGGGGAGGTCAGGAAACATGCAGTGGCAATGTAGGATAGGTTCCTGAAAAACATCGCGGGGTGGTGCGCATTGTAAGGGTTTCAAACAGGTCATTCACTAGTAGGAATGAGAAAAACATAAATGGGTGGTTTGGACCTGAGGGCCTTAATTAGGTTAGGCAGTGAGTGGCAATGTAGGATGGAGAAAAGCACCACGGGGGGGTCAGCATGGGGAGGTCAGAAACATGCGGTGGTAAAGTTGGATACGTTTCTCAAAAACATCTCGTGGTGATGCGCATTTTAAGGGTTTCTAACAGGCGATTCACTAGTAGGAGTGAGAAAAACATCACGGGGTTGTGTTTATCGGAAGGCCTGAATTAGAATAGGCACTGAGTGGCAATGTAGGGTGGAGAAAAGCAAGACGGGGTGGTCAGCATGGGGAGGTCAGGAAACTTGCAGTGGCAATGTAGGATATGTTTCTGAAAATCGTCACGGGGTTATGTGCATTGTAAGGGTTTCTAACAGGCCATTCACTAGTAGGAGTGACAAAAATATCACGGGGTGGTGTGACTCGGAGGGCCTGAATTAGGATAGTCAGTTAGTGGCAATGTAGGATGGAGAAAAGTAGCAAGGATTATTCAGCATTGGGAGGTCAGGAAACATGCAGTGGCAATGTAGGATAGGTTTCTGAAAAACATCGCGTGGTGGTGCGCATTGTAAAGGGTTCTAACAGGAAATTCACAAGTAGGAGTGAGAAAAACATCACGGGCTGATGTGAATCAGAGGGCCTGAAATAGGATAGGAAGTGAGTGGCAATGTAGGATGGAGAAAAGCACCACGGGGTGGTCAGGATTGGGAGGTCAGGAACATGCGATGGCAATGTAGGACAGGTTTCTGAAAAACATCGCGGTGTGGTGCGAATTGTAAGGGTTTATAACAGGCCATTCACTAGTAGGAGTTAGAAAAACATCACGGTGTGGTGTGAATCGGAGGAACTGAATTAGGATACGCAGTGAGTGGCAATGTGTGATGGAGAAAAGCACCACGGGTTGGTCAGCATGGGGAGGGCAGGAAACAAGCGATGGCAATGTAGGATAGGTTTCTAAAAAACATCGCGGGATAGTGCGCATTGTAAGGGTTTCCCACAGGCATATCACTACTAGGAGTGAGAAAAACATCACAAGGTGGTGTGAATCGGAGTACCTGAATAAGGACAGGCAGTGATTAGCAATGTAGAATGGAGAAAAGCAACACGGGGTGGTCAGCATGGGGAGGTCAGGAAACATGCGTTGGCCATGAAGGCTAGGTTTCTGATAAACATCGCAGGGTGGTGTGCATTGTCAGGGTTTCTAACAGGCTATTTACTATTAGGAGTGAGAACAACATCACGGGGTGGTGTGAATTGGAGGGCCTGAATAAGAATAGGCAGTCAGTGGCTATGTAGGATGCAGAAAAGCAGCACGGAGTAGTCAGCATGGGGAGTCCAGGGAACATGCAGTGGCAATGTAGGATAGGTTTCTGAAAAACATCGTGGGTTGTTGCCCATTGTAAGGTTTTCAAACAGACAATTCACTAGTAGGAGTGAAAAAAATATCACGGCGTGGTGTGAATCGGAGGGCCTGAATCAGGATAGGCAGTGAGTGGCAATGTAAAATGGAGAAAAGCACCACGGGATGGTCAGCATGGGGAGGTTAGGAAACATGCAGTGGCAATGTAGGATAGATTTCTGAAAAACATCGCGTGGTGGTGAGCATTGTAAGGGTTTCTAACAGGCCATTCACTAGTAGGAGTGAGAAAACCATCACAGGCTGGGGTGAATCGGAGGGCCTGAATTCGAATAGGCAGTGAGTGGCAATGTAGGATGTAGAAAAGCACCACAGGTTGGTCAGCATGGGGAGGTCAGGAAACATGCGGTGGCAATGTAGGATAGGTGTCTGAAAAATATCGCGGGGTGGTGCACATTGTAAGTGTTTGTAACAGGCCATTCACTAGTACGAGTGAGAACAACAGCACGGGGTGGTGTGAATGAGGGCCTCAATTAGGATAGGCAGTGAGTGGAATTGTAGGACGGAGAAAATCACCATTTGGTGGTCAGCATGGGGAGGTCAGGAAAAATGAAGTGCAATGTAGGATAGGTTTCTTAAAAACATCGCTGGGTGGTGCGCATTGTAAAGGATTCTAACAGGCCATTCACTAGTAGGAGTGAGAACCACATCACGCGATGGTGTGAATTGGAGGGCCTGAATTAGAATAGGGAGTGAGTGGCAATATACGTTGGAGAAAAGCACCATGGGGTTGTCAGCATGGGGAGGTCAGGAAACATGCAGTGGCAATGTAGGATATGTTCCTGAAAAACATCGCGGGGTGGTGCGCATTGCAAGGGTTTCAAACACGTCATTCACTAGTAGGAGTGAGAAAAACATCATGGGGTGATGTGAATCAGAGGGCCTGAAATAGGATAGGAAGTGAGTGGCAATGTAGGATGGAGAAAAGCACCACGGTGTGGTCAGCATTGGGAGGTCAGGAACATGCGGTTGCAATGTAGGATAGGTTTCTGAAAAACATCGCGGGGTGGTGCGCATTGTCTGGTTTTCTATCAGGCCATTCACTTGGAGGAGTGAGATTAACATCACGGGGTGGTGTGAATCAGAGGGCCTGAGTTAGCATAGGCAGTGAGTGGCAATGTAGGATGGAGAAAAGCATCACCCAGTACTTAGCAAGGCGAGGTCAGGAAACATGCGGTGGCAATGTAGGATAGGTTTCTGGTAAACATCGTGGAGTGGTGCGCATTGTATTGTTTTCTAACAGGCCTTTCACTAGTAAGAGTGAGAAAAACATCACGGGGTGGTGTGTATTGGACGGCCTGAATCAGCATTGGCACTGAGTCCAATGGAGGATAGAGAAAATCACCACGGGTTGGTCAGCATGGGGATGTTCCAGAAACATGCTGTGCCAATGTAGGACTGGTTTCTAAAAAACATCGCGGGGTGGTGCGCATTGTAAGGGTTTCTAACAGGGAATTCACTAGAAGGAGTGAGAAAAACATCATGGGGTGGTGTGAATCGGGGGGCCTGTATTAGGATAGGCAGTGAGTGGAAATGTAGGATGGAGAAAAGCACCATTGGGTGTCAGCATGGGGAGGTCAGGAAACATGTGGTGGCAATGTAGCGTAGGTTTCCAAAAAACATCGCGGGGTGGTCCGCATTGTAAGGGTTTCTAACAGGCCATTCACTAGTAGGAGTGAGACAAACATCACAGGGTGGTGTGAATTGGAGGGCCTGAATTAGGTAGGCACTGAGTGGCAATGTAGGAAGGAGAAAAGCACCACGGGTTATTCAGCATAGGGATGTCAGGAAACATGCGGTGGCAATGTAGGATAGGTTTCTGAAAAACATCTCATGGTGGTGCGCTTGGTAAGGATTTCTAACAGGCCATTCACTAGTAGGAGTGAGAATAACATCATGGGGTGGTGTGAATCGGAGGGCCGGCATTTGATAAAGGCAGTGAGTGGTAATGTAGGATGGAGAAAAGCAAGACAGCATGGTAAGCATGGGGAGTTCAGGAAAAATGCCGTGGCAATGTAGGATAAGTTTGTGAAAAACATGGCGGGGTGGTGCGCATTGTAAGGGTTTCTAACAGGCCATTCACTAGTAGGAGTGCGAAAAACATCACGGGGTGGTGGAATCGGAGGGCCTGAAATAGGATAAGAAGTGAGTGGCAATGTAGGATGGAGAAAAGCACCACGGGGTGGTCAGCATGTGGAGATCAGGAAACAAGCGGTGGCAATGTAAGATAGGTTTCTAAAATACATCGCGGGGTTGTGCGCATTGAAAGGGATTCTCACAGGCCTATCAATAGTAAGAGTGAGAAAAACATCACGGGGTGGTGTGAATCGGAGGAGCTGAATTAGGATAGGCAGAGAGTAGCAAGGTAGGATGGAGAAAAGCAACACGGGGTGGTCAGCATGGGGAGGTCAGGAAACATGTGGTGGCCATGTAGGATACGTTTCTGAAAAACATCGCGGGGTGATGCGCATTGTAAGGGTTTGTAACAGGCGATTCACTAGTAGGAGTGAGAAAAACATCACGGGGTGGTGTGATTCGGAGGGCCTGAATTAGAATAGGCAGTGAGTGGCAATTTAGGATGGAGAAAAGCAAGACGGGGTGGTCAGCATGGTGAGATCAGGAAACATGCAGTGGCAATATAGGATACGTTTCTGAAAAACATCGCGGGTTGGTGTCCATTGCAAGGGTTTATAACAGGCCGTTTACTAGTAGGAGTGAGAAAAACATCATGGTGTGGTGGGAATCGGAGTGCCTGAATAAGGATAGGCACTGACTGGCAATGTAGGATGGAGAAAAGCAAGATGGGGTGGTCAGCATGGGGAGGGCAGTAAACATGCAGTGGCAATGTAGGATAGGATTCTGAAAAACATCACGGGGTGGTTCGAATTGTAAGGGCTTCTAACAGGCCATTCATTAGTAGTAGTGAGAAAAACATCACGGGGTGGTGTGAATCGGTGGGCCTGAATCAGCATAGGCAGTGAGTTGCAATGGAGGATGGAGAAAAGCACCACAAGGTCGTAAGGATGGTGAGGTCATGAAACTTGCAGTGTCAATGTAGTATAAGTTTTTGAAAAACATCACGGGTTGGGGCGCATTGTAAGGGTTTCTAACAGTCAATTCAATAGTAGGAGTGAGAAAAACATCACGGGGTGGTGTGACTCAGAGGGCCTGAATTAGCATAGGCAGTGAGTGCCAACGTAGGCTGGAAAAAAGCATCACCCCATAGTTAGCAAGGCGAGGTCAGGAAACATGCGGTGGCAATGTAGGATAGGTTTCTGAAAAACATCGCGGAGTGGTGCGCATTGTGTGGTTTTCTAACAGGCCATTCACTAGTAGGAGTGAGAAAAACATCACAGGGTGGTTTGAATCTGAGGGCCTGAATCAGCATAGGCAGTGAGTGGCAATGGAGGATGGAGAAAAGCACCACGAGGTCATCATCATGGGGAGGTCAGGAAACATGCGGTGGCAATGTAGGATATGTTCCTGAAAAACATCGCGGGGTGGTGCGCATTGTAAGGGTTTCAAACAGGTCATTCACTAGTAGGAATGAGAAAAACATAAATGGGTGGTTTGGACCTGAGGGCCTGAATTAGGATAGGCAGTGAGTGGCAATGTAGGATGGAGAAAAGCACCACGGGGGGGTCAGCATGGGGAGGTCAGGAAACATGTGGTGGCAAGGTAGGATAGGTTTCTGAAATACATCGCGGGGTGGTGCGCATTGTTAGGGTTTGTAACTGGCAATTCACTAGTAGGAGTGAGAAAAATATCACGGGTTGGTGTGAATCGGAGGGCTTGAATTCGGATAGGCACTGAGTGGCAATGTAGGATGGAGAGAAGCACCAAGGAGTGGTCAGCATGGGGAGGTCAGGAAACATGTGGGGGCAATGTAGGATAGGTTTCTGAAAAACACCGCGCGGTGGTGCGCATTGTAAGGGATTCTAACAGGCCATTCACTAGTAGGAGTGAGAAAAACATCACGGGGTGGTGTGAATCGGAGGTCCTGAATTAGGTAGGCACTGAGTGGCAATGTAGGATGGAGAAAAGCATCACGGGTTATTCAGCATAGGGATGTCAGGAAACATGTGGTGGCAATGTAGGATAGGTTTCTGAGATACATCACATGGTGGTGCGCTTGGTAAGGGTTTCTAACAGGCCATTCAATAGTAGGAGTGAGAATAACATCACGGGCTGGTCTGAATCGGAGGGCCGGCATTAGATAAGGCAGTGAGTGGTAATGTAGGATGGTGAAAAGCAAGACAGCGTGGTAAGCATGGGGAGTTCAGGAAACATGCAGTGGCAATGCAGGAAAGGTTTGTGAAATACATTGCGGGGTGGTGTGCATTGTAAAGGGTTCTAACAGGCCATTCACAAGTAGGAGTGATAAAAACATCACGGGCTGATGTGAATCAGAGGGCCTGAAATAGGATAGGAAGTGAGTGGCAATGTAGGATGGAGAAAAGCACCACGGGGTGGTCAGCATGGGGAGGTCAGGAACATGCGGTGGCAATGTAGGACAGGTTTCTGAAAAACATCGCGGTGTGGTGTGAATTGTAAGGGTGTATAACAGGCCATTCACTAGTAGGAGTTAGAAAAACATTACGGTGTGGTGTGAATCGGAGGAACTGAATTAGGATACGCAGTGAGTGGCAATGTATGACGGAGAAAAGCACCACGGGGTGGTCAGCATGGGGAGGGCAGGAAACAAGCGATGGCAATGTAAGATAGGTTTCTAAAAAACATCGTGGGGTGGTGCGCATTGTAAGTGTTTCTCACAGGCCTATCACTACTAGGAGTGAGAAAATCATCACAAGGTTGTGTGAATCGGAGGACCTGAATTAGGACAGGCAGTGAGTAGCAATGTAGAATGGAGAAAAGCAACACGGGGTGGTCAGCATGGGGAGTTCAGGAAACATGCGGAGGCCATGAAGGCTAGGTTTTTGATAAACATCGCAGGGTGGTGCGCATTGTCAGGGTTTCTAACAGGCTATTCACTAGTAGGAGTGAGAACAACATCACGGGGTGGTGTGAATCGGAGGGCCTGAATAAGAATAGGCAGGCAGTGGCTATGTAGGATGCAGAAAAGCAGCACGGAGTAGTCAGCATGGGGAGGTCAGGAAACATGCAGTGGCTATGTATGATAGGTTTCTGAAAAACATCGCAGGGTGGTGCGCATTGTAAGGGTTTCTAACAGGCCATTCACTAGTAGGAGTGAGAAAAACATCACGGGGTGGTGTCAATCTGAGGGCATGAAACAGGATAGGCAGTGAGTGGCAATGTAGGATGTAGAAAAGCACCACGGTGTGCTCAGCATGGGGAGTCCAGGTAACATGCAGTGGCAATGTAGGATAGGTTTCTGAAAAACATCGTGGGTTGTTGCACCTTGTAAGGTTTTCAAACAGACAATTCACTAGTAGGAGTGAAAAAAACATCACGGCGTGGTATGAATCAGAGGGCCTGAATCAGGATAGGCAGTGAGTGGCAATGTAAAATGGAGAAAAGCACCACGGGGTGGTCAGCATGGGGAGGTTAGGAAACATGCAGTGGCAATGTAGGATGGATTTCTGAAAAACATCGCGTGGTAGTGAACATTGTAAGGGTTTCTAACAGGCCATTCACTAGTAGGAGTGAGAAAAACATCACAGGCTGCGGTGAATCGGAGGGCCTGAATTCGGATAGGCAGTGAGTGGCAATGTAAAATGGAGAAAAGCACCACGGGGTGGTCAGCATGGGGAGGTTAGGAAACATGCAGTGGCAATGTAGGATAGATTTCTGAAAAACATCGCGTGGTAGTGAGCATTGTAATGGTTTCTAACAGGCCATTCACTAGTAGGAGTGAGAAAACCATCACGGGCTGCGGTGAATCGGAGGGCCTGAATTCGGATAGGCAGTGAGTGGCAATGGAGGATGGAGAAAAGCCCCACAGGGTGGTCAGCATGGGGAGCTCAGGAAACATGCGGTGGCAATGTAGGATAGGTGTCTGAAAAACATCGCGGGGTGTTGCACATTGCAAGTGTTTGTAACAGGACATTCACTAGTACGAGAGAGAACAACAGCACGGGGAGGTGTGAATGAGGGCCTAAATTAGGATAGGCAGTGAGTGGCAATGTAGGACGGAGAAAATCACCATTTGGTGGTCAGCATGGGGAGGTCAGGAAAAATGAAGTGCCATGTAGGATATGTTTCTGGAAAACATCGCTGGGTGGTGCGCATTGTAAGGGTTTCTAACAGGCCATTCACTAGTAGGAGTGAGAACAACATCAAGGGATGGTGTGAATCGGAGGACCTGAATTAGAATAGGCAGTGAGTGGCAATGTACGTTGGAGTAAAGCACCATGGGGTTGTCAGCATGGGGAGGTCAGGAAACATGCAGTGGCAATGTAGGATATGTTCCTAAAAAACATCGCGGGGTGGTGCGCATTGTAAGGGTTTCAAACACATCATTCACTAGTAGGAGTGAGAAAAACATAACGTTGTGGTGTGGACCTGAGGGCCTGAATTAGGATAGGCAGTGAGTGGCAATGTAGGATGGAGAAAAGCACCACAGGGTGGTCAACATGGGGAGGTCAGGAAAAATGCGGTGACAATGTAGGATAGGTTTCTAGAAAACATCGCGGGGTGTTGCGCATTGTAAGGGTTTCTAACAGGCCATTCACTAGTAGGAGTTAGAAAAACATCACGGGGTGGTGTGAATCGGAAGGCCTGAATTAGGATACGCAATGAGTCGCAATGTACGATGGAGAAAAGCATCACGAGGTGGTCAGCATGGGGAGGTCTGGAAACATGCGGTGGCAAGGTAGGATAGGTTTCTGAAATACATCGCGGGATGGTGCGCATTGTAAGGGTTTCTAACTGGCAATTCCCTAGTAGGAGTGAGAAAAACATCACAGGGGGGTGTGAATCAGAGGGCCTGAATTCGGATAGGCACTGAGTGGCAATGAAGGATGGAGAAAAGCACCAAGGAATGGTCAGCATTTTGAGGTCAGGAAACATGCGGTGGCAAAGTAGGATAGGTTTCTGAAAAACATCGCGGGGTGGTGAGCATTGTAAGGTTTTCTAACAGGCCATTGACTAGTAGGAGTGAGAAAAACCTCACGGGGTGGTGTGAATCGGAGGGCCTGAACTAGGCAGCCACTGAGTGGCAATGTCAGATGCAGAAAAGCACCACGGGTTATTCAGCGTAGGGATGTCAGGAAACATGCGGTGGCAATGTAGGATAGGTTTCTGAAAAACATCACATGGTGGTGCGCTTGGTAAGGGTTTCTAACATGCCATTCACTAGTAGGAGTGAGAATAACATCACGGGGTGGTGTGAATCGGAGGGCTGGTATTAGATAAGGCAGTGAGTGGTAATGTAGGAT
This sequence comes from Cavia porcellus, assembly GCF_034190915.1. Classification (NCBI taxonomy): domain Eukaryota; kingdom Metazoa; phylum Chordata; class Mammalia; order Rodentia; family Caviidae; genus Cavia; species Cavia porcellus. The sequence goes on along the minus strand of NW_026947550.1, from coordinate 553,046 downwards.
GGAGAAAAGCAAGACTGCGTATTAAGCATGGGGAGTTCAGGAAACATCCAGTGGCAATGCAGGATAGGTTTGTGAAAAACATCGCGGGGAGGTGCACACTGTAAGGGTTTCTAACAGGCCATTCACTAGTATGAGTGAGAAAAGCATCACGGGGTTGTGTGAATCGGAGGGCCTGTATTAGGATAGGCAGGGAGTGGCAATGTATGATGGAGAAAAGCACCACGGGGTGGTCAGCATGTGGAAATCAGGAAACAAGCGGTGGCAATGTAGGATAGGTTTCTAAAAAACATCGCGGGATGGTGCGCATTGTAAGGGTTTCTCACAGGCCTAACAATAGTAGAAGTGAGAAAAACATCACAGGGTGGCGTGAATCGGAGGACCTGAATTAGGACATGCAGTGAGTAGCAATGTAGGATGGAGAAAAGCAACACGAGGTGGTCAGCATGGGGCGGTCCGGAAACATGCGGTGGCCATGAAGGCTAGGTTTCTGATAAACATCACAGGGTGGTGCGCATTGAAAGGGTTTCTAACAGGCTATTCACTAATAGGAGTGAGAACAACATAACAGGGTGGTGTGAATCGGAGGGCCTGAATAAGAATAGGCAGTCAGTGGCTATGTAGAATGCAGAAAATCAGCACGGAGTAGTCAGCATGGGGAGGTCAGGAAACATGCAGTGGCAATGTATGATAGGTTTCTGAAATACATCGTGGGATGGTGAGCATTGTAAGGGTTTCTAACTGGCAATTCACTAGTAGGAGTGAGAAAAACATCACTGGGGGGTGTGAATCGGAGGGCATGAATTCGGATAGGCACTGAGTGGCAATGTAGGATGGAGAAAAGCACCAAGGAGTGGTCAGCATTGGGAGGTCAGGAAACATGCGGTGGAATGTAGGATAGGTTTCTGAAAAACATCGCGGGGTGGTGGGCATTGTAAGATTTTCTAACCGGCCATTCACTAGTAGGAGTGAGAAAAACATCACGGGTTGGTGTGAATCTGAGGGCCTGAATTGGAATAGGCAGTGAGTGGCAATGGAGAATGGAGAAAAGCACCAGGAGGTGGTCAGCATGGAGAGGTCAGGAAACATGCGGTGGCAATGTAGGAAATGTTTCTGAAAAACACTGTGCGGTGGTGTGCATTGTAAGGGTTTCTAACAGGCCATTCACTAGTAGGAGTGAGAAAAACCTCACGGGGTGGTGTGAATCGGAAGGCCTGAATTAGGTAGCCACTGAGTGGCAATGTAGGATGGAGAAAAGCACCACGGGTTATTCAGCATAGGAATGTCAGGAAACATGCGGTGGCAATGTAGGATAGGTTTCTGAAAAACATCTCATGGTGGTGCGCTTGGTAAGGGTTTCTAACAGGCCATTCACTAGTAGGAGTGAGAATAACATCACGGGGTGGTGTGAATCGGAGGGCCGGCATTAGACAAGGCAGTGAGTGTTAATGTAGGATGGAGAAAAGCAAGACAGCGTGGTAAGCAATGGGAGTTCAGGAAACATGCAGTGGCAATGTAGGATAATTTTGTGAAAAACATCGCGGGGTGGTGCGCATTGTAAGGGTTTCTTACAGGCCATTCGGTAGTAGGAGTGAGAAAAACACCACGGGGTGATGTGAAACAGAGGGCCTGAAATAGGATAGGAAGTGAGTGGCAATGTAGGCTGGAGAAAAGCACCACGGGGTGGTCAGCATGGGGAGGTCAGGAACATGCGGTGGCAATGTAAGATAGGTTTCAGAAAAACATCGCGGGGTGGTGCGCATTGTAAGGGTTTCTAACAGGCCATTCACTAGTAGGAGTGCGAAAAACATCACGGGGTGGTGTGAATCTGAGGGCATGAATCAGGATAGGCAGTGTGTGGCAACGTGTGATGGTGAAAAGCACCACAGTGTAATCAGCATGGGGAGAGCAGGAAACAAGCGATGGCAATGTAGGATAGGTTTCTAAAAAACATCACGGGGTGGTGCGCATTGTAAGGGTTTCTCACAGGCCTATCACTAGTAGGAGTGAGAAAATCATCATAGGGTGGTGTGAATCGGAGGACCTGAATTAGGACAGGCAGTGAGTAGCAATGTAGGATGGAGAAAAGCAACACGGGGTGGTCAGCAAGGGGCGGTCAGGAAACATGCGGTGGCCATGAAGGATAGGTTTCAGATAAACATCGCAGCGTGGTGCGCATTGTTAGGGTTTCTAACAGGCTATTCAATAGTAGGAGTGAGAAAATCATCACGGGGTGGTGTGAACCTGAGAGCATGAATCAGGATAGGCAGTGAGTGGCAATGTAGGATGTAGAAAAGCACCACAGGGTGGTCAGCATGGGGAGGTCAGGAAAAATGCAGTGGCAATGTAGGATATGTTTCTGAAAATCATCGCGGGGAGGTGCACATTGTAAGCGTTTCTAACAGGCCATTCACTAGTACGAGTGAGAACAACAGCACGGGATGGTGTGAATGAGGGCTTAAATTAGGATAGGCAGTGAGTGGCAATGTAGGACGGAGAAAATCACCATTTGGTGGTCAGCATGGGGAGGTCAGGAAACATGAAGCGCAATGTAGGATAGGTATCTGAAAAACATCGCTGGGTGGTGCGCATTGTAAGGGTTTCAAACAGGCCATTCACTAGTAGGAGTGAGAACAACATCACGGGATGGTGTGATTCAGAGGGCCTGAATTAGAATAGGCAGGGAGTGGCAATGTACTTTGGAGAAAAGCACCATGGGGTTGTCAGCATGGGGAGTTCAGGAAACATGCAGTGGCAATGTAGGATAGGTTTCTGAAAAACATCGCGGGGTGGTGCGCATTGTAAGTGTTTCTAAGAGGCCATTCAGAGTAGGATTGAGAAAACATCACGGGGTGGTGTGAATCAGAAGGCCTGAATCAGGATAGGCAGTGAGTGGCAACGTAGGATGGAGAAAAGCACCATGGGGCGGTCAGCATGGGGAGGTCAGGAAACATGCAGTGGCAATGTAGGATTGGTTTCTGAAAAATATTGCGGGGTGGTGCGCAATGTAAGTGTTTCTAACAGGCCATTCACTAGTAGAAGTGAAAAAAATGTCACGGCCTGGCGTGAATCGGAGAGCCTGAATCAGGATAGGCAGTGAGTGGCAATGTAAAGTGGAGAAAAGCACCACGGGGTGGTCAGCATTGGGAGGTCAGGAACATGCGATGGCAATGTAGGACAGGTTTCTGAAAAACATCGCGGTGTGGTGCGAATTGTAAGGGTTTATAACAGGCCATTCACTAGTAGGAGTTAGAAAAACATCACGGTGTGGTGTGAATTGGAGGAACTGAATTAGGATACACTGTGAGTGGCAATGTATGATGGAGAAAAGCAAGATGGGGTGGTCAGCATGGGGAGGTCAGGAATCATGCAGTGGCAATGTAGGATAGGTTTCTAAAAAACATCGCGTGGTAGTGCGCATTGTAAGGGTTTCCCACAGGCATATCAGTACTAGGAGTGAGAAAATCATCACAAGGTTGTGTGAATCGGAGGACCTGAATTAGGACAGGCAGTGAGTAGCAATGTAGAATGGAGAAAAGCAACATGGGGTGGTCAGCATGGGGAGGTCAGGAAACATGCGGTGGCCATGAAGGCTAGTTTTCTGATAAACATCGCAGGGTGGTGTGCATTGTCAGGGTTTCTAACCGGCTATTCACTATTAGGAGTGAGAACAACATCACGGGGTGGTGTGAATTGGAGGGACTGAATAAGAATAGGCAGTCAGTGGCTATGTAGGATTCAGAAAAGCAGCACGGAGTAGTCAGCATGGGGAGGTCAGGAAACATGCAGTGGCTATGTATGATAGGTTTCTGAAAAACATCGCGGGGTGGTGCGCATTGTAAGGGTTTCTAACAGGCCATTCACTAGTAGGAGTGAGAAAAACATCACGGGGTGGTGTGAATCTGAGGGCATGAATCAGGATAGGCAGAGAGTGGCAACGTAGGATGTAGAAAAGCACCACGGTGTGGTCAGCATGGAGAGTCCAGGGAACATGCAGTGGCAATGTAGGATAGGTTTCTGAAAAACTTCGTAGGTTGTTGCGCATTGTAAGGTTTTCAAACAGACAATTCCCTAGTAGGAGTGAAAAAAATATCACGGCGTGGTGTGAATCGGAGGGCCTGAATCAGGATAGGCAGTGAGTGGCAATGTAAAATGGAGAAAAGCACCACGGGAAGGTCAGCATGGGGAGGTTAGGAAACATGCAGTGGCAATGTAGGATAGATTTCTGAAAAACATCGCGTGGTGGTGAGCATTGTAAGGGTTTCTAACAGGCCATTCACTAGTAGGAGTGAGAAAACCATCACAGGCTGGTGTGAAACGGAGGGCCTGAATTTGGATAGGCAGTGAGAGGCAATGTAGGATGTAGAAAAGCACCACAGGTTGGTCAGCATGGGGAGGTCAGGAAACATGCGGTGGCAATGTAGGATAGGTGTCTGAAAAACATCGCGGGGTTGGGCACATTGTAAGTGTTTGTAACAGGCCATTCACTAGTACGAGTGAGAACAACAGCACGGGGTGGTGTGAATGAGGGCCTAAATTAGGATAGGCAGTGAGTGGCAATGTAGGACGGAGAAAATCAACATTTGGTGGTCAGCATGGGGAGGTCAGGAAAAATGAAGTGCAATGTAGGATAGGTTTCTTAAAAACATCGCTGGGTGGTGCGCATTGTAAAGGATTCTAACAATCCATTCACTAGTAGGAGTGAGAACCACATCACGGGATGGTGTGAATCGGAAGGCCTGAATTAGAATAGGGAGTGAGTGGCAATGTACGTTGGAGAAAACCACCATGGGGTTGTCAGCATGGGGAGGTCAGGAAACATGCAGTGGCAATGTAGGATATGTTCCTGAAAAACATCGCGGGGTGGTGCGCATTGCAAGGGTTTCAAACACGTCATTCACTAGTAGGAATGAGAAAAACATCATGGGGTGATGTGAATCAGAGGGCCTGAAATAGGATAAGAAGTGAGTGGCAATGTAGGATGGAGAAAAGCACCACGGTGTGGTCAGCATTGGGAGGTCAGGAACATGCGGTGGCAATGTAGGATAGGTTTCTGAAAAACATCGCAGGGTGGTGCGCATTGTCTGGTTTTCTATCAGGCCATTCACTTGGAGGAGTGAGATTAACATCACGGGATGGTGTGAATCAGAGGACCTGAGTAAGCATAGGCAGTGAGTGGCAATGTAGGATGGAGAAAAGCATCACCCCGTAGTTAGCAAGGCGAGGTCAGGAAACATGCGGTGGCAATGTAGGATAGGTTTCTGGTAAACATCGCGGAGTGGTTCACATTGTATTGTTTTCTAACAGGCCTTTCACTAGTAAGAGTGAGAAAAACATCACGGGGTGGTGTGAATTGGAGGGCCTAAATCAGCATAGGCACTGAGTCCAATGGAGGATGGAGAAAAATCACCACGGGTTGGTCAGCATGGGGATGTTCCGGAAACATGCTGTGGCAATGTAGGACTGGTTTCTAAAAAACATCGCGGGGTGGTGCGCATTGTAAGGGTTTCTAACAGGGAATTCACTAGAAGGAGTGAGAAAAACATCATGGGGTGGTGTGAATCGGGGGGCCTGTATTAGGATAGGCAGTGAGTGGAAATGTAGGATGGAGAAAAGCACCATTGGGTGTCAGCATGGGGAGGTCAGGAAACATGTGGTGGCAATGTAGCATAGGTTTTCAAAAAACATCGCGGGGTGGTCCACATTGTAAGGGTTTCTAACAGGCCATTCACTAGTAGGAGTGAGACAAACATCACAGGGTGGTGTGAATCGGAGGGACTGAATTAGGTAGGTACTGAGTGGCAATGTAGGATGGAGAAAAGCACCACGGGTTATTCAGCATAGGGATGTCAGGACACATGCGGTGGCAATGTAGGAAATGTTTCTGAAAAACACTGTGCGGTGGTGTGCATTGTAAGGGTTTCTAACAGGCCATTCACTAGTAGGAGTGAGAAAAACCTCACGGGGTGGTGTGAATCGGAAGGCCTGAATTAGGTAGCCACTGAGTGGCAATGTAGGATGGAGAAAAGCACCACGGGTTATTCAGCATAGGAATGTCAGGAAACATGCGGTGGCAATGTAGGATAGGTTTCTGAAAAACATCTCATGGTGGTGCGCTTGGTAAGGGTTTCTAACAGGCCATTCACTAGTAGGAGTGAGAATAACATCACGGGGTGGTGTGAATCAGAGGGCCGGCATTAGACAAGGCAGTGAGTGTTAATGTAGGATGGAGAAAAGCAAGACAGCGTGGTAAGCAATGGGAGTTCAGGAAACATGCAGTGGCAATGTAGGATAATTTTGTGAAAAACATCGCGGGGTGGTGCGCATTGTAAGGGTTTCTTACAGGCCATTCGGTAGTAGGAGTGAGAAAAACACCACGGGGTGATGTGAAACAGAGGGCCTGAAATAGGATAGGAAGTGAGTGGCAATGTAGGCTGGAGAAAAGCACCACGGGGTGGTCAGCATGGGGAGGTCAGGAACATGCGGTGGCAATGTAAGATAGGTTTCAGAAAAACATCGCGGGGTGGTGCGCATTGTAAGGGTTTCTAACAGGCCATTCACTAGTAGGAGTGCGAAAAACATCACGGGGTGGTGTGAATCTGAGGGCATGAATCAGGATAGGCAGTGTGTGGCAACGTGTGATGGTGAAAAGCACCACAGTGTAATCAGCATGGGGAGAGCAGGAAACAAGCGATGGCAATGTAGGATAGGTTTCTAAAAAACATCACGGGGTGGTGCGCATTGTAAGGGTTTCTCACAGGCCTATCACTAGTAGGAGTGAGAAAATCATCATAGGGTGGTGTGAATCGGAGGACCTGAATTAGGACAGGCAGTGAGTAGCAATGTAGGATGGAGAAAAGCAACACGGGGTGGTCAGCAAGGGGCGGTCAGGAAACATGCGGTGGCCATGAAGGATAGGTTTCAGATAAACATCGCAGCGTGGTGCGCATTGTTAGGGTTTCTAACAGGCTATTCAATAGTAGGAGTGAGAAAATCATCACGGGGTGGTGTGAACCTGAGAGCATGAATCAGGATAGGCAGTGAGTGGCAATGTAGGATGTAGAAAAGCACCACAGGGTGGTCAGCATGGGGAGGTCAGGAAAAATGCAGTGGCAATGTAGGATATGTTTCTGAAAATCATCGCGGGGAGGTGCACATTGTAAGCGTTTCTAACAGGCCATTCACTAGTACGAGTGAGAACAACAGCACGGGATGGTGTGAATGAGGGCTTAAATTAGGATAGGCAGTGAGTGGCAATGTAGGACGGAGAAAATCACCATTTGGTGGTCAGCATGGGGAGGTCAGGAAACATGAAGCGCAATGTAGGATAGGTATCTGAAAAACATCGCTGGGTGGTGCGCATTGTAAGGGTTTCAAACAGGCCATTCACTAGTAGGAGTGAGAACAACATCACGGGATGGTGTGATTCAGAGGGCCTGTATTAGAATAGGCAGGGAGTGGCAATGTACTTTGGAGAAAAGCACCATGGGGTTGTCAGCATGGGGAGTTCAGGAAACATGCAGTGCCAATGTAGGATAGGTTTCTGAAAAACATCGCGGGGTGGTGCGCATTGTAAGTGTTTCTAAGAGGCCATTCAGAGTAGGATTGAGAAAACATCACGGGGTGGTGTGAATCAGAAGGCCTGAATCAGGATAGGCAGTGAGTGGCAACGTAGGATGGAGAAAAGCACCATGGGGCGGTCAGCATGGGGAGGTCAGGAAACATGCAGTGGCAATGTAGGATTGGTTTCTGAAAAATATTGCGGGGTGGTGCGCAATGTAAGTGTTTCTAACAGGCCATTCACTAGTAGAAGTGAAAAAAATGTCACGGCCTGGCGTGAATCGGAGAGCCTGAATCAGGATAGGCAGTGAGTGGCAATGTAAAGTGGAGAAAAGCACCACGGGGTGGTCAGCATTGGGAGGTCAGGAACATGCGATGGCAATGTAGGACAGGTTTCTGAAAAACATCGCGGTGTGGTGCGAATTGTAAGGGTTTATAACAGGCCATTCACTAGTAGGAGTTAGAAAAACATCACGGTGTGGTGTGAATTGGAGGAACTGAATTAGGATACACTGTGAGTGGCAATGTATGATGGAGAAAAGCAAGATGGGGTGGTCAGCATGGGGAGGTCAGGAATCATGCAGTGGCAATGTAGGATAGGTTTCTAAAAAACATCGCGTGGTAGTGCGCATTGTAAGGGTTTCCCACAGGCATATCAGTACTAGGAGTGAGAAAATCATCACAAGGTTGTGTGAATCGGAGGACCTGAATTAGGACAGGCAGTGAGTAGCAATGTAGAATGGAGAAAAGCAACATGGGGTGGTCAGCATGGGGAGGTCAGGAAACATGCGGTGGCCATGAAGGCTAGTTTTCTGATAAACATCGCAGGGTGGTGTGCATTGTCAGGGTTTCTAACCGGCTATTCACTAGTAGGAGTGAGAACAACATCACGGGGTGGTGTGAATTGGAGGGACTGAATAAGAATAGGCAGTCAGTGGCTATGTAGGATTCAGAAAAGCAGCACGGAGTAGTCAGCATGGGGAGGTCAGGAAACATGCAGTGGCTATGTATGATAGGTTTCTGAAAAACATCGCGGGGTGGTGCGCATTGTAAGGGTTTCTAACAGGCCATTCACTAGTAGGAGTGAGAAAAACATCACGGGGTGGTGTGAATCTGAGGGCATGAATCAGGATAGGCAGAGAGTGGCAACGTAGGATGTAGAAAAGCACCACGGTGTGGTCAGCATGGAGAGTCCAGGGAACATGCAGTGGCAATGTAGGATAGGTTTCTGAAAAACTTCGTAGGTTGTTGCGCATTGTAAGGTTTTCAAACAGACAATTCCCTAGTAGGAGTGAAAAAAATATCACGGCGTGGTGTGAATCGGAGGGCCTGAATCAGGATAGGCAGTGAGTGGCAATGTAAAATGGAGAAAAGCACCACGGGAAGGTCAGCATGGGGAGGTTAGGAAACATGCAGTGGCAATGTAGGATAGATTTCTGAAAAACATCGCGTGGTGGTGAGCATTGTAAGGGTTTCTAACAGGCCATTCACTAGTAGGAGTGAGAAAACCATCACAGGCTGGTGTGAAACGGAGGGCCTGAATTTGGATAGGCAGTGAGAGGCAATGTAGGATGTAGAAAAGCACCACAGGTTGGTCAGCATGGGGAGGTCAGGAAACATGCGGTGGCAATGTAGGATAGGTGTCTGAAAAACATCGCGGGGTTGGGCACATTGTAAGTGTTTGTAACAGGCCATTCACTAGTACGAGTGAGAACAACAGCACGGGGTGGTGTGAATGAGGGCCTAAATTAGGATAGGCAGTGAGTGGCAATGTAGGACGGAGAAAATCAACATTTGGTGGTCAGCATGGGGAGGTCAGGAAAAATGAAGTGCAATGTAGGATAGGTTTCTTAAAAACATCGCTGGGTGGTGCGCATTGTAAAGGATTCTAACAATCCATTCACTAGTAGGAGTGAGAACCACATCACGGGATGGTGTGAATCGGAAGGCCTGAATTAGAATAGGGAGTGAGTGGCAATGTACGTTGGAGAAAACCACCATGGGGTTGTCAGCATGGGGAGGTCAGGAAACATGCAGTGGCAATGTAGGATATGTTCCTGAAAAACATCGCGGGGTGGTGCGCATTGCAAGGGTTTCAAACACGTCATTCACTAGTAGGAATGAGAAAAACATCATGGGGTGATGTGAATCAGAGGGCCTGAAATAGGATAAGAAGTGAGTGGCAATGTAGGATGGAGAAAAGCACCACGGTGTGGTCAGCATTGGGAGGTCAGGAACATGCGGTGGCAATGTAGGATAGGTTTCTGAAAAACATCGCAGGGTGGTGCGCATTGTCTGGTTTTCTATCAGGCCATTCACTTGGAGGAGTGAGATTAACATCACGGGATGGTGTGAATCAGAGGACCTGAGTAAGCATAGGCAGTGAGTGGCAATGTAGGATGGAGAAAAGCATCACCCCGTAGTTAGCAAGGCGAGGTCAGGAAACATGCGGTGGCAATGTAGGATAGGTTTCTGGTAAACATCGCGGAGTGGTTCACATTGTATTGTTTTCTAACAGGCCTTTCACTAGTAAGAGTGAGAAAAACATCACGGGGTGGTGTGAATTGGAGGGCCTAAATCAGCATAGGCACTGAGTCCAATGGAGGATGGAGAAAAATCACCACGGGTTGGTCAGCATGGGGATGTTCCGGAAACATGCTGTGGCAATGTAGGACTGGTTTCTAAAAAACATCGCGGGGTGGTGCGCATTGTAAGGGTTTCTAACAGGGAATTCACTAGAAGGAGTGAGAAAAACATCATGGGGTGGTGTGAATCGGGGGGCCTGTATTAGGATAGGCAGTGAGTGGAAATGTAGGATGGAGAAAAGCACCATTGGGTGTCAGCATGGGGAGGTCAGGAAACATGTGGTGGCAATGTAGCATAGGTTTTCAAAAAACATCGCGGGGTGGTCCACATTGTAAGGGTTTCTAACAGGCCATTCACTAGTAGGAGTGAGACAAACATCACAGGGTGGTGTGAATCGGAGGGACTGAATTAGGTAGGTACTGAGTGGCAATGTAGGATGGAGAAAAGCACCACGGGTTATTCAGCATAGGGATGTCAGGACACATGCGGTGGCAATGTAGGATAGGTTTCTGAGAAACATCACATGGTGGTGCGCTTGGTAAGGATTTCTAACAGGCCATTCACTAGTAGGAGTGAGAATAACATCATGGGGTGGTGTGAATCGGAGGGCCAGCATTAGATAAGGCAGTGAGTGGTAATGTAGGATGGAGAAAAGCAAGACAGCATGGTAAGCATGGGGAGTTCAGGAAAAAAACCGTGGCAATGTAGGATAGGTTTGTGAAAAACATGGCGGGGTGGTGCACATTGTAAGGGTTTCTAACAGGCCATTCACTAGTAGGAGTATGAAAAACATCACGGAGTGGTGTGAATCGGAGGGCCTGAAATAGGATAGGAAGTGAGTGACAATGTAGGATGGAGAAAAGCACCACGGGGTGGTCAGCATGTGGAGATCAGGAAACAAGCGGTGGCAATGTAAGATAGGTTTCTAAAATACATCGCGGGGTGGTGCGCATTGAAAGGGTTTCTCACAGGCCTATCAATAGTAAGAGTGAGAAAAACATCACGGGGTGGTGTGAATCGGAGGAGCTGAATTAGTACAGGCAGAGAGTAGCAATGTAGGATGGAGAAAAGCAACACGGGGTGGTCAGCATGGGGAGGTCAGGAAACATGCAGTGGCCATGTAGGATATGTTTCTGAAAAACATCGCGGGGTGATGCGCATTGTAAGGGTTTCTAACAGGCGATTCACTAGTAGGAGTGAGAAAAACATCACAGGGTGGTGTGATTCGGAGGGCCTGAATTAGAATAGGCAGTGAGTGGCAATTTAGGAGGGAGAAAAGCAAGACGGGGTGGTCAGCATGGTGAGATCAGGAAACATGCAGTGGCAATATAGGATACGTTTCTGAAAAACATCGCGGGTTGGTGTCCATTGTAAGGGTTTATAACAGGCCGTTCACTAGTAGGAGTGAGAAAAACATCATGGTGTGGTGGGAATCGGAGGGCCTGAATAAGGATAGGCACTGACTGGCAATGTAGGATGGAGAAAAGCAAGATGGGGTGGTCAGCCTGGGGAGTGCAGTAAACATGCAGTGGCAATGTAGGATAGGATTCTGAAAAACATCACGGGGTGGTTCGAATTGTAAGGGCTTCTAACAGGCCATTCATTAGTAGTAGTGAGAAAAACATCACGGGGTGGTGTGAATTGGTGGGCCTGAATCAGCATAGGCAGTGAGTTGCAATGGAGGATGGAGAAAAGCACCACAAGTTCGTAAGGATGGTGAGGTCATGAAACTTGCAGTGTAAATGTAGTATACGTTTTTGAAAAACATCACGGGTTGGGGCGCATTGTAAGGGTTTCTAACAGTCAATTCAATAGTAGGAGTGAAAAAAACATCACGGGGTGGTGTGACTCAGAGGGCCTGAATTAGCATAGGCAGAGAGTGGCAACGTAGGCTGGAAAAAAGCATCACCCCGTAGTTAGCAAAGCGAGGTCAGGAAACATGCGGTGGCAATGTAGGATAGGTTTCTGAAAAACATCGCGGAGTGGTGCGCATTGTGTGGTTTTCTAACAGGCCATTCACTAGTAGGAGTGAGAAAAACATCACAGGGTGGTTTGAATCTGAGGGCCTGAATCAGCATAGGCAGTGAGTGGCAATGGAGGATGGAGAAAAGCACCACGAGGTCGTCATCATGGGGAGGTCAGGAAACATGCGGTGGCAATGTAGGATATGTTCCTGAACAACATCGCGGGGTGGTGCGAATTGTAAGGGTTTCAAACACGTCATTCACTAGTAGGAATGAGAAAAACATAAATGGGTGGTGTGGACCTGAGGGCCTGAATTAGGATAGGCAGTGAGTGGCAATGTAGGATGGAGAAAAGCACCACGGGGGGGTCAGCATGGGGAGGTCAGGAAACATGCGGTGGCAAGGTAGGATAGGTTTCTGAAATACATCGCGGGATGGTGCGCATTGTAAGGGTTTGTAACTGGCAATTCACTAGTAGGAGTGAGAAAAATATCACGGGGGGTGTGAATCGGAGGGCCTGAATTCGGATAGGCACTGAGTGGCAATGTAGGATGGAGAGAAGCACCAAGGAGTGGTCAGCATGGGGAGGTCAGGAAACATGCAGGGGCAATGTAGGATAGGTTTCTGAAAAACACTGCGCGGTGGTGCGCATTGTAAGGGTTTCTAACAGGCCATTCACTAGTATGAGTGAGAAAAACATCACGGGGTGGTGTGAATCGGAGGGCCTGAATTAGTTAGGCACTGAGTGGCAATGTAGGATGGAGAAAAGCATCACGGGTTATTCAGCATAGGGATGTCAGGAAACATGCGGTGGCAATGTAGGATAGTTTTCTGAGAAACATCACATGGTGGTGCGCTTGGTAAGGGTTTCTAACAGGCCATTCAATAGTAGGAGTGAGAATAACATCACGGGCTGGTGTGAATCGGAGGGCTGGCATTAGATAAGGCAGTGAGTGGTAATGTAGGATGGAGAAAAGCAAGAGAGCGTGGTAAGCATGGGGAGTTCAGGATACATGCAGTGGCAATGTAGGATAGGTTTGTGAAAAACATTGTGGGGTGGTGTGCATTGTAAAGGGTTCTAAAAGGCCATTCACAAGTAGGAGTGAGAAAAACATCACTGGCTGATGTGAATCAGAGGGCCTGAAATAGGATAGGAAGTGAGTGGCAATGTAGGATGGAGAAAAGCACCACGGGGTGGTCAGCATGGGGAGGTCAGGAACATGCGATGGCAATGTAGGACAGGTTTCTGAAAAACATCGCGGTGTGGTGCGAATTGTAAGGGTTTATAACAGGCCATTCACTAGTAGGAGTTAGAAAAACATCACGGTGTGGTGTGAATCAGAGGAAATGAATTAGGATACGCAGTGAGTGGCAATGTATGATGGAGAAAAGCACCACGGGGTGGTCAGCATGGGGAGGGCAGGAAACATGCGGTGGCCATGAAGGCTAGGATTCTGATAAACATCGCCGGGTGGTGCGCATTGTCAGGGTTTCTAACAGGCTATTCACTAGTAGGAGTGAGAACAACATCACGGGGTGGTGTGAATCGGAGGGCCTGAATAAGAATAGGCAGGCAGTGGCTATGTAGGATGCAGAAAAGCAGCACGGAGTAGTCAGCATGGGGAGGTCAGGAAACATGCAGTGGCTATGTATGATAGGTTTCTGAAAAACATCGCAGGGTGGTGCGCATTGTAAGCGTTTCTAACAGGCGATTCACTAGTAGGAGTGAGAAAAACATCACAGGGTGGTGTGATTCGGAGGGCCTGAATTAGAATAGGCAGTGAGTGGCAATTTAGGAGGGAGAAAAGCAAGACGGGGTGGTCAGCATGGTGAGATCAGGAAACATGCAGTGGCAATATAGGATACGTTTCTGAAAAACATCGCGGGTTGGTGTCCATTGTAAGGGTTTATAACAGGCCGTTCACTAGTAGGAGTGAGAAAAACATCATGGTGTGGTGGGAATCGGAGGGCCTGAATAAGGATAGGCACTGACTGGCAATGTAGGATGGAGAAAAGCAAGATGGGGTGGTCAGCCTGGGGAGTGCAGTAAACATGCAGTGGCAATGTAGGATAGGATTCTGAAAAACATCACGGGGTGGTTCGAATTGTAAGGGCTTCTAACAGGCCATTCATTAGTAGTAGTGAGAAAAACATCACGGGGTGGTGTGAATTGGTGGGCCTGAATCAGCATAGGCAGTGAGTTGCAATGGAGGATGGAGAAAAGCACCACAAGTTCGTAAGGATGGTGAGGTCATGAAACTTGCAGTGTAAATGTAGTATACGTTTTTGAAAAACATCACGGGTTGGGGCGCATTGTAAGGGTTTCTAACAGTCAATTCAATAGTAGGAGTGAAAAAAACATCACGGGGTGGTGTGACTCAGAGGGCCTGAATTAGCATAGGCAGAGAGTGGCAACGTAGGCTGGAAAAAAGCATCACCCCGTAGTTAGCAAAGCGAGGTCAGGAAACATGCGGTGGCAATGTAGGATAGGTTTCTGAAAAACATCGCGGAGTGGTGCGCATTGTGTGGTTTTCTAACAGGCCATTCACTAGTAGGAGTGAGAAAAACATCACAGGGTGGTTTGAATCTGAGGGCCTGAATCAGCATAGGCAGTGAGTGGCAATGGAGGATGGAGAAAAGCACCACGAGGTCGTCATCATGGGGAGGTCAGGAAACATGCGGTGGCAATGTAGGATATGTTCCTGAACAACATCGCGGGGTGGTGCGAATTGTAAGGGTTTCAAACACGTCATTCACTAGTAGGAATGAGAAAAACATAAATGGGTGGTGTGGACCTGAGGGCCTGAATTAGGATAGGCAGTGAGTGGCAATGTAGGATGGAGAAAAGCACCACGGGGGGGTCAGCATGGGGAGGTCAGGAAACATGCGGTGGCAAGGTAGGATAGGTTTCTGAAATACATCGCGGGATGGTGCGCATTGTAAGGGTTTGTAACTGGCAATTCACTAGTAGGAGTGAGAAAAATATCACGGGGGGTGTGAATCGGAGGGCCTGAATTCGGATAGGCACTGAGTGGCAATGTAGGATGGAGAGAAGCACCAAGGAGTGGTCAGCATGGGGAGGTCAGGAAACATGCAGGGGCAATGTAGGATAGGTTTCTGAAAAACACTGCGCGGTGGTGCGCATTGTAAGGGTTTCTAACAGGCCATTCACTAGTATGAGTGAGAAAAACATCACGGGGTGGTGTGAATCGGAGGGCCTGAATTAGTTAGGCACTGAGTGGCAATGTAGGATGGAGAAAAGCATCACGGGTTATTCAGCATAGGGATGTCAGGAAACATGCGGTGGCAATGTAGGATAGTTTTCTGAGAAACATCACATGGTGGTGCGCTTGGTAAGGGTTTCTAACAGGCCATTCAATAGTAGGAGTGAGAATAACATCACGGGCTGGTGTGAATCGGAGGGCTGGCATTAGATAAGGCAGTGAGTGGTAATGTAGGATGGAGAAAAGCAAGAGAGCGTGGTAAGCATGGGGAGTTCAGGATACATGCAGTGGCAATGTAGGATAGGTTTGTGAAAAACATTGTGGGGTGGTGTGCATTGTAAAGGGTTCTAAAAGGCCATTCACAAGTAGGAGTGAGAAAAACATCACTGGCTGATGTGAATCAGAGGGCCTGAAATAGGATAGGAAGTGAGTGGCAATGTAGGATGGAGAAAAGCACCACGGGGTGGTCAGCATGGGGAGGTCAGGAACATGCGATGGCAATGTAGGACAGGTTTCTGAAAAACATCGCGGTGTGGTGCGAATTGTAAGGGTTTATAACAGGCCATTCACTAGTAGGAGTTAGAAAAACATCACGGTGTGGTGTGAATCAGAGGAAATGAATTAGGATACGCAGTGAGTGGCAATGTATGATGGAGAAAAGCACCACGGGGTGGTCAGCATGGGGAGGGCAGGAAACATGCGGTGGCCATGAAGGCTAGGTTTCTGATAAACATCGCCGGGTGGTGCGCATTGTCAGGGTTTCTAACAGGCTATTCACTAGTAGGAGTGAGAACAACATCACGGGGTGGTGTGAATCGGAGGGCCTGAATAAGAATAGGCAGGCAGTGGCTATGTAGGATGCAGAAAAGCAGCACGGAGTAGTCAGCATGGGGAGGTCAGGAAACATGCAGTGGCTATGTATGATAGGTTTCTGAAAAACATCGCAGGGTGGTGCGCATTGTAAGGTTTTCTAACAGGCCATTCACTAGTAGGAGTGCGAAAAACATCATGGGGTGGTGTGAATCGGAGGGCCTGAAATAGGATAGGAAGTGAGTGGCAATGTAGGATGGATAAAAGCACCACGGGGTGGTCAGCATGTGGAGATCAGGAAACAAGCTGTGGCAATGTAAGATAGGTTTCTAAAATACATCGCGGGGTGGTGCGCATTGAAAGGGTTTCTCACAGGCCTATGAATATTAAGAGTGAGAAAAACATCACAGGGTGGTGTGAATTGGAGGAGCTGAATTAGGACAGGCACAGAGTAGCATTGTAGGATGGAGAAAAGCAACACGGGGTGGTCAGCATGGAGAGGTCAGGAAACATGCGGTGGCCATGTAGGATATGTTCCTGAAAAACATCGCGGGGTGATGCGCATTGTAAGGATTTCTAACAGGCGATTCACTAGTAGGAGTGAGAAAAACATCACGGGGTGGTGTGATTCGGAGGGCCTGAATTAGAATAGGCAGTCAGTGGCAATTTAGGATGGAGAAAAGCAAGACGGGGTGGTCAGCATGGTGAGATCAGGAAACATGCAGTGGCAATATAGGATACGTTTCTGAAAAACATCGCGGGTTGGTGTCCATTGTAAGGGTTTATAACAGGCCGTTCACTAGTAGGAGTGAGAAAAACATCATGGTGTGGTGGGAATCGGAGGGCCTGAATAAGGATAGGCACTGACTGGCAATGTAGGATGGAGAAAAGCAAGATGGGGTGGTCAGCATGGGGAGGGCAGTAAACATGCAGTGGCAATGTAGGATAGGATTCTGAAAAACATCACGGGGTGGTTCGAATTGTAAGGGCTTCTAACAGGCCATTCATTAGTAGTAGTGAGAAAAACATCACGGGGTGGTGTGAATTGGTGGGCGTGAATCAGCATAGGCAGTGAGTTGCAATGGAGGATGGAGAAAAGCACCACAAGTTCGTAAGGATGGTGAGGTCATGAAACTTGCAGTGTAAATGTAGTATACGTTTTTGAAAAACATCACGAGTTGGGGCGCATTGTAAGGGTTTCTAACAGTCAATTCAATAGTAGGAGTGAAAAAAACATCACGGGGTGGTGTGACTCAGAGGGCCTGAATTAGCATAGGCAGAGAGTGGCAACGTAGGCTGGAAAAAAGCATCACCCCGTTGTTAGCAAGGCGAGGTCAGGAAACATGCGGTGGCAATGTAGGATAGGTTTCTGAAAAACATCGCGGAGTGGTGCGCATTGTGTGGTTTTCTAACAGGCCATTCACTAGTAGGAGTGAGAAAAACATCACAGGGTGGTTTGAATCTGAGGGCCTGAATCAGCATAGGCAGTGAGTGGCAATGGAGGATGGAGAAAAGCACCACGAGGTCGTCATCATGGGGAGGTCAGGAAACATGCGGTGGCAATGTAGGATATGTTCGTGAACAACATCGCGGTGTGGTGCGCATTGTAAGGGTTTCAAACACGTCATTCACTAGTAGGAATGAGAAAAACATAAATGGGTGGTGTGTACCTGAGGGCCTGAATTAGGATAGGCAGTGAGTGGCAATGTAGGATGGAGAAAAGCACCACGGGGGGGTCAGCATGGGGAGGTCAGGAAACATGCGCTGGCAAGGTAGGATAGGTTTCTGAAATACATCGCGGGATGGTGCGCATTGTAAGGGTTTGTAACTGGCAATTCACTAGTAGGAGTGAGAAAAATATCACGGGGGGTGTGAATCGGAGGGCCTGAATTCGGATAGGCACTGAGTGGCAATGTAGGATGGAGAGAAGCACCAAGGAGTGGTCAGCATGGGGAGGTCAGGAAACATGCAGGGGCAATGTAGGATAGGTTTCTGAAAAACACTGAGCGGTGGTGCGCATTGTAAGGGTTTCTAACAGGCCATTCACTAGTAGGAGTGAGAAAAACATCACGGGGTGGTGTGAATCGGAGGGCCTGAATTAGGTAGGCACTGAGTGGCAATGTAGGATGGAGAAAAGCATCACGGGTTATTCAGCATAGGGATGTCAGGAAACATGCGGTGGCAATGTAGGATAGTTTTCTGAGAAACATCACATGGTGGTGCGCTTGGTAAGGGTTTCTAACAGGCCATTCAATAGTAGGAGTGAGAATAACATCACGGGCTGGTGTGAATCGGAGGGCCGGCATTAGAGAAGGCAGTGAGTGGTAATGTAGGATGGAGAAAAGCAAGACAGCGTGGTAAGCATGGGGAGTTCAGGATACATGCAGTGGCAATGTAGGATAGGTTTGTGAAAAACATTGCGGGGTGGTATGCATTGTAAAGGGTTCTAACAGGCCATTCACAAGTAGGAGTGAGAAAAACATCACTGGCTGATGTGAATCAGAGGGCCTGAAATAGGATAGGATGTGAGTGGCAATGTAGGATGGAGAAAAGCACCACGGGGTGGTCAGCATGGGGAGGTCAGGAACATGCGATGGCAATGTAGGACAGGTTTCTGAAAAACATCGCGGTGTGGTGCGAATTGTAAGGGTGTATAACAGGCCATTCACTAGTAGGAGTTAGAAAAACATCACGGTGTGGTGTGAATCGGAGGAACTGAATTAGGATACGCAGTGAGTGGCAATGTATGATGGAGAAAATCACCACGGGGTGGTCAGCATGGGGAGGGCAGGAAACAAGTGATGGCAATGTAGGATAGGTTTCTAAAAAACACCGTGGGGTGGTGCGCATTGTAAGGGTTTCTCACAGGCCTACCACTACTAGGAGTGAGAAAATCATCACAAGGTTGTGTGAATCGGAGGACCTGAATTAGGACAGGCAGTGAGTAGCAATGTAGAATGGAGAAAAGCAACACTGAGTGGTCAGCATGGGGAGGTCAGGAAACATGCGGTGGCCATGAAGGCTAGGTTTCTGATAAACATCGCAGGGTGGTGCGCATTGTCAGGGTTTCTAACAGGCTATTCACTAGTAGGAGTGAGAACAACATCACGGGGTGGTGTGAAGGCGGGCCTAAATTAGGATAGGCAGTGATTGGCAGTGTCGGAAGGAGAAAAGCACCATGGGGTGGTCAGCATTGGGAGGTAATGAAACATGCAGTGGCAATTTAGGATAGGTTTCAGATAAACATCGCAGGGTGGTGCACATTGTAATGGTTTCTAACAGGCCATTCACTAGTAGGAGTGAGAACAACATCACGAGGTGCTGTGAATCGGAGGGCCTGAATTAGAATAGGCAGTGAGTGGCAATGTACTTTGGAGAAAAGCACCATGGGTTGTCAGCATGGTGAGTTCAGGAAACATGCAGTGGCAATGTTGGATAGATTTCTGCAAAACATCGCGGGGTGGTGCGCATTATAAGTGTTTCTAACAGGCCTTTCACTAGTAGATTTGAGAAAACATCACGGGGTGTTGTGAATCGGAAGGCCTGAATCAGGATAGGCAGTGAGTGGCAATGTAGGATGGAGAAAAGCACCACGGGGCTGTCAGCATGGTGAGGTCAGGAAACAAGCGGTGGCAATGTAAGATAGGTTTGTAAAATGCATCGCGGGGTGGTGCGCATTGAAAGGGTATCTCACAGGCCTATGAATAGTAAGAGTGAGAAAAATATCACGGGGTGGTGTGAATCGGAGGAGCTGAATTAGGACAGGAAGAGAGTAGCAATGTAGGATGGAGAAAAGCAAGACAGCGTGGTAAGCATGGGGAGTTCAGGAAACATGCAGTGGCAATGTAGGATAGGTTTGTGAAAAACATTGCGGGGTGGTGTGCGTTGTAAAGGGTTCTAACAGGCCATTCACAAGCAGGAGTGAGAAAAACATCACGGGCTGATGTGAATCAGAGGGCCTGAAATAGGATAGGAAGTGAGTGGCAATGTAGGATGGAGAAAAGCACCACAGGGTGGTCAGCATGGGGAGGTCAGGAACATGCGATGGCAATGTAGGACAGGTTTCTGAAAAACATCGCGGTGTGGTACGAATTGTAAGGGTTTATAACAGGCCATTCACTAGTAGGAGTTTGAAAAACATCACGGTGTGGTGTGAATCGGAGGAACTGAATTAGGATACGCAGTGAGTGGCAATGTATGATGGAGAAAAGCACCACGGGGTGGTCAGCATGGGGAGGGCAAGAAACATGCGGTGGCCATGAAGGCTAGGTTTCTGATAAACATCGCCGGGTGGTGCGCATTGTCAGGGTTTCTAACAGGCTATTCACTAGTAGGAGTGCGAAAAACATCATGGGGTGGTATGAATCGGAGGGCCTGAAATAGGATAGGAAGTGAGTGGCAATGTAGGATGGATAAAAGCACCACGGGGTGGTCAGCATGTGGAGATCAGGAAACAAGCGGTGGCAATGTAAGATAGGTTTCTAAAATACATCGTGGGGTGGTGCGCATTGAAAGGGTTTCTCACAGGCCTATGAATAGTAAGAGTGAGAAAAACATCACAGGGTGGTGTGAATCGGAGGAGCTGAATTAGGACAGGCAGAGAGTAGCATTGTAGGATGGAGAAAAGCAACACGGGGTAGTCAGCATGGGGAGGTCAGGAAACATGCGGTGGCCATGTAGGATATGTTCCTGAAAAACATCGCGGGGTGATGCGCATTGTAAGGATTTCTAACAGGCGATTCACTAGTAGGAGTGAGAAAAACATCACGGGGTGGTGTGATTCGGAGGGCCTGAATTAGAATAGGCAGTGAGTGGAAATTTAGGATGGAGAAAAGCAAGACGGGGTGGTCAGCATGGTGAGATTAGGAAACATGCAGTGGCAATATAGGATACGTTTCTGAAAAACATCGCGGGTTGGTGTCCATTGTAAGGGTTTATAACAGGCCGTTCACTAGTAGGAGTGAGAAAAACATCACGGGGTGGTGTGAATCTGAGGGCATGAAACAGGATAGGCAGTGAGTGGCAATGCAGGATGTAGAAAAGCACCATGGTGTGGTCAGCATGGGGAGTTCAGGTAACATGCAGTGGCAATGTAGGATAGGTTTCTGAAAAACATTGTGGGTTGTTGCACCTTGTAAGGTTTTCAAACAGACAATTCACTAGTAGGAGTGAAAAAACATCCAGGCGTGGTGTAAATCAGAGGGCCTGAATCAGGATAGGCAGTGAGTGGCAATGTAAAATGGAGAAAAGCACCACGGGGTGGTCAGCATGGGGAGGTTAGGAAACATGCAGTGGCAATGTAGGATAGATTTCTGAAAAACATCGCGTGGTAGTGAACATTGTAAGGGTTTCTAACAGGCCATTCACTAGTAGGAGTGAGAAAACCATCACGGGCTGCGGTGAATCGGAGGGCCTGAATTCGGATAGGCAGTGAGTGGCAATGTAGGATGTAGAAAAGCACCACAGGGTGGTCAGCATGGGGAGCTCAGGAAACATGCGGTGGCAATGTAGGATAGGTGTCTGAAAAGCATCGCGGGGTGTTGCACATTGCAAGTGATGTAACAGGCCATTCACTAGTACGAGTGAGAACAACAGCACGGGGTGGTGTGAATGAGGGCCTTAATTAGGATAGGCAGTGAGTGGCAATGTAGGACGGAGAAAATCACCATTTGGTGGTCAGCATGGGGAGGTCAGGAAAAATGAAGTGCAATGTAGGATATTTTTCTGAAAAACATCGCTGGGTGGTGCGCATTGTAAGGGTTTCTAACAGGCCATTCACTAGTAGGAGTGAGAACAACATCACGGGATCGTGTGAATCGGAGGACCTGAATTAGAATAGTCAGTGAGTGGCAATGTACGTTGGAGAAAAGCACCATGGGGTTGTCAGCATGGGGAGGTCAGGAAACATGCAGTGGCAATGCAGGATATGTTCCTAAAAAACATCACGGGGTGGTGCGCATTGTAAGGGTTTCAAACACGTCATTCACTAGTAGGAGTGAGAAAAACATAACGTTGTGGTGTGGACCTGAGGGCCTGAATTAGTATAGGCAGTGAGTGGCCATGTAGGATGGAGAAAAGCACCACAGGGTGGTCAACATGGGGAGGTCAGGAAAAATGCGGTGACAATATAGGATAGGTTTCTAGAAAACATCGCGGGTTGTTGCGCATTGTAAGGGTTTCTTACAGGCCATTCACAGTAGGAATGAGAAAACATCACGGGATGGTGTGAATCAGAAGGCCTGAATCAGGATAGGCAGTGAGTGGCAATGTAGGATGGAGAAAAGCACCATGGGGCGGTCAGCATGGGGCGGTCAGGAAACATGCAGTGGCAATGTCGGATAGGTTTCTGAAAAATATTGCGGGGTGGTGCGAAATGTAAGTGTTTCTAACAGGCCATTCACTAGTAGAAGTGAAAAAAATGTCACGGCCTGGCGTGAATCGGAGAGCCTGAATCAGGATAGGCAGTGAGTGGCAATGTAAAGTGGAGAAAAGCACCACAGGGTGGTCTGTATGGGGAGGTCAGGAAACATGCAGTGGCCATGTAGGATAGTTTTCTGAAAAACATCGCGGGGTGGTGAGCATTGTAAGGGTTTCTAACAGGCCATTCACTAGTAGGAGTGAGAAAAACATCACGGGGTGGGGTGAATCGGAGGGCCTGAATTCGCATAGGCAGTGAGTGGCAATGTAGGATGTAGAAAACACGACGGGGTGGTCAGCGCTGGGAGGTTAGGAAACATGCAGTGGCATAGTAGGATAGGTTTCTGAAACACATGGTGGGTTCGTGCGCATGTGTGAATCGGAATGCCTGAATCAGGATAGGCAGTGAGTGTCAATGTAGGATGCAGAAAAGAACCATGGGGTGGTCAGCATTGGGAGGTCAGGAAACATGCAGAGGCAATGTAGGATAGGTTTCTGAAAAACATTGTGGGTTGGTGCGAATTTTAAGTGTTTCTAACAGGCCATTCACTAGTAGGAGTGAAAAAAACATCACGGCGTGGTGTGAATTCGAGGGCCTGAATCAGGATAGGCAGTGAGTGGCAATGTAAAATAGAAAAAAGCACCAAGGGGTGGTCAACATGGGGAGGTCAGGAAACATGCAGTGGCAATGTAGAAGAGGTTTCTTAAAAACGTCGAGGGGAGGTGCGCATTGTAAGGGTTTCTAACAGGCCATTCACTAGTAGGACTGAGAAAAACATCATGCGATGGTGTGAATCGGAGGGCTGAATTCGGATAGGCAGTGAGTGGCATTTAGGATGGAGAAAAGCACCACGGGGTGGTCAGCATGGGGAGGTAATGAAACATGCAGTGGCAATGTAGGATATGTTTCTGAAAAGCATCGCGGGTTGGTGCACATTGTAAGGGTTTCTAACAGACCATTCACTAGTAGGAGTGAAAAAAACATCACGGCGTGGTGTGAAACGGAGGGCCTGAATCGGGATAGGCAGTGAGTGGTAATGTAAAATGGAGAAAAGCACAACGAGGTGGTCTGCATGGGGAAGTCAGGAAACATGCAGAGGCAATGTAGGATAGGTTTCTGAAAAATATCGTGGGGTGGGGAACATTGTAAGGTTTTCTATCAGGCCATTCACTAGTAGGAGTGAGAAAACACATCACGGGCTGGTGTGAATCGGAGGGATTGAACTCGGATAGGCAGTGAGTGGCAATGTAGGATGGAGAAAAGCACCACAGGGTGGTCAGTATGGGGAGGTCAGGACAGATGCATTGGCAATGTAGAATAGGTTTCTGAAATACATCGCGGGGTGGTGCGCATTGTAAGGGTTTCTAACAGGCAATTAACTAGTAGGAGTGAGACCTACATCATGATGTGGTGTGAATCCGAGGACCTGAATCAGCATAGACGGTGAGTGGCAATGTAGAATGGAGAAAAGCACAACGGGGTGGTTAGCATGGGGAGGTCAGGAAACTTGCAGTGTCAATGTAGTATAGGTTTCTGAAAAACATCGCGGGGTGGTGCGCATTGTAAGGGTTTCTCACAGTCCATTCACTAGTAGGAGTGAGAAAAACATCACTGGGTGGTGTGAATCAGAGGGCCTTAATTAGGATAGGCAGTGAGTGGCAATATAGGAATGGAGAAAAGCAACAGAGGGTGGTCAGGATGGGGAGGGCAGGAAACATGCAGTGACAATGTAGGACAGGTTTCTGATAAACATCGCGGGATGGTGCGTTTTGTAAGGGTTTCTAACAGGGAATTCACTAGTACGAGTGAGAACAGCAGCACGGGATGGTGTTAATGAGGGCTTAAATTAGGATACACAGTGAGTGGCAATGTAGGAAGGAGAAAATCACCACTTAACGGTCAGCATGGGGAGGTCAGGAAACATGAAGTGCAATGTAGGATAGGTTTCTGAAAAACATCGCGGAGTGAAGCGCATTGTAAGTGTTTGTAACAAGCCATTCACTAGTAGGAGTGAGAACAACAGCATGGGGTGGTGTGAATCAGAGGGCCTGAATTAGTATATGCAGTGAGTGGCAATAAAAATTAGAGAAAAGCACCACGGGGTGGGCAACATGGGGAGGTCAGGAAACATGCAGTGGCAATGTAGGATAAGTTTCTGAAAAACATCACGGGGTGGGCCAGATTATAAGCGTTTCTAACAATCATTCAGAAGTAGGAGTGAGAAAAACATCACGGGGTGGTGTGAATCGGAGGGCCAGAATTAGGATAGGCAGTGAATGGCAATGTAGGATGGAGAAAGAGAACCACGGGTTTGTCAGCATGGGGAGGTAATGAAACATGCAGTGGAAATGTAGGATAGGTTTGTGAAAAACATCGCGGGGTGGTGAGCATTGTAAGGTTTGCAATCAGGCCATTCACTAGTAGGAGTGAGAAAAACATCACGGGCTGGTGTGAATCGGAAGGCCTGAATTCGGATAGGCAGTGATTGGCGATGTAGGACGGAGAAAAGCACCACAGGGTGGTCAGCATGGGGAGGTCAGTATAGAAACAGTGGCAATGTAGGATAGATTTCTGATTAACATCGCGGGGTGGTGTGCATTGTAAGGGTTTCTAACAGGCCATTCATTAGTACGAGTGAGAACAACATCACGGGATGGTGTGAATGAGGGCCTAAATTAGGATACACAGTGAGTGGTAATGTAGGAAGGAGAAAATCAACACTTGATGGTCAGCATGGGTAGGTCAGGAAACAGGAGGTGCAATGTAGGATAGGTTTCTGAAAACCATCGCAGAGTGGTGCGCATTGTAAGGGTTTGTAACAGTCCATTCACTAGTAAGAGTGAGAGCAACAGCACGGGGTGGTGTGAATCGGAGGGCGTGAATTAGGATATGCAGTGAGTGACAATGAAGAATAGAGAAAAGCTCCACGGGGTGGGCAACATGGGGAGATCAGGAAACATGCAGTGGCAATGTAGGATAAGTTTCTGAAAAACATCACGGGGTGTTGCGCATTATACGCGTTTCTAACAAGCAATTCACAAGTAGGACTGAGAAAAACATCACGGGGAGGTGTGATTCGGAGGGCCTGATTTAGGATAGGCAGTGAATGGCAATGTAGAGTGGAGAAAAGAACCACGGGTTTGTCAGCATGGGGAGGTCAAGAACCATGCAGTGGCAATGTAGGATAGGTTTCTGATAAAAATCGCAGGGTGGTGCGCATTGTAAGGGTTTCTAACAGGCTATTCACTGGTAGGATTGAAAAAAAACATCACGGGGTGGTGTTAATCGTAGGGCCTGAATCAGGATAGGCAGTGAGTGGCAATGTAGGATGTAGAAAAGCACCACGGGGTGGTCAGCATGGAGAGATCAGGAAACATGCAGTGGCAATGTAGGATGGGTCTCTGAAAAGCATCGCGGGTTGCTGCACATTGTAAGGGTTTGTAACAGGCCATTCACTACTAGGAGTGAAAACAACATCACGAGGTGCTGTGAATCGGAGGGCCTGAATTAGAATAGGCAGTGAGTGGCAATGTACTTTGGAGAAAAGCACCATGGGTTGTCAGCATGGGGAGTTCAGGAAACATGCAGTGGCAATGTTGGATAGATTTCTGCAAAACATCGCGGGGTGGTGCGATTGTAAGGGTTTCTAACAAGCCATTCACAAGTGGGAGTGAGAAAAACATCACGGCATGGTGTGAATCGGAGGGCCTGAATCAGAATAGGGAGTGAGTGTCAATGTAGGATGGAGAAAAGCACCATGGGGTGGTCAGCATGGGGAGATAAGGAAACATGCAGTGGCAATGTAGGATAGGTATCTCACAAGCATCGCAGGTTGGTGCGCATTGTAATGGTTTCTAACAGGCCATTCAATAGTAGGAGTGAAAAAAACATCACCGGGTGGTGTGAATCGGAGGGCCTGAATCAGGATAGTCTGTGAGTGGCAATGTAAAATGGAGAAAAGCACCACGGGGTGGTCAGCATGCAGAGGTCAGGAAACATGAAGTGGCAATGGAGGATAGGTTTCTGAAAAACATTCCGTGGTGGTGCGCATTATAAGCGTTTCTAACAAACCATTCACAAGTAGGACTGAGAAAAACATCACGGGGTGGTGTGAATCGGAGGGCCTGAATTCGGATAGGCAGTGAGTGGCAATATAGGATGTAGAAAAGCACCACAGGGTGGTCAGCACGTTGAGGTCAGGACAGACGCAGTGGCAATGTAGGTTAGGTTTCTGAAAAACATCGTGGTGTGGTGCGCATTGTAAGGGTTTCTAACAGGCCATTCACTAGTAGGAGTGAGAAATACATCATGATGTGTTGTGAATCCGAGGGCCTGAATCATCCCAGACAGTGAGTGGCCATGTAGAATGGAGAAAAGCAGATCGGGGAGGTCAGGATGGGGAGGTCAGGAAACATGCAGTGGCAATGTATGATAGGTTTCTGAAAAACATCATGGGGAAGTGTGCATTGTAAGAGTTTCTAACAGGCCATTCACTAGTAGGAGTGAGAAAAACATCACGGGGTGGTGTGAATCGGATGGCTTGAATCAGGATAGGCAGTGAGTGGCAATGTAGGATGTAGAAAAGCACCATGGGGAGGTCAGCATGGAGAGTTCAGGAAACATGCAGTGGCAATGTAGGATAGGTTTCTGAAAAACATCGCGGGGTGGTGCGCATCGTAAGGGTTTCTAACAGGCCATTCACTAGTAGGAGTGAGAAAATCATCACGGGGTGGTGTGAATCAGAAAGCCTGAATCAGGATAGGCAGTGAGTGGCAATGTAGGATGGAGAAAAGCACCACGGGGCGGTCAGCATGGTGAGGTCAGGAAACATGCAGTGGCAATGTAGGATAGGTTTGTAAAAAACATCGCGGGGTGGTGCGAATTGTAAGGGTTTGTAACAGGCCATGCACTAGTAGGAGTGAGAACAACAGCACGAGCTGGTGTGAAATGGATGACCTGATTTAGGATAGGCAGTGAGTGGGAATGGAGAATGGAGAAAAGCACTACGGGATGGGCAACATGGGGAGGTCAGGAAACATGCAGTGGCAATGTAGGATAGGTTACTGAAAAACATCACGGGGTCGTGTCATTGTAAGCGTTTCTAACAAGACATTCACAAGTGGGAGTGAGAAAAACATCACGGCGTGGTGTGAATCGGAGGGCCTGAATCAGGATAGGGAGTGAGTGTGAATGTAGGTTGGAGAAAAGCACCATGGGCTGGTCAGCATGGGAGGGTAAGGAAACATGCAGTGGCAATGTAGGATAGGGTTCTGAAAAACATTGCGGGTTGGTGAGCATTGTAAGGGTTTCTAACAGCCCATTCACTAGTAGGAGTGAGAAAATCATCACGGGGTGGTGTGAATCGGAATGCCTGAATCAGGATTGGCAGTGACTGTCAATGTAGGATGGAGAGAAGCACCATGGGGTGGTCACCATGGGGAGGATCAGGAAACATGCTTTGGCAATGTAGGATAGGTTTCTGAAAAACATCGCGGGTTGGTGTGCATTGTAAGTGTTTCTAACAGGCCATAGACAAGTAGGAGTGAAAAAAACATCACGGCATGGTGTGAATTGGAGGACCTGAATCAGGATATGCAGTGTGTGGCAATGTAAAATGGAGAAAAGCACCAAGGGGTGGTCAGCATGGGGAGGTCAGGAAACATGCAGTGGCAATGTGGAACAGGTTTCTGAAAAACGTCACGGGGTGGTTCGCATTGTAAGGGTATCTCACAGGCCATTCACTAGTAGGAGTGAAAAAAACATCATGCTGTGGTGTGAATCGGAGGGCCTGAGTCAGGATAGGCAGTGAGTGGCAATGTAAATGGAGAAAAGCATCATGGGGTGGTCAGAATGGGGAGGTCAGGAAACATGCAGTGGCAATGTAGGATAGGTTTCTGAAAAGCATCGCGGGGTGGTGCGCATTGTAAGTGTTTGTAACAGGCCATTCACTAGTAGGAGTGAGAACAACAGCACGGGTGATGTGAAACGGAGTGCCTGAATTTGGATAGGCTGTAAGTGGCAATGAAGAATGGAGAAAAGCACCACGGGGTGGGCAACATGGGGAGGTCAGGAAACATGCAGTGGCTATGTAGGATAGGTTTCTGAAAAACATCACGGGGTTGTGCGCATTGTAAGGGTTTCTAACAGGCCATTCATTAGTACGAGTGAGAACAACATCACAGGATGGTGTGAATGAGTGCCTAAATTAGGATACACAGTGAGTGGTAATGTAGGAAGGAGAAAATCAACACTTGATGGTCAGCATGGGGAGGTCAGGAAACAGGAGGTGCAATGTAGGATACGTTTCTGAAAACCATCGCAGAGTGGTGCGCATTGTAAGGGTTTGTAACAGTCCATTCACTAGTAAGAGTGAGAGCAACAGCACGGGGTGGTGTGAATCGGAGGGCGTGAATTAGGATATGCAGTGAGTGACAATGAAGAATAGAGAAAAGCTCCACGGGGTGGGCAACATGGGGAGGTCAGGAAACATGCAGTGGCAATGTAGGATAAGTTTCTGAAAAACATCACGGAGTGTTGCGCATTATACGAGTTTCTAACAAGCAATTCACAAGTAGGACTGAGAAAAACATCACGGGGAGGTGTGATTCGGAGGGCCTGATTTAGGATAGGCAGTGAATGGCAATGCAGAGTGGAGAAAAGAACCACGGGTTTGTCAGCATGGGGAGGTCAAGAACCATGCAGTGGCAATGTAGGATAGGTTTCTGATAAAAATCGCAGGGTGGTGCGCATTGTAAGGTTTTCTAACAGGCTATTCACTGGTAGGATTGAAAAAAAACATCACGGGGTGGTGTTAATCGTAGGGCCTGAATCAGGATAGGCAGTGAGTGGCAATGTAGGATGTAGAAAAGCACCACGGGGTGGTCAGCATGGAGAGATCAGGAAACATGCAGTGGCAATGTAGGATAGGTCTCTGAAAAGCATCTCGGGTTGCTGCACATTGTAAGGGTTTGTAACAGGCCATTCACTACTAGGAGTGAAAACAACCTCACGATGTGGTGTGAATTGGAGGGCCTGAATCAGCAAAGACAGTGATTGACAATGTAGAATGGAGAAAAGCACAACGGGGTGGTCAGGATGGGGAGGTCAGGAAACATGCAGTGTCAATGTAGGATAGGTTTAGGAAAAACATCGCGGGTTGGTGAGCATTGTAAGGTTTTCCAACAGCCCATTCACTAGTAGGAGTGAGAAAAACATCACGGCATGGTGTGAATCGGAGGGCCGGAATCAGGATAGGGAGTGAGTGTGAATGTAGGTTGGAGAAAAGCACCATGGGCTGGTCAGCATGGGGACGTAAGGAATCATGCAGTGGCAATGTAGGATAGGTTTCTGAAAAACATCGCGGGTTGGTGAGCATTGTAAGGTTTTCCAACAGCCCATTCACTAGTAGGAGTGAGAAAATCATCACGGGGTGGTGTGAATCAGAATGCCTGAATCAGGATTGGCAGTGACTGTCAATGTAGGATGGAGAGAAGCACCATGGGCTGGTCAGCATGGGGAGGATCAGGAAACATGCTTTGGCAATGTAGGATAGGTTTCTGAAAAACATCGCGGGTTGGTGTGCATTGTAAGTGTTTCTTACAGGCCATAGACTAGTAGGAGTGAAAAAAACATCACGGCATGGTGTGAATTTGAGGACCTGAATCAGGATAGGCAGTGTGTGGCAATGTA
Source organism: Cavia porcellus (assembly GCF_034190915.1). Lineage (NCBI taxonomy): Eukaryota > Metazoa > Chordata > Mammalia > Rodentia > Caviidae > Cavia > Cavia porcellus. Next base: position 522,798 of record NW_026947550.1, on the reverse strand, counting down.
AAATGGAGAAAAGCACCAAGGGGTGGTCAGCATGGGGAGGTCAGGAAACATGCAGTGGCAATGTAGAACAGGTTTCTGAAAAACGTCACGGGGTGGTTCGCATTGTAAGGGTATCTGACAGGCCATTCACTAGTAGGAGTGAAAAAAACATCATGCTGTCGTGTGAATCGGAGGGCCTGAGTCAGGATAGGCAGTGAGTGGCAATGTAAATGGAGAAAAGCATCATGGGGTGGTCAGAATGGGGAGGTCAGGAAACATGCAGTGGCAATGTAGGTTAGGTTTCTGAAAAACATCGCGGTGTGGTGCGCATTGTAAGGGTTTCTAACAGGCCATTCCCTAGTAGGAGTGAGAAATACATCATGATGTGTTGTGAATCCGAGGGCCTGAATCATCCCAGACAGTGAGTGGCCATGTAGAATGGAGAAAAGCAGAATGGGGAGGTCAGGATGGGGAGGTCAGGAAACATGCAGTGGCAATGTATGATAGGTTTCTGAAAAACATCGCGGGGTAGTGCGCATTGTAAGGGTTTCTAACAGGCCATTCACTAGTAGGAGTGAGAAAAACATCACGGGGTGGTGTGAATAGGAGGGCCTGAATCAGGATAGGCAGTGAGTGGCAATTTAAAATGGAGAAAACCACCATGGGGTGGTCAGCAAGGGGAGGTTAGGAAACATGCAGTGGCCATGTGTGATAGATTTCTGAAAAACATCGCGTGGAGGTGAGCATTGTAAGTGTTTCTAACAGGCCATTGACTAGTAGGAGTGAGAAAACCATCACGGGGTGGGGTGAGTAGGAGGGCCTGAATTCGGATAGGCAGTGAGTGGCAATGTAGGATGTAGAAAACACGACGGGGTGGTCAGCGCTGGGAGGTTAGGAAACATGCAGTGGCATAGTAGGATAGGTTTCTGAAACACATGGTGGGTTCGTGCGCATTGTAAGTGTTTCTAACAGGCCATTCACTAGTAGGACTGAGAAAAACATCATGCGATGGTGTGAATCGGAATGCCTGAATCAGGATAGGCAGTGAGTGTCAATGTAGGATGCAGAAAAGAACCATGGGGTGGTCAGCATTGGGAGGTCAGGAAACATGCAGAGGCAATGTAGGATAGGTTTCTGAAAAACATTGTGGGTTGGTGCGAATTTTAAGTGTTTCTAACAGGCCATTCACTAGTAGGAGTGAAAAAAACATCACGGCGTGGTGTGAATTCGAGGGCCTGAATCAGGATAGGCAGTGAGTGGCAATGTAAAATAGAAAAAAGCACCAAGGGGTGGTCAACATGGGGAGGTCAGGAAACATGCAGTGGCAATGTAGAAGAGGTTTCTTAAAAACGTCGAGGGGAGGTGCGCATTGTAAGGGTTTCTAACAGGCCATTCACTAGTAGGACTGAGAAAAACATCATGCGATGGTGTGAATCGGAGGGCTGAATTCGGATAGGCAGTGAGTGGCATTTAGGATGGAGAAAAGCACCACGGGGTGGTCAGCATGGGGAGGTAATGAAACATGCAGTGGCAATGTAGGATATGTTTCTGAAAAGCATCGCGGGTTGGTGCACATTGTAAGGGTTTCTAACAGACCATTCACTAGTAGGAGTGAAAAAAACATCACGGCGTGGTGTGAAACGGAGGGCCTGAATCGGGATAGGCAGTGAGTGGTAATGTAAAATGGAGAAAAGCACAACGAGGTGGTCTGCATGGGGAAGTCAGGAAACATGCAGAGGCAATGTAGGATAGGTTTCTGAAAAATATCGTGGGGTGGGGAACATTGTAAGGTTTTCTATCAGGCCATTCACTAGTAGGAGTGAGAAAACACATCACGGGCTGGTGTGAATCGGAGGGATTGAACTCGGATAGGCAGTGAGTGGCAATGTAGGATGGAGAAAAGCACCACAGGGTGGTCAGTATGGGGAGGTCAGGACAGATGCATTGGCAATGTAGAATAGGTTTCTGAAATACATCGCGGGGTGGTGCGCATTGTAAGGGTTTCTAACAGGCAATTAACTAGTAGGAGTGAGACCTACATCATGATGTGGTGTGAATCCGAGGACCTGAATCAGCATAGACGGTGAGTGGCAATGTAGAATGGAGAAAAGCACAACGGGGTGGTTAGCATGGGGAGGTCAGGAAACTTGCAGTGTCAATGTAGTATAGGTTTCTGAAAAACATCGCGGGGTGGTGCGCATTGTAAGGGTTTCTCACAGTCCATTCACTAGTAGGAGTGAGAAAAACATCACTGGGTGGTGTGAATCAGAGGGCCTTAATTAGGATAGGCAGTGAGTGGCAATATAGGAATGGAGAAAAGCAACAGAGGGTGGTCAGGATGGGGAGGGCAGGAAACATGCAGTGACAATGTAGGACAGGTTTCTGATAAACATCGCGGGATGGTGCGTTTTGTAAGGGTTTCTAACAGGGAATTCACTAGTACGAGTGAGAACAGCAGCACGGGATGGTGTTAATGAGGGCTTAAATTAGGATACACAGTGAGTGGCAATGTAGGAAGGAGAAAATCACCACTTAACGGTCAGCATGGGGAGGTCAGGAAACATGAAGTGCAATGTAGGATAGGTTTCTGAAAAACATCGCGGAGTGAAGCGCATTGTAAGTGTTTGTAACAAGCCATTCACTAGTAGGAGTGAGAACAACAGCATGGGGTGGTGTGAATCAGAGGGCCTGAATTAGTATATGCAGTGAGTGGCAATAAAAATTAGAGAAAAGCACCACGGGGTGGGCAACATGGGGAGGTCAGGAAACATGCAGTGGCAATGTAGGATAAGTTTCTGAAAAACATCACGGGGTGGGCCAGATTATAAGCGTTTCTAACAATCATTCAGAAGTAGGAGTGAGAAAAACATCACGGGGTGGTGTGAATCGGAGGGCCAGAATTAGGATAGGCAGTGAATGGCAATGTAGGATGGAGAAAGAGAACCACGGGTTTGTCAGCATGGGGAGGTAATGAAACATGCAGTGGAAATGTAGGATAGGTTTGTGAAAAACATCGCGGGGTGGTGAGCATTGTAAGGTTTGCAATCAGGCCATTCACTAGTAGGAGTGAGAAAAACATCACGGGCTGGTGTGAATCGGAAGGCCTGAATTCGGATAGGCAGTGATTGGCGATGTAGGACGGAGAAAAGCACCACAGGGTGGTCAGCATGGGGAGGTCAGTATAGAAACAGTGGCAATGTAGGATAGATTTCTGATTAACATCGCGGGGTGGTGTGCATTGTAAGGGTTTCTAACAGGCCATTCATTAGTACGAGTGAGAACAACATCACGGGATGGTGTGAATGAGGGCCTAAATTAGGATACACAGTGAGTGGTAATGTAGGAAGGAGAAAATCAACACTTGATGGTCAGCATGGGTAGGTCAGGAAACAGGAGGTGCAATGTAGGATAGGTTTCTGAAAACCATCGCAGAGTGGTGCGCATTGTAAGGGTTTGTAACAGTCCATTCACTAGTAAGAGTGAGAGCAACAGCACGGGGTGGTGTGAATCGGAGGGCGTGAATTAGGATATGCAGTGAGTGACAATGAAGAATAGAGAAAAGCTCCACGGGGTGGGCAACATGGGGAGATCAGGAAACATGCAGTGGCAATGTAGGATAAGTTTCTGAAAAACATCACGGGGTGTTGCGCATTATACGCGTTTCTAACAAGCAATTCACAAGTAGGACTGAGAAAAACATCACGGGGAGGTGTGATTCGGAGGGCCTGATTTAGGATAGGCAGTGAATGGCAATGTAGAGTGGAGAAAAGAACCACGGGTTTGTCAGCATGGGGAGGTCAAGAACCATGCAGTGGCAATGTAGGATAGGTTTCTGATAAAAATCGCAGGGTGGTGCGCATTGTAAGGGTTTCTAACAGGCTATTCACTGGTAGGATTGAAAAAAAACATCACGGGGTGGTGTTAATCGTAGGGCCTGAATCAGGATAGGCAGTGAGTGGCAATGTAGGATGTAGAAAAGCACCACGGGGTGGTCAGCATGGAGAGATCAGGAAACATGCAGTGGCAATGTAGGATGGGTCTCTGAAAAGCATCGCGGGTTGCTGCACATTGTAAGGGTTTGTAACAGGCCATTCACTACTAGGAGTGAAAACAACATCACGAGGTGCTGTGAATCGGAGGGCCTGAATTAGAATAGGCAGTGAGTGGCAATGTACTTTGGAGAAAAGCACCATGGGTTGTCAGCATGGGGAGTTCAGGAAACATGCAGTGGCAATGTTGGATAGATTTCTGCAAAACATCGCGGGGTGGTGCGATTGTAAGGGTTTCTAACAAGCCATTCACAAGTGGGAGTGAGAAAAACATCACGGCATGGTGTGAATCGGAGGGCCTGAATCAGAATAGGGAGTGAGTGTCAATGTAGGATGGAGAAAAGCACCATGGGGTGGTCAGCATGGGGAGATAAGGAAACATGCAGTGGCAATGTAGGATAGGTATCTCACAAGCATCGCAGGTTGGTGCGCATTGTAATGGTTTCTAACAGGCCATTCAATAGTAGGAGTGAAAAAAACATCACCGGGTGGTGTGAATCGGAGGGCCTGAATCAGGATAGTCTGTGAGTGGCAATGTAAAATGGAGAAAAGCACCATGGGGTGGTCAGCATGCAGAGGTCAGGAAACATGAAGTGGCAATGGAGGATAGGTTTCTGAAAAACATTCCGTGGTGGTGCGCATTATAAGCGTTTCTAACAAACCATTCACAAGTAGGACTGAGAAAAACATCACGGGGTGGTGTGAATCGGAGGGCCTGAATTCGGATAGGCAGTGAGTGGCAATATAGGATGTAGAAAAGCACCACAGGGTGGTCAGCACGTTGAGGTCAGGACAGACGCAGTGGCAATGTAGGTTAGGTTTCTGAAAAACATCGTGGTGTGGTGCGCATTGTAAGGGTTTCTAACAGGCCATTCACTAGTAGGAGTGAGAAATACATCATGATGTGTTGTGAATCCGAGGGCCTGAATCATCCCAGACAGTGAGTGGCCATGTAGAATGGAGAAAAGCAGATCGGGGAGGTCAGGATGGGGAGGTCAGGAAACATGCAGTGGCAATGTATGATAGGTTTCTGAAAAACATCATGGGGAAGTGCGCATTGTAAGAGTTTCTAACAGGCCATTCACTAGTAGGAGTGAGAAAAACATCACGGGGTGGTGTGAATCGGATGGCTTGAATCAGGATAGGCAGTGAGTGGCAATGTAGGATGTAGAAAAGCACCATGGGGAGGTCAGCATGGAGAGTTCAGGAAACATGCAGTGGCAATGTAGGATAGGTTTCTGAAAAACATCGCGGGGTGGTGCGCATCGTAAGGGTTTCTAACAGGCCATTCACTAGTAGGAGTGAGAAAATCATCACGGGGTGGTGTGAATCAGAAAGCCTGAATCAGGATAGGCAGTGAGTGGCAATGTAGGATGGAGAAAAGCACCACGGGGCGGTCAGCATGGTGAGGTCAGGAAACATGCAGTGGCAATGTAGGATAGGTTTGTAAAAAACATCGCGGGGTGGTGCGAATTGTAAGGGTTTGTAACAGGCCATGCACTAGTAGGAGTGAGAACAACAGCACGAGCTGGTGTGAAATGGATGACCTGATTTAGGATAGGCAGTGAGTGGGAATGGAGAATGGAGAAAAGCACTACGGGATGGGCAACATGGGGAGGTCAGGAAACATGCAGTGGCAATGTAGGATAGGTTACTGAAAAACATCACGGGGTCGTGTCATTGTAAGCGTTTCTAACAAGACATTCACAAGTGGGAGTGAGAAAAACATCACGGCGTGGTGTGAATCGGAGGGCCTGAATCAGGATAGGGAGTGAGTGTGAATGTAGGTTGGAGAAAAGCACCATGGGCTGGTCAGCATGGGAGGGTAAGGAAACATGCAGTGGCAATGTAGGATAGGGTTCTGAAAAACATTGCGGGTTGGTGAGCATTGTAAGGGTTTCTAACAGCCCATTCACTAGTAGGAGTGAGAAAATCATCACGGGGTGGTGTGAATCGGAATGCCTGAATCAGGATTGGCAGTGACTGTCAATGTAGGATGGAGAGAAGCACCATGGGGTGGTCACCATGGGGAGGATCAGGAAACATGCTTTGGCAATGTAGGATAGGTTTCTGAAAAACATCGCGGGTTGGTGTGCATTGTAAGTGTTTCTAACAGGCCATAGACAAGTAGGAGTGAAAAAAACATCACGGCATGGTGTGAATTGGAGGACCTGAATCAGGATATGCAGTGTGTGGCAATGTAAAATGGAGAAAAGCACCAAGGGGTGGTCAGCATGGGGAGGTCAGGAAACATGCAGTGGCAATGTGGAACAGGTTTCTGAAAAACGTCACGGGGTGGTTCGCATTGTAAGGGTATCTCACAGGCCATTCACTAGTAGGAGTGAAAAAAACATCATGCTGTGGTGTGAATCGGAGGGCCTGAGTCAGGATAGGCAGTGAGTGGCAATGTAAATGGAGAAAAGCATCATGGGGTGGTCAGAATGGGGAGGTCAGGAAACATGCAGTGGCAATGTAGGATAGGTTTCTGAAAAGCATCGCGGGGTGGTGCGCATTGTAAGTGTTTGTAACAGGCCATTCACTAGTAGGAGTGAGAACAACAGCACGGGTGATGTGAAACGGAGTGCCTGAATTTGGATAGGCTGTAAGTGGCAATGAAGAATGGAGAAAAGCACCACGGGGTGGGCAACATGGGGAGGTCAGGAAACATGCAGTGGCTATGTAGGATAGGTTTCTGAAAAACATCACGGGGTTGTGCGCATTGTAAGGGTTTCTAACAGGCCATTCATTAGTACGAGTGAGAACAACATCACGGGATGGTGTGAATGAGTGCCTAAATTAGGATACACAGTGAGTGGTAATGTAGGAAGGAGAAAATCAACACTTGATGGTCAGCATGGGGAGGTCAGGAAACAGGAGGTGCAATGTAGGATACGTTTCTGAAAACCATCGCAGAGTGGTGCGCATTGTAAGGGTTTGTAACAGTCCATTCACTAGTAAGAGTGAGAGCAACAGCACGGGGTGGTGTGAATCGGAGGGCGTGAATTAGGATATGCAGTGAGTGACAATGAAGAATAGAGAAAAGCTCCACGGGGTGGGCAACATGGGGAGGTCAGGAAACATGCAGTGGCAATGTAGGATAAGTTTCTGAAAAACATCACGGAGTGTTGCGCATTATACGCGTTTCTAACAAGCAATTCACAAGTAGGACTGAGAAAAACATCACGGGGAGGTGTGATTCGGAGGGCCTGATTTAGGATAGGCAGTGAATGGCAATGCAGAGTGGAGAAAAGAACCACGGGTTTGTCAGCATGGGGAGGTCAAGAACCATGCAGTGGCAATGTAGGATAGGTTTCTGATAAAAATCGCAGGGTGGTGCGCATTGTAAGGTTTTCTAACAGGCTATTCACTGGTAGGATTGAAAAAAACATCACGGGGTGGTGTTAATCGTAGGGCCTGAATCAGGATAGGCAGTGAGTGGCAATGTAGGATGTAGAAAAGCACCACGGGGTGGTCAGCATGGAGAGATCAGGAAACATGCAGTGGCAATGTAGGATAGGTCTCTGAAAAGCATCTCGGGTTGCTGCACATTGTAAGGGTTTGTAACAGGCCATTCACTACTAGGAGTGAAACAACCTCACGATGTGGTGTGAATTGGAGGGCCTGAATCAGCAAAGACAGTGATTGACAATGTAGAATGGAGAAAAGCACAACGGGGTGGTCAGGATGGGGAGGTCAGGAAACATGCAGTGTCAATGTAGGATAGGTTTAGGAAAAACCACCGGGTTGGTGAGCATTGTAAGGTTTTCAAACAAGCCCATTCACTAGTAGGAGTGAGAAAAACATCACGGCATGGTGTGAATCGGAGGGCCGGAATCAGGATAGGGAGTGAGTGTGAATGTAGGTTGGAGAAAAGCACCATGGGCTGGTCAGCATGGGGACGTAAGGAATCATGCAGTGGCAATGTAGGATAGGTTCTGAAAACATCGCGGGTTGGTGAGCATTGTAAGGTTTTCCAACAGCCCATTCACTAGTAGGAGTGAGAAAATCATCACGGGGTGGTGTGAATCAGAATGCCTGAATCAGGATTGGCAGTGACTGTCAATGTAGGATGGAGAGAAGCACCATGGGCTGGTCAGCATGGGAGGATCAGGAAACATGCTTTGGCAATGTAGGATAGGTTTCTGAAAAACATCGCGGGTTGGTGTGCATTGTAAGTGTTTCTTACAGGCCATAGACTAGTAGGAGTGAAAAAAACATCACGGCATGGTGTGAATTTGAGGACCTGAATCAGGATAGGCAGTGTGTGGCAATGTAAAATGGAGAAAAGCACCAAGGGGTGGTCAGCATGGGGAGGTCAGGAAACATGCAGTGGCAATGTAGAACAGGTTTCTGAAAAACGTCACGGGGTGGTTCGCATTGTAAGGGTATCTGACAGGCCATTCACTAGTAGGAGTGAAAAAAACATCATGCTGTCGTGTGAATCGGAGGGCCTGAGTCAGGATAGGCAGTGAGTGGCAATGTAAATGGAGAAAAGCATCATGGGTGGTCAGAATGGGGAGGTCAGGAAACATGCAGTGGCAATGTAGGTTAGGTTTCTGAAAAACATCGCGGTGTGGTGCGCATTGTAAGGGTTTTCTAACAGGCCATTCCCTAGTAGGAGTGAGAAATACATCATGATGTGTTGTGAATCCGAGGGCCTGAATCATCCAGACAGTGAGTGGCCATGTAGAATGGAGAAAAGCAGAATGGGGAGGTCAGGATGGGGAGGTCAGGAAACATGCAGTGGCAATGTATGATAGGTTTCTGAAAAACATCGCGGGTAGTGCGCATTGTAAGGGTTTCTAACAGGCCATTCACTAGTAGGAGTGAGAAAAACATCACGGGGTGGTGTGAATAGGAGGGCCTGAATCAGGATAGGCAGTGAGTGGCAATTTAAAATGGAGAAAACCACCATGGGGTGGTCAGCAAGGGGAGGTTAGGAAACATGCAGTGGCCATGTGTGATAGATTTTCTGAAAAACATCGCGTGGAGGTGAGCATTGTAAGTGTTTCTAACAGGCCATTGACTAGTAGGAGTGAGAAAACCATCACGGGGTGGGGTGAGTAGGAGGGCCTGAATTCGGATAGGCAGTGAGTGGCAATGTAGGATGTAGAAAACACGACGGGGTGGTCAGCGCTGGGAGGTTAGGAAACATGCAGTGGCATAGTAGGATAGGTTTCTGAAACACATGGTGGGTTCGTGCGCATTGTAAGTGTTTCTAACAGGCCATTCACTAGTAGGACTGAGAAAAACATCATGCGATGGTGTGAATCAGAATGCCTGAATCAGGATAGGCAGTGAGTGTCAATGTAGGATGCAGAAAAGAACCATGGGGTGGTCAGCATTGGGAGGTCAGGAAACATGCAGAGGCAATGTAGGATAGGTTTCTGAAAAACATTGTGGGTTGGTGCGAATTTTAAGTGTTTCTAACAGGCCATTCACTAGTAGGAGTGAAAAAAACATCACGGCGTGGTGTGAATTCGAGGGCCTGAATCAGGATAGGCAGTGAGTGGCAATGTAAAATAGAAAAAGCACCAAGGGGTGGTCAACATGGGGAGGTCAGGAAACATGCAGTGGCAATGTAGAAGAGGTTTCTTAAAAACGTCGAGGGGAGGTGCGCATTGTAAGGGGTTTCTAACAGGCCATTCACTAGTAGGACTGAGAAAACATCATGCGATGGTGTGAATCGGAGGGCTGAATTCGGATAGGCAGTGAGTGGCATTTAGGATGGAGAAAAGCACCACGGGGTGGTCAGCATGGGGAGGTAATGAAACATGCAGTGGCAATGTAGGATATGTTCTGAAAGCATCGCGGGTTGGTGCACATTGTAAGGGTTTCTAACAGACCATTCACTAGTAGGAGTGAAAAAAACATCACGGCGTGGTGTGAAACGGAGGGCCTGAATCGGGATAGGCAGTGAGTGGTAATGTAAAATGGAGAAAAGCACAACGAGGTGGTCTGCATGGGGAAGTCAGGAAACATGCAGAGGCAATGTAGGATAGGTTTCTGAAAAATATCGTGGGGTGGGGAACATTGTAAGGTTTTCTATCAGGCCATTCACTAGTAGGAGTGAGAAAACACATCACGGGCTGGTGTGAATCGGAGGGATTGAACTCGGATAGGCAGTGAGTGGCAATGTAGGATGGAGAAAAGCACCACAGGGTGGTCAGTATGGGGAGGTCAGGACAGATGCATTGGCAATGTAGAATAGGTTTCTGAAATACATCGCGGGGTGGTGCGCATTGTAAGGGTTTCTAACAGGCAATTAACTAGTAGGAGTGAGACCTACATCATGATGTGGTGTGAATCCGAGGACCTGAATCAGCATAGACGGTGAGTGGCAATGTAGAATGGAGAAAAGCACAACGGGGTGGTTAGCATGGGAGGTCAGGAAACTTGCAGTGTCAATGTAGTATAGGTTTCTGAAAACATCGCGGGGTGGTGCGCATTGTAAGGGTTTCTCACAGTCCATTCACTAGTAGGAGTGAGAAAACATCACTGGGTGGTGTGAATCAGAGGCCTTAATTAGGATAGGCAGTGAGTGGCAATATAGGAATGGAGAAAAGCAACAGAGGGTGGTCAGGATGGGGAGGGCAGGAAACATGCAGTGACAATGTAGGACAGGTTTCTGATAAACATCGCGGGATGTGCGTTTTGTAAGGGTTTCTAACAGGGAATTCACTAGTACGAGTGAGAACAGCAGCACGGGATGGTGTTTAATGAGGGCTTAAATTAGGATACACAGTGAGTGGCAATGTAGGAAGGAGAAAATCACCACTTAATGGTCAGCATGGGGAGGTCAGGAAACATGAAGTGCAATGTAGGATAGGTTTCTGAAAAACATCGCGGAGTGAAGCGCATTGTAAGTGTTTGTAACAAGCCATTCACTAGTAGGAGTGAGAACAACAGCATGGGGTGGTGTGAATCAGAGGGGCCTGAATTAGTATATGCAGTGAGTGGCAATAAAAATTAGAGAAAAGCACCACGGGGTGGGCAACATGGGGAGGTCAGGAAACATGCAGTGGCAATGTAGGATAAGTTTCTGAAAAACATCACGGGGTGGGCCAGATTATAAGCGTTTCTAACAATCATTCAGAAGTAGGAGTGAGAAAAACATCACGGGGTGGTGTGAATCGGAGGGCCAGAATTAGGATAGGCAGTGAATGGCAATGTAGGATGGAGAAAGAGAACCACGGGTTTGTCAGCATGGGAGGTAATGAAACATGCAGTGGAAATGTAGGATAGGTTTGTGAAAAACATCGCGGGGTGGTGAGCATTGTAAGGTTTGCAATCAGGCCATTCACTAGTAGGAGTGAGAAAAACATCACGGGCTGGTGTGAATCGGAAGGCCTGAATTCGGATAGGCAGTGATTGGCGATGTAGGACGGAGAAAAGCACCACAGGGTGGTCAGCATGGGGAGGTCAGTATAGAAACAGTGGCAATGTAGGATAGATTTCTGATTAACATCGCGGGTGGTGTGCATTGTAAGGGTTTCTAACAGGCCATTCATTAGTACGAGTGAGAACAACATCACGGGATGGTGTGAATGAGGGCCTAAATTAGGATACACAGTGAGTGGTAATGTAGGAAGGAGAAAATCAACACTTGATGGTCAGCATGGGTAGGTCAGGAAACAGGAGGTGCAATGTAGGATAGGTTTCTGAAAACCATCGCAGAGTGGTGCGCATTGTAAGGGTTTGTAACAGTCCATTCACTAGTAAGAGTGAGAGCAACAGCACGGGGTGGTGTGAATCGGAGGGCGTGAATTAGGATATGCAGTGAGTGACAATGAAGAATAGAGAAAAGCTCCACGGGGTGGGCAACATGGGAGATCAGGAAACATGCAGTGGCAATGTAGGATAAGTTTCTGAAAAACATCACGGGGTGTTGCGCATTATACGCGTTTCTAACAAGCAATTCACAAGTAGGACTGAGAAAAAACATCACGGGAGGTGTGATTCGGAGGGCCTGATTTAGGATAGGCAGTGAATGGCAATGTAGAGTGGAGAAAAGAACCACGGTTTGTTTGTCAGCATGGGGAGGTCAAGAACCATGCAGTGGCAATGTAGGATAGGTTTCTGATAAAAATCGCAGGGTGGTGCGCATTGTAAGGGTTTCTAACAGGCTATTCACTGGTAGGATTGAAAAAAAACATCACGGGGTGGTGTTAATCGTAGGGCCTGAATCAGGATAGGCAGTGAGTGGCAATGTAGGATGTAGAAAAGCACCACGGGGTGGTCAGCATGGAGAGATCAGGAAACATGCAGTGGCAATGTAGGATGGGTCTCTGAAAAGCATCGCGGGTTGCTGCACATTGTAAGGGTTTGTAACAGGCCATTCACTACTAGGAGTGAAAACAACATCACGAGGTGCTGTGAATCGGAGGGCCTGAATTAGAATAGGCAGTGAGTGGCAATGTACTTTGGAGAAAAGCACCATGGGTTGTCAGCATGGGGAGTTCAGGAAACATGCAGTGGCAATGTTGGATAGATTTCTGCAAAACATCGCGGGGTGGTGCGATTGTAAGGGTTTCTAACAAGCCATTCACAAGTGGGAGTGAGAAAAACATCACGGCATGGTGTGAATCGGAGGGCCTGAATCAGAATAGGGAGTGAGTGTCAATGTAGGATGGAGAAAAGCACCATGGGGTGGTCAGCATGGGGAGATAAGGAAACATGCAGTGGCAATGTAGGATAGGTATCTCACAAGCATCGCAGGTTGGTGCGCATTGTAATGGTTTCTAACAGGCCATTCAATAGTAGGAGTGAAAAAAACATCACCGGGTGGTGTGAATCGGAGGGCCTGAATCAGGATAGTCTGTGAGTGGCAATGTAAAATGGAGAAAAGCACCACGGGGTGGTCAGCATGCAGAGGTCAGGAAACATGAAGTGGCAATGGAGGATAGGTTTCTGAAAAACATTCCGTGGTGGTGCGCATTATAAGCGTTTCTAACAAACCATTCACAAGTAGGACTGAGAAAAACATCACGGGGTGGTGTGAATCGGAGGGCCTGAATTCGGATAGGCAGTGAGTGGCAATATAGGATGTAGAAAAGCACCACAGGGTGGTCAGCACGTTGAGGTCAGGACAGACGCAGTGGCAATGTAGGTTAGGTTTCTGAAAAACATCGTGGTGTGGTGCGCATTGTAAGGGTTTCTAACAGGCCATTCACTAGTAGGAGTGAGAAATACATCATGATGTGTTGTGAATCCGAGGGCCTGAATCATCCCAGACAGTGAGTGGCCATGTAGAATGGAGAAAAGCAGATCGGGGAGGTCAGGATGGGGAGGTCAGGAAACATGCAGTGGCAATGTATGATAGGTTTCTGAAAAACATCATGGGGAAGTGCGCATTGTAAGAGTTTCTAACAGGCCATTCACTAGTAGGAGTGAGAAAAACATCACGGGGTGGTGTGAATCGGATGGCTTGAATCAGGATAGGCAGTGAGTGGCAATGTAGGATGTAGAAAAGCACCATGGGGAGGTCAGCATGGAGAGTTCAGGAAACATGCAGTGGCAATGTAGGATAGGTTTCTGAAAAACATCGCGGGGTGGTGCGCATCGTAAGGGTTTCTAACAGGCCATTCACTAGTAGGAGTGAGAAAATCATCACGGGGTGGTGTGAATCAGAAAGCCTGAATCAGGATAGGCAGTGAGTGGCAATGTAGGATGGAGAAAAGCACCACGGGGCGGTCAGCATGGTGAGGTCAGGAAACATGCAGTGGCAATGTAGGATAGGTTTGTAAAAAACATCGCGGGGTGGTGCGAATTGTAAGGGTTTGTAACAGGCCATGCACTAGTAGGAGTGAGAACAACAGCACGAGCTGGTGTGAAATGGATGACCTGATTTAGGATAGGCAGTGAGTGGGAATGGAGAATGGAGAAAAGCACTACGGGATGGGCAACATGGGGAGGTCAGGAAACATGCAGTGGCAATGTAGGATAGGTTACTGAAAAACATCACGGGGTCGTGTCATTGTAAGCGTTTCTAACAAGACATTCACAAGTGGGAGTGAGAAAAACATCACGGCGTGGTGTGAATCGGAGGGCCGGAATCAGGATAGGGAGTGAGTGTGAATGTAGGTTGGAGAAAAGCACCATGGGCTGGTCAGCATGGGGACGTAAGGAATCATGCAGTGGCAATGTAGGATAGGTTTCTGAAAAACATCGCGGGTTGGTGAGCATTGTAAGGTTTTCCAACAGCCCATTCACTAGTAGGAGTGAGAAAATCATCACGGGGTGGTGTGAATCAGAATGCCTGAATCAGGATTGGCAGTGACTGTCAATGTAGGATGGAGAGAAGCACCATGGGCTGGTCAGCATGGGGAGGATCAGGAAACATGCTTTGGCAATGTAGGATAGGTTTCTGAAAAACATCGCGGGTTGGTGTGCATTGTAAGTGTTTCTTACAGGCCATAGACTAGTAGGAGTGAAAAAAACATCACGGCATGGTGTGAATTTGAGGACCTGAATCAGGATAGGCAGTGTGTGGCAATGTAAAATGGAGAAAAGCACCAAGGGGTGGTCAGCATGGGGAGGTCAGGAAACATGCAGTGGCAATGTAGAACAGGTTTCTGAAAAACGTCACGGGGTGGTTCGCATTGTAAGGGTATCTGACAGGCCATTCACTAGTAGGAGTGAAAAAAACATCATGCTGTCGTGTGAATCGGAGGGCCTGAGTCAGGATAGGCAGTGAGTGGCAATGTAAATGGAGAAAAGCATCATGGGGTGGTCAGAATGGGGAGGTCAGGAAACATGCAGTGGCAATGTAGGTTAGGTTTCTGAAAAACATCGCGGTGTGGTGCGCATTGTAAGGGTTTCTAACAGGCCATTCCCTAGTAGGAGTGAGAAATACATCATGATGTGTTGTGAATCCGAGGGCCTGAATCATCCCAGACAGTGAGTGGCCATGTAGAATGGAGAAAAGCAGAATGGGGAGGTCAGGATGGGGAGGTCAGGAAACATGCAGTGGCAATGTATGATAGGTTTCTGAAAAACATCGCGGGGTAGTGCGCATTGTAAGGGTTTCTAACAGGCCATTCACTAGTAGGAGTGAGAAAAACATCACGGGGTGGTGTGAATAGGAGGGCCTGAATCAGGATAGGCAGTGAGTGGCAATTTAAAATGGAGAAAACCACCATGGGGTGGTCAGCAAGGGGAGGTTAGGAAACATGCAGTGGCCATGTGTGATAGATTTCTGAAAAACATCGCGTGGAGGTGAGCATTGTAAGTGTTTCTAACAGGCCATTGACTAGTAGGAGTGAGAAAACCATCACGGGGTGGGGTGAGTAGGAGGGCCTGAATTCGGATAGGCAGTGAGTGGCAATGTAGGATGTAGAAAACACGACGGGGTGGTCAGCGCTGGGAGGTTAGGAAACATGCAGTGGCATAGTAGGATAGGTTTCTGAAACACATGGTGGGTTCGTGCGCATTGTAAGTGTTTCTAACAGGCCATTCACTAGTAGGACTGAGAAAAACATCATGCGATGGTGTGAATCGGAATGCCTGAATCAGGATAGGCAGTGAGTGTCAATGTAGGATGCAGAAAAGAACCATGGGGTGGTCAGCATTGGGAGGTCAGGAAACATGCAGAGGCAATGTAGGATAGGTTTCTGAAAAACATTGTGGGTTGGTGCGAATTTTAAGTGTTTCTAACAGGCCATTCACTAGTAGGAGTGAAAAAAACATCACGGCGTGGTGTGAATTCGAGGGCCTGAATCAGGATAGGCAGTGAGTGGCAATGTAAAATAGAAAAAAGCACCAAGGGGTGGTCAACATGGGGAGGTCAGGAAACATGCAGTGGCAATGTAGAAGAGGTTTCTTAAAAACGTCGAGGGGAGGTGCGCATTGTAAGGGTTTCTAACAGGCCATTCACTAGTAGGACTGAGAAAAACATCATGCGATGGTGTGAATCGGAGGGCTGAATTCGGATAGGCAGTGAGTGGCATTTAGGATGGAGAAAAGCACCACGGGGTGGTCAGCATGGGGAGGTAATGAAACATGCAGTGGCAATGTAGGATATGTTTCTGAAAAGCATCGCGGGTTGGTGCACATTGTAAGGGTTTCTAACAGACCATTCACTAGTAGGAGTGAAAAAAACATCACGGCGTGGTGTGAAACGGAGGGCCTGAATCGGGATAGGCAGTGAGTGGTAATGTAAAATGGAGAAAAGCACAACGAGGTGGTCTGCATGGGGAAGTCAGGAAACATGCAGAGGCAATGTAGGATAGGTTTCTGAAAAATATCGTGGGGTGGGGAACATTGTAAGGTTTTCTATCAGGCCATTCACTAGTAGGAGTGAGAAAACACATCACGGGCTGGTGTGAATCGGAGGGATTGAACTCGGATAGGCAGTGAGTGGCAATGTAGGATGGAGAAAAGCACCACAGGGTGGTCAGTATGGGGAGGTCAGGACAGATGCATTGGCAATGTAGAATAGGTTTCTGAAATACATCGCGGGGTGGTGCGCATTGTAAGGGTTTCTAACAGGCAATTAACTAGTAGGAGTGAGACCTACATCATGATGTGGTGTGAATCCGAGGACCTGAATCAGCATAGACGGTGAGTGGCAATGTAGAATGGAGAAAAGCACAACGGGGTGGTTAGCATGGGGAGGTCAGGAAACTTGCAGTGTCAATGTAGTATAGGTTTCTGAAAAACATCGCGGGGTGGTGCGCATTGTAAGGGTTTCTCACAGTCCATTCACTAGTAGGAGTGAGAAAAACATCACTGGGTGGTGTGAATCAGAGGGCCTTAATTAGGATAGGCAGTGAGTGGCAATATAGGAATGGAGAAAAGCAACAGAGGGTGGTCAGGATGGGGAGGGCAGGAAACATGCAGTGACAATGTAGGACAGGTTTCTGATAAACATCGCGGGATGGTGCGTTTTGTAAGGGTTTCTAACAGGGAATTCACTAGTACGAGTGAGAACAGCAGCACGGGATGGTGTTAATGAGGGCTTAAATTAGGATACACAGTGAGTGGCAATGTAGGAAGGAGAAAATCACCACTTAACGGTCAGCATGGGGAGGTCAGGAAACATGAAGTGCAATGTAGGATAGGTTTCTGAAAAACATCGCGGAGTGAAGCGCATTGTAAGTGTTTGTAACAAGCCATTCACTAGTAGGAGTGAGAACAACAGCATGGGGTGGTGTGAATCAGAGGGCGTGAATTAGTATATGCAGTGAGTGGCAATAAAAATTAGAGAAAAGCACCACGGGGTGGGCAACATGGGGAGGTCAGGAAACATGCAGTGGCAATGTAGGATAAGTTTCTGAAAAACATCACGGGGTGGGCCAGATTATAAGCGTTTCTAACAATCATTCAGAAGTAGGAGTGAGAAAAACATCACGGGGTGGTGTGAATCGGAGGGCCAGAATTAGGATAGGCAGTGAATGGCAATGTAGGATGGAGAAAGAGAACCACGGGTTTGTCAGCATGGGGAGGTAATGAAACATGCAGTGGAAATGTAGGATAGGTTTGTGAAAAACATCGCGGGGTGGTGAGCATTGTAAGGTTTGCAATCAGGCCATTCACTAGTAGGAGTGAGAAAAACATCACGGGCTGGTGTGAATCGGAAGGCCTGAATTCGGATAGGCAGTGATTGGCGATGTAGGACGGAGAAAAGCACCACAGGGTGGTCAGCATGGGGAGGTCAGTATAGAAACAGTGGCAATGTAGGATAGATTTCTGATTAACATCGCGGGGTGGTGTGCATTGTAAGGGTTTCTAACAGGCCATTCATTAGTACGAGTGAGAACAACATCACGGGATGGTGTGAATGAGGGCCTAAATTAGGATACACAGTGAGTGGTAATGTAGGAAGGAGAAAATCAACACTTGATGGTCAGCATGGGTAGGTCAGGAAACAGGAGGTGCAATGTAGGATAGGTTTCTGAAAACCATCGCAGAGTGGTGCGCATTGTAAGGGTTTGTAACAGTCCATTCACTAGTAAGAGTGAGAGCAACAGCACGGGGTGGTGTGAATCGGAGGGCGTGAATTAGGATATGCAGTGAGTGACAATGAAGAATAGAGAAAAGCTCCACGGGGTGGGCAACATGGGGAGATCAGGAAACATGCAGTGGCAATGTAGGATAAGTTTCTGAAAAACATCACGGGGTGTTGCGCATTATACGCGTTTCTAACAAGCAATTCACAAGTAAGACTGAGAAAAACATCACGGGGAGGTGTGATTCGGAGGGCCTGATTTAGGATAGGCAGTGAATGGCAATGTAGAGTGGAGAAAAGAACCACGGGTTTGTCAGCATGGGGAGGTCAAGAACCATGCAGTGGCAATGTAGGATAGGTTTCTGATAAAAATCGCAGGGTGGTGCGCATTGTAAGGGTTTCTAACAGGCTATTCACTGGTAGGATTGAAAAAAAACATCACGGGGTGGTGTTAATCGTAGGGCCTGAATCAGGATAGGCAGTGAGTGGCAATGTAGGATGTAGAAAAGCACCACGGGGTGGTCAGCATGGAGAGATCAGGAAACATGCAGTGGCAATGTAGGATGGGTCTCTGAAAAGCATCGCGGGTTGCTGCACATTGTAAGGGTTTGTAACAGGCCATTCACTACTAGGAGTGAAAACAACATCACGAGGTGCTGTGAATCGGAGGGCCTGAATTAGAATAGGCAGTGAGTGGCAATGTACTTTGGAGAAAAGCACCATGGGTTGTCAGCATGGGGAGTTCAGGAAACATGCAGTGGCAATGTTGGATAGATTTCTGCAAAACATCGCGGGGTGGTGCGATTGTAAGGGTTTCTAACAAGCCATTCACAAGTGGGAGTGAGAAAAACATCACGGCATGGTGTGAATCGGAGGGCCTGAATCAGAATAGGGAGTGAGTGTCAATGTAGGATGGAGAAAAGCACCATGGGGTGGTCAGCATGGGGAGATAAGGAAACATGCAGTGGCAATGTAGGATAGGTATCTCACAAGCATCGCAGGTTGGTGCGCATTGTAATGGTTTCTAACAGGCCATTCAATAGTAGGAGTGAAAAAAACATCACCGGGTGGTGTGAATCGGAGGGCCTGAATCAGGATAGTCTGTGAGTGGCAATGTAAAATGGAGAAAAGCACCACGGGGTGGTCAGCATGCAGAGGTCAGGAAACATGAAGTGGCAATGGAGGATAGGTTTCTGAAAAACATTCCGTGGTGGTGCGCATTATAAGCGTTTCTAACAAACCATTCACAAGTAGGACTGAGAAAAACATCACGGGGTGGTGTGAATCGGAGGGCCTGAATTCGGATAGGCAGTGAGTGGCAATATAGGATGTAGAAAAGCACCACAGGGTGGTCAGCACGTTGAGGTCAGGACAGACGCAGTGGCAATGTAGGTTAGGTTTCTGAAAAACATCGTGGTGTGGTGCGCATTGTAAGGGTTTCTAACAGGCCATTCACTAGTAGGAGTGAGAAATACATCATGATGTGTTGTGAATCCGAGGGCCTGAATCATCCCAGACAGTGAGTGGCCATGTAGAATGGAGAAAAGCAGATCGGGGAGGTCAGGATGGGGAGGTCAGGAAACATGCAGTGGCAATGTATGATAGGTTTCTGAAAAACATCATGGGGAAGTGCGCATTGTAAGAGTTTCTAACAGGCCATTCACTAGTAGGAGTGAGAAAAACATCACGGGGTGGTGTGAATCGGATGGCTTGAATCAGGATAGGCAGTGAGTGGCAATGTAGGATGTAGAAAAGCACCATGGGGAGGTCAGCATGGAGAGTTCAGGAAACATGCAGTGGCAATGTAGGATAGGTTTCTGAAAAACATCGCGGGGTGGTGCGCATCGTAAGGGTTTCTAACAGGCCATTCACTAGTAGGAGTGAGAAAATCATCACGGGGTGGTGTGAATCAGAAAGCCTGAATCAGGATAGGCAGTGAGTGGCAATGTAGGATGGAGAAAAGCACCACGGGGCGGTCAGCATGGTGAGGTCAGGAAACATGCAGTGGCAATGTAGGATAGGTTTGTAAAAAACATCGCGGGGTGGTGCGAATTGTAAGGGTTTGTAACAGGCCATGCACTAGTAGGAGTGAGAACAACAGCACGAGCTGGTGTGAAATGGATGACCTGATTTAGGATAGGCAGTGAGTGGGAATGGAGAATGGAGAAAAGCACTACGGGATGGGCAACATGGGGAGGTCAGGAAACATGCAGTGGCAATGTAGGATAGGTTACTGAAAAACATCACGGGGTCGTGTCATTGTAAGCGTTTCTAACAAGACATTCACAAGTGGGAGTGAGAAAAACATCACGGCGTGGTGTGAATCGGAGGGCCTGAATCAGGATAGGGAGTGAGTGTGAATGTAGGTTGGAGAAAAGCACCATGGGCTGGTCAGCATGGGAGGGTAAGGAAACATGCAGTGGCAATGTAGGATAGGGTTCTGAAAAACATTGCGGGTTGGTGAGCATTGTAAGGGTTTCTAACAGCCCATTCACTAGTAGGAGTGAGAAAATCATCACGGGGTGGTGTGAATCGGAATGCCTGAATCAGGATTGGCAGTGACTGTCAATGTAGGATGGAGAGAAGCACCATGGGGTGGTCACCATGGGGAGGATCAGGAAACATGCTTTGGCAATGTAGGATAGGTTTCTGAAAAACATCGCGGGTTGGTGTGCATTGTAAGTGTTTCTAACAGGCCATAGACAAGTAGGAGTGAAAAAAACATCACGGCATGGTGTGAATTGGAGGACCTGAATCAGGATATGCAGTGTGTGGCAATGTAAAATGGAGAAAAGCACCAAGGGGTGGTCAGCATGGGGAGGTCAGGAAACATGCAGTGGCAATGTGGAACAGGTTTCTGAAAAACGTCACGGGGTGGTTCGCATTGTAAGGGTATCTCACAGGCCATTCACTAGTAGGAGTGAAAAAAACATCATGCTGTGGTGTGAATCGGAGGGCCTGAGTCAGGATAGGCAGTGAGTGGCAATGTAAATGGAGAAAAGCATCATGGGGTGGTCAGAATGGGGAGGTCAGGAAACATGCAGTGGCAATGTAGGATAGGTTTCTGAAAAGCATCGCGGGGTGGTGCGCATTGTAAGTGTTTGTAACAGGCCATTCACTAGTAGGAGTGAGAACAACAGCACGGGTGATGTGAAACGGAGTGCCTGAATTTGGATAGGCTGTAAGTGGCAATGAAGAATGGAGAAAAGCACCACGGGGTGGGCAACATGGGGAGGTCAGGAAACATGCAGTGGCTATGTAGGATAGGTTTCTGAAAAACATCACGGGGTTGTGCGCATTGTAAGGGTTTCTAACAGGCCATTCATTAGTACGAGTGAGAACAACATCACGGGATGGTGTGAATGAGTGCCTAAATTAGGATACACAGTGAGTGGTAATGTAGGAAGGAGAAAATCAACACTTGATGGTCAGCATGGGGAGGTCAGGAAACAGGAGGTGCAATGTAGGATACGTTTCTGAAAACCATCGCAGAGTGGTGCGCATTGTAAGGGTTTGTAACAGTCCATTCACTAGTAAGAGTGAGAGCAACAGCACGGGGTGGTGTGAATCGGAGGGCGTGAATTAGGATATGCAGTGAGTGACAATGAAGAATAGAGAAAAGCTCCACGGGGTGGGCAACATGGGGAGGTCAGGAAACATGCAGTGGCAATGTAGGATAAGTTTCTGAAAAACATCACGGAGTGTTGCGCATTATACGCGTTTCTAACAAGCAATTCACAAGTAGGACTGAGAAAAACATCACGGGGAGGTGTGATTCGGAGGGCCTGATTTAGGATAGGCAGTGAATGGCAATGCAGAGTGGAGAAAAGAACCACGGGTTTGTCAGCATGGGGAGGTCAAGAACCATGCAGTGGCAATGTAGGATAGGTTTCTGATAAAAATCGCAGGGTGGTGCGCATTGTAAGGTTTTCTAACAGGCTATTCACTGGTAGGATTGAAAAAAAACATCACGGGGTGGTGTTAATCGTAGGGCCTGAATCAGGATAGGCAGTGAGTGGCAATGTAGGATGTAGAAAAGCACCACGGGGTGGTCAGCATGGAGAGATCAGGAAACATGCAGTGGCAATGTAGGATAGGTCTCTGAAAAGCATCTCGGGTTGCTGCACATTGTAAGGGTTTGTAACAGGCCATTCACTACTAGGAGTGAAAACAACCTCACGATGTGGTGTGAATTGGAGGGCCTGAATCAGCAAAGACAGTGATTGACAATGTAGAATGGAGAAAAGCACAACGGGGTGGTCAGGATGGGGAGGTCAGGAAACATGCAGTGTCAATGTAGGATAGGTTTAGGAAAAACATCGCGGGTTGGTGAGCATTGTAAGGTTTTCCAACAGCCCATTCACTAGTAGGAGTGAGAAAAACATCACGGCATGGTGTGAATCGGAGGGCCGGAATCAGGATAGGGAGTGAGTGTGAATGTAGGTTGGAGAAAAGCACCATGGGCTGGTCAGCATGGGGACGTAAGGAATCATGCAGTGGCAATGTAGGATAGGTTTCTGAAAAACATCGCGGGTTGGTGAGCATTGTAAGGTTTTCCAACAGCCCATTCACTAGTAGGAGTGAGAAAATCATCACGGGGTGGTGTGAATCAGAATGCCTGAATCAGGATTGGCAGTGACTGTCAATGTAGGATGGAGAGAAGCACCATGGGCTGGTCAGCATGGGGAGGATCAGGAAACATGCTTTGGCAATGTAGGATAGGTTTCTGAAAAACATCGCGGGTTGGTGTGCATTGTAAGTGTTTCTTACAGGCCATAGACTAGTAGGAGTGAAAAAAACATCACGGCATGGTGTGAATTTGAGGACCTGAATCAGGATAGGCAGTGTGTGGCAATGTAAAATGGAGAAAAGCACCAAGGGGTGGTCAGCATGGGGAGGTCAGGAAACATGCAGTGGCAATGTAGAACAGGTTTCTGAAAAACGTCACGGGGTGGTTCGCATTGTAAGGGTATCTGACAGGCCATTCACTAGTAGGAGTGAAAAAAACATCATGCTGTCGTGTGAATCGGAGGGCCTGAGTCAGGATAGGCAGTGAGTGGCAATGTAAATGGAGAAAAGCATCATGGGGTGGTCAGAATGGGGAGGTCAGGAAACATGCAGTGGCAATGTAGGTTAGGTTTCTGAAAAACATCGCGGTGTGGTGCGCATTGTAAGGGTTTCTAACAGGCCATTCCCTAGTAGGAGTGAGAAATACATCATGATGTGTTGTGAATCCGAGGGCCTGAATCATCCCAGACAGTGAGTGGCCATGTAGAATGGAGAAAAGCAGAATGGGGAGGTCAGGATGGGGAGGTCAGGAAACATGCAGTGGCAATGTATGATAGGTTTCTGAAAAACATCGCGGGGTAGTGCGCATTGTAAGGGTTTCTAACAGGCCATTCACTAGTAGGAGTGAGAAAAACATCACGGGGTGGTGTGAATAGGAGGGCCTGAATCAGGATAGGCAGTGAGTGGCAATTTAAAATGGAGAAAACCACCATGGGGTGGTCAGCAAGGGGAGGTTAGGAAACATGCAGTGGCCATGTGTGATAGATTTCTGAAAAACATCGCGTGGAGGTGAGCATTGTAAGTGTTTCTAACAGGCCATTGACTAGTAGGAGTGAGAAAACCATCACGGGGTGGGGTGAGTAGGAGGGCCTGAATTCGGATAGGCAGTGAGTGGCAATGTAGGATGTAGAAAAGCACCACAGAGTGGTCAGCATGGGGAGGTCAAGAAACATGCACTGGCAATGTAGGATAGGTTTCTGAAAAACATTGTGGGGTGGTGCACATTGTATGTATTTCTAACAGGCCATTCACTAGTACGAGTGAGAACAACAGCACGGGGTGGTGTGAATGAGGGCCTAAATTAGGATAGGCAGTGAGTGGCAATGTAGGACGGAGAAAATCACCATTTGGTGGTCAGCATGGGGAGGTCAGGAAACATGCAGAGGCAATGTAGGATAGGTTTCTGAAAAACATCGCTGGGTGGTGCGCATTGTAAGGGTTTCAAACAGGCCATTCACTAGTAGGAGTGAGAACAACATCACGGGGTGGTGTGAATCAGAAGGCCTGAATCAGGATAGGCAGTGAGTGGCAATGTAGGATGGAGAAAAGCACCACGGGGCGGTCAGCATGGGGAGGTCAGGAAACATGCAGTGGCAATGTAGAACAGGTTTCTGAAAAACGTCACGTGGTGGTTCGAATTGTAAGGGTATCTAACAGGCCATTCACTAGTAGGAGTGAAAAAAACATCATGCTGTGGTGTGAATCGGAGGGCCTGAGTCACGATAGGCAGTGAGTGGCAATGTAAATGGAGAAAAGCATCATGGGGTGGTCAGAATGGGGAGGTCAGGAAACATGCAGTGGCAATGTAGGATAGGTTTCTGAAAAACATCGCGGGGTGGTGGGCATTGTAAGGGTTTGTAACAGGCCATTCACTAGTAGGAGTGAGAACAACAGCACGGGTGGTGTGAAACGGAGGGCCTGAATTTGGATAGGGTGTAAGTGGCAATGAAGAATGGAGAAAAGCACCACGGGGTGGGCAACATGGGGAGGTCAGGAAACATGCAGTGGCTATGTAGGATAGGTTTCTGAAAAACATCACGGGGTGGTGCGCATTGTAAGCGTTTCTAACAAGCCATTCACAAGTTGGAGTGAGAAAAACATCACGGGCTGGTGTGAATCAGAGGGCCTGAATTAGGATAATCAGTGTGTGGCAATGTAGGATGGAGAAAAGCACCACGTGTTTGTCAGCATGGGGAGGTATGGAAACAGGCAGTGGCAATTTAGGATAGGTTTCTGATAAACATGGCAGGGTGGTGCGCATTGTAAGGGTATCTAATAGGCCATTCACTAGTAGGAGTGAGAACAACATCACGGGGTGGTGTGAATTGGAGGGCCTGAATTAGGATAGGCAGTAAATGGCAATGTAGGATGGAGAAAAGAACCACGGGATTGTCAGCATGGGGAAGTAATGAAACATGCAGTGGCAATGTAGGATATGTTTCTGATAAACGTGGCAGGTTGGTGCGCATTGTAATGGTTTCTAACAGGCCATTAAATTGTAGGAGTGAAACAAACATCACTGTGTGCTGTGAATCGGAGGGCCTGAATCAGGATAGGCTGTGAGTGGCAATGTAAAATGGAGAAAAGCACCACGGGGTGGTCAGGATGCAGAGGTCAGGAAACAGGAAGTGGCAATGGAGGATAGGTTTCTAAAAAACATTCCGTGGTGGTGCGCATTATAAGCGTTTCTAACAAGCCATTCACAAGTAGGACTGAGAAAAAC
The DNA here is from genome assembly GCF_034190915.1 of Cavia porcellus. NCBI lineage: Eukaryota > Metazoa > Chordata > Mammalia > Rodentia > Caviidae > Cavia > Cavia porcellus. The sequence goes on along the minus strand of NW_026947550.1, from coordinate 497,531 downwards.
ATCACGGGGTGGTGTGAATCGGATGGCCTGAATCAGGATAGGCAGTGAGTGGCAATGTAGGATGTAGAAAAGCACCATGGTTAGGTCAGCATGGAGAGTTCAGGAAACATGCAGTGGCAATGTAGGATAGGTTTCGGAAAAACATCGCGGGGTCGTGCGTATTGTAAGGGTTTCTAACAGGTGATTCACTAGTAGGAGTGAGAAATACATCATGATGTGGTGTGAATCGGAGGACCTGAATCAGCATAGACAGTGAGTGGCAATGTAGAATGGAGAAAAGCACAATGGGGTGGTCAGGATGGGGAGGACAGGAAACATGCAGTGGCAATGTAGGATAGGTTTAAGAAAAATTTCACGGGGTGGTGCGCATTGTATGGGTGTGTGTTACATTACATTCACTAGTAGGAGTGAGAACAACATCACGGGCTGGTGTAAATCAGAGGGCCTGAATTCGTATAGGCAGTGAGTGGCAATGTAGAATGGAGAAAAGCACCACAAGTTGTCAGCATGGGGAGGTCAAGACAGATGCAATGGCAATGTAGGATAGGTTTCTGATAAACATGGCGGGGTGGGACGCATTGTAAGTGTTTCTAACAGGCAATTCATTAATACGAGTGAGAACAACATCATGGGGTGGTGTGAATGAGGGCCTAAATTAGGATACTCAGTGAGTGGCAATGTAGGAAGGAGAAAATCACCACTTGGTGGTCAGCATGGGGAGGTTAGGAAACAAGAAGTGCAATGTAGGATAGGTTTCTGAAAAACAGTGCGGAGTGGTGCGCATTGTAAGCGATTGTAACAGGCCATTCACTAGTAGGAGTGAGAACAACAGCACAGCGTAGTGTGAATCGGAGGGCCTGAATTAGAATAGGCAGTGAGTGGCAATGAAGAATAGAGAAAAGCACCACGGGGTGGGCAACATGGGGAGGTCAGGAAACATGCAGTGGCAATGTAGGATAAGTTTCTGAAAAACATCACAGGGTGGGGCGCATTATATGCGTTTCTAACAAGCCATTTACAAGTAGGAGTGAGAAAAACATCACGGGGTAGTGTGAATCGGAGGGCCTGAATTCGAATTGGCAGTGAGTGGCAATGTAGGATGTAGAAAAGCACCACAGGGTGGTCAGCACGTTGAGGTCAGGACAGACGCAGTGGCAATGTAGGTTAGGTTTCTGAAAAACATCGCGGTGTGGTGCGCATTGTAAGGGTTTCTAACAGGCCATTCCCTAGTAGGAGTGAGAAATACATCATGATGTGGTGTGAATCCGAGGGCCTGAATCATCCCAGACAGTGAGTGGCCATGTAGAATGGAGAAAAGCAGAATGGGGTGGTCACGATGGGGAGGTCAGGAAACATGCAGTGGCAATGTATGATAGGTTTCGGAAAAACATCGCGGGGTAGTGCGCATTGTAAGGGTTTCTAACAGGCCATTCACTAGTAGGAGTGAGAAAAACATCACGGGGTGGTGTGAATAGGAGGGCCTGAATCAGGATAGGCAGTGTGTGGCAATTTAAAATGGAGAAAAGCACCACGGGGTGGTCAGCATGGGGAGGTTAGGAAACATGCAGTGGCAATGTATGATAGATTTCTGAAAAACATCGCGTGGAGGTGAGCATTGTAACTGTTTCTAACAGGCCATTGACTAGTAGGAGTGAGAAAACCATCACGGGGTGGGGTGAGTAGGAGGGCCTGAATTCGGATAGGCAGTGAGTGGCAATGTAGGATGTAGAAAAGCACCACAGGTTGGTCAGCATGGGGAGGTCAGGAAACATGCAGTGGCAATGTAGGATAGGTTTCTGAAAAACATCGTGGGGTGGTGCACATTGTAAGTATTTCTAACAGGCCATTCACTAGTACGAGTGAGAACAACAGCACGGGGTGGTGTGAATAAGGGCCTAAATTAGGATAGGCAGTGAGTGGCAATGTAGGACGGAGAAAATCACCATTTGGTGGTCAGCATGGGGAGGTCAGGAAACATGAAGTGCAATGTAGGATAGGTTTCTGAAAAACATCGCTGGGTGGTGCGCATTGTAAGGGTTTCAAACAGGCCATTCACTAGTAGGAGTGAGAACAATATCACGGGGTGGTGTGAATCAGAAGGCCTGAATCAGGATAGGCAGTGAGTGGCAATGTAGGATGGAGAAAAGCACCACGGGGCGGTCAGCATGGGGAGGTCAGGAAACATGCAGTGGCAATGTAGGATAGGTTTCTGAAAAATATTGCGGGGTGGTGCGCAATGTAAGTGTTTCTAACAGGCCAACACTAGTAGGAGTGATTAAAAACATCATGGGGTGTTGTGAATCAGAGGACCTGAATCAGGATAGGCAGTGAGTGGCAATGTAGCATGCAGAAAAGCACCACGGGGTGGTCAGCATGGGGAGGTCAGGAAACATGCAGTGGCAATCTAGGATAGGTTTCTGAAAATCATCGCGTGTTGGTGCGCATTGTTAGGGTTTCTAACAGGCCATTCACTGGTAGAAGTGACAAAAATGTCACGGCCTGGCGTGAATCGGAGAGCCTGAATCAGGATAGGCAGTGAGTGGCAATGTAAAGTGGAGAAAAGCACCACGGGGTGGTCTGTATGGAAGGTCAGTAAACATGCAGTGGCAATGCAGGATAGGTTTGTGAAAAACATCGTGGGGTGGTGCGCATTGTAAGGGTTTCTAACAGGCCATTCACTAATAGGAGTGAGAAAAACGTCACGGGGTGGGGTGAATCGGAGAGGCTAAATTCGCATAGACAGTGAGTGGCAATATAGGATGTAGAAAAGCACCACGGGGTGGTCAGCAGTGGGAGGTTAGGAAACATGCAGTGGCAAAGTAGGATAGGTTTCTGAAACACATCGTGGGTTCGTGCGCATTGTAAGTGTTTCTAGCAGGCCATTCACTAGTAGGACTGAGAAAAACATCATGCGATGGTGTGAATCGGAATGCCTGAATAAGGATAGGCAGTGAGTGGCAATGTAGGATGCAGAAAAGAACCATGGGGTGGTCAGCATTGGGAGGTCAGGAAACATGCAGAGGCAATGTAGGATAGGTTTCTGAAAAACATTGTGGGTTGGTGCGCATTTTAAGTGTTTCTAACAGGCCATTCACTAGTAGGAGTGAAAAAAACATCACGGCGTGGTGTGAATTCGAGGGCCTGAATCAGGATATGCAGTGAGTGGCAATGTAAAATGGAAAAAGGCACCAAGGGGTGGTCAACATGGGGAGGTCAGGAAACATGCAGTGGCAATGTAGAAGAGGTTTCTTAAAAACGTCGTGGGGAGGTGCGCATTGTAAGGGTTTCTAACAGGCCATTCACTAGTAGGAGTGAGAAAAACATCACGGGGTGGTGTGAATCGGAGGGCCTGAATTCGGATAGGCAGTGAGTGGCATTTAGGATGGAGAAAAGCACCACGGGGTGGTCAGCATGGGGAGGTAATGAAACGTGCAGTGGCAATTAAGGATAGGTTTCAGATAAACATCGCAGGGTCGTGCACATTGTAAGGGTTTCTAACAGGCCATTCACTAGTAGGAGTGAGAACAACATCACGAGGTGGTGTGAATCAGAGGGCCTGAATTAGAATAGGCAGTGAGTGGCAATGTACGTTGGAGAAAAGCAACATAGGGCTGTCAGCATGGGGAGTTCAGGAAACATGCAGTGGCAATGTAGGATAGGTTTCTGCAAAACATTGTGGTGTGGTGCGCATTGAAGGGTTTCTAACAGGCCTCTCACTAGTAGGATTGAGAAAACATCACGGGGTGTTGTGAATCTGAAGGCCTGAATCAGTATAGGCAGTGAGTGGCAATGTAGGATGGAGAAAGGCACCACGGGGCGGTCAGCATGGGGAGGTCTGGAAACATGCAGTGGCAATAGAGTATAGGTTTATGAAAAACATCGTGGCGTGGTGCGCATTTTAAGGGTTTGTAACAGGCCATTCACAGGTAGGAGTGAGAACAACAGCATGGGCTGGTGTGAATCGGAGCGCCTGAATTAGGATAGGCAGTGAGTGGGAATGAAGAATGGAGAAAAGCACCACAGGGTGGTCAGCATGGGGAAAGCAGGAAACAAGCAATGGCAATGTAGGATAGGTTTCTAAAAAACATCGCCGGGTGGTGCGCATTGTAAGGGTTTCTCACAGGCCTATCACTAGGAGGACTGAGAAAAACATCATACGATGGTGTGAATCGGAATGCCTGAATCAGTATAGGCAGTGAGTAGCAATGTAGGATGGAGAAAAGTAAAATGGGGTGGTCAGCATGGGGTGGTCAGGGAACATGCAGAGGCAATGTAGGATAGGTTTCTGAAAAACATCGCTGGGTGGTGCGCATTGTAATGTTTTCTAACAGGCCATTCACTAGTAAGAGTGAGAAAAACATCACAGGGTGGTGTGAACGCGGGCCTAAATTTGGATAGGCAGTGATTTTCAATGTCGGAAAGAGAAAAGCACCATGGGGTGGTCAGCATGGGGAGGTAATGAAACATGCAGTGGCAATTTAGGATAGGTTTCAGATAAACATCGCAGGGTCGTGCACATTGTAAGGGTTTCTAACAGGCCATTCACTAGTAGGAGTGAGAACAACATCACGAGGTGGTGTGAATCACAGGGCCTGAATTAGAATAGGCAGTGAGTGGCAATGTACTTTGGAGAAAAGCACCATGGGGCTGTCAGCATGGGGAGTTCAGGAAACATGCAGTGGCAATGTAGGATAGGTTTCTGCAAAACATTGCTGTGTGGTGCGCATTGTAAGTGTTTCTAACAGGCCTTTCACTAGTAGGATTGTGAAAACATCACGGGGTGTTGTGAATCGGAAGGCCTGAATCAGGATAGGCAGTGAGTGGTAATGTAGAATGGAGAAAAGCACCACGGGGCGGTCAGCATGGGGAGGTCTGGAAACATGCAGTGGCAATAGAGGATAGGTTTGTGAAAAAATTCGCGGAGTGGTGCGCATTGTAAGGGTTTGTAACAGGCCATTCACTGCTAGGAGTGAGAACAACAGCACGGGCTGGTGTGAATCGGAGGGCCTGAATTAGGATAGGCAGTGAGTGGGAATGAAGAATGGAGAAAAGCACCACAGGGTTGTCAGCATGGGGAGAGCAGGAAACAAGCGATGGCAATGTAGGATAGGTTTCTAAAAATCATTGCGGGGTGGTGCGCATTGTAATGGTTTCTCACATGCCTAATACTAGTAGGACTGAGAAAAACATCATGCGATGGTGTGAATCGGAATGCCTGAATCAGGATAGGCAGTGAGTGGCAATGAAGAATAGAGAAAAGCACCACGGGGTGGGCAACATGGGGAGGTGAGGAAACATGCAGTGGCAATGTAGGATAGGTTTCTGAAAAACATTGCGGGGTGGTGCGCATTATAAGCGTTTCTAACGAGCCATTCACAAGTAGGAGTGAGAAAAACATCACGGGGTGGTGTGAATCGGAGGGCCTGAATTAGGATAGACAGTGAATGGCAATGTAGGATGGAGAAAAGAACCACGGGTTTGTCAGCATGGGGAGGTAATGAAACATGCAGTGGCAATGTAGGATAGGTTTCTGATAAACATCGCAGGGTGGTGCGCATTGTAAGGGTTTCTAACAGGCCATTGACTAGTAGGAGTGAGAACTACATCATGATGTGGTGTGAATCCGAGGACCTGAATCAGCATAGACAGTGAGTGGCAATGTAGAATGGAGAAAAGCACAACGGGGTGGTCAGCATGGGGAGGTCAGGAAACTTGCAGTGTCAATGTAGTATAGGTTTCTGAAAAACATCCCGGGGTGGTGCGCATTGTAAGGGTTTCTCACAGTCCATTCACTAGTAGGAGTGAGAAAAACATCACGGGGTGGTGTGAATCAGAGGGCCTTAATTAGGATAGGCAGTGAGTGGCAATGAAGGAATGGAGAAAAGCACCAGAGGGTGGTCAGCATGGGGAGGGCAGGAAACATGCAGTGACAATGTAGGATAGGTTTCTGATAAACATCGCGGGATGGTGCGCATTGTAAGGGTTTCTAACAGGGAATTCACTAGTACGAGTGAGAACAACAGCACGGGATGGTGTGAATGAGGGCTTAAATTAGGATACACAGTGAGTGGCAACGTAGGAAGGAGAAAATCACCACTTAACGTTCAGCATGGGGAGGTCAGGAAACATGAAGTGCAATGTAGGATAGGTTTCTGAAAAACATCGCGGAGTGAAGCGCATTGTAAGTGTTTGTAACAAGCCATTCACTAGTAGGAGTGAGAACAACAGCATGGGGTGGTGTGAATCAGAGGGCCTGAATTAGGATACGCAGTGAGTGGCAATAAAAATTAGAGAAAGCACCACGGGGTGGGGAACATGGGGAGGTCAGGAAACATGCAGTGGCAATGTAGGATAAGTTTCTGAAAAACATCACGGAGTGGTGCACATTATAAGCGTTTCTAACAAGCATTCACAAGTAGGAGTGAGAAAAACATCACGGGGTGTTGTGAATCGGAAGGCCTGAATCAGGATAGGCAGTGAGTGGTAATGTAGAATGGAGAAAAGCACCACGGGGCGGTCAGCATGGGGAGGTCTGGAAACATGCAGTGGCAATAGAGGATAGGTTTGTGAAAAAATTCGCGGAGTGGTGCGCATTGTAAGGGTTTGTAACAGGCCATTCACTGCTAGGAGTGAGAACAACAGCACGGGCTGGTGTGAATCGGAGGGCCTGAATTAGGATAGGCAGGGAGTGGGAATGAAGAATGGAGAAAAGCACCACAGGGTTGTCAGCATGGGGAGAGCAGGAAACAAGCGATGGCAATGTAGGATAGGTTTCTAAAAATCATCGCGGGGTGGTGCGCATTGTAATGGTTTCTCACATGCCTAATACTAGTAGGACTGAGAAAAACATCATGCGATGGTGTGAATCGGAATGCCTGAATCAGGATAGGCAGTGAGTGGCAATGAAGAATAGAGAAAAGCACCACGGGGTGGGCAACATGGGGAGGTGAGGAAACATGCAGTGGCAATGTAGGATAGGTTTCTGAAAAACATTGCGGGGTGGTGCGCATTATAAGCGTTTCTAACGAGCCATTCACAAGTAGGAGTGAGAAAAACATCACGGGGTGGTGTGAATCGGAGGGCCTGAATTAGGATAGACAGTGAATGGCAATGTAGGATGGAGAAAAGAACCACGGGTTTGTCAGCATGGGGAGGTAATGAAACATGCAGTGGCAATGTAGGATAGGTTTCTGATAAACATCGCAGGGTGGTGCGCATTGTAAGGGTTTCTAACAGGCCATTGACTAGTAGGAGTGAGAACTACATCATGATGTGGTGTGAATCCGAGGACCTGAATCAGCATAGACAGTGAGTGGCAATGTAGAATGGAGAAAAGCACAACGGGGTGGTCAGCATGGGGAGGTCAGGAAACTTGCAGTGTCAATGTAGTATAGGTTTCTGAAAAACATCCTGGGGTGGTGCGCATTGTAAGGGTTTCTCACAGTCCATTCACTAGTAGGAGTGAGAAAAACATCACGGGGTGGTGTGAATCAGAGGGCCTGAATTAGGATAGGCAGTGTGTGGCAATGTAGGATGGAGAAAAGCACCACTTGTTTGTCAGCATGGTGAGGTATGGAAACAGGCAGTGGCAATTTAGGATAGGTTTCTGATAAACATGGCAGGGTGGTGCGCATTGTAAGGGTATCTAATAGGCCATTCACTAGTAGGAGTCAGAACAACATCATGGGGTGGTGTGAATTGGAGGGCCTGAATTAGGATAGGCAGTAAATGGCAATGTAGGATGGAGAAAAGAACCACGGGTTTGTCAGCATGGGGAAGTAATGAAACATGCAGGGGCAATGTAGGATATGTTTCTGATAAACGTGGCAGCTTGGTGCGCATTGTAATGGTTTCTAATAGGCCATTAAATTGTAGGAGTGAAACAAACATCACTGTGTGCTGTGAATCGGAGGGCCTGAATCAGGATAGGCTGTGAGTGGCAATGTAAAATGGAGAAAAGCACCACGGGGTGGTCAGGATGCAGAGGTCAGTAAACAGGAAGCTGCAATGGAGGATAGGTTTCTGAAAAACATTCCGTGGTGGTGCGCATTATAAGCGTTTCTAACAAGCCATTCACAAGTAGGACTGAGAAAAACATCACGGGGTGGTGTGAATCGGATGGCCTGAATCAGGATAGGCAGTGAGTGGCAATGTAGGATGTAGAAAAGCACCATGGTTAGGTCAGCATGGAGAGTTCAGGAAACATGCAGTGGCAATGTAGGATAGGTTTCGGAAAAACATCGCGGGGTCGTGCGTATTGTAAGGGTTTCTAACAGGTGATTCACTAGTAGGAGTGAGAAATACATCATGATGTGGTGTGAATCGGAGGACCTGAATCAGCATAGACAGTGAGTGGCAATGTAGAATGGAGAAAAGCACAATGGGGTGGTCAGGATGGGGAGGTCAGGAAACATGCAGTGGCAATGTAGGATAGGTTTATGAAAAATTTCACGGGGTGGAGCGCATTGTATGGGTGTGTGTTACATTACATTCACTAGTAGGAGTGAGAAAAACATCACGTGGTGGTGAGCATTGTATGGGTGTGTGTTACATTACATTCACTAGTAGGAGTGAGAAAAACATCACGGGATGGTGTGAATCGGAGGGCCTGAATTCGGATAGGCATTGAGTGGCAATGTTGAATGGAGAAAAGCACCACAAGGTGGTCAGCATGGGGAGGTCAGGACAGATGCAATGGCAATGTAGGATAGGTTTCTGATAAACATGTCGGGGTAGGACGCATTGTAAGGGTTTCTAACAGGCAATTCATTAATACGAGTGAGAACAACATCACGGGGTGGTGTGAATGAGGGCCTAAATTAGGATACTCAGTGAGTGGCAATGTAGGAAGGAGAAAATCACCACTTGGTGGTCAGCATGGGGAGGTTAGGAAACAAGAAGTGCAATGTAGGATAGGTTTCTGAAAAACATTGCGGAGTGGTGCGCATTGTAAGGGATTGTAACAGGCCATTCACTAGTAGGAGTGAGAACAATAGCACGGCGTAGTGTGAATCGGAGGGCCTGAATTAGAATAGGCAGTGAGTGGCAATGAAGAATAGAGTAAAGCACCACGTGGTGGGCAACATGGGGAGGTCAGGAAACATGCAGTGTCAATGTAGGATAAGTTTCTGAAAAACATCACAGGGTGGGGCGCATTATAAGTGTTTCTAACAAGCCATTTACAAGTAGGAGTGAGAAAAACATCATGGGGTGGTGTGAATCGGAGGGCCTGAATTCGAATTGGCAGTGAGTGGCAATGTAGGATGTAGAAAAGCACCACAGGGTGGTTAGCACGTTGAGGTCAGGACAGACGCAGTGGCAATGTAGCTTAGGTTTCTGAAAAACATCGCGGTGTGGTGCGCATTGTAAGGGTTTCTAACAGGCCATTCCCTAGTAGGAGTGAGAAATACATCATGATGTGTTGGGAATCCGAGGGCCTGAATCAGCCCAGACAGTGAGTGGCCATGTAGAATGGAGAAAAGCAGAACGGGGAGGTCAGGATGGGGAGGTCAGGAAACATGCAGTGGGAATGTATGATAGGTTTCTGAAAAACATCGCAGGGTAGTGCGCATTGTAAGGGTTTCTAACAGGCCATTCACTAGTAGGAGTGAGAAAAACATCACGGGGTGGTGTGAATCGGAGGTCCTGAAATAGGTTTGACAGTGAGTGGCATTTTAGGATGGAGAAAAGCACCACGGGGTGGTCAGCATGGGGAGGTCAGGAAACATGCAGTGGCAATGTAGGATAGGTTTTGAAAATCATTGCGGGGCGGTGCGCATTGTAAGGGTTTCTAACAGGGCATTCAATAGTAGGAGTGAGAAAAACATCACGGGGTGGTGTGAATCGCAGGGCCTGAATCAGTATAGGCAGTGAGTCACAATGTAGGATGGAGAAAAGCACCACGGGTTTGTCAGCATGGGGAGGTAATGAAACATGCAGTGGCAATGTATGATAGGTTTCTGAAAAACATCGCGGGGTGGTGCGCATTGTAAGGATTTCTAACAGGTCATTCACTAGTAGGAGTGAGAAAAACATCACGGGGTGGTGTGAATCGGATGGCCTGAATCAGGATAGGCAGTGAGTGGCAATGTAGGATGTAGAAAAGCACCATGGGGAGGTCAGCATGGAGAGCTCAGGAAACATGAAGTGGCAATGTAGGATAGGTTTCTGAAAAACATCGCGGGGTCGTGCGCATAGTAAGGGTTTCTAACAGGCCATTCACTAGTAGGAGTGAGAAATACATCATGATGTGGTGTGAATCCGTGGGCCTGAATCAGCATAGACAGTGAGTGGCAATGTAGAATGGAGAAGAGCACAATGGGGTGGTCAGGATGGGGAGGTCAGGAAACATGCAGATGCAATGTAGGATAGGTTTATGAAAAACATCGCGGGGTGGTGAGCATTGTAACGTTTTCTATCAGGCCATTCACTAGAAGGAGTGAGAAAATCATCACGGGTTGGTGTGAATCAGATGGCCTGAATCAGGATAGGCAGTGAGTGGCAATGTAGGATGTAGAAAAGCACCTTGGGGAGGTCAGCAGGGAGAGTTCAGGAAACATGCAGTGGCAATGTAGGATAGGTTTCTGAAAAACATCGCGGGGTTGTGAGCATTGTAAGGGTTTCTAACAGGCCATTCACTAGTAGGAGTGAGAAATACATCATGATGTGGTGTGAATCTGAGGGCCTGAATCAGCATAGACAATGAGTGGCAATGTACAATGGAGAAAAGCACAACGGGGTGGTCAGGATGGGGAGGTCAGGAAACATGCAGTGGCAATGTAGGATAGGTTTATGAAAAACATCGCGGGGTGGTCAGCATTGTAAGGTTTTCTATCAGGCCATTCACTAGTAGGAGTGAGAACAACATCACGGGCTGGTGTGAATCGGAGGGCCTGAATTCGCATAGGCAGTGAGTGGCAATGTAGAATGGAGAAAAGCACCACAAGGTGGTGAGCATGGGGAGGTCAGGACAGATGCAGTGGCAATGTAGGATAGGTTTCTGAAAACATCGCGGGGTGGGACGCATTGTAAGGGTTTCTAACAGGCCATTCATTAATACGAGTGAGAACAACATCACGGGGTGGTGTGAATGAGGGCCTAAATTAGGATACTCAGTGAGTGGCAATGTAGGAAGGAGAAAATCACCACTTGGTGGTCAGCATGGTGAGGTCAGGAAACAAGAAGTGCAATGTAGGATAGGTTTCTGAAAAACATTGCGGAGTGGTGCGCATTGTAAGGGATTGTAACAGCCCATTCACTAGTAGGAGTGAGAACAACAGCACGGCGTGGTGTGATTCGGAGGGCCTGAGTTAGAATAGGCAGTGAGTGGCAATGAAGAATAGAGAAAAGCACCACGGGGTGAGCAACATGGGGAGGTCAGGAAACATGCAGTGTCAATGTAGGATAAGTTTCTGAAAAACATCACGGGTTGGGGCGCATTATAAGCGTTTCTTACAAGCCATTCACAAGTAGGAGTGAGAAAAACATCACGGGGTGGTGTGTATCGGAGGGCCTGAATTCGAATAGGCAGTGAGTGGCAATGTAGGATGTAGAAAAGCACCACAGGGTGGTCAGCACGTTGAGGTAAGGACAGACGCAGTGGCAATGTAGGTTAGGTTTCTGAAAAACATCACGGTGTGGTGCGCATTGTAAGGGTTTCTAACAGGCCATTCACTAGTAGGAGTGAGAAATACATCATGATGTGTTGTGAATCCGAGGCCCTGAATCAGCATAGACAGTGAGTGGCCGTGTAGAATGGAGAAAAGCAGAACGGGGAGGTCAGGATGGGGAGGTCAGGAAACGTGCAGAGGCAATGTATGATAGGTTTCTAAAAAACATCACGGGGTAGTGCGCATTGTAAGGGTTTCTAACAGGCCATTCACTAGTAGGAGTGGGAAAAACATCACGGGGTGGTGTGAATCGGAGGTTCTGAATTAGGTTAGTCAGTGAGTGGCATTTTAGGATGGAGAAAAGCACCACGGAGTGGTCAGCATGGGGAGGTCAGGAAACATGCTGTGGCAATGTAGGATAGGTTTTGAAAATCATTGCGGGGCAGTGCACATTGTAAGGGTTTCTAACACGGCATTCAATAGTAGCAGTGAGAAAAACATCACGGGGTGCTGAGAATCGCAGGGCCCGAATCAGTATAGGCAGTGAGTCGCAATGTAGGATGGAGAAAAGCACCATGGGTTTGTCAGCATGGGGAGGTAATGAAACATGCAGTGGCAATGTATGATAGGTTTCTGAAAAACATCGCGGGGTGGTGCGCATTGTAAGGATTTATAACAGGCCATTCACTAGTAGGAGTGAAAAACACATCATGATATGGTGTGAATCGGAGGGCCTGAATCAGTGTAGGCAGTGAGTGGCAATGTAGGTTGGAGAAAAGCACCACAGGGTGGTTAGCACGGTGAGGTCAGGAAACATGCAGTGGCCATGAAGGAGAGGTTTCTGATAAACATCACGGGGTGGTGAGCATTGTAAGGGTTTCTAACAGGTCATTCACTAGTAGGAGTGATAAAAACATCACGGGGTGGTGTGAATTGGATGGCCTGAATCAGGATAGGCAGTGAGTGGCAATGTAGGATGTAGAAAAGCACCATCGGGAGGTCAGCATGGAAAGCTCAGGAAACATGCAGTGGCAATATAGGATAGGTTTCTGAAAAACATCGCGGGGTGGTGCGCATAGTAAGGGTTTCTAACAGGCCATTCACTAGTAGGAGTGAGAAATACATCCTGATGTGGTGTGAATCCCTGGGCCTTAATCAGCATAGACAGTGATTGGCAATGTAGAATGGAGAAGAGCACCACGGGTTTGTCAGCATGGGGAGGTAATGAAACATGCAGTGGCAATGTAGGATACGTTTCTGAAAAACATCGCAGGGTGGTGAGCATTCTAAGGTTTTCTAACAGGCCATCCCTAGAAGGAGTTAGAACAACATCACAGGGTGGTGTGAATCGTAGGCCTGAATTAGAATAGGCAGTGAGTCGCAATGTAGGTTGGAGAAAAGCACCACAGGGTGGTCTGCCTGGGGAGCTCAGGAAACATGCAGTGGCAATGTAGGATAGGTTTCTGAAACACATCGTGGGTTGGTGGGCATTGTAAGGGTTTCTAACAGGCCATTCACTAAAAGGAGTGAGAAAATCATCTCGCTGCGTTGTGAATCGGAGGGCCTGAATTCGCATAGGCAGTGAGTGGCTATGTAGGATGTAGAAAAGCACCACGGGGTGGTCAGCAGTGGGAGGTTAGGAAACATGCAGTGGCAAAGTAGGATAGGTTTCTGAAACACATCGTGGGTTGGTGGGCATTGTAAGGGTTTCTAACAGGCCATTCACTAGTAGGATTGAGAAAAACATCATGCGATGGTGTGAATCGGAATGCCTGAATCAGGATAGGCAGTGAGTGTCAATGTAGGATTCAGAAAAGAACCATGGGCTGGTCAGCATTGTGAGGTCAGGAAACATGCAGAGGCAATGTAGGATAGGTTTCTGAAAAACATCATGGGTTGGTGCGCATTTTAAGAGTTTCTAACAGGCCATTCACTAGTAGGAGTGAAACAAACATCACAGCGTGGTGTGAATTAGAGGGCCTGAATCAGGATAGGCAGTGAGTGGCAATGTAAAATAGAAAAAAGCACCAAAGGGTGGTCAACATGTGGAGGTCAGGAAACATGCAGTGGCAATGAAGTATAGGTTTCTTAAAAACGTCGCGGGGAGGTGCGCATTGTAAGGGTTTCTAACAGGCCATTCACTAGTAGGAGTGAGAAAAACATCACGGGGTGGTGTGAATCGGAGGGCCTGAATTCGGATAGGCAGTGAGTGGCATTTAGGATTGAGAAAAGCACCACGTGGTGGTTAGCATGGGGAGGTCAGGAAACATGCAGTGGCAATGTAGGATAGGTTTCTGAAAAACATCGCTGGGTGGTGCGCATTGTAATGTTTTCTAACAGGCCATTCACTAGTGAGAGTGAGAAAAACATCACAGGGTGGTGTGAACGTGGGCCTAAATTAGGATAGGCAGTGATTGGCAATGTCGGAAGGAGAAAAGCACCATGGGGTGGTCAGCATGGGGAGGTAATGAAACATGCAGTGGCAATTTAGGATAGGTTTCAGATAAACATCGCAAGGTTGTGCACATTGTAAAGGTTTCTAACAGGCCATTCACTATTAGGAGTGAGAACAACATCACTAGGTGGTGTGAATCAGAGGGCCTTAATTAGAATAGGCAGTGAGTGGCAATGTACGTTGGAGAAAAGAACCATGGGATTGTCAGCATGGGGAGTTCAGGAAACATGCAGTGGCAATGTAGGATAGGTTTCTGAAAAACATCGCGGGGTGGTGCGCATTGTAAGTGTTTCTAACAGAACTTTCACTAGTAGGATTGCGAAAACATCACAGGGTTTTGTTAATCGGGAGGCCTGAATCAGGATAGGCAGTGTGTGGCAATGTAGGATGGAAAAAAGCACCACGGGGCAGTCAGCATGGGGAAGTCAGGAAACATGCAGTGGCAATGTAGGATAGGTTTGTGAAAAACATCGCAGGGTGGTGCACATTGTAAGGGTTTGTAACAGGCCATTCACTAGTAGGAGTGAGAACAACAGCACGGGCTGGTGTGAATCGGAGGGACTGAATTAGGATAGGCAGTGAGTGGGAATGAAGAATGGAGAAAAGCACCACGGGGTGGGCAACATGTGGAGGTCAGGAAACATGCAGTGGCAATGTAGGATAGGTTTCTGAAAAACATCATGGGGTGGTGTCATTGTAAGCGTTTCTAACAAGCCATTCACAAGTGGGAGTTAGAAAAACATCACGGCGTGGTGTGAATCGGAGGGCCTGGATCAGGATAGGGAGTGAGTGTCAATGTAGGATGGAGAAAAGCACCATGGGCTGGTCAGCATGGGGAGGTAAGTAAACATGCATTGGCAATGTAGGATAGGTTTCTGAAAAACATCGCGGGTTGGTGAGCATTGTAAGTGTTTCTAACAGACCATTCACTAGTAGGAGTGAGAACAATATCACTGGGTGGTGTGAATCGGAGGGCCTGAATTAAGATGAGCATTGAGTGGCAATGTAGGATGGAGAAAAGCACCACAGGGTGGTCAGCATGGGGAGGTGAGGAAACATGCAGTGGCAATGTTGGATAGGTTTCTGAAAAAAATAGTGGGGTGGTGCGCATTGTAAGGGTTTCTAAGAGGCCATTCACTTGTAGGAGTGAGAAAAACATCAAGGTGTGGTGTGAATCAGAGGGGCTGAATTAGGATAGGCAGTGAATGGCAATGAAGAATGGAGAAAATCACCACAGGGTGGTCAACATGGGGAGGTCAGGAAACATGTAACGGCAATTTAGGATAGGTTTCTTAAAAACATCGCAAGGTGGTGCGCATTGCAAGGCTTTCTAAGAAGCCATTCACAAGTAGGAGTGAAAAAACATCAGAAGGTGGTGTGAATCGGAGGGCCTGAATTAGGATAGGCTGTGGGTGGCAATGTAGGATGGAGAAAAGCACCACAGGATGGTCAGCATGGGGGGTCAGGAAACATGCAATGGCAATGTAGGATTGGTTTCTGAAAAACATCGTGGGGTGGTGCGCATTGTAAGGCTTTCTAACAAGCCATTCCCAAGTAGAAGTGAAAAAAAACATCATGGGCTGGTGTGAATCGGACGGCCTGAATTAGGATAGGCTGTGAGTGGCAATGAAGAATGGAGAAAAGCACCACAGGGTGGTCAACATGGGGAGGTTAGGAAACATGCAGTGGTAATGTAGGATAGGTTTCTGAAAAAAAAAAAGTGGGGTGGTGTGCATTGTAAGGGTTTCTAACAGGCCATTCACTTGTAGGAGTGAGAAAAACATCACGTGGTGTTGTGAATCAGAGGGCCTGAATTAAGATAGGTAGTGAGTGGCAATGTAGGATGGAGAAAAGCACCACAGGGTGGTCACCATGGGGAGGTCAGGAAACATGCATTGGCAATGTAGGATAGGTTTCTGAAAAACATCGCCGGATGGTGTGCATTGTAGGGGTTTTTAACAGGCCATTCTCTTGTAGGAGTGAGAAAAACATCACTGGGTGGTGTGAATTGGAGGGCCTGAATTAGGATAAGCATTGAGTGGCAATGTAGGATGGAGAAAAGCACCACGGGGTGGTCAGCATGCGGAGATCAGGAAACATGCATTGGCAATGTAGGATAGGTTTCTGAAAAACATCGCCGGGTGGTGTGAATTTAAGGCTTTCTAACAGGATATTCACTAGTAGGAGTGAGAAAAACATCATGGGTTGGTGTGAATCAGAGGGCCTGAATTAGGCTAGGCAGTGAGTGGCAATGTAGGATGGAGAAAAGCACCATGGGGTGGTCAGCATGGGGAGGTCAGGAATCATGCAGTGGCAATGTAGGATATGTTTCTGAAAAACATCGCGGGATGTTGCGCATGGTAAGGGTTTGTAGCATGCCTTTCCCTAGTAGGAGTGAGAAAAACATCATGGGGAGTGGTGAATCGCAAGGCCTGAGTCAGGATAGGCCGTGGGTGGCAATGTAGGAGGGAGCAAAGCACCAAGGGTGTTCAGGATGGGGAGGTCAGGAAACATGCAGTGGCAATGTAGGATAGGTTTCTGAAAAACATCCCGGGGTAGTGCACATTGTAAGGGTTTCTAACAGGCCATTCACTAGTAGGAGTGAGAAATACATCATGTTGTGGTATGAATTGGAGGGCCTGAATCAAGATAGACAGTGAGTGGCAATGTAATATGGAGAAAAGCACCACGGGTTCTTGAGCATAGGGAGGACAGGAAACATGCAATGGCAATGTTGGATAGGTTTCTGAAAAACATCACGGGGTGGTGCGCATTTTAAGGATTTGTAGCTGGTCATTCACTAGTAGGAGTGAGAAAAACATCACGAGGTAGTATGAATCAGAGGGCGTGAATTAGGATAGGCAGTGAGTGGCAATGAAGTATGGAGAAAAGCACCACGGGGTGGTCAACATGGGGAGGTCAGGAAACATGCAGTGGTAATGTAGGATAGGTTTCTGAAAAACATCGCAGGGTGGGGCGCATTGTAAGGGTTTCTAAAAGGTCTTTCACTAGTAGGAGTGAGAAAAATATAACGGGATCGTGTGAATCAGATGTTCTGAATTATGATAGGCAGTGAGTGCACTATAGGATGGAGAAAAGCACCACGGGGTGGTCAGCATGGGGAGGTCAGGAAATATGATTGGCAAAGTAGGATATGTTTCTGAAAAACATCGCCGGGAGTTGCGCATTGTAAGGTTTTCTAACAGGCCATTCACTAGTAGGAGTGAGAAAAACATCACGGGGTGGTGTGAATCGGAGGGGCTGAATTAGGATAGGCAGTGAATGGCAATGAAGAATGGAGAAAAGCACCACGGGGTGGTCAACATGGGGAGGTCAGGAAACATGCAGTGGTAATAGGATATGTTTCTGAAAAAAAAAGTGGGGTGGTGCGCATTGTAAGGGTTTCTAACAGGCCATTCACTTGTTGCAGTGAGAAAAACATCACGGGGTGTTGTGAATCCGAGGGCCTGAATTAGGATTGGCAGTGAGTGGCAATGTAGGATGGAGAAAAGCACCACAGTGTGGTCAGCATGGGGAGGTTAGGAAACATGCAGTGGCAATGTAGGATAGTTTTCTGAAAAACATCACGGGATGGTGCGCATTGTAAGGGTTTTCTAACAGGCAATTCACTAGTAGAAGTGAGAAAAACATCACAGGGTGGTGTGAATCGGAGGGCCTGAATCAGGATAGGCAGTGAGTGGCAATGTAGGATGGAGAAAAGGATCAACGGGTGATCAGATGGGGAGGTCAGAAAACATGCATTGGCAATGTAGGATAGGTTTCTGAAAAACATCGCAGGGTGAGGCGCATTGTAAGGGTTTCTAAAAGGTCTTTCACTAGTAGGAGTGAGAAAAACATCACGGGGTCATGTGAATCAGATGTTCTGAATTATGATAGGCAGTGAGTGCAATATAGGATGGAGAAAAGCACCACGGGGTGGTCAGCATGGGGAGGTCAGGAAATATGATTGGCAAAGTAGAATATGTTTCTGAAAAACATCGCCGGGAGTTGCGCATTGTAAGGCTTTCTAACAGGCCATTCACTAGTAGGAGTGAGAAAAACATCACGGGGTGGTGTGAATCGGAGGGGCTGAATTAGGATAGGCAGTGAATGGCAATGAAGAATGGAGAAAAGCACCACGGGGTGGTCAACATGGGGAGGTCAGAAAAGATGTAATGGCAATTTACGATAGGTTTCTGAAAAACATCACGGGGTGGTGCACATTGTAAGGCTTTCTAACAAGCCATTCACAAGTAGGAGTGATAAAACATCACAGCGTGGTGTGAATCGGAGGGCCTGAATTAGGATAGGATTTGAGTGGCAATGTAGGATGAAGAAAAGCACCACAGGGTGGTCAGCATGGGGAGGTCAGGAAACATGCAATGGCAATATAGGATAGGTTTCTGAAAAACATAGTCGGGTGGTGCGCATTGTAAGGCTTTCTACAAAGCCATTCCCAAGTAGAAGTGAAAAAAACATCACGGAATGGTGTGAATCGGAGGGCCTGAATTAGGATAGGCAGTGAGTGGCAATGTAGGATGGAGAAAAGCACCACGGGTTGGTGAGCATGGGGATGACAGGAAACAAGCAAATGCAGTGTAGGATAGGTTTCTGAAAAACATCGCGGGGTTGTGCGCATTGTAAATGTTTGTAGCAGGCCATTCACTAGTAGGACTGAGAAAATATCACGGGGTGGTGTGAATCGGAGGGCCTGAATTAGGATAGGCAGTGAGTGGCAATGAAGAATGGAGAAAAGCACCACAGGGTTGTCAACATGGGGAGGACAGGAAACATGCAGTGGAAATGTAGCATAGTTTTCTGAAAAATATCACGGGGTGGTGCGTATTTTAAGGGTTTCTAACAGACCATTCACTAGGAGGAGTTAGAAAAACATCACGGGATGGTGTGAATCAGATGTTCTGAATTATGATAGGCAGTGAGTGGCAATGTAGGATGGAGAAAAGCACCACAGGGTGATCAGCATGGGGAGGTTAAGAAACATGCATTGGCAATGTAGGATAGGTTTTTAAAAAACATCCTCGGGTGGTGCTCATTGTAAGGTTTTCTGACAGCCGATTCACAGGTAGGAGTGAGAAAAACATCACGGGGTGGTGTGAATCGGAGGGCCTGAATTATGATAGGCAGTGAGTGGCAATGTAAGATGGAGAGAAGGACCACGGGGTGGACAGCATGGTGAGGTCAGGAAACATGCAGTGGAAATGTAGGATAGGTTTCTGAAAAACATCTCGGCGTAGTGCGCATGGTAAGGGTTTCTAACAGACCATTTAGTAGTAGGAGTGAGAAATACATCATGGTGTGGTGTGAATTGGAGGGCTTTAATCAAGTTAGACAGTGAGTGTCATTGTAGTATGGAGAAAAGCACCACGGGTTTGTGAGCATGGGGAGGTCAGGAAACATGCATTGGCAATGTACGATAGGTTTCTGAAAACCATCGCGGGGTTGTTCGCATTGTAAGAGTTTGTAGAAGGCCATTCACTAGTAGGAGAGAGAAAAACATCACGTGGTGGTGTGAATCAGAGGTGCTGAATTAGGATAGGCAGTGGGTGGCAATGAAGAATGGAGAAAAGCACCAGGGGTGGTCAACATGGGGAGGTCAGGAAACATGTAATGGCAATGCAGGATAGGTTTCTGAAAAACAGCACGGGGTGGTGCACATTGTAAGGCTTTCTAACAAGCCATTCACAAGTAGGAGTGAAAATAACATCACAGGGTGGTGTGAATCGGAGGGTCTGAATTAGGATAGGCTGTGAGTGGCAATGTAGGATGGAGAAAAGCACCACGCGTTTGTCAGCATGGGGAGGTAAGGAAACATGCAGAGGCAATGTTGAATAGGTTTCTGATAAGCATCACTGGTTGGTGCGCATTGTAAGGGTTTCTAACAGGCCATTCACTAGTAGGAGAGAGAACAACATCACGCGGTGGTGTGAATCGGAGGCCCTGAATTAGGATAGGCAGTGAGTGGCAATGTAGGATGGAGAAAAGCACCATGGGATAGTCATCATGGGGAGGTCAGGACTCAGGCAGTGGCAATGTAGGATAGGTTTGTGAAAAACTTCGCGGATGGTGAGAATTGTATGGGTTTCTAACAGGCCATTCACTAGTAGGAGTGAGAAAAACATCACGGGGTGGTGTGAATCAGATGTTCTGATTTAGGATAGGCAGTGAGTGGCAATGTAGGATGTAGAAAAGCACCACAGTGTGGTCAGCATGGGGAGATCCCGAAACATGCAGTGGCAATGTAGGATTGGTTTCTGAAAAAAAAAAAAAAAAAAAAAAAAAAAAAAAAAAAACCGGGTGGTGCGCATTGTAAGGCTTTCAAACAGGCCATTCACTAGTAGGAGTGAGCAAAACATCACGGGGTGGTGTGGATAGGAGGGCCTGAATTAGGAGAGGCAGTGAGTGGCAACGTAGGATGGAGAAAAGCACCATGGGGTGGTCAGCATGGGGAGGTCAGGAATCATGCAGTGGCAATGTAGGATATGTTTCTGAAAAACATTGCGCGGTGGTCGCATGGTAAGGGTTTGTAGCATGCCTTTCCCTAGTAGGAGTGAGAAAAACATCACGGGGAGTTGTGAATCACAGGGCCTGAGTCAGGATAGGCCGTGGGAGGCAATGTAGTAGGGAGAAAAGCACCACGGGGTGGTCAGGATGGGAAGGTCAGAAAATATGCAGTGGAAATGCAGGATCGGTTTCTGAAAAACTTCGCGGGGTTTGACGCATTGTAAGGGTATGTAACAGGCCATTAACTAGTAGGAGTGAGAAATACATCATTGTGTATTGTGAATCGGAGGGCCTGAATCAAGTTAGACAATGAGTGGCAATGTAGGATGGAGAAAAGCACCACGGGTTCTTGAGCATGGGGAAGTCAGGAAACATGCAATGGCAATGTAGGATAGGTTTCTGAAAAACATCACGGGGTGGGGTGCATTGTAAGGATTTCTAACAGGGCATTCCCTAGTAGGAGTGAGAAAAACATAATGGGCTGGTGTGAATCGGAGGGCCTGAATCAGGATAGGCAGTGAGTGGCAATGTAGGATGGAGAAAAGGACCACGGGGTGGTCAGGATGGGGAAGTCAGAGAACATGCAGTGGCAATGTAGGATATGTTTCTGAAAAACATCGCGGGGTGGTGCGCATTGTAAGTGTTTCTAACAGGCCATTCACTAGTAGAAGTGAGAAAAACATTACAGGGTGGTGTGAATCGGAGGGCCTGAATCAGGATAGGCAGTGAGTGGGAATGTAGGATGGAGAAAAGGAACAAGGGGTGGTCAGATGGGGAGGTCAGAAAACATGCATTGGCAATGTAGGATAGGTTTCTGAAAAACATCGCAGGGTGGGGCGCATTGTAAGGGTTTCTAAAAGGTCTTTCACTAGTAGGAGTGAGAAAAACATCATGGGGTCGTGTGAATCAGATTTTCTGAATTATGATAGGCAGTGAGTGCAATGTAGGATGGAGAAAAGCACCACGGGGTGGTCAGCATGGGGAGGTCAGGAAATATGATTGGCAAAGTAGGATAGGTTTCTGAAAAACATCGCCGGGAATTGCGCATTGTAAGGCTTTCTAACAGGCCATTCACTAGTAGGAGTGAGAAAAACATCACGGGGTGGTGTGAATCGGAGGGGCTGAATTAGGATAGGCAGTGAATGGCAATGAAGAATGGAGAAAAGCACCACGGGGTGGTCAACATGGGGAGGTCAGAAAAGATGTAATGGCAATTTAGGATAGGTTTCTGAAAAACATCACGGGGTGGTGCACATCGTAAGGCTTTCTAACATTCCATTCACAAGTAGGAGTGATAAAACATCACAGCGTGGTGTGAATCGGAGGGCCTGAATTAGGATAGGCTTTGAGTGGCAATGTAGGATGAAGAAAAGCACCACAGGGTGGTCAGCATGGGGAGGTCAGGAAACATGCAATGGCAATATAGGATAGGTTTCTGAAAAACATCGTTGGGTGCTGCGCATTGTAAGGCTTTCTACAAAGCCATTCCCAAGTAGAAGTGAAAAAAACATCACGGGGTGGTGTGAATCGGAGGGCCTGAATTAGGATAGGCAGTGAGTGGCAATGTAGGATGGAGAAAAGCACCACGGGTTGGTGAGAATGGGGATGTCAGGAAACAAGCAAATGCAATGTAGGATAGGTTTCTGAAAAACATCGCGGGGTTGTGCGCATTGTAAGTGTTTGTAGCAGGCCATTCACTAGTAGGAGTGAGAAAATCATCACGGGGTGGTGTGAATCGGAGGGCCTGAATTAGGATAGGCAGTGAGTGGCAATTTAGGATGGAGAAATGCACCAAGGGGTGGTCAGCCTGCGGAGGTCAGGACCCATGCATTGGTAATGTAGGATAGGTTTATGCAAAACATCGCCGGGTGTTGAGCATTGTAAGGGTTTCTAACATTCCATTCACTAGTAGGAGTGAGAAAAATATCACGGCGTGGTGTGAATCGGAGGGCCTGAATTAGGATAGGCAGTGAGTCGCTATGTAGGATGGAGAAAAGCACCATGGGATGGTCATCACGGGGAGGTCAGGACTCAGGCAGTGGCAATGTAGGATAGGTTTCTGAAAAACTTCGCACGTGGTGAGAATTATATGGGTTTCTAACAGGCCATTCACTAGTAGGAGTGAGAAAAACATCACAGGATGGTGTGAATCAGATGTTCTGAATTAGGATAGGCAGTGAGTGGCAATGTAGGATGGAGGAAAGCACCACAGGGTGGTCAACATCGGGAGGTCACGAAACATGCAGTGGCAATGTAGGATAGGTTTCTGGAAAAAAAAAAAACCGGGTGGTGCGCATTGTAAGTGTTTCTAACAGGCCATTCATCTGTAGGAGTCAGAAAAACATCACGGGGTATTGTGAATCGGAGCGCCTGATTTAAGATAGGCATTGAGTGGCAATGTAGGATGTAGAAAAGTTCCACGGGGTGGTTATCATCGGGAGGACAGGAAACATGCAGTGGCAATGTAGGATAGTTTTCTGAAAAACATCGTGGGGTGGTGCGCATTTTAAGGGTTTCTAACAGACCATTCACTAGGAGGAGTGAGAAAAACATCACGGGATGGTGTGAATCAGATGTTCTGAATTATGATAGGCAGTGAGTGCAATGTAGGATGGAGAAAAGCACCACGGGGTGGTCAGCATGGGGAGGTCAGGAAACATGCATTTTCAAAGTAGAATATGTTTCTGAAAAACATCGCCGGGTATTGTGCATTGTAAGGTTTTCTAACAGGCCATTCACTAGTAGGAGTGAGAAAAACATCACGGGGTGGTGTCAATAGGAGGGCCTGAATTAGGATAGGCAATGAGTGGCAAAGTAAAATGGAGAAAAGCACCACGGGGTGGTCAGGATGTGGAGGTCAGGAAACATGCAGTGGCAATGTAGGATAGGTTTCTTAAAAACATTGCGGGGTGGTGCTCATTATAAGGGTTTCTAAAAGGCCTTTCACTAGTAGGAGTGAGAAAAACATCACCAGGTGGTGTGAATCGCAGAGCCTGAATCAGTATAGGCCATGAATGGCAATGTTGGATGGAGAAAAGCACCACGGGGTGGTCAGGATTGGGAGGTCAGGAAACATGCAGTGGCAATGTAGGATAGGTTTCTGAAAAACATCTCGGCGTAGTGCGCATGGTAAGGGTTTCTAACAGACCATTTACTAGTAGGAGTGAGAAATACATCATGGTGTGGTGTGAATTGGAGGGCCTGAATCAAGTTAGACAGTGAGTGTCAATGTAGGATGGAGAAAAGCACCACGGGTTTGTGAGCATGGGGAGGTCAGGAAACATGCATTGGCAATGTACGATAGGTTTCTGAAAAACGTCGCGGGGTTGTTCGCATTGTAAGGGTTTGTAGAAGGCCATTCACTAGTAGGAGAGAGAAAAACATCACGTGGTGGTGTGAATCGGAGGTGCTGAATTAGGATAGGCAGTGGGTGGCAATGAAGAATGGAGAAAAGCACCAGGGGTGGTCAACATGGGGAGGTCAGAAAACATGCATTGGCAATGTAGGATAGGTTTCTGAAAAACATCGCAGGGTGGGGCGCATTGTAAGGGTTTCTAAAAGGTCTTTCACTAGTAGGAGTGAGAACAACATCACGCCTTGGTGTGAATCAGAGGCACTAAATTAGGATAGGCAGTGAGTGGCAATGTAGGAGGGAGAAAAGCACCATGGGATGGTCATTATGGGGAGGTCAGGACTCAGGCAGTTGCAATGTAGGATCGGTTTCTGAAAAACTTCGCGGGTGGTGAGAATTGTATGGGTTTCTATCAGGCCATTCACTAGTAGGAGTGAGAAAAACATCACGGGATGGTGTGAATCAGATATTCTGAATTCGGATAGGCAGTGAGTGGCAATGTAGAATGGAGAAAAGCACCACGGGGTGGTCAGCATGGGGAGGTCAGGAAATATGATTGGCAAAGTAGGATAGGTTTCTGAAAAACATCGCCGGGAATTGTGCATTGTAAGGCTTTCTAACAGGCCATTCACTAGTAGGAATGAGAAAAACATCAAGGGGTGGTGTGAATCGGAGGGGCTGAATTAGGATAGGCAGTGAATGGCAACGAAGAATGGAGAAAAGCACCACGGGGTGGTCAACATGGGGAGGTCAGGAAACATGTAACAGCAATTTTGGATAGGTTTCTTAAAAACATCGCGGTGTTTTGCGCATTGTAAGGCTTTCGAACAAGCCATTCACAAGTAGGAGTGAAAAAACATCAGAAGGTGGTGTGAACCGGAGGGCCTGAATTAGGATATGCTGTGAGTGGCAATGTAGGATGGAGAAAAGCACCACAGGGTGGTCAGCATGGGGAGGTCAGGAAACATGCAATGGCAATGTAGGATAGGTTTCTGAAAAACATCGCGGGGTGGTGCGCATTGTAAGGCTTTCTAACAAGCCATTCCCAAGTAGAAGTGAAAAATACATCACGGGGTGGTGTGAATCGGACGGCCTGAATGAGGATAGGCAGTGCGTGGCAATGAAGAATGGAGAAAAGCACCACAGGGTGGTCAACATGGGGAGGTCAGGAAACATGCAGTGGTAATTGAGGATAGGTTTCTGAAAAAAAAAGTGGGGTGGTGCGCATTGTAAGGGTTTCTAACAGGCCATTCACTTGTAGGAGTGAGCAAAACATCACGGGGTCTTGTGAATCGGAGGGCCTGAATTAGGATAGGCAGTGAGTGGCAATGTAGGATGGAGAAAAGCACCACAGGGTGGTCAGCATGGGGAGGTCAGGAAACATGCAGTGGCAATGTAGGATAGTTTTCTGAAATACATCATGGGGTGGTGCGCATTGTAAGGTTTTTCTAACAAGCCATTCACTAGTAGGAGTGAGAAAAACATCACGGGGTGGTGTGAATAGGAGGGCCTGAATTAGGATAGGCAGTGAGTGGCAACGTAGGATGGAGAAAAGCAGCACGGGGTGGTCAGCATGGGGAGGTCAGGAATCATGCAGTGGCAATGTAGGATATGTTTCTGAAAAACATCGCGGGGTGGTGCGCATGGTAAGGGTTTGTAGCATGCCTTTCCCTAGTAGGAGTGAGAAAAACATCACGGGGAGTTGTGAATCACAGGGCCTGAGTCAGGATAGGCCGTGGGTTGCAATGTAGTAGGGAGAAAAGCACCACGGGGTGGTCAGGATGGGAATGTCAGAAAACATGCAGTGGCAATGCAGGATCGGTTTCTGAAAAACATCGCGGGGTTGGACGCATTGTAAGGGTATGTAACAGGCCATTAACTAGTAGGAGTGAGAAATACATCATTGTGTATTGTGAATCGGAGGGCCTGAATCAAGTGAGACAATGAGTGGCAATGTAGGATGGAGAAAAGCACCATGGGTTCTTGGAAATGGGGAAGTCAGGAAACATGCAATGGCAATGTAGGATAGGTTTCTGAAAAACATCGCGGGGTGGGGTGCATTGTAAGGGTTTCTAACAGGGCATTCCCTAGTAGGAGTGAGAAAAATATAATGGGCTGGTGTGATTCGGAGGGCCTGAATCAGGATAGGCAGTGAGTGGCAATGTAGGATGGAGAAAGGCACCAAGGGGTGCTCACGATGGGGAGGTCAGGAAACATGCAGTGGCAATGTAGGATAGGTTTCTGAAAAACATTGCGGGGTGGTGCTCATTGTAAGGGTTTCTACAAGGCCTTTCACTAGTAGGATTGAGAAAAACATCACGGGGTGGTGTGAATCGCAGGGCCTTAATCAGTATAGGCCGTGAGTGGCAATGTAGGATGGAGAAAAGGACCACGGGGTGGTCAGGATGGGGAAGTCAGAGAACATGCAGTGGCAATGTAGGATATGTTTCTGAAAAACATCGCGGGGTGGTGCGCATTGTAAGTGTTTCTAACAGGCCATTCACTAGTAGAAGTGAGAAAAACATCACAGAGTGGTGTGAATCGGAGGGCCTGAATCAGGATAGGCAGTGAGTGGCAATGTAGGATGGAGAAAAGGATCAAGGGGTGGTCAGATGGGGAGGTCAGAAAACATGCATTGGCAATGTAGGATAGGTTTCTGAAAAACATCGCAGGTTGGGGCGCATTGTAAGGGTTTCTAAAAGGTCTTTCACTAGTAGGAGTGAGAAAAACATCATGGGGTCGTGTGAATCAGATGTTCTGAATTATGATAGGCAGTGAGTGCAATGTAGGATGGAGAAAAGCACCACGGGGTGGTCAGCATGGGGAGGTCAGGAAATATGATTGGCAAAGTAGGATAGGTTTCTGAAAAACATCGCCGGGAATTGCGCATTGTAAGGCTTTCTAACAGGCCATTCACTAGTAGGAGTGAGAAAAACATCACGGGGTGGTGTGAATCGGAGGGGCTGAATTAGGATAGGCAGTGAATGGCAATGAAGAATGGAGAAAAGCACCACGGGGTGGTCAACATGGGGAGGTCAGAAAAGATGTAATGGCAATTTAGGATAGGTTTCTGAAAAACATCACGGGGTGGTGCACATTGTAAGGCTTTCTAAAATTCCATTCACAAGTCGGAGTGATAAAACATCACAGCGTGGTGTGAATCGGAGGGTCTGAATTAGGATAGGCTTTGAGTGGCAATGTAGGATGAAGAAAAGCACCACAGGGTGGTCAGCATGGGGAGGTCAGGAAACATGCAATGGCAATATAGGATAGGTTTCTGAAAAACATCGTTGGGTGGTGCGCATTGTAAGGCTTTCTACAAAGCCATTCCCAAGTAGAAGTGAAAAAAACATCACGGGGTGGTGTGAATCGGAGGGCCTGAATTAGGATAGGCAGTGAGTGGCAATGTAGGATGGAGAAAAGCACCACGGGTTGGTGAGCATGGGGATGTCAGGAAACAAGCAAATGCAATGTAGGATAGGTTTCTGAAAAACATCGCGGGGTTGTGCGCATTGTAAGTGTTTGTAGCAGGCCATTCACTAGTAGGAGTGAGAAAATCATCACGGGGTGGTGTGAATCGGAGGGCCTGAATTAGGATAGGCAGTGAGTGGCAATTTAGGATGGAGAAATGCACCAAGGGGTGGTCAGCCTGCGGAGGTCAGGACCCATGCATTGGTAATGTAGGATAGGTTTATGCAAAACATCGCCGGGTGGTGAGCATTGTAAGGGTTTCTAACATTCCATTCACTAGTAGGAGTGAGAAAATCATCACGGCGTGGTGTGAATCGGAGGGCCTGAATCAGGATAGGCAGTGAGTCGCTATGTAGGATGGAGAAAAGCACCATGGGATGGTCATCACGGCGAGGTCAGGACTCAAGCAGTGGCAATGTAGGATAGGTCTCTAAAAAACATCGCGGGGTGGTGCGCTTTGTAAGGGTTTGTAGCAGGCCATTAACTAGTAGGAGTGAGAAAAACATCACGGGGTGGTGTCAATAGGAGGGCCTGAATTAGGATAGGCAGTGAGTGGCAAAGTAAAATGGAGAAAAGCACCACGGGGTGGTCAGGATGTGGAGGTCAGGAAACATGCAGTGGCAATGTAGGGTAGGTTTCTTAAAAACATTGCGGGGTGGTGCTCATTATAAGGGTTTCTAAAAGGCCTTTCACTAGTAGGAGTGAGAAAAATATCACCAGGTGGTGTGAATCGCATAGCCTGAATCAGTATAGGCCATGAATGGCAATGTTGGATGGAGAAAAGCACCACGGGGTGGTCAGGATTGGGAGGTCAGGAAACATGCAGTGGCAATGTAGGATAGATTTCTGAAAAACATCTCGGCGTAGTGCGCATGGTAAGGGTTTCTAACAGACCATTTACTAGTAGGAGTGAGAAATACATCATGGTGTGGTGTGAATTGGAGGGCCTGAATCAAGTTAGACAGTGAGTGTCAATGTAGGATGGAGAAAAGCACCACGGGTTTGTGAGCATGGGGAGGTCAGGAAACATGCATTGGCAATGTATGATAGGTTTCTGAAAAACGTCGCGAGGTTGTTCGCATTGTAAGGGTTTGTAGAAGGCCATTCACTAGTAGGAGAGAGAAAAACATCACGTGGTGGTGTGAATCGGAGGTGCGGAATTAGCATAGGCAGTGGGTGGCAATGAAGAATGGAGAAAAGCACCAGGGGTGGTCAACATGGGGAGGTCAGGAAACATGTAATGGCAATGCAGGATAGGTTTCTGAAAAACAGCACGGGGTGGTGCACATTGCAAGGCTTTCTAACAAGCCATTCACAAGTAGGAGTGAAAAAAACATCACAGGGGGGTGTGAATCGGAGGGTCTGAATTAGGATAGGCTGTGAGTGGCAATGTAGGATGGAGAAAAGCACCACGGGTTTGTCAGCATGGGGAGATATGGAAACATGCAGAGGAAATGTAGAATAGGTTTCTGATAAGCATCACTGGGTGGTGCGCATTGTAAGGGTTTCTAACAGGCCATTCACTAGTAGGAGTGAGAACAACATCACGCCGTGGTGTGAATCAGAGGCACTGAATTAGGATAGGCAGTGAGTGGCAATGTAGGATGGAGAAAAGCACCATGGGATGGTCATCATGGGGAGGTCAGTACTCAGGCAGAGGCAATGTAGGATAGGTTTCTGAAAAACTTCGCGGGTGGTGAGAATTGTATAGGTTTCTATCAGGCCATTCACTAGTAGGAGTGAGAAAAACATCACGGGATGGTGTGAATCAGATGTTCTGAATTCGGATAGGCAGTGAGTGGCAATGTAGGATGGAGAAAAGCACCACGGGGTGGTCAGCATGGGGAGGTCAGGAAATATGATTGGCAAAGTAGGATAGGTTTCTGAAAAACATCGCCGGGAATTGTGCATTGTAAGGCTTTCTAACAGGCCATTCACTAGTAGGAATGAGAAAAACATCAAGGGGTGGTGTGAATCGGAGGGGCTGAATTAGGATAGGCAGTGAATGGCAACGAAGAATGGAGAAAAGCACCACGGGGTGGTCAACATGGGGAGGTCAGGAAACATGTAAAAGCAATTTTGGAAAGGTTTCTTAAAAACATCGCGGTGTGGTGCGCATTGTAAGGCTTTCTAACAAGCCATTCACAAGTAGGAGTGAAAAAACATCAAAAGGTGGTGTGAACCGGAGGGCCTGAATTAGGATAGACAGTGAGTGGCAATGTAGGGTGGAGAAATGCACCAAGTGGTGGTCAGCATGCGGAGGTCAGGAAACATGCATTGGCAATGTAGGATAGGTTTCTGAAAAACATCGCCGAGTGGTGTGCATTGCAAGGCTTTCTAACAGGCCATTCACTAGTAGGAGTGAGAAAAACATCACGGGGTGGTGTGAATAGGAGGGCCTGAATTAGGATAGGCAGTTAATGGCAACCTAGGATGGAGAAAAGCACCACGGGGTGGTCAGCATGGGGAGGTCAGGAATCATGCAGTGGCAATGTAGGATATGTTTCTGAAAAACATCGCGGGGTGGTGCGCATGGTATGGGTTTGTAGCATGCCTTTCCCTAGTAGGAGTGAGAAAAACATCACGGGGAGTTGTGAATCGCAGGGCCTGAGTCAGGATAGGCCGTGGGTTGCAATGTAGTAGGGAGAAAAGCACCACGGGGTGGTCAGGATGGGAATGTCAGAAAACATGCAGTGGCAATGCAGGATCGGTTTCTGAAAAACATCGCGGGCTTGGACGCATTGTAAGGGTATGTAACAGGCCATTAACTAGTAGGAGTGAGAAATACATCATTGTGTATTGTGAATCGGAGGGCCTGAATCAAGTGAGACAATGAGTGGCAATGTAGGATGGAAAAAAGCACCATGGGTTCTTGGAAATGGGGAAGTCAGGAAACATGCAATGGCAATGTAGGATAGGTTTCTGAAAAACATCGCGGGGTGGGGTGCATTGTAAGGGTTTCTAACAGGGCATTCCCTAGTAGGAGTGAGAAAAATATAATGGGCTGGTGTGATTCGGAGGGCCTGAATCAGGATAGGCAGTGAGTGGCAATGTAGGATGGAGAAAGGCACCAAGGGGTGCTCACGATGGGGAGGTCAGGAAACATGCAGTGGCAATGTAGGATAGGTTTCTGAAAAACATTGCGGGGTGGTGCTCATTGTAAGGGTTTCTACAAGGCCTTTCAATAGTAGGATTGAGAAAAACATCACGGGGTGGTGTGAATTGCAGTGCCTTAATCAGTATAGGCCGTGAGTGGCAATGTAGGATGGAGAAAAGGACCACGGGGTGGTCAGGATGGGGAGGTCAGAAAACATGCAGTGGCAATGTAGGATATGTTTCTGAAAAACATCGCGGGGTGGTGCGCATTGTAAGTGTTTCTAACAGGCCATTCACTAGTAGGAGTGAGAAAAACATCATGGGGTCATGTGAATCAGATGTTCTGAATTATGATAGGCAGTGAGTGCAATGTAGGATGGAGAAAAGCACCACGGGGTGGTCAGCATGGGGAGGTCAGGAAATACGATTGGCAAAGTAGGATAGGTTTCTGAAAAACATCGGCGGGAATTGCGCATTGTAAGGCTTTCTAACAGGCCATTCACTAGTAGGAGTGAGAAAAACATCACGGGGTGGTGTGAATCGGAGGGGCTGAATTAGGATAGGCAGTGAATGGCAATGAAGAATGGAGAAAAGCACCACGGGGTGGTCAACATGGGGAGGTCAGAAAAGATGTAATGGCAATTTAGGATAGGTTTCTGAAAAACATCACGTGATGGTGCACATTGTAAGGCTTTCTAACATTCCATTCACAAGTAGGAGTGATAAAACATCACAGCGTGGTGTGAATCGGAGGGCCTGAATTAGGATAGGCTTTGAGTGGCAATGTAGGATGAAGAAAAGCACCACAGGGTGGTCAGCATGGGGAGGTCAGGAAACATGCAATGGCAATATAGGATAGGTTTCTGAAAAACATCGTTGGGTGGTGCGCATTGTAAGGCTTTCTACAAAGCCATTCCCAAGCAGAAGTGAAAAAAACATCACGGGGTGGTGTGAATCGGAGGGCCTGAATTAGGATAGGCAGTGAGTGGCAATGTAGGATGGAGAAAAGCACCATGGGTTGGTGAGCATGGGGATGTCAGGAAACAAGCAAATGCAATGTATGATAGGTTTCTTAAAAACATCGCGGTGTGGTGCGCATTGTAAGGCTTTCTAACAAGCCATTCACAAGTAGGAGTGAAAAAACATCAGAAGGTGGTGTGAACCGGAGGGCCTGAATTAGGATAGGCTGTGAGTGGCAATGTAGGATGGAGAAAAGCACCACAGGGTGGTCAGCATGGGGAGGTCAGGAAACATGCAATGGCAATGTAGGATAGGTTTCTGAAAAACATCGCGGGGTGGTGTGCATTGTAAGGATTTCTAACAAGCCATTCCCAAGTAGAAGTGAAAAACACATCATTGGGTGGTGTGAATCGGACGGCCTGAATTAGGATAGGCAGTGCGTGGCAATGAAGAATGGAGAAAAGCACCACAGGGTGGTCAACATGGGGAGGTCAGGAAACATGCAGTGGTAATTGAGGATAGGTTTCTGAAAAAAAAAAGTGGGGTGGTGCGCATTGTAAGGGTTTCTAACAGGCCATTCACTTGTAGGAGTGAGCAAAACATCACGGGGTGTTGTGAATCGGAGGGCCTGAATTAGGAAAGGCAGTGAGTGGCAATGTAGGATGGAGAAAAGCACCACAGGGTGGTCAGCATGGGGAGGTCAGGAATCATGCAGTGGCAATGTAGGATATGTTTCTGAAAAACATCGCGGGGTGGTGCGCATGGTAAGGGTTTGTAGCATGCCTTTCCCTAGTAGGAGTGAGAAAAACATCACGGGGAGTTGTGAATCGCAGGGCCTGAGTCAGGATAGGCCGTGGGTTGCAATGTAGTAGGGAGAAAAGCACCACGGGGTGGTCAGGATGGGAATGTCAGAAAACATGCAGTGGCAATGCAGGATCGGTTTCTGAAAAACATCGCGGGCTTGGACGCATTGTAAGGGTATGTAACAGGCCATTAACTAGTAGGAGTGAGAAATACATCATTGTGTATTGTGAATCGGAGGGCCTGAATCAAGTGAGACAATGATTGGCAATGTAGGATGGAGAAAAGCACCATGGTTTCTTGAAAATGGAGAAGTCAGGAAACATGCAATGGCAATGTAGGATAGGTTTCTGAAAAACATCACGGGGTGGGGTGCATTGTAAGGGTTTCTAACAGGGCATTCCCTAGTAGGAGTGAGAAAAATATAATGGGCTGGTGTGATTCGGAGGGCCTGAATCAGGATAGGCAGTGAGTGGCAATGTAGGATGGAGAAAGGCACCAAGGGGTGCTCACGATGGGGAGGTCAGGAAACATGCAGTGGCAATGTAGGATAGGTTTCTGAAAAACATTGCGGGGTGGTGCTCATTGTAAGGGTTTCTACAAGGCCTTTCAATAGTAGGATTGAGAAAAACATCACGGGGTGGTGTGAATTGCAGGGCCTTAATCAGTATAGGCCGTGAGTGGCAATGTAGGATGGAGAAAAGGACCACGGGGTGGTCAGGATGGGGAGGTCAGAAAACATGCAGTGGCAATGTAGGATATGTTTCTGAAAAACATCGCGGGGTGGTGCGCATTGTAAGTGTTTCTAACAGGCCATTCACTAGTAGGAGTGAGAAAAACATCCTGGGGTCATGTGAATCAGATGTTCTGAATTATGATAGGCAGTGAGTGCAATGTAGGATGGAGAAAAGCACCACGGGGTGGTCAGCATGGGGAGGTCAGGAAATACGATTGGCAAAGTAGGATAGGTTTGTGAAAAACATCGGCGGGAATTGCGCATTGTAAGGCTTTCTAACAGGCCATTCACTAGTAGGAGTGAGAAAAACATCACGGGGTGGTGTGAATTGGAGGGGCTGAATTAGGATAGGCAGTGAATGGCAATGAAGAATGGAGAAAAGCACCACGGGGTGGTCAACATGGGGAGGTCAGAAAAGATGTAATGGCAATTTAGGATAGGTTTCTGAAAAACATCACGTGATGGTGCACATTGTAAGGCTTTCTAACATTCCATTCACAAGTAGGAGTGATAAAACATCACAGCGTGGTGTGAATCGGAGGGCCTGAATTAGGATAGGCTTTGAGTGGCAATGTAGGATGAAGAAAAGCACCACAGGGTGGTCAGCATGGGGAGGTCAGGAAACATGCAATGGCAATATAGGATAGGTTTCTGAAAAACATCGTTGGGTGGTGCGCATTGTAAGGCTTTCTACAAAGCCATTCCCAAGCAGAAGTGAAAAAAACATCACGGGGTGGTGTGAATCGGAGGGCCTGAATTAGGATAGGCAGTGAGTGGCAATGTAGGATGGAGAAAAGCACCATGGGTTGGTGAGCATGGGGATGTCAGGAAACAAGCAAATGCAATGTATGATAGGTTTCTTAAAAACATCGCGGTGTGGTGCGCATTGTAAGGCTTTCTAACAAGCCATTCACAAGTAGGAGTGAAAAAACATCAGAAGGTGGTGTGAACCGGAGGGCCTGAATTAGGATAGGCTGTGAGTGGCAATGTAGGATGGAGAAAAGCACCACAGGGTGGTCAGCATGGGGAGGTCAGGAAACATGCAATGGCAATGTAGGATAGGTTTCTGAAAAACATCGCGGGGTGGTGTGCATTGTAAGGATTTCTAACAAGCCATTCCCAAGTAGAAGTGAAAAACACATCATTGGGTGGTGTGAATCGGACGGCCTGAATTAGGATAGGCAGTGCGTGGCAATGAAGAATGGAGAAAAGCACCACAGGGTGGTCAACATGGGGAGGTCAGGAAACATGCAGTGGTAATTGAGGATAGGTTTCTGAAAAAAAAAAGTGGGGTGGTGCGCATTGTAAGGGTTTCTAACAGGCCATTCACTTGTAGGAGTGAGCAAAACATCACGGGGTGTTGTGAATCGGAGGGCCTGAATTAGGATAGGCAGTGAGTGGCAATGTAGGATGGAGAAAAGCACCACAGGGTGGTCAGCATGGGGAGGTCAGGAATCATGCAGTGGCAATGTAGGATATGTTTCTGAAAAACATCGCGGGGTGGTGCGCATGGTAAGGGTTTGTAGCATGCCTTTCCCTAGTAGGAGTGAGAAAAACATCACGGGGAGTTGTGAATCGCAGGGCCTGAGTCAGGATAGGCCGTGGGTTGCAATGTAGTAGGGAGAAAAGCACCACGGGGTGGTCAGGATGGGAATGTCAGAAAACATGCAGTGGCAATGCAGGATCGGTTTCTGAAAAACATCGCGGGCTTGGACACATTGTAAGGGTATGTAACAGGCCATTAACTAGTAGGAGTGAGAAATACATCATTGTGTATTGTGAATTGGAGGGCCTGAATCAAGTGAGACAATGATTGGCAATGTAGGATGGAGAAAAGCACCATGGTTTCTTGAAAATGGAGAAGTCAGGAAACATGCAATGGCAATGTAGGATAGGTTTCTGAAAAACATCACGGGGTGGGGTGCATTGTAAGGGTTTCTAACAGGGCATTCCCTAGTAGGAGTGAGAAAAATATAATGGGCTGGTGTGATTCGGAGGGCCTGAATCAGGATAGGCAGTGAGTGGCAATGTAGGATGGAGAAAGGCACCAAGGGGTGCTCACGATGGGGAGGTCAGGAAACATGCAGTGGCAATGTAGGATAGGTTTCTGAAAAACATTGCGGGGTGGTGCTCATTGTAAGGGTTTCTACAAGGCCTTTCAATAGTAGGATTGAGAAAAACATCACGGGGTGGTGTGAATTGCAGGGCCTTAATCAGTATAGGCCGTGAGTGGCAATGTAGGATGGAGAAAAGGACCACGGGGTGGTCAGGATGGGTAGGTCAGAAAACATGCAGTGGCAATGTAGGATATGTTTCTGAAAAACATCGCGGGGTGGTGCGCATTGTAAGTGTTTCTAACAGGCCATTCACTAGTAGGAGTGAGAAAAACATCATGGGGTCATGTGAATCAGATGTTCTGAATTATGATAGGCAGTGAGTGCAATGTAGGATGGAGAAAAGCACCACGGGGTGGTCAGCATGGGGAGGTCAGGAAATACGATTGGCAAAGTAGGATAGGTTTCTGAAAAACATCGGCGGGAATTGCGCATTGTAAGGCTTTCTAACAGGCCATTCACTAGTAGGAGTGAGAAAAACATCACGGGGTGGTGTGAATCGGAGGGGCTGAATTAGGATAGGCAGTGAATGGCAATGAAGAATGGAGAAAAGCACCACGGGGTGGTCAACATGGGGAGGTCAGAAAAGATGTAATGGCAATTTAGGATAGGTTTCTGAAAAACATCACGTGATGGTGCACATTGTAAGGCTTTCTAACATTCCATTCACAAGTAGGAGTGATAAAACATCACAGCGTGGTGTGAATCGGAGGGCCTGAATTAGGATAGGCTTTGAGTGGCAATGTAGGATGAAGAAAAGCACCACAGGGTGGTCAGCATGGGAGGTCAGGAAACATGCAATGGCAATATAGGATAGGTTTCTGAAAAACATCGTTGGGTGGTGCGCATTGTAAGGCTTTCTACAAAGCCATTCCCAAGCAGAAGTGAAAAAAACATCACGGGGTGGTGTGAATCGGAGGGCCTGAATTAGGATAGGCAGTGAGTGGCAATGTAGGATGGAGAAAAGCACCATGGGTTGGTGAGCATGGGGATGTCAGGAAACAAGCAAATGCAATGTATGATAGGTTTCTTAAAAACATCGCGGTGTGGTGCGCATTGTAAGGCTTTCTAACAAGCCATTCACAAGTAGGAGTGAAAAAACATCAGAAGGTGGTGTGAACCGGAGGGCCTGAATTAGGATAGGCTGTGAGTGGCAATGTAGGATGGAGAAAAGCACCACAGGGTGGTCAGCATGGGGAGGTCAGGAAACATGCAATGGCAATGTAGGATAGGTTTCTGAAAAACATCGCGGGGTGGTGTGCATTGTAAGGATTTCTAACAAGCCATTCCCAAGTAGAAGTGAAAAACACATCATTGGGTGGTGTGAATCGGACGGCCTGAATTAGGATAGGCAGTGCGTGGCAATGAAGAATGGAGAAAAGCACCACAGGGTGGTCAACATGGGGAGGTCAGGAAACATGCAGTGGTAATTGAGGATAGGTTTCTGAAAAAAAAAAGTGGGGTGGTGCGCATTGTAAGGGTTTCTAACAGGCCATTCACTTGTAGGAGTGAGCAAAACATCACGGGGTGTTGTGAATCGGAGGGCCTGAATTAGGATAGGCAGTGAGTGGCAATGTAGGATGGAGAAAAGCACCACAGGGTGGTCAGCATGGGGAGGTCAGGAATCATGCAGTGGCAATGTAGGATATGTTTCTGAAAAACATCGCGGGGTGGTGCGCATGGTAAGGGTTTGTAGCATGCCTTTCCCTAGTAGGAGTGAGAAAAACATCACGGGGAGTTGTGAATCGCAGGGCCTGAGTCAGGATAGGCCGTGGGTTGCAATGTAGTAGGGAGAAAAGCACCACGGGGTGGTCAGGATGGGAATGTCAGAAAACATGCAGTGGCAATGCAGGATCGGTTTCTGAAAAACATCGCGGGCTTGGACGCATTGTAAGGGTATGTAACAGGCCATTAACTAGTAGGAGTGAGAAATACATCATTGTGTATTGTGAATCGGAGGGCCTGAATCAAGTGAGACAATGATTGGCAATGTAGGATGGAGAAAAGCACCATGGTTTCTTGAAAATGGAGAAGTCAGGAAACATGCAATGGCAATGTAGGATAGGTTTCTGAAAAACATCACGGGGTGGGGTGCATTGTAAGGGTTTCTAACAGGGCATTCCCTAGTAGGAGTGAGAAAAATATAATGGGCTGGTGTGAATCGGAGGGCCTGAATCAGGATAGGCAGTGAGTGGCAATGTAGGATGGAGAAAGGCACCAAGGGGTGCTCACGATGGGGAGGTCAGGAAACATGCAGTGGCAATGTAGGATAGGTTTCTGAAAAACATTGCGGGGTGGTGCTCATTGTAAGGGTTTCTACAAGGCCTTTCACTAGTAGGATTGAGAAAAACATCACGGGGTGGTGTGAATCGCAGGGCCTGAATCAGTATAGGCTGTGAGTGGCAATGTAGGATGGAGAAAAGGACCACCGGGTGCTCAGGATGGGGAGGTCAGAAAACATGCAGTGGCAATGTAGGATATGTTTCTGAAAAACATCGTGGGGTGGTGCGCATTGTAAGTGTTTCTACCAGGCCATTCACTAGTAGAAGTGAGAAAAACATCACAGGGTGGTGTGAATCGGAGGGCCTGAAACAGGATAGGCAGTGAGTGGCAATGTAGGATGGAGAAAAGGATCAAGGGGTGGTCAGATGGGGAGGTCAGAAAACATGCAGTGGCAAAGTAGGATAGGTTTCTGAAAAACATCGCAGGGTGGGGCGCATTGCAATGGTTTCTAAAAGGTCTTTCATTAGTAGGAGTGAGAAAAACATCACGGGGTCGTGTGAATCAGATGTTCTGAATTATGATAGGCAGTGAGTGCAATGTATGATGGAGAAAAGCACCACGGGGTGGTCAGCATGGAGAGGTCAGGAAATATGATTGGCAAAGTAGGATAGGTTTCTGAAAAACATCGCCGGAAATTGTGCATTGTAAGGCTTTCTAACAGGCCATTCACTAGTAAGACTGAGAAAAACATCACGGGGTGGTGTGAATCGGAGGGGCTGAATTAGGATAGGCAGTGAATGGCAATGAAGAATGGAGAAAAGCACCACAGGGTGGTCAACATGGGGAGGTCAGAAAAGACGTAATGGCAATTTAGGATAGGTTTCTGAAAAACATCACGGGGTGGTGCACATTGTAAGGCTTTCTAACATGCCATTCACAAGTAGGAGTGATAAAACATCACAGCGTGGTGTGAATCGGAGGGCCTGAATTAGGATAGGCTTTGAGTGGCAATGTAGGATGAAGAAAAGCACCACAGGGTGGTCAGCATGGGGAGGTCAGGAAACATGCAATGGCAATATAGGATAGGTTTCTGAAAAACATCGTTGGGTGGTGCGCATTGTAAGGCTTTCTACAAAGCCATTTCCAAGTAGAAGTGAAAAAAACATCACGGGGTGGTGTGAATCGGAGGGCCTGAATTAGGATAGGCAGTGAGTGGCAATGTAGGATGGAGAAAAGCACCACGGGTTGGTGAGCATGGGGAGGTCAGGAAACAAGCAAATGCAATGTAGGATAGGTTTCTGAAAAACATCGCGGGGTTGTGCGCATTGTAAGTGTTTGTAACAGGCCATTCACTAGTAGGAGTGAGAAAATCATCACGGGGTGGTGTGAATCGGAGGGCCTGAATTAGGATAGGCAGTGAGTGGCAATTTAGGATGGAGAAATGCACCAAGGGGTGGTCAGCCTGCGGAGGTCAGGACCCATGCATTGGTAATGTAGGATAGGTTTATGCAAAACATCGCCGGGTGGTGAGCATTGTAAGGGTTTCTAACATTCCATTCACTAGTAGGAGTGAGAAAAATATCACGGCGTGGTGTGAATCGGAGGGCCTGAATCAGGATAGGCAGTGAGTCGCTATGTAGGATGCAGAAAAGCACCATGGGATGGTCATCATGGGGAGGTCAGGACTCAGGCAGAGGCAATGTAGGATGGGTTTCTGAAAAACTTCGCACGTGGTGAGAATTATATGGGTTTCTAACAGGCCATTCACTAGTAGGAGTGAGAAAAACATCACAGGATGGTGTGAATCAGATGTTCTGAATTAGGATAGGCAGTGAGTGGCAATGTAGAATGGAGAAAAGCACCACAGGGTGGTCAGCATGGGGAGGTCACGAAACATGCAGTGGAAATGTAGGATAGGTTTCTGAAAAAAAAAAAAAAAAACCGGGTGGTGCGCATTGTAAGTGTTTCTAACAGGCCATTCATCTGTAGGAGTCAGAAAAACATCACGGGGTGGTGTGAATCGGAGCGCCTGATTTAAGATAGGCATTGAGTGGCAATGTAGGATGTAGAAAAGCTCCGCGGGGTGGTTATCATCCGGAGGACAGGAAACATGCAGTGGCAATGTAGGATAGTTTTCTGAAAAACATCGTGGGGTGGTGCGCATTTTAAGGGTTTCTAACAGACCATTCACTAGGAGGAGTGAGAAAAACATCACGGGATGGTGTGAATCAGATGTTCTGAATTATGATAGGCAGTGAGTGCAATGTAGGATGGAGAAAAGCACCACGGGGTGGTCAGCATGGGAGGTCAGGAAACATGCATTTTCAAAGTAGAATATGTTTCTGAAAAACATCGCCGGGTATTGTGCATTGTAAGGTTTTCTAACAGGCCATTCACTAGTAGGAGTGAGAACAACATCACGCCGTGGTGTGAATCAGAGGCACTGAATTAGGATAGGCAGTGAGTGGCAATGTAGGATGGAGAAAAGCACCACGGGGTGGTCATCATGGGGAGGTCAGGAAACATGCAATGGCAATGTAGGATAGGTTTCTGAAAAACATCGCGGGGTGGTGCGCATTGTAAGGCTTTCTAACAAGCCATTCCCAAGTAGAAGTGAAAAACACATCACGGGGTGGTGTGAATCGGATGGCCTGAATGAGGATAGGTAGTGCGTGGCAATGAAGAATGGAGAAAAGCACCACAGGGTGGTCAACATGGGGAGGTCAGGAAACATGCAGTGGTAATTAAGGATAGGTTTCTGAAAAAAAAAGTGGGGTGGTGCGCATTGTAAGGGTTTCTAACAGGCCATTCACTTGTAGGAGTGAGCAAAACATCACGGGGTGTTGTGAATCGGAGGGCCTGAATTAGTATAGGCAGTGAGTGGCAATGTAGGATGGAGAAAAGCACCACAGGGTGGTCAGCATGGGGAGGTCAGGAAACATGCAGTGGCAATGTAGGATAGTTTTCTGAAATACATCACGGGGTGGTGCGCATTGTAAGGTTTTTCTAACAAGCCATTCACTAGTAGGAGTGAGAAAAACATCACGGGGTGGTTTGAATCAGATGTTCTGAATTATGATAGGCAGTGAGTGCAACGTAGGATGGAGAAAAGCACCACGGGGTGGTCAGGATGGGAATGTCAGAAAACATGCAGTGGCAATGCAGGATCGGTTTCTGAAAAACATCGCGGGGTTGGACGCATTGTAAGGGTATGTAACAGGCCATTAACTAGTAGGAGTGAGAAATACATCATTGTGTATTGTGAATCGGAGGGCCTGAATCAAGTGAGACAATGAGTGGCAATGTAGGATGGAGAAAAGCACCATGGGTTCTTGGAAATGGGGAAGTCAGGAACCATGCAATGGCAATGTAGGATAGGTTTCTGAAAAACATCGCGGGGTGGGGTGCATTGTAAGGGTTTCTAACAGGGCATTCCCTAGTAGGAGTGAGAAAAATATAATGGGCTGGTGTGATTCGGAAGGCCTGAATCAGGATAGGCAGTGAGTGGCAATGTAGGATGGAGAAAGGCACCAAGGGGTGCTCACGATGGGGAGGTCAGGAAACATGCAGTGGCAATGTAGGATAGGTTTCTGAAAAACATTGCGGGGTGGTGCTCATTGTAAGGGTTTCTACAAGGCCTTTCACTAGTAGGATTGAGAAAAACATCACGGGGTGGTGTGAATCGCAGGGCCTTAATCAGTATAGGCCGTGAGTGGCAATGTAGGATGGAGAAAAGGACCACGGGGTGGTCAGGATGGGGAGGTTAGAAAACATGCAGTGGCAATGTAGGATATGTTTCTGAAAAACATCGCGGGGTGGTGCGCATTGTAAGGGTTTCTAACAGGCCATTCACTAGTAGAAGTGAGAAAAACATCACAGGGTGGTGTGAATCGGAGGGCCTGAATCAGGATAGGCAGTGAGTGGCAATGTAGGATGGAGAAAAGGATCAAGGGGTGGTCAGATGGGGAGGTCAGAAAACATGCAATGGCAATGTAGGATAGGTTTCTGAAAAACATCGCAGGGTGGGGCGCATTGTAAGGGTTTCTAAAAGGTCTTTCACTAGTAGGAGTGAGAAAAACATCATGGGGTCGTGTGAATCAGATGTTCTGAATTATGATAGGCAGTGAGTGCAATGTAGGATGGAGAAAAGCACCACGGGGTGGTCAGCATGGAGAGGTCAGGAAATATGATTGGCAAAGTAGGATAGGTTTCTGAAAAACATCGCCGGGAATTGCGCATTGTAAGTCTTTCTAACAGGCCATTCACTAGTAGGAGTGAGCAAAACATCACGGGGTGTTGTGAATCGGAGGGCCTGAATTAGGATAGGCAGTGAGTGGCAATGTAGGATGGAGAAAAGCACCACAGGGTGGTCAGCATGGGGAGGTCAGGAAACATGCAGTGGCAATGTAGGATAGGTTTCTGAAAAACATTGCGGGGTGGTGCTCATTGTAAGGGTTTCTACAAGGCCTTTCACTAGTAGGATTGAGAAAAACATCACGGGGTGGTGTGAATCGCAGGGCCTGAATCAGTATAGGCTGTGAGTGGCAATGTAGGATGGAGAAAAGGACCACCGGGTGCTCAGGATGGGGAGGTCAGAAAACATGCAGTGGCAATGTAGGATATGTTTCTGAAAAACATCGTGGGGTGGTGCGCATTGTAAGTGTTTCTACCAGGCCATTCACTAGTAGAAGTGAGAAAAACATCACAGGGTGGTGTGAATCGGAGGGCCTGAAACAGGATAGGCAGTGAGTGGCAATGTAGGATGGAGAAAAGGATCAAGGGGTGGTCAGATGGGGAGGTCAGAAAACATGCAGTGGCAAAGTAGGATAGGTTTCTGAAAAACATCGCAGGGTGGGGCGCATTGTAATGGTTTCTAAAAGGTCTTTCACTAGTAGGAGTGAGAAAAACATCACGGGGTCGTGTGAATCAGATGTTCTGAATTATGATAGGCAGTGAGTGCAATGTATGATGGAGAAAAGCACCACGGGGTGGTCAGCATGGAGAGGTCAGGAAATATGATTGGCAAAGTAGGATAGGTTTCTGAAAAACATCGCCGGAAATTGTGCATTGTAAGGCTTTCTAACAGGCCATTCACTAGTAAGACTGAGAAAAACATCACGGGGTGGTGTGAATCGGAGGGGCTGAATTAGGATAGGCAGTGAATGGCAATGAAGAATGGAGAAAAGCACCACAGGGTGGTCAACATGGGGAGGTCAGAAAAGACGTAATGGCAATTTAGGATAGGTTTCTGAAAAACATCACGGGGTGGTGCACATTGTAAGGCTTTCTAACATGCCATTCACAAGTAGGAGTGATAAAACATCACAGCGTGGTGTGAATCGGAGGGCCTGAATTAGGATAGGCTTTGAGTGGCAATGTAGGATGAAGAAAAGCACCACAGGGTGGTCAGCATGGGGAGGTCAGGAAACATGCAATGGCAATATAGGATAGGTTTCTGAAAAACATCGTTGGGTGGTGCGCATTGTAAGGCTTTCTACAAAGCCATTTCCAAGTAGAAGTGAAAAAAACATCACGGGGTGGTGTGAATCGGAGGGCCTGAATTAGGATAGGCAGTGAGTGGCAATGTAGGATGGAGAAAAGCACCACGGGTTGGTGAGCATGGGGAGGTCAGGAAACAAGCAAATGCAATGTAGGATAGGTTTCTGAAAAACATCGCGGGGTTGTGCGCATTGTAAGTGTTTGTAGCAGGCCATTCACTAGTAGGAGTGAGAAAATCATCACGGGGTGGTGTGAATCGGAGGGCCTGAATTAGGATAGGCAGTGAGTGGCAATTTAGGATGGAGAAATGCACCAAGGGGTGGTCAGCCTGCGGAGGTCAGGACCCATGCATTGGTAATGTAGGATAGGTTTATGCAAAACATCGCCGGGTGGTGAGCATTGTAAGGGTTTCTAACATTCCATTCACTAGTAGGAGTGAGAAAAATATCACGGCGTGGTGTGAATCGGAGGGCCTGAATCAGGATAGGCAGTGAGTCGCTATGTAGGATGCAGAAAAGCACCATGGGATGGTCATCATGGGGAGGTCAGGACTCAGGCAGAGGCCATGTAGGATGGGTTTCTGAAAAACTTCGCACGTGGTGAGAATTATATGGGTTTCTAACAGGCCATTCACTAGTAGGAGTGAGAAAAACATCACAGGATGGTGTGAATCAGATGTTCTGAATTAGGATAGGCAGTGAGTGGCAATGTAGAATGGAGAAAAGCACCACAGGGTGGTCAGCATGGGGAGGTCACGAAACATGCAGTGGAAATGTAGGATAGGTTTCTGAAAAAAAAAAAAAAACCGGGTGGTGCGAATTGTAAGTGTTTCTAACAGGCCATTCATCTGTAGGAGTCAGAAAAACATCACGGGGTGGTGTGAATCGGAGCGCCTGATTTAAGATAGGCATTGAGTGGCAATGTAGGATGTAGAAAAGCTCCGCGGGGTGGTTATCATCGGGAGGACAGGAAACATGCAGTGGCAATGTAGGATAGTTTTCTGAAAAACATCGTGGGGTGGTGCGCATTTTAAGGGTTTCTAACAGACCATTCACTAGGAGGAGTGAGAAAAACATCACGGGATGGTGTGAATCAGATGTTCTGAATTATGATAGGCAGTGAGTGCAATGTAGGATGGAGAAAAGCACCACGGGGTGGTCAGCATGGGAGGTCAGGAAACATGCAATTTCAAAGTAGAATATGTTTCTGAAAAACATCGCCGGGTATTGTGCATTGTAAGGTTTTCTAACAGGCCATTCACTAGTAGGAGTGAGAACAACATCACGCCGTGGTGTGAATCAGAGGCACTGAATTAGGATAGGCAGTGAGTGGCAATGTAGGATGGAGAAAAGCACCACGGGGTAGTCATCATGGGGAGGTCAGGAAACATGCAATGGCAATGTAGGATAGGTTTCTGAAAAACATCGCGGGGTGGTGCGCATTGTAAGGCTTTCTAACAAGCCATTCCCAAGTAGAAGTGAAAAACACATCACGGGGTGGTGTGAATCGGATGGCCTGAATGAGGATAGGTAGTGCGTGGCAATGAAGAATGGAGAAAAGCACCACAGGGTGGTCAACATGGGGAGGTCAGGAAACATGCAGTGGTAATTA
Source organism: Cavia porcellus (assembly GCF_034190915.1). NCBI lineage: Eukaryota > Metazoa > Chordata > Mammalia > Rodentia > Caviidae > Cavia > Cavia porcellus. The sequence continues at coordinate 453,082 of NW_026947550.1, read as the reverse complement.
AGGATAGGTTTCTGAAAAAAAAAGTGGGGTGGTGCGCATTGTAAGGGTTTCTAACAGGCCATTCACTTGTAGGAGTGAGCAAAACATCACGGGGTGTTGTGAATCGGAGGGCCTGAATTAGTATAGGCAGTGAGTGGCAATGTAGGATGGAGAAAAGCACCACAGGGTGGTCAGCATGGGGAGGTCAGGAAACATGCAGTGGCAATGTAGGATAGTTTTCTGAAATACATCACGGGGTGGTGCGCATTGTAAGGTTTTTCTAACAAGCCATTCACTAGTAGGAGTGAGAAAAACATCACGGGGTGGTTTGAATCAGATGTTCTGAATTATGATAGGCAGTGAGTGCAACGTAGGATGGAGAAAAGCACCACGGGGTGGTCAGGATGGGAATGTCAGAAAACATGCAGTGGCAATGCAGGATCGGTTTCTGAAAAACATCGCGGGGTTGGACGCATTGTAAGGGTATGTAACAGGCCATTAACTAGTAGGAGTGAGAAATACATCATTGTGTATTGTGAATCGGAGGGCCTGAATCAAGTGAGACAATGAGTGGCAATGTAGGATGGAGAAAAGCACCATGGGTTCTTGGAAATGGGGAAGTCAGGAACCATGCAATGGCAATGTAGGATAGGTTTCTGAAAAACATCGCGGGGTGGGGTGCATTGTAAGGGTTTCTAACAGGGCATTCCCTAGTAGGAGTGAGAAAAATATAATGGGCTGGTGTGATTCGGAAGGCCTGAATCAGGATAGGCAGTGAGTGGCAATGTAGGATGGAGAAAGGCACCAAGGGGTGCTCACGATGGGGAGGTCAGGAAACATGCAGTGGCAATGTAGGATAGGTTTCTGAAAAACATTGCGGGGTGGTGCTCATTGTAAGGGTTTCTACAAGGCCTTTCACTAGTAGGATTGAGAAAAACATCACGGGGTGGTGTGAATCGCAGGGCCTTAATCAGTATAGGCCGTGAGTGGCAATGTAGGATGGAGAAAAGGACCACGGGGTGGTCAGGATGGGGAGGTTAGAAAACATGCAGTGGCAATGTAGGATATGTTTCTGAAAAACATCGCGGGGTGGTGCGCATTGTAAGGGTTTCTAACAGGCCATTCACTAGTAGAAGTGAGAAAAACATCACAGGGTGGTGTGAATCGGAGGGCCTGAATCAGGATAGGCAGTGAGTGGCAATGTAGGATGGAGAAAAGGATCAAGGGGTGGTCAGATGGGGAGGTCAGAAAACATGCAATGGCAATGTAGGATAGGTTTCTGAAAAACATCGCAGGGTGGGGCGCATTGTAAGGGTTTCTAAAAGGTCTTTCACTAGTAGGAGTGAGAAAAACATCATGGGGTCGTGTGAATCAGATGTTCTGAATTATGATAGGCAGTGAGTGCAATGTAGGATGGAGAAAAGCACCACGGGGTGGTCAGCATGGAGAGGTCAGGAAATATGATTGGCAAAGTAGGATAGGTTTCTGAAAAACATCGCCGGGAATTGCGCATTGTAAGTCTTTCTAACAGGCCATTCACTAGTAGGAGTGAGCAAAACATCACGGGGTGTTGTGAATCGGAGGGCCTGAATTAGGATAGGCAGTGAGTGGCAATGTAGGATGGAGAAAAGCACCACAGGGTGGTCAGCATGGGGAGGTCAGGAAACATGCAGTGGCAATGTAGGATAGGTTTCTGAAAAACATTGCGGGGTGGTGCTCATTGTAAGGGTTTCTACAAGGCCTTTCACTAGTAGGATTGAGAAAAACATCACGGGGTGGTGTGAATCGCAGGGCCTGAATCAGTATAGGCTGTGAGTGGCAATGTAGGATGGAGAAAAGGACCACCGGGTGCTCAGGATGGGGAGGTCAGAAAACATGCAGTGGCAATGTAGGATATGTTTCTGAAAAACATCGTGGGGTGGTGCGCATTGTAAGTGTTTCTAACAGGCCATTCACTAGTAGAAGTGAGAAAAACATCACAGGGTGGTGTGAATCGGAGGGCCTGAAACAGGATAGGCAGTGAGTGGCAATGTAGGATGGAGAAAAGGATCAAGGGGTGGTCAGATGGGGAGGTCAGAAAACATGCAGTGGCAAAGTAGGATAGGTTTCTGAAAAACATCGCAGGGTGGGGCGCATTGTAATGGTTTCTAAAAGGTCTTTCACTAGTAGGAGTGAGAAAAACATCACGGGGTCGTGTGAATCAGATGTTCTGAATTATGATAGGCAGTGAGTGCAATGTATGATGGAGAAAAGCACCACGGGGTGGTCAGCATGGAGAGGTCAGGAAATATGATTGGCAAAGTAGGATAGGTTTCTGAAAAACATCGCCGGAAATTGTGCATTGTAAGGCTTTCTAACAGGCCATTCACTAGTAAGACTGAGAAAAACATCACGGGGTGGTGTGAATCGGAGGGGCTGAATTAGGATAGGCAGTGAATGGCAATGAAGAATGGAGAAAAGCACCACAGGGTGGTCAACATGGGGAGGTCAGAAAAGACGTAATGGCAATTTAGGATAGGTTTCTGAAAAACATCACGGGGTGGTGCACATTGTAAGGCTTTCTAACATGCCATTCACAAGTAGGAGTGATAAAACATCACAGCGTGGTGTGAATCGGAGGGCCTGAATTAGGATAGGCTTTGAGTGGCAATGTAGGATGAAGAAAAGCACCACAGGGTGGTCAGCATGGGGAGGTCAGGAAACATGCAATGGCAATATAGGATAGGTTTCTGAAAAACATCGTTGGGTGGTGCGCATTGTAAGGCTTTCTACAAAGCCATTTCCAAGTAGAAGTGAAAAAAACATCACGGGGTGGTGTGAATCGGAGGGCCTGAATTAGGATAGGCAGTGAGTGGCAATGTAGGATGGAGAAAAGCACCACGGGTTGGTGAGCATGGGGAGGTCAGGAAACAAGCAAATGCAATGTAGGATAGGTTTCTGAAAAACATCGCGGGGTTGTGCGCATTGTAAGTGTTTGTAGCAGGCCATTCACTAGTAGGAGTGAGAAAATCATCACGGGGTGGTGTGAATCGGAGGGCCTGAATTAGGATAGGCAGTGAGTGGCAATTTAGGATGGAGAAATGCACCAAGGGGTGGTCAGCCTGCGGAGGTCAGGACCCATGCATTGGTAATGTAGGATAGGTTTATGCAAAACATCGCCGGGTGGTGAGCATTGTAAGGGTTTCTAACATTCCATTCACTAGTAGGAGTGAGAAAAATATCACGGCGTGGTGTGAATCGGAGGGCCTGAATCAGGATAGGCAGTGAGTCGCTATGTAGGATGCAGAAAAGCACCATGGGATGGTCATCATGGGGAGGTCAGGACTCAGGCAGAGGCCATGTAGGATGGGTTTCTGAAAAACTTCGCACGTGGTGAGAATTATATGGGTTTCTAACAGGCCATTCACTAGTAGGAGTGAGAAAAACATCACAGGATGGTGTGAATCAGATGTTCTGAATTAGGATAGGCAGTGAGTGGCAATGTAGAATGGAGAAAAGCACCACAGGGTGGTCAGCATGGGGAGGTCACGAAACATGCAGTGGAAATGTAGGATAGGTTTCTGAAAAAAAAAAAAAAACCGGGTGGTGCGCATTGTAAGTGTTTCTAACAGGCCATTCATCTGTAGGAGTCAGAAAAACATCACGGGGTGGTGTGAATCGGAGCGCCTGATTTAAGATAGGCATTGAGTGGCAATGTAGGATGTAGAAAAGCTCCGCGGGGTGGTTATCATCGGGAGGACAGGAAACATGCAGTGGCAATGTAGGATAGTTTTCTGAAAAACATCGTGGGGTGGTGCGCATTTTAAGGGTTTCTAACAGACCATTCACTAGGAGGAGTGAGAAAAACATCACGGGATGGTGTGAATCAGATGTTCTGAATTATGATAGGCAGTGAGTGCAATGTAGGATGGAGAAAAGCACCACGGGGTGGTCAGCATGGGAGGTCAGGAAACATGCAATTTCAAAGTAGAATATGTTTCTGAAAAACATCGCCGGGTATTGTGCATTGTAAGGTTTTCTAACAGGCCATTCACTAGTAGGAGTGAGAACAACATCACGCCGTGGTGTGAATCAGAGGCACTGAATTAGGATAGGCAGTGAGTGGCAATGTAGGATGGAGAAAAGCACCACGGGGTAGTCATCATGGGGAGGTCAGGAAACATGCAATGGCAATGTAGGATAGGTTTCTGAAAAACATCGCGGGGTGGTGCGCATTGTAAGGCTTTCTAACAAGCCATTCCCAAGTAGAAGTGAAAAACACATCACGGGGTGGTGTGAATCGGATGGCCTGAATGAGGATAGGTAGTGCGTGGCAATGAAGAATGGAGAAAAGCACCACAGGGTGGTCAACATGGGGAGGTCAGGAAACATGCAGTGGTAATTAAGGATAGGTTTCTGAAAAAAAAAGTGGGGTGGTGCGCATTGTAAGGGTTTCTAACAGGCCATTCACTTGTAGGAGTGAGCAAAACATCACGGGGTGTTGTGAATCGGAGGGCCTGAATTAGTATAGGCAGTGAGTGGCAATGTAGGATGGAGAAAAGCACCACAGGGTGGTCAGCATGGGGAGGTCAGGAAACATGCAGTGGCAATGTAGGATAGTTTTCTGAAATACATCACGGGGTGGTGCGCATTGTAAGGTTTTTCTAACAAGCCATTCACTAGTAGGAGTGAGAAAAACATCACGGGGTGGTTTGAATCAGATGTTCTGAATTATGATAGGCAGTGAGTGCAACGTAGGATGGAGAAAAGCACCACGGGGTGGTCAGGATGGGAATGTCAGAAAACATGCAGTGGCAATGCAGGATCGGTTTCTGAAAAACATCGCGGGGTTGGACGCATTGTAAGGGTATGTAACAGGCCATTAACTAGTAGGAGTGAGAAATACATCATTGTGTATTGTGAATCGGAGGGCCTGAATCAAGTGAGACAATGAGTGGCAATGTAGGATGGAGAAAAGCACCATGGGTTCTTGGAAATGGGGAAGTCAGGAACCATGCAATGGCAATGTAGGATAGGTTTCTGAAAAACATCGCGGGGTGGGGTGCATTGTAAGGGTTTCTAACAGGGCATTCCCTAGTAGGAGTGAGAAAAATATAATGGGCTGGTGTGATTCGGAAGGCCTGAATCAGGATAGGCAGTGAGTGGCAATGTAGGATGGAGAAAGGCACCAAGGGGTGCTCACGATGGGGAGGTCAGGAAACATGCAGTGGCAATGTAGGATAGGTTTCTGAAAAACATTGCGGGGTGGTGCTCATTGTAAGGGTTTCTACAAGGCCTTTCACTAGTAGGATTGAGAAAAACATCACGGGGTGGTGTGAATCGCAGGGCCTTAATCAGTATAGGCTGTGAGTGGCAATGTAGGATGGAGAAAAGGACCACGGGGTGGTCAGGATGGGGAGGTTAGAAAACATGCAGTGGCAATGTAGGATATGTTTCTGAAAAACATCGCGGGGTGGTGCGCATTGCAAGGGTTTCTAACAGGCCATTCACTAGTAGAAGTGAGAAAAACATCACAGGGTGGTGTGAATCGGAGGGCCTGAATCAGGATAGGCAGTGAGTGGCAATGTAGGATGGAGAAAAGGATCAAGGGGTGGTCAGATGGGGAGGTCAGAAAACATGCAATGGCAATGTAGGATAGGTTTCTGAAAAACATCGCAGGGTGGGGCGCATTGTAAGGGTTTCTAAAAGGTCTTTCACTAGTAGGAGTGAGAAAAACATCATGGGGTCGTGTGAATCAGATGTTCTGAATTATGATAGGCAGTGAGTGCAATGTAGGATGGAGAAAAGCACCACGGGGTGGTCAGCATGGAGAGGTCAGGAAATATGATTGGCAAAGTAGGATAGGTTTCTGAAAAACATCGCCGGGAATTGCGCATTGTAAGTCTTTCTAACAGGCCATTCACTAGTAGGAGTGAGCAAAACATCACGGGGTGTTGTGAATCGGAGGGCCTGAATTAGGATAGGCAGTGAGTGGCAATGTAGGATGGAGAAAAGCACCACAGGGTGGTCAGCATGGGGAGGTCAGGAAACATGCAGTGGCAATGTAGGATAGTTTTCTGAAATACATCACGGGGTGGTGCGCATTGTAAGGTTTTTCTAACAAGCCATTCACTAGTAGGAGTGAGAAAAACATCACGGGGTGGTTTGAATCAGATGTTCTGTATTAGGATAGACAGTGAGTGGCAATGTAGGGTGGAGAAATGCACCAAGGGGTGGTCAGCATGCGGAGATCAGGAAACATGCATTGGCAATGTAGGATAGGTTTCTGAAAATCATCGCCGAGTGGTGTGCATTGCAAGGCTTTCTAACAGGCCATTCACTAGTAGGAGTGAGAAAAACATCACGGGGTGGTGTGAATAGGAGGGCCTGAATTAGTATAGGCAGTGAGTGGCAACGTAGGATGGAGAAAAGCACCACGGGGTGGTCAGCATGGGGAGGTCAGGAATCATGCAGTGGCAATGTAGGATATGTTTCTGAAAAACATCGCGGGGTGGTGCACATTGTAAGGCTTTCTAACATGCCATTCACAAGTAGGAGTGTGATAAAACATCACAGCGTGGTGTGAATCGGAGGTCCTGAATTAGGATAGGCTTTGAGTTGCAATGTAGGATGAAGAAAAGCACCACAGGGTGGTCAGCATGGGGAGGTCAGGAAACATGCAATGGCAATATAGGATAGGTTTCTGAAAAACATCGTTGGGTGGTGCGCATTTTAAGGCTTTCTACAAAGCCATTCCCAAGTAGAAGTGAAAAAAACATCACGGGGTGGTGTGAATCGGAGGGCCTGAATTAGGATAGGCAGTGAGTGGCAATGTAGGATGGAGAAAAGCACCACGGGTTGGTGAGCATGGGGATGTCAGGAAACAAGCAAATGCAATGTAGGATAGGTTTCTGAAAAACATCGCGGGGTTGTGCGCATTGTAAGTGTTTGTAGCAGGCCATTCACTAGTAGGAGTGAGAAAATCATCACGGGGTGGTGTGAATCGGAGGGCCTGAATTAGGATAGGCAGTGAGTGGCAATTTAGGATGGAGAAATGCACCAAGGGGTGGTCAGCCTGCGGAGGTCAGGACCCATGCATTGGTAATGTAGGATAGGTTTATGCAAAACATCGCCGGGTGGTGAGCATTGTAAGGGTTTCTAACATTCCATTCACTAGTAGGAGTGAGAAAAATAACACGGCGTGGTGTGAATCGGAGGGCCTGAATCAGGATAGGCAGTGAGTCGCTATGTAGGATGGAGAAAGGCACCATGGGATGGTCATCATGGGGAGGTCAGGACTCAGGCAGTGGCAATGTAGGATAGGTTTCTGAAAAACTTCGCACGTGGTGAGAATTATATGGGTTTCTAACAGTCCATTCACTAGTAGGAGTGAGAAAAACATCACAGGATGGTGTGAATCAGGTGTTCTGAATTAGGATAGGCAGTGAGTGGCAATGTAGGATGGAGAAAAGCACCACAGGGTGGTCAGCATGGGGAGGTCACGAAACATGCAGTGGAAATGTAGGATAGGTTTCTGAAAAAAAAAAAAAAAAAAAAAAAAAAACCGGGTGGTGCGCATTGTAAGTGTTTCTAACAGGCCATTCATCTGTAGGAGTCAGAAAAACATCACGGGGTGGTGTGAATCGGAGCGCCTGATTTAAGATAGGCATTGAGTGGCAATGTAGGATGTAGAAAAGCTCCGCGGGGTGGTTATCATTGGGAGGACAGGAAACATGCAGTGGCAATGTAGGATAGTTTTCTGAAAAACATCGTGTGGTGGTGCGCATTTTAAGGGTTTCTAACAGACCATTCACTAGGAGGAGTGAGAAAAACATCACGGGATGGTGTGAATCAGATGTTCTGAATTATGATTGGCAGTGAGTGCAATGTAGGATGGAGAAAAGCACCACGGGGTTGTCAGCATGGGGAGGTCAGGAAACATGCATTTTCAAAGTAGAATATGTTTCTGAAAAACATCGCCGGGTATTGTGCACTATAAGGTTTTCTAACAGGCCATTCACTAGTAGGAGTGAGAAAAACATCGCGGGGTGGTGTCAATAGGTGGGCCTGAATTAGGATAGGCAGTGAGTGGCAAAGTAAAATGGAGAAAAGCACCACGGGGTGGTCAGGATGTGGAGGTCAGGAAACATGCAGTGGCAATGTAGGATAGGTTTCTTAAAAACATTGCGGGGTGGTGCTCATTATAAGGGTTTCTAAAAGGCCTTTCACAAGTAGGAGTGAGAAAAACATCACCAGGTGGTGTGAATCGCAGAGCCTGAATCAGTATAGGCCATGAATGGCAATGTTGGATGGAGAAAAGCACCACGGGGTGGTCAGGATTGGGAGGTCAGGAAACATGCAGTGGCAAGGTAGGATAGATTTCTGAAAATCATCTCGGCGTAGTGCGCATGGTAAGGGTTTCTAACAGACCATTTACTAGTAGGAGTGAGAAATACATCATGGTGTGGTGTGAATTGGAGGGCCTGAATCAAGTTAGACAGTGAGTGTCAATGTAGGATGGAGAAAAGCACCACGGGTTTGTGAGCATGGGGATGTCAGGAAACATGCATTGGCAATGTATGATAGGTTTCTGAAAAACGTCGCGGGGTTGTTCGCATGGTAAGGGTTTGTAGAAGGATATTCACTAGTAGGAGAGAGAAAAACATCACGTGGTGGTGTGAATCGGAGGTGCTGAATTAGGATAGGCAGTGGGTGGCAATGAAGAATGGAGAAAAGCACCACGGGGTGGTCAACATGGGGAGGTCAGGAAACATGTAATGGCAATGCAGGATAGGTTTCTGAAAAACAGCACGGGGTGGTGCACATTGCAAGGCTTTCTAACAAGCCATTCACAAGTAGGAGTGAAAAAAACATCACAGGGGGGTGTGAATTGGAGGGTCTGAATTAGGATAGGCTGTGAGTGGCAATGTAGGATGGAGAAAAGCACCACGGGTTTGTCAGCATGGGGAGGTAAGGAAACATGCAGAGGCAATGTAGAATAGGTTTCTGATAAGCATCACTGGGTGGTGCGCATTGTAAGGGTTTCTAACAGGCCATTCACTAGTAGGAGTGAGAACAACATCACGCGGTGGTGTGAATCAGAGGCACTGAATTAGGATAGGCAGTGAGTGGCAATGTAGGATGGAGAAAAGCACCATGGGATGGTCATCATGGGGAGGTCAGGACTCAGGCAGTGGCAATGTAGGATCGGTTTCTGAAAACCTTCGCGGGTGGTGAGAATTGTATGGGTTTCTATCAGGCCATTCACTAGTAGGAGTGAGAAAAACATCACGGGATGGTGTGAATCAGATGTTCTGAATTCGGATAGGCAGTGAGTGGCAATGTAGGATGGAGAAAAGGATCAAGGGGTGGTCAGATGGGGAGGTCAGAAAACATGCAGTGGCAAAGTAGGATAGGTTTCTGAAAAACATCGCAGGGTGGGGCGCATTGTAATGGTTTCTAAAAGGTCTTTCACTAGTAGGAGTGAGAAAAACATCACGGGGTCGTGTGAATCAGATGTTCTGAATTATGATAGGCAGTGAGTGCAATGTATGATGGAGAAAAGCACCACGGGGTGGTCAGCATGGAGAGGTCAGGAAATATGATTGGCAAAGTAGGATAGGTTTCTGAAAAACATCGCCGGAAATTGTGCATTGTAAGGCTTTCTAACAGGCCATTCACTAGTAAGACTGAGAAAAACATCACGGGGTGGTGTGAATCGGAGGGGCTGAATTAGGATAGGCAGTGAATGGCAATGAAGAATGGAGAAAAGCACCACAGGGTGGTCAACATGGGGAGGTCAGAAAAGACGTAATGGCAATTTAGGATAGGTTTCTGAAAAACATCACGGGGTGGTGCACATTGTAAGGCTTTCTAACATGCCATTCACAAGTAGGAGTGATAAAACATCACAGCGTGGTGTGAATCGGAGGGCCTGAATTAGGATAGGCTTTGAGTGGCAATGTAGGATGAAGAAAAGCACCACAGGGTGGTCAGCATGGGGAGGTCAGGAAACATGCAATGGCAATATAGGATAGGTTTCTGAAAAACATCGTTGGGTGGTGCGCATTGTAAGGCTTTCTACAAAGCCATTTCCAAGTAGAAGTGAAAAAAACATCACGGGGTGGTGTGAATCGGAGGGCCTGAATTAGGATAGGCAGTGAGTGGCAATGTAGGATGGAGAAAAGCACCACGGGTTGGTGAGCATGGGGAGGTCAGGAAACAAGCAAATGCAATGTAGGATAGGTTTCTGAAAAACATCGCGGGGTTGTGCGCATTGTAAGTGTTTGTAGCAGGCCATTCACTAGTAGGAGTGAGAAAATCATCACGGGGTGGTGTGAATCGGAGGGCCTGAATTAGGATAGGCAGTGAGTGGCAATTTAGGATGGAGAAATGCACCAAGGGGTGGTCAGCCTGCGGAGGTCAGGACCCATGCATTGGTAATGTAGGATAGGTTTATGCAAAACATCGCCGGGTGGTGAGCATTGTAAGGGTTTCTAACATTCCATTCACTAGTAGGAGTGAGAAAAATATCACGGCGTGGTGTGAATCGGAGGGCCTGAATCAGGATAGGCAGTGAGTCGCTATGTAGGATGCAGAAAAGCACCATGGGATGGTCATCATGGGGAGGTCAGGACTCAGGCAGAGGCCATGTAGGATGGGTTTCTGAAAAACTTCGCACGTGGTGAGAATTATATGGGTTTCTAACAGGCCATTCACTAGTAGGAGTGAGAAAAACATCACAGGATGGTGTGAATCAGATGTTCTGAATTAGGATAGGCAGTGAGTGGCAATGTAGAATGGAGAAAAGCACCACAGGGTGGTCAGCATGGGGAGGTCACGAAACATGCAGTGGAAATGTAGGATAGGTTTCTGAAAAAAAAAAAAAAACCGGGTGGTGCGCATTGTAAGTGTTTCTAACAGGCCATTCATCTGTAGGAGTCAGAAAAACATCACGGGGTGGTGTGAATCGGAGCGCCTGATTTAAGATAGGCATTGAGTGGCAATGTAGGATGTAGAAAAGCTCCGCGGGGTGGTTATCATCGGGAGGACAGGAAACATGCAGTGGCAATGTAGGATAGTTTTCTGAAAAACATCGTGGGGTGGTGCGCATTTTAAGGGTTTCTAACAGACCATTCACTAGGAGGAGTGAGAAAAACATCACGGGATGGTGTGAATCAGATGTTCTGAATTATGATAGGCAGTGAGTGCAATGTAGGATGGAGAAAAGCACCACGGGGTGGTCAGCATGGGAGGTCAGGAAACATGCAATTTCAAAGTAGAATATGTTTCTGAAAAACATCGCCGGGTATTGTGCATTGTAAGGTTTTCTAACAGGCCATTCACTAGTAGGAGTGAGAACAACATCACGCCGTGGTGTGAATCAGAGGCACTGAATTAGGATAGGCAGTGAGTGGCAATGTAGGATGGAGAAAAGCACCACGGGGTAGTCATCATGGGGAGGTCAGGAAACATGCAATGGCAATGTAGGATAGGTTTCTGAAAAACATCGCGGGGTGGTGCGCATTGTAAGGCTTTCTAACAAGCCATTCCCAAGTAGAAGTGAAAAACACATCACGGGGTGGTGTGAATCGGATGGCCTGAATGAGGATAGGTAGTGCGTGGCAATGAAGAATGGAGAAAAGCACCACAGGGTGGTCAACATGGGGAGGTCAGGAAACATGCAGTGGTAATTAAGGATAGGTTTCTGAAAAAAAAAGTGGGGTGGTGCGCATTGTAAGGGTTTCTAACAGGCCATTCACTTGTAGGAGTGAGCAAAACATCACGGGGTGTTGTGAATCGGAGGGCCTGAATTAGTATAGGCAGTGAGTGGCAATGTAGGATGGAGAAAAGCACCACAGGGTGGTCAGCATGGGGAGGTCAGGAAACATGCAGTGGCAATGTAGGATAGTTTTCTGAAATACATCACGGGGTGGTGCGCATTGTAAGGTTTTTCTAACAAGCCATTCACTAGTAGGAGTGAGAAAAACATCACGGGGTGGTTTGAATCAGATGTTCTGAATTATGATAGGCAGTGAGTGCAACGTAGGATGGAGAAAAGCACCACGGGGTGGTCAGGATGGGAATGTCAGAAAACATGCAGTGGCAATGCAGGATCGGTTTCTGAAAAACATCGCGGGGTTGGACGCATTGTAAGGGTATGTAACAGGCCATTAACTAGTAGGAGTGAGAAATACATCATTGTGTATTGTGAATCGGAGGGCCTGAATCAAGTGAGACAATGAGTGGCAATGTAGGATGGAGAAAAGCACCATGGGTTCTTGGAAATGGGGAAGTCAGGAACCATGCAATGGCAATGTAGGATAGGTTTCTGAAAAACATCGCGGGGTGGGGTGCATTGTAAGGGTTTCTAACAGGGCATTCCCTAGTAGGAGTGAGAAAAATATAATGGGCTGGTGTGATTCGGAAGGCCTGAATCAGGATAGGCAGTGAGTGGCAATGTAGGATGGAGAAAGGCACCAAGGGGTGCTCACGATGGGGAGGTCAGGAAACATGCAGTGGCAATGTAGGATAGGTTTCTGAAAAACATTGCGGGGTGGTGCTCATTGTAAGGGTTTCTACAAGGCCTTTCACTAGTAGGATTGAGAAAAACATCACGGGGTGGTGTGAATCGCAGGGCCTTAATCAGTATAGGCTGTGAGTGGCAATGTAGGATGGAGAAAAGGACCACGGGGTGGTCAGGATGGGGAGGTTAGAAAACATGCAGTGGCAATGTAGGATATGTTTCTGAAAAACATCGCGGGGTGGTGCGCATTGCAAGGGTTTCTAACAGGCCATTCACTAGTAGAAGTGAGAAAAACATCACAGGGTGGTGTGAATCGGAGGGCCTGAATCAGGATAGGCAGTGAGTGGCAATGTAGGATGGAGAAAAGGATCAAGGGGTGGTCAGATGGGGAGGTCAGAAAACATGCAATGGCAATGTAGGATAGGTTTCTGAAAAACATCGCAGGGTGGGGCGCATTGTAAGGGTTTCTAAAAGGTCTTTCACTAGTAGGAGTGAGAAAAACATCATGGGGTCGTGTGAATCAGATGTTCTGAATTATGATAGGCAGTGAGTGCAATGTAGGATGGAGAAAAGCACCACGGGGTGGTCAGCATGGAGAGGTCAGGAAATATGATTGGCAAAGTAGGATAGGTTTCTGAAAAACATCGCCGGGAATTGCGCATTGTAAGTCTTTCTAACAGGCCATTCACTAGTAGGAGTGAGCAAAACATCACGGGGTGTTGTGAATCGGAGGGCCTGAATTAGGATAGGCAGTGAGTGGCAATGTAGGATGGAGAAAAGCACCACAGGGTGGTCAGCATGGGGAGGTCAGGAAACATGCAGTGGCAATGTAGGATAGTTTTCTGAAATACATCACGGGGTGGTGCGCATTGTAAGGTTTTTCTAACAAGCCATTCACTAGTAGGAGTGAGAAAAACATCACGGGGTGGTTTGAATCAGATGTTCTGTATTAGGATAGACAGTGAGTGGCAATGTAGGGTGGAGAAATGCACCAAGGGGTGGTCAGCATGCGGAGATCAGGAAACATGCATTGGCAATGTAGGATAGGTTTCTGAAAATCATCGCCGAGTGGTGTGCATTGCAAGGCTTTCTAACAGGCCATTCACTAGTAGGAGTGAGAAAAACATCACGGGGTGGTGTGAATAGGAGGGCCTGAATTAGTATAGGCAGTGAGTGGCAACGTAGGATGGAGAAAAGCACCACGGGGTGGTCAGCATGGGGAGGTCAGGAATCATGCAGTGGCAATGTAGGATATGTTTCTGAAAAACATCGCGGGGTGGTGCACATTGTAAGGCTTTCTAACATGCCATTCACAAGTAGGAGTGTGATAAAACATCACAGCGTGGTGTGAATCGGAGGTCCTGAATTAGGATAGGCTTTGAGTTGCAATGTAGGATGAAGAAAAGCACCACAGGGTGGTCAGCATGGGGAGGTCAGGAAACATGCAATGGCAATATAGGATAGGTTTCTGAAAAACATCGTTGGGTGGTGCGCATTTTAAGGCTTTCTACAAAGCCATTCCCAAGTAGAAGTGAAAAAAACATCACGGGGTGGTGTGAATCGGAGGGCCTGAATTAGGATAGGCAGTGAGTGGCAATGTAGGATGGAGAAAAGCACCACGGGTTGGTGAGCATGGGGATGTCAGGAAACAAGCAAATGCAATGTAGGATAGGTTTCTGAAAAACATCGCGGGGTTGTGCGCATTGTAAGTGTTTGTAGCAGGCCATTCACTAGTAGGAGTGAGAAAATCATCACGGGGTGGTGTGAATCGGAGGGCCTGAATTAGGATAGGCAGTGAGTGGCAATTTAGGATGGAGAAATGCACCAAGGGGTGGTCAGCCTGCGGAGGTCAGGACCCATGCATTGGTAATGTAGGATAGGTTTATGCAAAACATCGCCGGGTGGTGAGCATTGTAAGGGTTTCTAACATTCCATTCACTAGTAGGAGTGAGAAAAATAACACGGCGTGGTGTGAATCGGAGGGCCTGAATCAGGATAGGCAGTGAGTCGCTATGTAGGATGGAGAAAGGCACCATGGGATGGTCATCATGGGGAGGTCAGGACTCAGGCAGTGGCAATGTAGGATAGGTTTCTGAAAAACTTCGCACGTGGTGAGAATTATATGGGTTTCTAACAGTCCATTCACTAGTAGGAGTGAGAAAAACATCACAGGATGGTGTGAATCAGGTGTTCTGAATTAGGATAGGCAGTGAGTGGCAATGTAGGATGGAGAAAAGCACCACAGGGTGGTCAGCATGGGGAGGTCACGAAACATGCAGTGGAAATGTAGGATAGGTTTCTGAAAAAAAAAAAAAAAAAAAAAAAAAAACCGGGTGGTGCGCATTGTAAGTGTTTCTAACAGGCCATTCATCTGTAGGAGTCAGAAAAACATCACGGGGTGGTGTGAATCGGAGCGCCTGATTTAAGATAGGCATTGAGTGGCAATGTAGGATGTAGAAAAGCTCCGCGGGGTGGTTATCATTGGGAGGACAGGAAACATGCAGTGGCAATGTAGGATAGTTTTCTGAAAAACATCGTGTGGTGGTGCGCATTTTAAGGGTTTCTAACAGACCATTCACTAGGAGGAGTGAGAAAAACATCACGGGATGGTGTGAATCAGATGTTCTGAATTATGATTGGCAGTGAGTGCAATGTAGGATGGAGAAAAGCACCACGGGGTTGTCAGCATGGGGAGGTCAGGAAACATGCATTTTCAAAGTAGAATATGTTTCTGAAAAACATCGCCGGGTATTGTGCACTATAAGGTTTTCTAACAGGCCATTCACTAGTAGGAGTGAGAAAAACATCGCGGGGTGGTGTCAATAGGTGGGCCTGAATTAGGATAGGCAGTGAGTGGCAAAGTAAAATGGAGAAAAGCACCACGGGGTGGTCAGGATGTGGAGGTCAGGAAACATGCAGTGGCAATGTAGGATAGGTTTCTTAAAAACATTGCGGGGTGGTGCTCATTATAAGGGTTTCTAAAAGGCCTTTCACAAGTAGGAGTGAGAAAAACATCACCAGGTGGTGTGAATCGCAGAGCCTGAATCAGTATAGGCCATGAATGGCAATGTTGGATGGAGAAAAGCACCACGGGGTGGTCAGGATTGGGAGGTCAGGAAACATGCAGTGGCAAGGTAGGATAGATTTCTGAAAATCATCTCGGCGTAGTGCGCATGGTAAGGGTTTCTAACAGACCATTTACTAGTAGGAGTGAGAAATACATCATGGTGTGGTGTGAATTGGAGGGCCTGAATCAAGTTAGACAGTGAGTGTCAATGTAGGATGGAGAAAAGCACCACGGGTTTGTGAGCATGGGGATGTCAGGAAACATGCATTGGCAATGTATGATAGGTTTCTGAAAAACGTCGCGGGGTTGTTCGCATGGTAAGGGTTTGTAGAAGGATATTCACTAGTAGGAGAGAGAAAAACATCACGTGGTGGTGTGAATCGGAGGTGCTGAATTAGGATAGGCAGTGGGTGGCAATGAAGAATGGAGAAAAGCACCACGGGGTGGTCAACATGGGGAGGTCAGGAAACATGTAATGGCAATGCAGGATAGGTTTCTGAAAAACAGCACGGGGTGGTGCACATTGCAAGGCTTTCTAACAAGCCATTCACAAGTAGGAGTGAAAAAAACATCACAGGGGGGTGTGAATTGGAGGGTCTGAATTAGGATAGGCTGTGAGTGGCAATGTAGGATGGAGAAAAGCACCACGGGTTTGTCAGCATGGGGAGGTAAGGAAACATGCAGAGGCAATGTAGAATAGGTTTCTGATAAGCATCACTGGGTGGTGCGCATTGTAAGGGTTTCTAACAGGCCATTCACTAGTAGGAGTGAGAACAACATCACGCGGTGGTGTGAATCAGAGGCACTGAATTAGGATAGGCAGTGAGTGGCAATGTAGGATGGAGAAAAGCACCATGGGATGGTCATCATGGGGAGGTCAGGACTCAGGCAGTGGCAATGTAGGATCGGTTTCTGAAAACCTTCGCGGGTGGTGAGAATTGTATGGGTTTCTATCAGGCCATTCACTAGTAGGAGTGAGAAAAACATCACGGGATGGTGTGAATCAGATGTTCTGAATTCGGATAGGCAGTGAGTGGCAATGTAGGATGGAGAAAAGCACCACGGGGTGGTCAGCATGGGGAGGTCAGGAAATATGATTGGCAAAGTAGGATAGGTTTCTGAAAAACATCGCCGGGAATTGTGCATTGTAAGGCTTTCTAACAGGCCATTCACTAGTAGGAATGAGAAAAACATCAAGGGGTGGTGTGAATCGGAGGGGCTGAATTAGGATAGGCAGTGAATGGCAACGAAGAATGGAGAAAAGCACCACGGGGTGGTCAACATGGGGAGGTCAGGAAACATGTAACAGCAATTTTGGATAGGTTTCTTAAAAACATCGCGGTGTGGTGCGCATTGTAAGGCTTTCTAACAAGCGATTCACAAGTAGGAGTGTAAAAACATCAGAAGGTGGTGTGAACCAGAGGGCCTGAATTAGGATAGGCTGTGAGTGGCAATGTAGGATGGAGAAAAGCACCACAGGGTGGTCAACATGTGGAGGTCAGGAAACATGTAATGACAATTTAGGATAGGTTTCTTAAAAACATCGCGGTGTGGTGCGCATTGTAAGGCTTTCTAACAAGCCATTCACAAGTAGGAGTGAAAAAACATCAGAAGGTGGTGTGAACCGGAGGGCCTGAATTAGGATAGGCTGTGAGTGGCAATGTAGGATAGAGAAGAGCACCACAGGGTGGTCAGCATGGGGAGGTTAGGAAACATGCAATGGCAATGTAGGATAGGTTTCTGAAAAACATCGCGGCGTGGTGCGCATTGTAAGGCTTTCTAACAAGCCATTCCCAAGTAGAAGTGAAAAACACATCACGGGGTGGTGTGAATCGGACGGCCTGAATTAGGATAGGCAGTGCGTGGCAATGAAGAATGGAGAAAAGCACCACAGGCTGGTCAACATGGGGAGGTCAGTAAACATGCAGTGGTAATTGAGGATAGGTTTCTGAAAAAAAAAAGTGGGGTGGTGCGCATTGTAAGGGTTTCTAACAGGCCATTCACTTGTAGGAGTGAGCAAAACATCACGGGGTGTTGTGAATCGGAGGGCCTGAATTAGAATAGGCAGTGAGTGGCAATGTAGGATGGAGAAAAGCACCACAGGGTGGTCAGCATGGGGAGGTCAGGAAACATGCAGTGGCAATGTAGGATAGTTTTCTGAAATACATCACGGGGTGGTGCGCATTGTAAGGTTTTTCTAACAAGCCATTCACTAGTAGGAGTGAGAAAAACATCACGGGGTGGTTTGAATCAGATGTTCTGTATTAGGATAGACAGTGAGTGGCAATGTAGGGTGGAGAAATGCACCAAGGGGTGGTCAGCATGCGGAGGTCAGGAAACATGCATTGGCAATGTAGGATAGGTTTCTGAAAAACATCGCCGGGAATTGCGCATTGTAAGGCTTTCTAACAGGCCATTCACTAGTAGGAGTGAGAAAAACATCACGGGGTGGTGTGAATAGGAGGGCCTGAATAAGGATAGGCAGTGAGTGGCAACGTAGGATGGAGAAAAGCACCACGGGGTGGTCAGCATGGGGAGGTCAGGAATCATGCAGTGGCAATGTAGGATATGTTTCTGAAAAACATCGCGGGGTTGGACACATTGTAAGGGTATGTAACAGGCCATTAACTAGTAGGAGTGAGAAATACATCATTGTGTATTGTGAATCGGAGGGCCTGAATCAAGTGAGACAATGAGTGGCAATGTAGGATGGAGAAAAGCACCATGGGTTCTTGGAAATGGGGAAGTCAGGAAACATGCAATGGCAATGTAGGATAGGTTTCTGAAAAACATCGCGGGGTGGGGTGCATTGTAAGGGTTTCTAACAGGGCATTCCCTAGTAGGAGTGAGAAAAATATAATGGGCTGGTGTGATTCGGAGGGCCTGAATCAGGATAGGCAGTGAGTGGCAATGTAGGATGGAGAAAGGCACCAAGGGGTGCTCACGATGGGGAGGTCAGGAAACATGCAGTGGCAATGTAGGATAGGTTTCTGAAAAACATTGCGGGGTGGTGATCATTGTAAGGGTTTCTACAAGGCCTTTCACTAGTAGGATTGAGAAAAACATCACGGGGTGGTGTGAATCGCAGGGACTGAATCAGTATAGGCCGTGAGTGGCAATGTAGGATGGAGAAAAGGACCACGGGGTGGTCAGGATGGGGAGGTCAGAAAACATGCAGTGGCATTGTAGGATATGTTTCTGAAAAACATCGCGGGGTGGTGCGCATTGTAAGTGTTTCTAACAGGCCATTCACTAGTAGAAGTGAGAAAAACATCACAGGGTGGTGTGAATCGGAGGGCCTGAATCAGGATAGGCAGTGAGTGGCAATGTAGGATGGAGAAAAGGATCAAGGGGTGGTCAGATGGGGAGGTCAGAAAACATGCATTGGCAATGTAGGATAGGTTTCTGAAAAACATCGCAGGGTGGGGCGCATTGTAAGGGTTTCTAAAAGGTCTTTCACTAGTAGGAGTGAGAAAAACATCATGGGGTCGTGTGAATCAGATGTTCTGAATTATGATAGGCAGTGAGTGCAATGTAGGATGGAGAAAAGCACCACGGGGTGGTCAGCATGGGAGGTCAGGAAATATGATTGGCAAAGTAGGATAGGTTTCTGAAAAACATCGCCGGGAATTGCGCATTGTAAGGCTTTCTAACAGGCCATTCACTAGTAGGAGTGAGAAAAACATCACGGGGTGGTGTGAATCGGAGGGGCTGAATTAGGATAGGCAGTGAATGGCAATGAAGAATGGAGAAAAGCACCACGGGGTGGTCAACATGGGGAGGTCAGAAAAGATGTAATGGCAATTTAGGATAGGTTTCTGAAAAACATCACGGGGTGGTGCACATTGTAAGGCTTTCTAACATGCCATTCACAAGTAGGAGTGATAAAACATCACAGCGTGGTGTGAATCGGAGGGCCTGAATTAGGATAGGCTTTGAGTGGCAATGTAGGATGAAGAAAAGCACCACAGGGTGGTCAGCATGGGGAGGTCAGGAAACATGCAATGGCAATATAGGATAGGTTTCTGAAAAACATCGTTGGGTGGTGCGCATTGTAAGGCTTTCTACAAAGCCATTCCCAAGTAGAAGTGAAAAAAACATCACGGGGTGGTGTGAATCGGAGGGCCTGAATTAGGATAGGCAGTGAGTTGCAATGTAGGATGGAGAAAAGCACCACGGGTTGGTGAGCATGGGGATGTCAGGAAACAAGCAAATACAATGTAGGATAGGTTTCTGAAAAACATCGCGGGGTTGTGCGCATTGTAAGTGTTTGTAGCAGGCCATTCACTAGTAGGAGTGAGAAAATCATCACGGGGTGGTGTGAATCGGAGGGCCTGAATTAGGATAGGCAGTGAGTGGCAATTTAGGATGGAGAAATGCACCAAGGGGTGGTCAGCCTGCGGAGGTCAGGACCCATGCATTGGTAATGTAGGATAGGTTTATGCAAAACATCGCCGGGTGGTGAGCATTGTAAGGGTTTCTAACATTCCATTCACTAGTAGGAGTGAGAAAAATATCACGGCGTGGTGTGAATCGGAGGGCCTGAATCAGGATAGGCAGTGAGTCGCTATGTAGGATGGAGAAAAGCACCATGGGATGGTCATCACGGGGAGGTCAGGACTCAGGCAGTGGCAATGTAGGATAGGTTTCTGAAAAACTTCGCACGTGGTGAGAATTATATGGGTTTCTAACAGGCCATTCACTATTAGGAGTGAGAAAAACATCACAGGATGGTGTGAATCAGATGTTCTGAATTAGGATAGGCAGTGAGTGGCAATGTAGGATGGAGAAAAGCACCACAGGGTGGTCAGCATCGGGAGGTCACGAAACATGCAGTGGCAATGTAGGATAGGTTTCTGAAAAAAAAAAAAACCGGGTGGTGCGCATTGTAAGTGTTTCTAACAGGCCATTCATCTGTAGGAGTCAGAAAAACATCACGGGGTGGTGTGAATCGGAGCGCCTGATTTAAGATAGGCATTGAGTGACAATGTAGGATGTAGAAAAGCTCCGCGGGGTGGTTATCATCGGGAGGACAGGAAACATGCAGTGGCAATGTAGGATAGTTTTCTGAAAAACATCGTGGGGTGGTGCGCATTTTAAGGGTTTCTAACAGACCATTCACTAGGAGGAGTGAGAAAAACATCACGGGATGGTGTGAATCAGATGTTCTGAATTATGATAGGCAGTGAGTGCAATGTAGGATGGAGAAAAGCACCACGGGGTGGTCAGCATGGGGAGGTCAGGAAACATGCATTTTTAAAGTAGAATATGTTTCTGAAAAACATCGCCGGGTATTGTGCATTGTAAGGTTTTCTAACAGGCCATTCACTAGTAGGAATGAGAAAAACATCACGGGGTGGTGTCAATAGGAGGGCCTGAATTAGGATAGGCAGTGAGTGGCAAAGTAAAATGGAGAAAAGCACCACGGGGTGGTCAGGATGTGGAGGTCAGGAAACATGCAGTGGCAATGTAGGATAGGTTTCTTAAAAACATTGCGGGGTGGTGCTCATTATAAGGGTTTCTAAAAGGCCTTTCACTAGTAGGAGTGAGAAAAACATCACCAGGTGGTGTGAATCGCAGAGCCTGAATCAGTATAGGCCATGAATGGCAATGTTGGATGGAGAAAAGCACCACGGGGTGGTCAGGATTGGGAGGTCAGGAAACATGCAGTGGCAATGTAGGATAGATTTCTGAAAAACATCTCGGCGTAGTGCGCATGGTAAGGGTTTCTAACAGACCATTTACTAGTAGGAGTGAGAAATACATCATGGTGTGGTGTGAATTGGAGGGCCTGAATCAAGTTAGACAGTGAGTGTCAATGTAGGATGGAGAAAAGCACCACGGGTTTGTGAGCATGGGGAGGTCAGGAAACATGCATTGGCAATGTATGATAGGTTTCTGAAAAACGTCGCGGGGTTGTTCGCATTGTAAGGGTTTGTAGAAGGCCATTCACTAGTAGGAGAGAGAAAAACATCACGTGGTGGTGTGAATCGGAGGTGCGGAATTAGGATAGGCAGTGGGTGGCAATGAAGAATGGAGAAAAGCACCAGGGGTGGTCATCATGGGGAGGTCAGGAAACATGTAATGGCAATGCAGGATAGGTTTCTGAAAAACAGCACGGGGTGGTGCACATTGCAAGGCTTTCTAACAAGCCATTCACAAGTAGGAGTGAAAAAAACATCACAGGGGGGTGTGAATCGGAGGGTCTGAATTAGGATAGGCTGTGAGTGGCAATGTAGGATGGAGAAAAGCACCACGGGTTTGTCAGCATGGGGAGGTAATGAAACATGCAGAGGCAATGTAGAATAGGTTTCTGATAAGCATCACTGGGTGGTGCGCATTGTAAGGGTTTCTAACAGGCCATTCACTAGTAGGAGTGAGAACAACATCACGCGGTGGTGTGAATCAGAGGCACTGAATTAGGATAGGCAGTGAGTGGCAATGTAGGATGGAGAAAAGCACCATGGGATGGTCATCATGGGGAGGTCAGTACTCAGGCAGAGGCAATGTAGGATAGGTTTCTGAAAAACTTCGCGGGTGGTGAGAATTGTATGGGTTTCTATCAGGCCATGCACTAGTAGGAGTGAGAAAAACATCACGGGATGGTGTGAATCAGATGTTCTGAATTATGATAGGCAGTGAGTGGCAATGTAGGATGGAGAAAAGCACCACGGGGTGGTCAGCATGGGGAGGTCAGGAAATATGATTGGCAAAGTAGGATAGGTTTCTGAAAAACATCGCCGGGAATTGTGCATTGTAAGGATTCCTAACAGGCCATTCACTAGTAGGAATGAGAAAAACATCAAGGGGTGGTGTGAATCGGAGGCGCTGAATTAGGATAGGCAGTGAATGGCAACGAAGAATGGAGAAAAGCACCACGGGGTGGTCAACATGGGGAGGTCAGGAAACATGTAACAGCAATTTTGGATAGGTTTCTTAAAAACATCGCGGTGTGGTGCGCATTGTAAGGCTTTCTAACAAGCCATTCACAAGTAGGAGTGAAAAAACATCAGAAGGTGGTGTGAACCGGAGGGCCTGAATTAGGATAGGCTGTGAGTGGCAATGTAGGATGGAGAAAAGCACCACAGGGTGGTCAACATGTGGAGGTCAGGAAACATGTAATGACAATTTAGGATAGGTTTCTTAAAAACATCGCGGTGTGGTGCGCATTGTAAGGCTTTCTAACAAGCCATTCACAAGTAGGAGTGAAAAAACATCAGAAGGTGGTGTGAACCGGAGGGCCTGAATTACGATAGGCTGTGAGTGGCAATGTAGGATGGAGAAAAGCACCACAGGGTGGTCAGCATGGGGAGGTCAGGAAACATGCAATGGCAATGTAGGATAGGTTTCTGAAAAACATCGCGGGGTGGTGCGCATTGTAAGGCTTTCTAACAAGCCATTCCCAAGTAGAAGTGAAAAACACATCACGGGGTGGTGTGAATCGGACGGCCTGAATTAGGATAGGCAGTGCGTGGCAATGAAGAATGGAGAAAAGCACCACAGGGTGGTCAACATGGGGAGGTCAGGAAACATGCAGTGGTAATTGAGGATAGGTTTCTGAAAAAAAAAAGTGGGGTGGTGCGCATTGTAAGGGTTTCTAACAGGCCATTCACTTGTAGGAGTGAGCAAAACATCACGGGTGTTGTGAATCGGAGGGCCTGAATTAGGATAGGCAGTGAGTGGCAATGTAGGATGGAGAAAAGCACCACAGGGTGGTCAGCATGGGGAGGTCAGGAAACATGCAGTGGCAATGTAGGATAGTTTTCTGAAATACATCACGGGGTGGTGCGCACTGTATGGTTTTTCTAAAAAGCCATTCACTAGTAGGAGTGAGAAAAACATCACGGGGTGGTTTGAATCAGATGTTCTGTATTAGGATAGACAGTGAGTGGCAATGTAGGGTGGAGAAATGCACCAAGGGGTGGTCAGCATGCGGAGGTCAGGAAACATGCATTGGCAATGTAGGATAGGTTTCTGAAAAACATCGCCGAGTGGTGTGCATTGCAAGGCTTTCTAAAAGGCCATTCACTAGTAGGAGTGAGAAAAACATCACGGGGTGGTGTGAATAGGAGGGCCTGAATTAGGATAGGCAGTGAGTGGCAACGTAGGATGGAGAAAAGCACCACGGGGTGGTCAGCATGGGGAGGTCAGGAATCATGCAGTGGCAATGTAGGATATGTTTCTGAAAAACATCGCGGGGTGGTGCGCATGGTAAGGGTTTGTAGCATGCCTTTCCCTAGTAGGAGTGAGAAAAACATCACGGGGATTTGTGAATCGCAGGGCCTGAGTCAGGATAGGCCGTGGGTTGCAATGTAGTAGGGAGAAAAGCACCACGGGGTGGTCAGGATGGGAATGTCAGAAAACTTGCAGTGGGAATGTAGGATCGGTTTCTGAAAAACATCGCGGGGTTGGAAGCATTGTAAGGGTATGTAACAGGCCATTAACTAGTAGGAGTGAGAAATACATCATTGTGTATTGTGAATCGGAGGGCCTGAATCAAGTGAGACAATGAGTGGCAATGTAGGATGGAGAAAAGCACCATGGGTTCTTGGAAATGGGGAAGTCAGGAAACATGCAATGGCAATGTAGGATAGGTTTCTGAAAAACATCGCGGGGTGGGGTGCATTGTAAGGGTTTCTAACAGGGCATTCCCTAGTAGGAGTGAGAAAAATATAATGGGCTGGTGTGATTCGGAGGGCCTGAATCAGGATAGGCAGTGAGTGGCAATGTAGGATGGAGAAAGGCACCAAGGGGTGCTCACGATGGGGAGGTCAGGAAACATGCAGTGGCAATGTAGGATAGGTTTCTGAAAAACATTGCGGGGTGGTGATCATTGTAAGGGTTTCTACAAGGCCTTTCACTAGTAGGATTGAGAAAAACATCACGGGGTGGTGTGAATCGCAGGGACTGAATCAGTATAGGCCGTGAGTGGCAATGTAGGATGGAGAAAAGGACCACGGGGTGGTCAGGATGGGGAGGTCAGAAAACATGCAGTGGCATTGTAGGATATGTTTCTGAAAAACATCGCGGGGTGGTGCGCATTGTAAGTGTTTCTAACAGGCCATTCACTAGTAGAAGTGAGAAAAACATCACAGGGTGGTGTGAATCGGAGGGCCTGAATCAGGATAGGCAGTGAGTGGCAATGTAGGATGGAGAAAAGGATCAAGGGGTGGTCAGATGGGGAGGTCAGAAAACATGCATTGGCAATGTAGGATAGGTTTCTGAAAAACATCGCAGGGTGGGGCGCATTGTAAGGGTTTCTAAAAGGTCTTTCACTAGTAGGAGTGAGAAAAACATCATGGGGTCGTGTGAATCAGATGTTCTGAATTATGATAGGCAGTGAGTGCAATGTAGGATGGAGAAAAGCACCACGGGGTGGTCAGCATGGGAGGTCAGGAAATATGATTGGCAAAGTAGGATAGGTTTCTGAAAAACATCGCCGGGAATTGCGCATTGTAAGGATTTCTAACAGGCCATTCACTAGTAGGAGTGAGAAAAACATCACGGGGTGGTGTGAATCGGAGGGGCTGAATTAGGATAGGCAGTGAATGGCAATGAAGAATGGAGAAAAGCACCACGGGGTGGTCAACATGGGGAGGTCAGAAAAGATGTAATGGCAATTTAGGATAGGTTTCTGAAAAACATCACGGGGTGGTGCACATTGTAAGGCTTTCTAACATGCCATTCACAAGTAGGAGTGATAAAACATCACAGCGTGGTGTGAATCGGAGTGCCTGAATTAGGATAGGCTTTGAGTGGCAATGTAGGATGAAGAAAAGCACCACAGGGTGGTCAGCATGGGGAGGTCAGGAAACATGCAATGGCAATATAGGATAGGTTTCTGAAAAACATCGTTGGGTGGTGCGCATTGTAAGGCTTTCTACAAAGCCATTCCCAAGTAGAAGTGAAAAAAACATCACGGGGTGGTGTGAATCGGAGGGCCTGAATTAGGATAGGCAGTGAGTGGCAATGTAGGATGGAGAAAAGCACCACGGGTTGGTGAGCATGGGGATGTCAGGAAACAAGCAAATGCAATGTAGGATAGGTTTCTGAAAAACATCGCGGGGTTGTGCGCATTGTAAGTGTTTGTAGCAGGCCATTCACTAGTAGGAGTGAGAAAATCATCACGGGGTGGTGTGAATCGGAGGGCCTGAATTAGGATAGGCAGTGAGTGGCAATTTAGGATGGAGAAATGCACCAAGGGGTGGTCAGCCTGCGGAGGTCAGGACCCATGCATTGGTAATGTAGGATAGGTTTATGCAAAACATCGCCGGGTGGTGAGCATTGTAAGGGTTTCTAACATTCCATTCACTAGTAGGAGTGAGAAAAATATCACGGCGTGGTGTGAATCAGAGGGCCTGAATCAGGATAGGCAGTGAGTCGCTATGTAGGATGGAGAAAAGCACCATGGGATGGTCATCACGGGGAGGTCAGGACTCAGGCAGTGGCAATGTAGGATAGGTTTCTGAAAAACTTCGCACGTGGTGAGAATTATATGGGTTTCTAACAGGCCATTCACTAGTAGGAGTGAGAAAAACATCACAGGATGGTGTGAATCAGATGTTCTGAATTAGGATAGGCAGTGAGTGGCAATGTAGGATGGAGAAAAGCACCACAGGGTGGTCAGCATCGGGAGGTCACGAAACATGCAGTGGCAATGTAGGATAGGTTTCTGAAAAAAAAAAAAAAACGGGTGGTGCGCATTGTAAGTGTTTCTAACAGGCCATTCATCTGTAGGAGTCAGAAAAACATCACGGGGTGGTGTGAATCGGAGCGCCTGATTTAAGATAGGCATTGAGTGACAATGTAGGATGTAGAAAAGCTCCACGGGGTGGTTATCATCGGGAGGACAGGAAACATGCAGTGGCAATGTAAGATAGTTTTCTGAAAAACATCGTGGGGTGGTGCGCATTTTAAGGGTTTCTAACAGACCATTCACTAGGAGGAGTGAGAAAAACATCACGGGATGGTGTGAATCAGATGTTCTGAATTATGATAGGCAGTGAGTGCAATGTAGGATGGAGAAAAGCACCACGGGGTGGTCAGCATGGGGAGGTCAGGAAACATGCATTTTCAAAGTAGAATATGTTTCTGAAAAACATCGCCGGGTATTGTGCATTGTAAGGTTTTCTAACAGGCCATTCACTAGTAGGAATGAGAAAAACATCACGGGGTGGTGTCAATAGGAGGGTCTGAATTAGGATAGGCAGTGAGTGGCAAAGTAAAATGGAGAAAAGCACCACGGGGTGGTCAGGATGTGGAGGTCAGGAAACATGCAGTGGCAATGTAGGATAGGTTTCTTAAAAACATTGCGGGGTGGTGCTCATTATAAGGGTTTCTAAAAGGCCTTTCACTAGTAGGAGTGAGAAAAACATCACCAGGTGGTGTGAATCGCAGAGCCTGAATCAGTATAGGCCATGAATGGCAATGTTGGATGGAGAAAAGCACCACGGGGTGGTCAGGATTGGGAGGTCAGGAAACATGCAGTGGCAATGTAGGATAGATTTCTGAAAAACATCTCGGCGTAGTGCGCATGGTAAGGGTTTCTAACAGACCATTTACTAGTAGGAGTGAGAAATACATCATGGTGTGGTGTGAATTGGAAGGCCTGAATCAAGTTAGACAGTGAGTGTCAATGTAGGATGGAGAAAAGCACCACGGGTTTGTGAGCATGGGGAGGTCAGGAAACATGCATTGGCAATGTATGATAGGTTTCTGAAAAACGTCGCGGGGTTGTTCGCATTGTAAGGGTTTGTAGAAGGCCATTCACTAGTAGGAGAGAGAAAAACATCACGTGGTGGTGTGAATCGGAGGTGCGGAATTAGGATAGGCAGTGGGTGGCAATGAAGAATGGAGAAAAGCACCAGGGGTGGTAATCATGGGGAGGTCAGGAAACATGTAATGGCAATGCAGGATAGGTTTCTGAAAAACAGCACTGGGTGGTGCACATTGCAAGGCTTTCTAACAAGCCATTCACAAGTAGGAGTGAAAAAAACATCACAGGGGGGTGTGAATCGGAGGGTCTGAATTAGGATAGGCTGTGAGTGGCAATGTAGGATGGAGAAAAGCACCACGGGTTTGTCAGCATGGGGAGGTAAGGAAACATGCAGAGGCAATGTAGAATAGGTTTCTGATAAGCATCACTGGGTGGTGCGCATTGTAAGGGTTTCTAACAGGCCATTCACTAGTAGGAGTGAGAACAACATCATGCCGTGGTGTGAATCAGAGGCACTGAATTAGGATAGGCAGTGAGTGGCAATGTAGGATGGAGAAAAGCACCATGGGATGGTCATCATGGGGAGGTCAGTACTCAGGCAGAGGCAATGTAGGATAGGTTTCTGAAAAACTTCACGGGTGGTGAGAATTGTATGGGTTTCTATCAGGCCATTCACTAGTAGGAGTGAGAAAAACATCACGGGATGGTGTGAATCAGATGTTCTGAATTCGGATAGGCAGTGAGTGGCAATGTAGGATGGAGAAAAGCACCACGGGGTGGTCAGCATGGGGAGGTCAGGAAATATGATTGGCAAAGTAGGATAGGTTTCTGAAAAACATCGCCAGGAATTGTGCATTGTAAGGCTTCCTAACAGGCCATTCACTAGTAGGAATGAGAAAAACATCAAGGGGTGGTGTGAATCGGAGGCGCTGAATTAGGATAGGCAGTGAATGGCAACGAAGAATGGAGAAAAGCACCACGGGGTGGTCAACATGTGGAGGTCAGGAAACATGTAATGACAATTTAGGATAGGTTTCTTAAAAACATCGCGGTGTGGTGCGCATTGTAAGGCTTTCTAACAAGCCATTCACAAGTAGGAGTGAAAAAACATCAGAAGGTGGTGTGAACCGGAGGGCCTGAATTACGATAGGCTGTGAGTGGCAATGTAGGATGGAGAAAAGCACCACAGGGTGGTCAGCATGGGGAGGTCAGGAAACATGCAATGGCAATGTAGGATAGGTTTCTGAAAAACATCGCGGGGTGGTGCGCATTGTAAGGCTTTCTAACAAGCCATTCCCAAGTAGAAGTGAAAAACACATCACGGGGTGGTGTGAATCGGACGGCCTGAATTAGGATAGGCAGTGCGTGGCAATCAAGAATGGAGAAAAGCACCACAGGGTGGTCAACATGGGGAGGTCAGGAAACATGCAGTGGTAATTGAGGATAGGTTTCTGCAAAAAAAAAGTGGGGTGGTGCGCATTGTAAGGGTTTCTAACAGGCCATTCACTTGTAGGAGTGAGCAAAACATCACGGGGTGTTGTGAATCAGATGTTCTGTATTAGGATAGACAGTGAGTGGCAATGTAGGGTGGAGAAATGCACCAAGGGGTGGTCAGCATGCGGAGGTCAGGAAACATGCATTGGCAATGTAGGATAGGTTTCTGAAAAACATCGCCGAGTGGTGTGCATTGCAAGGCTTTCTAACAGGCCATTCACTAGTAGGAGTGAGAAAAACATCACGGGGTGGTGTGAATAGGAGGGCCTGAATTAGGATAGGCAGTGAGTGGCAACGTAGGATGGAGAAAAGCACCACGGGGTGGTCAGCATGGGGAGGTCAGGAATCATGCAGTGGCAATGTAGGATATGTTTCTGAAAAACATCGCGGGGTGGTGCGCATGGTAAGGGTTCGTAGAATGCCTTTCCCTAGTAGGAGTGAGAAAAACATCACGGGGAGTTGTGAATCGCAGGGCCTGAGTCAGGATAGGCCGTGGGTTGCAATGTAGTAGGGAGAAAAGCACCACGGGGTGGTCAGGATGGGAATGTCAGAAAACATGCAGTGGCAATGCAGGATCGGTTTCTGAAAAACATCGCGGGGTTGGACACATTGTAAGGGTATGTAACAGGCCATTAACTAGTAGGAGTGAGAAATACATCATTGTGTATTGTGAATCGGAGGGCCTGAATCAAGTGAGACAATGAGTGGCAATGTAGGATGGAGAAAAGCACCATGGGTTCTTGGAAATGGGGAAGTCAGGAAACATGCAATGGCAATGTAGGATAGGTTTCTGAAAAACATCGCGGGGTGGGGTGCATTGTAAGGGTTTCTAACAGGGCATTCCCTAGTAGGAGTGAGAAATATATAATGGGCTGGTGTGATTCGGAGGGCCTGAATCAGGATAGGCAGTGAGTGGCAATGTAGGATGGAGAAAGGCACCAAGGGGTGCTCATGATAGGGAGGTCAGGAAACATGCAGTGGCAATGTAGGATAGGTTTCTGAAAAACATTGTGGGGTGGTGCTCATTGTAAGGGTTTCTACAAGGCCTTTCACTAGTAGGATTGAGAAAAACATCACGGGGTGGTGTGAATCGCAGGGACTGAATCAGTATAGGCCGTGAGTGGCAATGTAGGATGGAGAAAAGGACCACGGGGTGGTCAGGATGGGGAGGTCAGAAAACATGCAGTGGCAATGTAGGATATGTTTCTGAAAAACATCGCGGGGTGGTGCGCATTGTAAGTGTTTCTAACAGGCCATTCACTAGTAGAAGTGAGAAAAACATCACAGGGTGGTGTGAATCGGAGGGCCTGAATCAGGATAGGCAGTGAGTGGCAATGTAGGATGGAGAAAAGGATCAAGGGGTGGTCAGATGGGGAGGTCAGAAAACATGCATTGGCAATGTAGGATAGGTTTCTGAAAAACATCGCAGGGTGGGGCGCATTGTAAGGGTTTCTAAAAGGTCTTTCACTAGTAGGAGTGAGAAAAACATCATGGGGTCGTGTGAATCAGATGTTCTGAATTATGATAGGCAGTGAGTGCAATGTAGGATGGAGAAAAGCACCACGGGGTGGTCAGCATGGGAGGTCAGGAAATATGATTGGCAAAGTAGGATAGGTTTCTGAAAAACATCGCCGGGAATTGCGCATTGTAAGGCTTTCTAACAGGCCATTCACTAGTAGGAGTGAGAAAAACATCACGGGGTGGTGTGAATCGGAGGGGCTGAATTAGGATAGGCAGTGAATGGCAATGAAGAATGGAGAAAAGCACCACGGGGTGGTCAACATGGGGAGGTCAGAAAAGATGTAATGGCAATTTAGGATAGGTTTCTGAAAAACATCACGGGGTGGTGCACATTGTAAGGCTTTCTAACATGCCATTCACAAGTAGGAGTGATAAAACATCACAGCGTGGTGTGAATCGGAGTGCCTGAATTAGGATAGGCTTTGAGTGGCAATGTAGGATGAAGAAAAGCACCACAGGGTGGTCAGCATGGGGAGGTCAGGAAACATGCAATGGCAATATAGGATAGGTTTCTGAAAAACATCGTTGGGTGGTGCGCATTGTAAGGCTTTCTACAAAGCCATTCCCAAGTAGAAGTGAAAAAAACATCACGGGGTGGTGTGAATCGGAGGGCCTGAATTAGGATAGGCAGTGAGTGGCAATGTAGGATGGAGAAAAGCACCACGGGTTGGTGAGCATGGGGATGTCAGGAAACAAGCAAATGCAATGTAGGATAGGTTTCTGAAAAACATCGCGGGGTTGTGCGCATTGTAAGTGTTTGTAGCAGGCCATTCACTAGTAGGAGTGAGAAAATCATCACGGGGTGGTGTGAATCGGAGGGCCTGAATTAGGATAGGCAGTGAGTGGCAATTTAGGATGGAGAAATGCACCAAGGGGTGGTCAGCCTGCGGAGGTCAGGACCCATGCATTGGTAATGTAGGATAGGTTTATGCAAAACATCGCCGGGTGGTGAGCATTGTAAGGGTTTCTAACATTCCATTCACTAGTAGGAGTGAGAAAAATATCACGGCGTGGTGTGAATCAGAGGGCCTGAATCAGGATAGGCAGTGAGTCGCTATGTAGGATGGAGAAAAGCACCATGGGATGGTCATCACGGGGAGGTCAGGACTCAGGCAGTGGCAATGTAGGATAGGTTTCTGAAAAACTTCGCACGTGGTGAGAATTATATGGGTTTCTAACAGGCCATTCACTAGTAGGAGTGAGAAAAACATCACAGGATGGTGTGAATCAGATGTTCTGAATTAGGATAGGCAGTGAGTGGCAATGTAGGATGGAGAAAAGCACCACAGGGTGGTCAGCATCGGGATGTCACGAAACATGCAGTGGCAATGTAGGATAGGTTTCTGAAAAAAAAAAAAAACAGGGTGGTGCGCATTGTAAGTGTTTCTAACAGGCCATTCATCTGTAGGAGTCAGAAAAACATCACGGGGTGGTGTGAATCGGAGCGCCTGATTTAAGATAGGCATTGAGTGACAATGTAGGATGTAGAAAAGCTCCACGGGGTGGTTATCATCGGGAGGACAGGAAACATGCAGTGGCAATGTAAGATAGTTTTCTGAAAAACATCGTGGGGTGGTGCGCATTTTAAGGGTTTCTAACAGACCATTCACTAGGAGGAGTGAGAAAAACATCACGGGATGGTGTGAATCAGATGTTCTGAATTATGATAGGCAGTGAGTGCAATGTAGGATGGAGAAAAGCACCACGGGGTGGTCAGCATGGGGAGGTCAGGAAACATGCATTTTTAAAGTAGAATATGTTTCTGAAAAACATCGCCGGGTATTGTGCATTGTAAGGTTTTCTAACAGGCCATTCACTAGTAGGAATGAGAAAAACATCACGGGGTGGTGTCAATAGGAGGGCCTGAATTAGGATAGGCAGTGAGTGGCAAAGTAAAATGGAGAAAAGCACCACGGGGTGGTCAGGATGTGGAGGTCAGGAAACATGCAGTGGCAATGTAGGATAGGTTTCTTAAAAACATTGCAGGGTGGTGCTCATTATAAGGGTTTCTAAAAGGCCTTTCACTAGTAGGAGTGAGAAAAACATCACCAGGTGGTGTGAATCGCAGAGCCTGAATCAGTATAGGCCATGAATGGCAATGTTGGATGGAGAAAAGCACCACGGGGTGGTCAGGATTGGGAGGTCAGGAAACATGCAGTGGCAATGTAGGATAGATTTCTGAAAAACATCTCGGCGTAGTGCGCATGGTAAGGGTTTCTAACAGACCATTTACTAGTAGGAGTGAGAAATACATCATGGTGTGGTGTGAATTGGAAGGCCTGAATCAAGTTAGACAGTGAGTGTCAATGTAGGATGGAGAAAAGCACCTCGGGTTTGTGAGCATGGGGAGGTCAGGAAACATGCATTGGCAATGTATGATAGATTTCTGAAAAACGTCGCGGGGTTGTTCGCATTGTAAGGGTTTGTAGAAGGCCATTCACTAGTAGGAGAGAGAAAATCATCACGTGGTGGTGTGAATCGGAGGTGCGGAATTAGGATAGGCTGTGAGTGGCAATGTAGGATGGAGAAAAGCACCACGGGTTTGTCAGCATGGAGAGGTAAGGAAACATGCAGAGGCAATGTAGAATAGGTTTCTGATAAGCATCACTGGGTGGTGCGCATTGTAAGGGTTTCTAACAGGCCATTAACTAGTAGGAGTGAGAACAACATCATGCGGTGGTGTGAATCAGAGGCACTGAATTAGGATAGGCAGTGAGTGGCAATGTAGGATGGAGAAAAGCACCATGGGATGGTCATCATGGGGAGGTCAGGACTCAGGCAGTGGCAATGTAGGATAGGTTTCTGAAAAACTTCGCGGGTGGTGAGAATTGTATGGGTTTCTATCAGGCCATTCACTAGTAGGAGTGAGAAAAACATCACGGCATTGTGTGAATCAGATGTTCTGAATTAGGATAGGCAGTGAGTGGCAATGTAGGATGGAGAAAAGCACCACGGGGTGGTCAGCATGGGGAGGTCAGGAAATATGATTGGCAAAGTAGGATAGGTTTCTGAAAAACATCGCCGGGAATTGTGCATTGTAAGGCTTTCTAACAGGCCATTCACTAGTAGGAATGAGAAAAACATCAAGGGGTGGTGTGAATCGGAGGGGCTGAATTAGGATAGGCAGTGAATGGCAACGAAGAATGGAGAAAAGCACCACGGGGTGGTCAGCATGGGGAGGTCAGGAAACATGCATTTTCAATGTAGAATAAGTTTCTGAAAAACATCGCCGGGTATTGTGCATTGTAAGGTTTTCTAACAGGCCATTCACTAGTAGGAGTGAGAAAAACATCACGGGGTGGTGTCAATAGGAGGGCCTGAATTAGGATAGGCAGTGAGTGGCAAAGTAAAATGGAGAAAATCACCACGGGGTGGTCAGGATGTGGAGGTCAGGAAACATGCAGTGGCAATGTAGGATAGGTTTCTTAAAAACATTGCGGGGTGGTGCTCATTATAAGGATTTTTAAAAGGCCTTTCACTAGTAGGAGTGAGAAAAACATCACCAGGTGGTGTGAATCGCAGGGCCTGAATCAGTATAGGCCATGAATGGCAATGTTGGATGGAGAAAAGCACCACGGGGTGGTCAGGATTGGGAGTTCAGGAAACATGCAGTGGCAATGTAGGATGGATTTCTGAAAAACATCTCGGCGTAGTGCGCATGGTAAGGGTTTCTAACAGACCATTTACTAGTAGGAGTGAGAAATACATCATGGTGTGGTGTGAATTGGAGGGCCTGAATCAAGTTAGACAGTGAGTGTCAATGTAGGATGGAGAAAAGCACCACGGGTTTGTGAGCATGGGGAGGTCAGGAAACATGCATTGGCAATGTATGATAGGTTTCTGAAAAACGTCGCGGGGTTGTTCGCATTGTAAGGGTTTGTAGAAGGCCATTCACTAGTAGGAGAGAGAAAAACATCACGTGGTGGTGTGAATCGGAGGTGCTGAATTAGGATAGGCAGTGGGTGGCAATGAAGAATGGAGAAAAGCACCAGGGGTGGTCAACATGGGGAGGTCAGGAAACATGTAATGGCAAAGCAGGATAGGTTTCTGAAAAACAGCACGGGGTGGTGCACATTGCAAGGCTTTCTAACAAGCCATTCACAAGTAGGAGTGAAAAAAACATCACAGGGGGGTGTGAATCAGAGGGTCTGAATTAGGATACGCTGTGAGTGGCAATGTAGGATGGAGAAAAGCACCACGGGTTTGTCAGCATGGGGAGGTAAGGAAACATGCAGAGGTAATGTAGAATAGGTTTCTGATAAGCATCACTGGGTGTTGCGCATTGTAAGGGTTTCTAACAGGCCATTCACTAGTAGGAGTGAGAACAACATCACGCGGTGGTGTGAATCAGAGGCACTGAATTAGGATAGGCAGTGAGTGGCAATGTAGGATGGAGAAAAGCACCATGGGATGGTCATCATGGGGAGGTCAGTACTCAGGCAGTGGCAATGTAGGATAGGTTTCTGAAAAACTTCGCGGGTGGTGAGAATTGTATGGGTTTCTATCAGGCCATTCACTAGTAGGAGTGAGAAAAACATCACAGGATGGTGAGAATCAGATGTTCTGAATTAGGATAGGCAGTGAGTGGCAATGTAGGATGGAGAAAAGCACCACGGGGTGGTCAGAATGGGGAGGTCAGGAAATATGATTGGCAAAGTAGGATAGGTTTCTGAAAATCATCGCCGGGAATTGTGCATTGTAAGGCTTTCTAACAGGCCATTCACTAGTAGGAATGAGAAAAACATCAAGGGGTGGTGTGAATCGGAGGGGCTGAATTAGGATAGGCAGTGAATGGCAACGAAGAATGGAGAAAAGCACCACGGGGTGGTCAACATGGGGAGGTCAGGAAACATGTAACAGCAATTTTGGATAGGTTTCTTAAAAACATCGTGGTGTGGTGCGCATTGTAAGGCTTTCTAACAAGCCATTCACAAGTAGGAGTGAAAAAACATCAGAAGGTGGTGTGAACCGGAGGGCCTGAATTAGGATAGGCTGTGAGTGGCAATGTAGGATGGAGAAAAGCACCACAGGGTGGTCAACATGTGGAGGTCAGGAAACATGTAATGACAATTTAGGATAGGTTTCTTAAAAACATCGCGGTGTGGTGTGCATTGTAAGGCTTTCTAACAAGCCATTCACAATTAGGAGTGAAAAAACATCAGAAGGTGGTGTGAACCGGAGGGCCTGAATTAGGATAGGCTGTGAGTGGCAATGTAGGATGGAGAAAAGCACCACAGTGTGGTCAACATGTGGAGGTCAGGAAACATGTAATGACAATGTAGGATAGGTTTCTTAAAAACATCGCGGTGTGGTGCGCATTGTAAGGCTTTCTAACAAGCCATTCCCAAGTAGAAGTGAAAAACACATCACGGGGTGGTGTGAATCGGACGGCCTGAATTAGGATAGGCAGTGCGTGGCAATGAAGAATGGAGAAAAGCACCACAGGGTGGTCAACATGGGGAGGTCAGGAAACATGCAGTGGTAATTGAGGATAGGTTTCTGAAAAAAAAAAAGTGGGGTGGTGCGCATTGTAAGGGTTTCTAACAGGCCATTCACTTGTAGGAGTGAGCAAAACATCACGGGGTGTTGTGAATCGGAGGGCCTGAATTAGGATAGGCAGTGAGTGGCAATGTAGGATGGAGAAAAGCACCACAGGGTGGTCAGCATGGGGAGGTCAGGAAACATGCAGTGGCAATGTAGGATAGTTTTCTGAAATACATCACGGGTGGTGCGCATTGTAAGGTTTTTCTAACAAGCCATTCACTAGTAGGAGTGAGAAAAACATCACGGGGTGGTTGCAATCAGGTGTTCTGTATTAGGATAGACAGTGAGTGGCAATGTAGGGTGGAGAAATGCACCAAGGGGTGGTCAGCATGCGGAGGTCAGGAAACATGCATTGGCAATGTAGGATAGGTTTCTGAAAAACATCGCCGTGTGGTGTGCATTGCAAGGCTTTCTAACAGGCCATTCACTAGTAGGAGTGAGAAAAACATCACGGGGTGGTGTGAATAGGAGGGCCTGAATTAGGATAGGCAGTGAGTGGCAACGTAGGATGGAGAAAAGCACCACGGGGTGGTCAGCATGGGGAGGTCAGGAATCATGCAGTGGCAATGTAGGATATGTTTCTGAAAAACATCGCGGGGTGGTGCGCATGGTAAGGGTTTGTAGCATGCCTTTCCCTAGTAGGATTGAGAAACACATCACGGGGAGTTGTGAATCGCAGGGCCTGAGTCAGGATAGGCCGTGGGTTGCAATGTAGTAGGGAGAAAAGCACCACGGGGTGGTCAGGATGGGAATGTCAGAAAACATGCAGTGGCAATGCAGGATCGGTTTCTGAAAAACATCGTGGGGTTGGACGCATTGTAAGGGTATGTAACAGGCCATTAACTAGTAGGAGTGAGAAATACATCATTGTGTATTGTGAATCGGAGGGCCTGAATCAAGTGAGACAATGAGTGGCAATGTAGGATGGAGAAAAGCACCATGGTTTCTTGAAAATGGGGAAGTCAGGAAACATGCAATGGCAATGTAGGATAGGTTTCTGAAAAACATCGCGGGGTGGGGTGCATTGTAAGGGTTTCTAACAGGGCATTCCCTAGTAGGAGTGAAAAAAATATAATGGGCTGGTGTGAATCGGAGGGCCTGAATCAGGATAGGCAGTGAGTGGCAATGTAGGATGGAGAAAGGCACCAAGGGGTGGTCAGGATGCGGAGGTCAGGAAGCATGCATTGGCAATGTAGGATAGGTTTCTGAAAAACATCGCCGAGTGGTGTGCATTGCAAGGCTTTCTAACAGGCCATTCACTAGTAGGAGTGAGAAAAACATCACGGCGTGGTGTGAATAGGAGGGCCTGAATTAGGATAGGCAGTGAGTGGCAACGTAGGATGGAGAAAAGCACCACGGGGTGGTCAGCATGGGGAGGTCAGGAATCATGCAGTGGCAATGTAGGATATGTTTCTGAAAAACATCGCGGGGTGGTGCGCATTGTAAGTGTTTCTAACAGGCCATTCACTAGTAGAAGTGAGAAAAACATCACAGGGTGGTGTGAATCGGAGGGCCTGAATCAGGATAGGCAGTGAGTGGCAATGTAGGATGGAGAAAAGGATCAAGGGGTGGTCAGATGGGGAGGTCAGAAAACATGCATTGGCAATGTAGGATAGGTTTCTGAAAAACATCGCAGGGTGGGGCGCATTGTAAGGGTTTCTAAAAGGTCTTTCACTAGTAGGAGTGAGAAAAACATCATGGGGTCGTGTGAATCAGATGTTCTGAATTATGATAGGCAGTGAGTGCAATGTAGGATGGAGAAAAGCACCACGGGGTGGTCAGCATGGGGAGGTCAGGAAATATGATTGGCAAAGTAGGATAGGTTTCTGAAAAACATCGCCGGGAATTGCGCATTGTAAGGCTTTCTAACAGGCCATTCACTAGTAGGAGTGAGAAAAACATCACGGGGTGGTGTGAATCGGAGGGGCTGAAGTAGGATAGGCAGTGAATGGCAATGAAGAATGGAGAAAAGCACCACGGGGTGGTCAACATCGGGAGGTCAGAAAAGATGTAATGGCAATTTAGGATAGGTTTCTGAAAAACATCACGGGGTGGTGCACATTGTAAGGCTTTCTAACATGCCATTCACAAGTAGGAGTGTGATAAAACATCACAGCGTGGTGTGAATCGGAGGTCCTGAATTAGGATAGGCTTTGAGTTGCAATGTAGGATGAAGAAAAGCACCACAGGGTGGTCAGCATGGGGAGGTCAGGAAACATGCAATGGCAATATAGGATAGGTTTCTGAAAAACATCGTTGGGTGGTGCGCATTGTAAGGCTTTCTACAAAGCCATTCCCAAGTAGAAGTGAAAAAAACATCACGGGGTGGTGTGAATCGGAGGGCCTGAATTAGGATAGGCAGTGAGTGGCAATGTAGGATGGAGAAAAGCACCACGGGTTGGTGAGCATGGGGATGTCAGGAAACAAGCAAATGCAATGTAGGATAGGTTTCTGAAAAACATCGCGGGGTTGTGCGCATTGTAAGTGTTTGTAGCAGGCCATTCACTAGTAGGAGTGAGAAAATCATCACGGGGTGGTGTGAATCGGAGGGCCTGAATTAGGATAGGCAGTGAGAGGCAATTTAGGATGGAGAAATGCACCAAGGGGTGGTCAGCCTGCGGAGGTCAGGACCCATGCATTGGTAATGTAGGATAGGTTTATGCAAAACATCGCCGGGTGGTGAGCATTGTAAGGGTTTCTAACATTCCATTCACTAGTAGGAGTGAGAAAAATATCACGGCGTGGTGTGAATCGGAGGGCCTGAATCAAGATAGGCAGTGAGTCGCTATGTAGGATGGAGAAAAGCACCATGGGATGGTCATCATGGGGAGGTCAGGACTCAGGCAGTGGCAATGTAGGATAGGTTTCTGAAAAACTTCGCACGTGGTGAGAATTATATGGGTTTCTAACAGGCCATTCACTAGTAGGAGTGAGAAAAACATCACAGGATGGTGTGAATCAGATGTTCTGAATTAGGATAGGCAGTGAGTGGCAACGTAGGATGGAGAAAAGCACCACGGGGTGGTCAGCATGGGGAGGTCAGGAATCATGCAGTGGCAATGTAGGATATGTTTCTGAAAAACATCGCAGGGTGGTGCGCATGGTAAGGGTTTGTAGCATGCCTTTCCCTAGTAGGAGTGAGAAAAACATCACGGGGAGTTGTGAATCGCAGGGCCTGAGTCAGGATAGGCCGTGGGTTGCAATGTAGTAGGGAGAAAAGCACCACGGGGTGGTCAGGATGGGAATGTCAGAAAACATGCAGTGGCAATGCAGGATCGGTTTCTGAAAAACATCGCGGGGTTGGACGCATTGTAAGGGTATGTAACAGGCCATTAACTAGTAGGAGTGAGAAATACATCATTGGGTATTGTGAATCGGAGGGCCTGAATCAAGTGAGACAATGAGTGGCAATGTAGGATGGAGAAAAGCACCATGGTTTCTTGAAAATGGAGAAGTCAGGAAACATGCAATGGCAATGTAGGATAGGTTTCTGAAAAACATCACGGGGTGGGGTGCATTGTAAGGGTTTCTAACAGGGCATTCCCTAGTAGGAGTGAGAAAAATATAATGGGCTGGTGTGAATCGGAGGGCCTGAATCAGGATAGGCAGTGAGTGGCAATGTAGGATGGAGAAAGGCACCAAGGGGTGGTCAGCATGCGGAGGTCAGGAAACATGCATTGGCAATGTAGGATAGGTTTCTGAAAAACATCGCCGAGTGGTGTGCATTGCAAGGCTTTCTAACAGGCCATTCACTAGTAGGAGTGAGAAAAACATCACGGGGTGGTGTGAATAGGAGGGCCTGAATTAGGATAGGCAGTGAGTGGCAACCTAGGATGGAGAAAAGCACCACGGGGTGGTCAGCATGGGGAGGTCAGGAATCATGCAGTGGCAATGTAGGATATGTTTCTGAAAAACATCGCGGGGTGGTGCGCATTGTAAGTGTTTCTAACAGGCCATTCACTAGTAGAAGTGAGAAAAACATCACAGGGTGGTGTGAATCGGAGGGCCTGAATCAGGATAGGCAGTGAGTGGCAATGTAGGATGGAGAAAAGGATCAAGGCGTGGTCAGATGGGGAGGTCAGAAAACATGCATTGGCAATGTAGGATAGGTTTCTGAAAAACATCGCAGGGTGGGGCGCATTGTAAGGGTTTCTAAAAGGTCTTTCACTAGTAGGAGTGAGAAAAACATCATGGGGTCGTGTGAATCAGATGTTCTGAATTATGATAGGCAGTGAGTGCAATGTAGGATGGAGAAAAGCACCACGGGGTGGTCAGCATGGGGAGGTCAGGAAATATGATTGGCAAAGTAGGATAGGTTTCTGAAAAACATCGCCGGGAATTGCGCATTGTAAGGCTTTCTAACAGGCCATTCACTAGTAGGAGTGAGAAAAACATCACGGGGTGGTGTGAATCGGAGGGGCTGAATTAGGATAGGCAGTGAATGGCAATGAAGAATGGAGAAAAGCACCACGGGGTGGTCAACATGGGGAGGTCAGAAAAGATGTAATGGCAATTTAGGATAGGTTTCTGAAAAACATCACGGGGTGGTGCACATTGTAAGGCTTTCTAACATGCCATTCACAAGTAGGAGTGTGATAAAACATCACAGCGTGGTGTGAATCGGAGGTCCTGAATTAGGATAGGCTTTGAGTTGCAATGTAGGATGAAGAAAAGCACCACAGGGTGGTCAGCATGGGGAGGTCAGGAAACATGCAATGGCAATATAGGATAGGTTTCTGAAAAACATCGTTGGGTGGTGCGCATTGTAAGGCTTTCTACAAAGCCATTCCCAAGTAGAAGTGAAAAAAACATCACGGGGTGGTGTGAATCGGAGGGCCTGAATTAGGATAGGCAGTGAGTGGCAATGTAGGATGGAGAAAAGCACCACGGGTTGGTGAGCATGGGGATGTCAGGAAACAAGCAAGTGCAATGTAGGATAGGTTTCTGAAAAACATCGCGGGGTTGTGCGCATTGTAAGTGTTTGTAGCAGGCCATTCACTACTAGGAGTGAGAAAATCATCACGGGGTGGTGTGAATCGGAGGGCCTGAATTAGGATAGGCAGTGAGTGGCAATTTAGGATGGAGAAATGCACCAAGGGGTGGTCAGCCTGCGGAGGTCAGGACCCATGCATTGGTAATGTAGGATAGGTTTATGCAAAACATCGCCGGGTGGTGAGCATTGTAAGGGTTTCTAACATTCCATTCACTAGTAGGAGTGAGAAAAATATCACGGCGTGGTGTGAATCGGAGGACCTGAATCAGGATAGGCAGTGAGTCGCTATGTAGGATGGAGAAAAGCACCATGGGATGGTCATCATGGGGAGGTCAGTACTCAGGCAGTGGCAATGTAGGATAGGTTTCTGAAAAACTTCGCACGTGGTGAGAATTATATGGGTTTCTAACAGGCCATTCACTAGTAGGAGTGAGAAAAACATCACAGGATGGTGTGAATCAGATGTTCTGAATTAGGATAGGCAGTGAGTGGCAATGTAGGATGGAGAAAAGCACCACAGGGTGGTCAGCATGGGGAGGTCACGAAACATGCAGTGGAAATGTAGGATAGGTTTCTGAAAAAAAAAAAAAACCGGGTGGTGCGCATTGTAAGTGTTTCTAACAGGCCATTCATCTGTAGGAGTCAGAAAAACATCACGGGGTGGTGTGAATAGGAGGGCCTGAATTAGGATAGGCAGTGAGTGGCAACCTAGGATGGAGAAAAGCACCACAGGGTGGTCAACATGGGGAGGTCAGGAAACATGTAACAGCAATTTTGGATAGGTTTCTTAAAAACATCGCGGTGTGGTGCGCATTGTAAGGCTTTCTAACAAGCCATTCACAAGTAGGAGTGAAAAAACATCAGAAGGTGGTGTGAACCGGAGGGCCTGAATTAGGATAGGCTGTGAGTGGCAATGTAGGATGGAGAAAAGCACCACAGGGTGGTCAACATGTGGAGGTCAGGAAACATGTAATGACAATTTAGGATAGGATTCTTAAAAACATCGCGGTGTGGTGCGCATTGTAAGGCTTTCTAACAAGCCATTCACAAGTAGGAGTGAAAAAACATCAGAAGGTGGTGTGAACCGGAGGGCCTGAATTAGGATAGGCTGTGAGTGGCAATGTAGGATAGAGAAAAGCACCACAGGGTGGTCAGCATGGGGAGGTCAGGAAAAATGCAATGGCAATGTAGGATAGGTTTCTGAAAAACATCGCGGGGTGGTGCGCATTGTAAGGCTTTCTAACAAGCCATTCCCAAGTAGAAGTGAAAAATACATCACGGGGTGGTGTGAATCGGACGGCCTGAATGAGGATAGGCAGTGTGTGGCAATGAAGAATGGAGAAAAGCACCACAGGGTGGTCAACATGGGGAGGTCAGGAAACATGCATTGGTAATTGAGGATAGGTTTCTGAAAAAAAAATTGGGGTGGTGCGCATTGTAAGGGTTTCTAACAGGCCATTCACTTGTAGGAGTGAGAAAAACATCACGGGGTCGTGTGAATCAGATGTTCTGAATTATGATAGGCAGTGAGTGCAATGTACGATGGAGAAAAGCACCACGGGGTGGTCAGCATGGGGAGGTCAGGAAATATGATTGGCAAAGTAGGATAGGTTTCTGAAAAACATCGCCGGGAATTGTGCATTGTAAGGCTTTCTAACAGGCCATTCACTAGTAGGAGTGAGAAAAACATCACAGGGTGGTGTGAATCGGAGGGGCTGAATTAGGATAGGCAGTGAATGGCAATGAAGAATGGAGAAAAGCACCACAGGGTGGTCAACATCGGGAGGTCAGAAAAGATGTAATGGCAATTTAGGATAGGTTTCTGAAAAACATCACGGGGTGGTGCACATTGTAAGGCTTTCTACCATGCCATTCACAAGTAGGAGTGATAAAACATCACAGCGTGGTGTGAATCGGAGGGCCTGAATTAGGATAGGATTTGAGTGGCAATGTAGGATGAAGAAAAGCACCACAGGGTGGTCAGCATGGGGAGGTCAGGAAACATGCAATGGCAATATAGGATAGGTTTCTGAAAAACATCGTTGGGTGGTGCGCATTGTAAGGCTTTCGACAAAGCCATTCCCAAGTAGAAGTGAAAAAACTTCACGGGGTG
The DNA here is from genome assembly GCF_034190915.1 of Cavia porcellus. NCBI lineage: Eukaryota > Metazoa > Chordata > Mammalia > Rodentia > Caviidae > Cavia > Cavia porcellus. The sequence continues at coordinate 410,150 of NW_026947550.1, read as the reverse complement.
GTGTGAATCGGAGGGCCTGAATTAGGATAGGCAGTGAGTGGCAATGTAGGATGGAGAAAAGCACCACGGGCTGGTGAGCATGGGGATGTCAGGAAACAAGCAAATGCAATGTAGGATAGGTTTCTGAAAAACATCACGGGGTTGTGCACATTGTAAGTGTTTGTAGCAGGCCATTCACTAGTAGGAGTGAGAAAATCATCACGGGGAGGTGTGAATCAGAGGGTCTGAATTAGGATAGGCAATGAGTGGCAATGAAGAATGGAGAAAAGCACCACAGGGTTGTCAACATGGTTAGGTCAGGAAACATGCAGTGGTAATGTAGGATATGTTTCTGAAAAAAAAAGTGGGGTGGTGCGCATTATAAGGTTTTCTAACAGGCCATTCACTTGTTGGAGTGAGAAAAACATCAAGGGGTGTTGTGAATCGGAGGGACTGAATTAGGATAGGCAGTGAGTGGCAATGTAGGATGGAGAAAAGCACCACAGGGTGGTCAGCATGGGGAGGTCAGGAAACATGCAGTGGCAAAGTAGGATAGTTTTCTGAAAAATATCACGGGATGGTGCGCATTGTAATGGTTTTCTAACAGGCCATTCACTAGTAGGAGTGAGAAAAACATCATGGGGTGGTTTGAATCAGATGTTCTGAATTAGGATAGACAGTGAGTGGAAATTTAGGATGGAGAAATGCACCAAGGGGTGGTCAGCATGCGGAGGTCAGGACCCATGCATTCGTAATGTAGGATAGGTTTATGAAAAACATCGCCGGGTGGTGCCCATTGTAAGGGTTTCTAACATGGCATTCACTAGTAGGAGTGAGAAAAATATCACGGCGTGGTGTGAATCGGAGGGCCTGAATCAGGATAGGCAGTGAGTGGCAATGTAAGATGGAGAAAAGCAACATGGGATGGTGATCATGGGGAGGTCAGGACTCAGGCAGTGGCAATGTAGGATAGGTTTCTGAAACACTTCGCGGGTGGTGAGAATTGTATGGGTTTCTAACAGGCCATTCACTAGTAGGAGTGAGAAAAACATCACGGGATGGTGTGAATCAGATGTTCTGAATTAGGATAGGCAGTGAGTGGCAATGTAGGATGGAGAAAAGCACCACAGGCTGGTCAGCATGGGGAGGTCACGAAACATGCAGTGGCAATGTAGGATAGGTTTCTGAAAAAAAAAAAAAAAAAAAAACCGGGTGGTGCGCATTGTAAGTGTTTCTAACAGGCCATTCATCTGTAGGAGTCAGAAAAACATCACGGGGTGGTGTGAATCAGAGCACCTGATTTTAGATAGGCATTGAGTGGCAATGTAGGATGGAGAAAAGCACCACGGCGTGGTTATCATGGGGAGGACAGGAAACATGCAGTGGCAATGAAGGATAGTTTTCTGAAAAACATCACGGGGTGGTGCGCATTTCAAGGGTTTCTAACAGACCATTCACTAGGAGAAGTGAGAAAAACATCACGGGATGGTGTGAATCAGATGTTCTGAATTATGATAGGCAGTGAGTGGCAATGTAGGATGGAGAAAAGCACCAAAGGGTGGTCAGCATGGGGAGGTCAGGAAACATGCATTGGCAATGTAGGATAGGTTTTTAAAAAACATCCTCGGGTGGTGCTCATTGTAATGGTTTCTGACAGCCAATTCACAGGTAGGAGTGAGAAAAATATCACGGGGTGGTGTGTAACGGAGGGCCTGAATTATGATAGGCAGTGAGTGGCAATGTAGGATGGAGAAAAGGACCACGGGTGGACAGCATGGTGAGGTCAGGAAACATGCTGTGGCAATGTAGGACAGGTTTCTGAAAAACATCGCGAGGTGGTGCGCATTGTAAGGCTTTCTAACAAGCCACCCACAAGTAGGAGTGAAAAAAACATAACGTGTTCGTGTGAATCGGAAGGCCTGAATTAGTATAAGCTGTGAGTGGCAATGTAGGATGGAAAAAAGCACCACGGTGTGGTCAGAATGTGGAGGTCTGCAAACATGCAGTGGCAATGTAGGATAGGTTTCTGAAAAACATCGCGAGGTGGTGCGCATGGTAAGGGTTTCTAACAGGCCATTCACTAGTAGGAGTGAGAAAAATATAACAGTGTGGTGTGAATCGGAGGGCCTGAATCATGATAGGCAGTGAGTGGCAATGTAGGATGGAGAAAAGCACATCGGGGTGGTCATCATGGGGAGGTCAGGAAACATGCAGTGGCAATGTAGGATAGTTTTCTGAAAAACATCGCAGGGTGCTGCGCATGGTAAAAGTTTCTAACAGGCCATTCAATAGTAGCAGTGAGAAAAATATAACAGGGTGGTGTGAATCCGAGGGCCTGAATAAGGATAGGCAGTGAGTGGCAATGTAGGATGGAGAAAAGCACCACGGGGTGGTGAGGATGGTGAGGTCAGGAAACATGCAGTGGTAATGTCGGATAGTTTTCTGAAAAACATCACCGGGTGGTGCGCATTGTAAGGCTTTCTAACAGGCCATTCACTGGTAGGAGTGAGAAAAACATCACGGCATGGTGTGAATCGGAGGGCCTGAATTAGGATAGGCAGTGAGTGGCATCGTAAAATGGGGAAAAACACCAAGGTGTGGTCAGCATGGGGAGGTCAGGGAACATGCAGTGGCAATGTAGGATACGTTTCTGAAAAACATCGCAGAGTAGTGCGCATTATAATGGTTTCTAACAGGCCATTTACTAGTAGGAGTGAGAAAAATATCGCAGTGTGGTGTGAATCGGAGGACCTGAATTAGGATAAGCATTGAGTGGCAAAGTAGGATGGAGATAAGCACCACAGGGTGGTCAGCATGGGGAGGTCAGGAAACATGCATTGGCAATGTAGATACGTTTCTGAAAAACCTCGTCAGGTGGTGCACATTGTAAGGGTTTCTAACAGGCCATTCACTAGTAGAAGTGAGAAAAACATCACGGTGTGGTGAGAATCGGAGGGCCTGAATTAGGATAAGCATTGAGTGGCAAAGTAGGATGAAGAAAAGCACCACAGGGTGGTTAGCATGGGGAGATCAGTAAACATGCAGTGGCAATGTAGGATAGTTTTCTGAAAAAAAAGTGGGGTGGTGCGCATTGTAATGGTTTCTAACAGGCCATTCTCTAGTAGGAGTGAGAAAAACTTAACCGGGTGGTGTGAATCGGAGGGCCTGAATTAGGAAAGGCAGTGAGTGTCAAAGTAGGATGGAGAAAAGCACCACGGGGTGGTCAGCATGGGGAGGTCAGGAAACATGCATTGGCAATGTAGATACGTTTCTGAAAAACCTCGCCAGGTGGTGCGCATTGTAAGGGTTTCTAACAGGCCATTCACTAGTAGAAGTGAGAAAAACATCACGGTGTGATGTGAATCGGAGGGCCTGAAATAGGATAAGCATTGAGTGGCAAAGTAGGATGAAGAAAAGCACCACAGGGTGGTTAGCGTGGGGAGGTCAGTAAACATGCAGTGGCAATGTAGGAGAGTTTTCTGAAAAATAAGTGGGGTGGTGCGCATTGTAAGGGTTTCTACCAGGCCATTCACTAGTAGGAGTGAGAAAAACTTAACCGGGTGGTGTGAATCGGAGGGCCTGAATTAGGAAAGGCAGTGAGTGGCAAAGTAGGATGGAGAAAAGCACCACGGGGTGGTCAGCATGGGGAGGTCACAAATCATGCAGTGGCAATGTAGGATAGGTTTCTGAAAAACATCGCGGGGTGGTGCGCATGGCAAGGTTTCTAACAGGCCATTCAGTAGTAGGAGTGAGAAAAATATAACAGGGTGGTGTGAATCCGAGGGCTTGAATCAGGATAGGCAGGGAGTGGCAATGTAGGATGGAGAAAAGCACCACGGAGTGGTCTGGATAAGGAGGTCAGGAAACATGAGGTGGCAATGAAGGATAGGTTTCTGAAAAACATTGTGGGCTGGTGCTCATTGTAAGGGTCTCTAAAATGCCTTTCACCAGTAGGAGTGAGAAAAACATCACAGGGTGGTGGGAATCGCAGGGCCTGAGTCAGGATAGGCCGTGGGTGGCAATGTCGGATGGAGAAAAGCACCACAGGTTGGTTAGCATGGAGTGGGCAGGAAATATCCAATGGCAATGTCGGATAGGTTTCTGAAAAACATTGCGGTGTTGTGCACATTTAAGTGTTTGTAGTAGGCCATTCACTAGTAGGAGTGAGAAAATCATCACGGGGTCGTGTAAATCAGAAGTTCTGAATTATGATAGGCAGTGAGTGCAATGTAGAATTGAGAAAAGCACCACGGGGTGGTCAGCATGGGGAGTCAGGAAACATGCATTGGCAAAGTAGAATAGGTTTCTGAAAAACACCGCCGGGTATTGCGCATTGTAAGGCTTTCTAACAGGCCATTCACTAGTAGGAGTGAGAAAAACATCACGAGGTGGTGTCAATAGGAGGGCCTGAATTAGGATAGGCAGTGAGTGGCAAAGTAAAATGGAGAAAAGCACTACGGGGTGGACAGGATGTGTAGGTCAGGAAACATGCAGTGGCAATGTAGGATAGGTTTCTTAAAAACATTGCGGGGTGCTGCTCATTATAAGGGTTTCTAAAAGGCCTTTCATTAGTAGGAGTGAGAAAAACATCACCAGGTGGTGTGAATCGCAGGGCCTGAATCAGTATAGGCCATGAATGGCAATGTTGGATGGAGAAAAGCACCACGGGGTGGTCAGGATTGGGAGGTCAGGAAACATGCATTGGCAATGTAGGATAGGTTTCTGAAAAACATCTCGGCGTAGTGCGCATGGGAAGGTTTTCTAACAGGCCATTTACTAGTATGAGTGAGAAATACATCATGGTGTGGTGTGAATTGGAGGGCCTGAATCAAGTTAGACAGTGAGTGTCAATGTAGGATGGAGAAAAGCACCACGGGTTGCTGAGCATGGGGAGGTCAGGAAACATGCATTGGCAATGTACGATAGGTTTCTGAAAAACGTCGCGGGGTTGTTTGCATTGTAAGGGTTTGTAGAAGGCCATTCACTAGTAGGAGAGAGAAAAACATCACGTGGTGGTGTGAATCGGAGGTGTTGAATTAGGATAGGCAGTGGGTGGCAATGAAGAATGGAGAAAAGCACCAGCGGTTGTCAACATGGGGAGGTCAGGAAACATGTAATGGCAATGCAGGATAGGTTTCTGAAAAACAGCACGGGGTGGTGCACATTGGAAGGCTTTCTAACAAGCCATTCACAAGTAGGAGTGAAAAAAACATCACAGGGTGGTGTGAATCGGAGGGTCTGAATTAGGATAGGCTGTGAGTGTCAATGTAGGATGGAGAAAAGCACCACGGGTTTGTCAGCATGGGGAGGTAAGGAAACATGCAGAGGCAATGTAGAATAGGTTTCTGATAAGCATTGCTGGGTGGTGCGCATTGTAAGGGTTTCTAACAGGCCATTCACTAGTAGGAGTGAGAACAACATCACGCGGTGGTGTGAATCAGAGGCCCTGAATTAGGATAGGCAGTGAGTGGCAATTTAGGATGGAGAAAACACCACAGGGTGGTCAGCATGGGGAGGTCAGGAAACATGCAGTGATAATGTATGATACGTTTCTGAAAAACAAGCGGGGTGGTGCGCATTGTAAGGGTTTCTAAAAGGCCATTCACTAGTAGGAGTGAGCAAAACATCATGGCGTGGTGTGAATCGGAGGGCCTGAATTAGGATAGGCAGTGAGTGGCAATGTAGGATGGAAAAAAGCACCAAAGGTGGTCTGCATGGGGAGGTCAGGAAACATGCAGTGGCAATGTAGGATAGCTTTCTGAAAAACATGACGGGTTGGTGCGCATTGTAAGGGTTTCTAAAAGGCCATTCACTAGTAGGAGTGAGAAAAGCATCACGGGGTGGTTTGAATCAGATGTTCTGAATTAGGATAGGCAGTGAGTGGCAATGTAGGATGGAGAAAAGCACCACGGAGTGGTCAGCATGGTGAGGTCAGGAAACATGCAGTAGCAATGTGGGATAGCTTTCCGAAAAACATTACGGGTTGGTGCGCATTGCAAGGGTTTCTAACAGGCCATTCACTAGTAGGAGTTAGAAAAACATCACGGCGTTGTGTGAATCGGAGGGCCTGAATTAGGATAAACATTGAGTGGCAAAGTAGGATGGAGATAAGCACCACAGGGTGGTCAGCATGGGGAGGTCAGGAAACATGCAGTGGCAATGTAGGATAGGTTTCTTAAAAACATTGCGGGGTGGTGCTCATTATAAGGGTTTCTAAAAGGCCTTTCATTAGTAGGAGTGAGAAAAACATCACCAGGTGGTGTGAATCACAGGGCCTGAATCAGTATAGGCCATGAATGGCAATGTTGGATGGAGAAAAGCACCACGGGGTGGTCAGGATTGGGAGGTCAGGAAACATGCAGTGGCAATGTAGGATAGATTTCTGAAAAACATCTCGGCGTAGTGCGCATGGTAATGGTTTCTAACAGACCATTTACTAGTAGGAGTGAGAAATACATCATGGTGTGGTGTGAATTGGAGGGCCTGAATCAAGTTAGACAGTGAGTGTCACTGTAGGATGGAGAAAAGCACCATGGGTTGCTGAGCATGGGGAGGTCAGGAAACATGCATTGGCAATGTACGATAGGTTTCTAAAAAATGTCGCGGCGTTGTTCGCATTGTAAGGGTTTGTCGAAGGCCATTCACTAGTAGTAGAGAGAAAAACATCACGTGGTGGTGTGAATCGGAGGTGCTGAATTAGCATAGGCAGTGGGTGGCAATGAAGAATGGAGAAAAGCACCAGGGGTGGTCAACATGGGGAGGTCAGGAAACATGTAATGGCAATGCAGGATAGGTTTCTGAAAAACAGCACGGGGTGGTGCACATTGAAAGGCTTTCTAACAAGCCATTCACAAGGAGGAGTGAAAAAAACATCACAGGGTGGTGTGAATCGGAGGGTCTGAATTAGCATAGGCTGTGAATGACAATGTAGCATGGAGAAAAGCACCACGGTTTTGTCAGCATGGGGAGGTAAGGAAACATGCAGAGGCAATGTAGAATAGGTTTCTGATAAGCATCACTGGGTGGTGCACATTGTAAGGGTTTCTAACAGGCCATTCACTAGTAGGAGTGAGGACAACATCATGCAGTGGTGTGAATCGGAGGCCCTGAATTAGGATAGGCAGTGAGTGGCAATGTAGGATGGAGAAAAGCACCATGGGATAGTCATCATGGGGAGGTCAGGACTCAGGCAGTGGCAATGTAGGATAGGTTTCTGAAAAACTTCGCGGATGGTGAGAATTGTATGGGTTTCTAACAGGCCATTCACTAGTAGGAGTGAGAAAAACATCACGGTGTGGTGTGAATCAGATGTTCTGAATTAGGATAGGCAGTGAGTGGCAATGTAGGATGGAGAAAAGCACCACAGGGTGGTCAGCATGGGGAGGTCATGAAACATGCAGTGGCAATGTAGGATAGGTTTCTGAAAAAAAAAAAAAACAGGGTGGTGCGCATTGTAAGGGTTTCTAACAGGCCATTCATCTGTAGGAGTCAGAAAAACATCATGGGGTGGTGTGAATCAGAGCACCTGATTTTAGATAGGCATTGAGTGGCAATGTAGGATGGAGAAAAGCACCACGGCGTGGTTATCATGGGGAGGACAGGAAACATGCAGTGGCAATGAAGGATAGTTTTCTGAAAAACATCACGGGGTGGTGCGCATTTCAAGGGTTTCTAACAGACCATTCACTAGGAGAAGTGAGAAAAACATCACGGGATGGTGTGAATCAGATGTTCTGAATTATGATAGGCAGTGAGTGGCAATGTAGGATGGAGAAAAGCACCAAAGGGTGGTCAGCATGGGGAGGTCAGGAAACATGCATTGGCAATGTAGGATAGGTTTTTAAAAAACATCCTCGGGTGGTGCTCATTGTAATGGTTTCTAACAGACCATTCACTAGGAGGAGTGAGAAAAACATCATGGGATGGTGTGAATCAGATGTTCTGAATTATGATAGGCAGTGAGTGGCAATGTAGGATGGAGAAAAGCACCAAAGGGTGGTCAGCATTGGGAGGTCAGGAAACATGCATTGGCAATGTAGGATAGGTTTTTAAAAAACATCCTCGGGTGGTGCTCATTGTAATGGTTTCTGACAGCCGATTCACAGGTAGGAGTGAGAAAAATATCACGGGGTGGTGTGAAACGGAGGGCCTGAATTATGATAGGCAGTGAGTGGCAATGTAGGATGGAGAAAAGGACCACGGGGTGGACAGCATGGTGAGGTCAGGAAACATGCTGTGGCAATGTAGGACAGGTTTCTGAAAAACATCGCGAGGTGGTGCGCATTGTAAGGCTTTCTAACAAGCCACCCACAAGTAGGAGTGAAAACAACATAACGTGGTTGTGTGAATCGGAGGGCCTGAATAAGTATAAGCTGTGAGTGGCAATGTAGGATGGAAAAAAGCACCACGGTGCGGTCAGAATGCGGAGGTCTGCAAACATGCAGTGGCAATGTAGGATAGGTTTCTGAAAAACATCGCGAGGTGGTGCGCATGGTAAGGGTTTCTAACATGCCATTGACTAGTAGGAGTGAGAAAAATATAACAGTGTGGTGTGAATCAGAGGGCCTGAATCATGATAGGCAGTGAGTGGCAATGTAGGATGGAGAAAAGCACATCGGGGTGGTCATCATGGGGAGGTCAGGAAACATGCAGTGGCAATGTAGGATAGTTTTCTGAAAAACATCGCAGGGTGGTGCGCATGGTAAAAGTTTCTAACAGGCCATTCAATAGTAGCAGTGAGAAAAATATAACAGGGTGGTGTGAATCCGAGGGCCTGAATCAGGATAGGCAGTGAGTGGCAATGTAGGACGGAGAAAAGCACCACGGGGTGGTGAGGATGGTGTGGTCAGGAAACATGCAGTGGTAATGTCGGATAGTTTTCTGAAAAACATCACCGGGTGGTGCGCATTGTAAGGCTTTCTAACAGGCCATTCACTGGTAGGAGTGAGAAAAACATCACGGCATGGTGTGAATCGGAGGGCCTGAATTAGGATAGGCAGTGAGTGGCATCGTAAATTGGGGAAAAACACCAAGGTGTGGTCAGCATGGGGAGGTCAGGGAACATGCAGTGGCAATGTAGGATACGTTTCTGAAAAACATCGCAGAGTAGTGCGCATTATAATGGTTTCTAACAGGCCATTTACTAGTAGGAGTGAGAAAAATATCGCAGTGTGGTGTGAATCGGAGGACCTGAATTAGGATAAGCATTGAGTGGCAAAGTAGGATGGAGATAAGCACCACAGGGTGGTCAGCATGGGGAGGTCAGGAAACATGCATTGGCAATGTAGATACGTTTCTGAAAAACCTCGTCAGGTGGTGCACATTGTAAGGGTTTCTAACAGGCCATTCACTAGTAGAAGTGAGAAAAACATCACGGTGTGGTGAGAATCGGAGGGCCTGAATTAGGATAAGCATTGAGTGGCAAAGTAGGATGAAGAAAAGCACCACAGGGTGGTTAGCATGGGGAGATCAGTAAAAATGCAGTGGCAATGTAGGATAGTTTTCTGAAAAAAAAGTGGGGTGGTGCGCATTGTAATGGTTTCTAACAGGCCATTCTCTAGTAGGAGTGAGAAAAACTTAACCGGGTGGTGTGAATCGGAGGGCCTGAATTAGGAAAGGCAGTGAGTGGCAAAGTAGGATGGAGAAAAGCACCACGGGGTGGTCAGCATGGGGAGGTCAGGAAACATGCATTGGCAATGTAGATACGTTTCTGAAAAACCTCGCCAGGTGGTGCGCATTGTAAGGGTTTCTAACAGGCCATTCACTAGTAGAAGTGAGAAAAACATCACGGTGTGATGTGAATCGGAGGGCCTGAAATAGGATAAGCATTGAGTGGCAAAGTAGGATGAAGAAAAGCACCACAGGGTGGTTAGCGTGGGGAGGTCAGTAAACATGCAGTGGCAATGTAGGAGAGTTTTCTGAAAAATAAGTGGGGTGGTGCGCATTGTAAGGGTTTCTAACAGGCGATTCACTAGTAGGAGTGAGAAAAACTTAACCAGGTGGTGTGAATCGGAGGGCCTGAATTAGGAAAGGCAGTGAGTGGCAAAGTAGGATGGAGAAAAGCACCACGGGGTGGTCAGCATGGGGAGGTCACAAATCATGCAGTGGCAATGTAGGATAGGTTTCTGAAAAACATCGCGGGGTGGTGCGCATGGCAAGGTTTCTAACAGGCCATTCACTAGTAGGAGTGAGAAAAATATAACAGGGTGGTGTGAATCCGAGGGCTTGAATCAGGATAGGCAGGGAGTGGCAATGTAGGATGGAGAAAAGCACCACGGGGTGGTCCGGATAAGGAGGTCAGGAAACATGAGGTGGCAATGAAGGATAGGTTTCTGAAAAACATTGTGGGCTGGTGCTCATTGTAAGGGTCTCTAAAATGCCTTTCACCAGTAGGAGTGAGAAAAACATCACAGGGTGGTGGGAATCGCAGGGCCTGAGTCAGGATAGGCCGTGGGTGGCAATGTCGGATGGAGAAAAGCACCACAGGTTGGTTAGCATGGAGTGGGCAGGAAATATCCAATGGCAATGTCGGATAGGTTTCTGAAAACCATTGCGGTGTTGTGCACATTTAAGTGTTTGTAGTAGGCCATTCACTAGTAGGAGTGAGAAAATCATCACGGGGTCGTGTAAATCAGAAGTTCTGAATTATGATAGGCAGTGAGTGCAATGTAGAATTGAGAAAAGCACCACGGGGTGGTCAGCATGGGGAGTCAGGAAACATGCATTGGCAAAGTAGAATAGGTTTCTGAAAAACACCGCCGGGTATTGCGCATTGTAAGGCTTTCTAACAGGCCATTCACTAGTAGGAGTGAGAAAAACATCACGAGGTGGTGTCAATAGGAGGGCCTGAATTAGGATAGGCAGTGAGTGGCAAAGTAAAATGGAGAAAAGCACTACGGGGTGGACAGGATTTGTAGGTCAGGAAACATGCAGTGGCATTGTAGGATAGGTTTCTTAAAAACATTGCAGGGTGGTGCTCATTATAAGGGTTTCTAAAAGGCCTTTCATTAGTAGGAGTGAGAAAAACATCACCAGGTGGTGTGAATCGCAGGGCCTGAATCAGTATAGGCCATGAATGGCAATGTTGGATGGAGAAAAGCACCACGGGGTGGTCAGGATTGGGATGTCAGGAAACATGCATTGGCAATGTAGGATAGGTTTCTGAAAAACATCTCGGCGTAGTGCGCATGGGAAGGTTTTCTAACAGGCCATTTACTAGTATGAGTGAGAAATACATCATGGTGTGGTGTGAATTGGAGGGCCTGAATCAAGTTAGACAGTGAGTGTCAATGTAGGATGGAGAAAAGCACCATGGGTTGCTGAGCATGGGGAGGTCAGGAAACATGCATTGGCAATGTACGATAGGTTTCTGAAAAACGTCGCGGGGTTGTTTGCATTGTAAGGGTTTGTAGAAGGCCATTCACTAGTAGGAGAGAGAAAAACATCACGTGGTGGTGTGAATTGGAGGTGTTGAATTAGGATAGGCAGTGGGTGGCAATGAAGAATGGAGAAAAGCACCAGCGGTTGTCAACATGGGGAGGTCAGGAAACATGTAATGGCAATGCAGGATAGGTTTCTGAAAAACAGCACGGGGTGGTGCACATTGGAAGGCTTTCTAACAAGCCATTCACAAGTAGGAGTGAAAAAAACATCACAGGGTGGTGTGAATCGGAGGGTCTGAATTAGGATAGGCTGTGAGTGTCAATGTAGGATGGAGAAAAGCACCACGGGTTTGTCAGCATGGGGAGGTAAGGAAACATGCAGAGGCAATGTAGAATAGGTTTCTGATAAGCATTGCTGGGTGGTGCGCATTGTAAGGGTTTCTAACAGGCCATTCACTAGTAGGAGTGAGAACAACATCACGCGGTGGTGTGAATCAGAGGCCCTGAATTAGGATAGGCAGTGAGTGGCAATTTAGGATGGAGAAAACACCACAGGGTGGTCAGCATGGGGAGGTCAGGAAACATGCAGTGATAATGTATGATACGTTTCTGAAAAACAAGCGGGGTGGTGCGCATTGTAAGGGTTTCTAAAAGGCCATTCACTAGTAGGAGTGAGCAAAACATCATGGCGAGGTGTGAATCGGAGGGCCTGAATTAGGATAGGCAGTGAGTGGCAATGTAGGATGGAAAAAAGCACCAAAGGTGGTCTGCATGGGGAGGTCAGGAAACATGCAGTGGCAATGTAGGATAGCTTTCTCAAAAACATGACGGGTTGGTGCGCATTGTAAGGGTTTCTAAAAGGCCATTCACTAGTAGGAGTGAGAAAAGCATCACGGGGTGGTTTGAATCAGATGTTCTGAATTAGGATAGGCAGTGAGTGGCAATGTAGGATGGAGAAAAGCACCACGGAGTGGTCAGCATGGTGAGGTCAGGAAACATGCAGTAGCAATGTGGGATAGCTTTCCGAAAAACATTACGGGTTGGTGCGCATTGCAAGGGTTTCTAACAGGCCATTCACTAGTAGGAGTTAGAAAAACATCACGGCGTTGTGTGAATCGGAGGGCCTGAATTAGGATAAACATTGAGTGGCAAAGTAGGATGGAGATAAGCACCACAGGGTGGTCAGCATGGGGAGGTCAGGAAACATGCATTGGCAATGTAGATACGTTTCTGAAAAACCTCGCCAGGTGGTGCGCATTGTAAGGGTTTCTAACAGGCCATTCACTAGTAGAAGTGAGAAAAACATCACGGTGTGGTGTGAATCGGAGGGCCTGAATTAGGATAAGCATTGAGTGGCAAAGTAGGATGAAGAAAAGCACCACAGGGTGGTTAGCATGGGGAGGTCAGTAAACATGCAGTGGCAATGTAGGATAGTTTTCTGAAAAAAAGTAGGGTGGTGCGCATTGTAATGGTTTGTAACAGGCCATTCACTAGTAGGAGTGAGAAAAACTTAACCGGGTGGTGTAAATCGGAGGGCCTGAATTAGGAAAGGCAGTGAGTGGCAAAGTAGGATGGAGAAAAGCACCACGGGGTGGTCAGCATGGGGAGGTCAGGAAACATGCATTGGCAATGTAGATACGTTTCTGAAAAACCTCACCAGGTGGTGCGCATTTGAATGGTTTCTAACAGGCCATTCACTAGTAGAAGTGAGAAAAACATCACGGTGTGATTTGAATCGGAGGGCCTGAAATAGGATAAGCATTGAGTGGCAAAGTAGGATGAAGAAAAGCACCACAGGGTGGTTAGCATGGGGAGGTCAGTAAACATGCAGTGGCAATGTAGGATAGTTTTCTGAAAACAAAGTGGGGTGGTGCGCATTGTAAGGGTTTCTAACAGGCCATTCACTAGTAGGAGTGAGAAAAACTTAACCGGGTGGTGTGAATCGGATGGCCTGAATTAGGAAAGGCAGTGAGTGGCAAAGTAGGATGGAGAAAAGCACCACGGGGTGGTCAGCATGGGGAGGTCACAAATCATGCAGTGGCAATGTAGGATAGGTTTCTGAAAAACATCGCGGGGTGGTGCGCATGGCAAGGTTTCTAACAGGCCATTCACTAGTAGGAGTGAGAAAAATATAACAGGGTGGTGTGAATCCGAGGGCTTGAATCAGGAAAGGCAGGGAGTGGCAATGTAGGATGGAGAAAAGCACCACGGGGTGGTCCGATAAGGAGGTCAGGAAACATGAGGTGGCAATGAAGGATAGGTTTCTGAAAAACATTGTGGGCTGGTGCTCATTGTAAGGGTCTCTAAAATGCCTTTCACCAGTAGGAGTGAGAAAAACATCACAGGGTGGTGGGAATCGCAGGGCCTGAGTCAGGATAGGCCGTGGGTGGCAATGTCGGATGGAGAAAAGCACCACAGGTTGGTTAGCATGGAGTGGGCAGGAAATATCCAATGGCAATGTCGGATAGGTTTCTGAAAAACATTGCGGTGTTGTGCACATTTAAGTGTTTGTAGTAGGCCATTCACTAGTAGGAGTGAGAAAATCATCACGGGGTCGTGTAAATCAGAAGTTCTGAATTATGATAGGCAGTGAGTGCAATGTAGAATGGAGAAAAGCACCACGGGGTGGTCAGCATGGGGAGTCAGGAAACATGCATTGGCAAAGTAGAATAGGTTTCTGAAAAACATCGCCGGGTATTGCGCATTGTAAGGCTTTCTAACAGGCCATTCTCTAGTAGGAGTGAGAAAAACATCACGAGGTGGTGTCAATAGGAGGGCCTGAATTAGGATAGGCAGTGAGTGGCAAAGTAAAATGGAGAAAAGCACTACGGGGTGGACAGGATGTGTAGGTCAGGAAACATGCAGTGTCAATGTAGGATAGGTTTCTTAAAAACATTGCGGGGTGGTGCTCATTATAAGGGTTTCTAAAAGGCCTTTCATTAGTAGGAGTGAGAAAAACATCACCAGGTGGTGTGAATCGCAGGGCCTGAATCAGTATAGGCCATGAATGGCAATGTTGGATGGAGAAAAGCACCATGGGGTGGTCAGGATTGGGAGGTCAGGAAACATGCATTGGCAATGTAGGATAGGTTTCTGAAAAACATCTCGGCGTAGTGCGCATGGGAAGGTTTTCTAACAGGCCATTTACTAGTATGAGTGAGAAATACATCATGGTGTGGTGTGAATTGGAGGGCCTGAATCAAGTTAGACAGTGAGTGTCAATGTAGGATGGAGAAAAGCACCACGGGTTGCTGAGCATGGGGAGGTCAGGAAACATGCATTGGCAATGTACGATAGGTTTCTGAAAAACGTCGCGGGGTTGTTCGCATTGTAAGGGTTTGTAGAAGGGCATTCACTAGTAGGAGAGAGAAAAACATCATGTGGTGGTGTGAATCAGAGGTGCTGAATTAGGATAGGCAGTGGGTGGCAATGAAGAATGGAGAAAAGCACCAGGGGTGGTCAACATGGGGAGGTCAGGAAACATGTAATGGCAATGCAGGATAGGTTTCTGAAAAACAGCATGGGGTGGTGCACATTGGAAGGCTTTCTAACAAGCCATTCACAAGTAGGAGTGAAAAAAACATCACAGGGTGGTGTGAAGCGGAGGGTCTGAATTAGGATAGGCTGTGAGTGTCAATGTAGGATGGAGAAAAGCACCACGGGTTTGTCAGCATGGGGAGGTAAGGAAACATGCAGAGGCAATGTAGAATAGGTTTCTGATAAGCATCGCTGGGTGGTGCGCATTGTAAGGGTTTCTAACAGGCCATTCACTAGTAGGAGTGAGAACAACATCACGCGGTGGTGTGAATCAGAGTCCCTGAATTAGGATAGGCAGTGAGTGGCAATTTAGGATGGAGAAAACGCCACAGGGTGGTCAGCATGGGGAGGTCAGGAAACATGCAGTGATAATGTATGATACGTTTCTGAAAAATAAGCGGGGTGGTGCGCATTGTAAGGGTTTCTAAAAGGCCATTCACTAGTAGGAGTGAGCAAAACATCATGGCGTGGTGTGAATCGGAGGGCCTGAATTAGGATAGGCAGTGAGTGGCAATGTAGGATGGAAAAAAGCACCAAAGGTGGTCTGCATGGGGAGGTCAGGAAACATGCAGTGGCAATGTAGGATAGTTTTCTGAAAAACATGACGGGTTGGTGCGCATTGTAAGGGTTTCTAAAAGGCCATTCACTAGTAGGAGTGAGAAAAGCATCACGGGGTGGTTTGAATCAGATGTTCTGAATTAGGATAGGCAGTGAGTGGCAATGTAGGATGGAGAAAAGCACCACGGAATGGTCAGCATGGTGAGGTCAGGAAACATGCCGTGGCAATGTGGGATAGCTTTCCGAAAAACATTACGGGTTGGTGCGCATTGCAAGGGTTTCTAACAGGCCATTCACTAGTAGGAGTTAGAAAAACATCACGGCGTTGTGTGAATCGGAGGGCCTGAATCAGGATAGGCAGTGAATGGCAATGTAGGAAGGAGAAAAGCACCACAGGGTGGTCATCATGGGGAGGTCAGGACACATGCAGTGGCAATGTAGGATATGTTTCTGAAAAACATCGTGGGTTGTGAAGATTGTAAAGTTTTCTAACAGGCCATTCACTAGTAGGAGTGAGAAAAACATCACAGGGTAGTGTGAATCCGAGGGCCTGAATTATGATAGGCATTGAGTGGCAATGTAGGATGGAGAAAAGCATCACTGGATGGTCATCATGGTGAGGACAGGAAACATGCAGTGACAATGTAGGATAGTTTTCTGAAAAACATCACAGGGTGGTGCACATTGTAAGGGTTTCTAACAGGCCATTCACTACTAGGAGTCAGAAAAACATCACTGGGTGGTGTGAATCAGATGTTCTGAATTATGATAGGCAGTGAGTGCAATGCAGGATGGAGAAAAGTACCACGGGGTGGTCAGCATGGGGAGGTCAGGAAACATGCATTGGCAAAGTAGGATAGCTTTCTGAAAAACATCGCCGGGTATTGCACATTGTAAGTCTTTCTAACAGGACATTCACTAGTAGACGTGAGAAAAACATCACGGGGTGGTATGAATCGCAGGGTCTGAATTAGGATAGGCTGTGAGTGGCAATGTAGGATGGAGAAAAGCACCACGGGTTTGTCAGCATGGGGAGGCAAGGAAACATGCAGTGCAATGTAGAATAGGTTTCTGATAAGCATCGCTGTGTGGTGAGCATTGTAAGGGTTTCTAACAGGCCATTCACTAGTACGAGTGAAAACAACATCACACGGTGGTCTGAATCGGAGGCCCTGAATTAGGATAGGCAGTGATTGGCAATTTAGGATGAAGAAAACACCACAGGGTGGTCAGCATGGGGAGGTCAGGAAACATGCAGTGGTTATCTAGGATAGGTTTCTGAAAAAAAAAAGCGGGGTGGTGCGCATTGTAAGTGTTTCTAACAGGCCATTCACTAGTAGGAGTGAGAAAAACATCACGGCGTGGTGTGAATCGGAGGGCCTGAATTAGGATAGGCCGTGAGTGGTAATATAGGATGGAAAAAAGCACCACAGGGTGGTCTGCATGGGGAGGTCAGGAAACATGCAGTGGCAATGTAGGATAGTTTTCTGAAAAACATGACGGGGTGGTGCGCATTGTAAGAGTTTCTAAAAGGCCATTCACTAGTAGGAGTGAGAAAAGCATCACAGGGTGTTTTGAATCAGATATTCTGAATTAGGATAGGCAGTGAGTGGCAATATAGGATGGAGAAAAGCACCACGGTGTGGTCAGCATGGGGTGGTCAGGAAACATGCAGTGGCAATGTTGGATAGCTTTCCGAGAATCATTACGGGTTGGTGCGAATTGCAAGGGTATCTAACAGGCCATTCACTAATAGGAGTGAGAAAAACATCACGGCGTGGTGTGAATCGGAGGGCCTGAATCAGGATAGGCAGTGAGTGGCAATGTAGGATGGAGAAAAGCACCACGGGGTGGTCTTCATGGGGAGGTCAGGACACATGCAGTGGCAATGTAGTATAGGTTTCTGAAAAACATCGCGGGTGGTGAGGATTGTAAAGGTTTCTAACAGGCCATTCATTAGTAGGAGTGAAAAAACCTCACGGGGTGGTGTGAATCCGAGGGCCTGAATTATGATAGGCAGTGAGTGGCAATGTAGGATGGAGAAAAGCACCAAGGGGTGGTCATCATGGGGAGGACAGGAAACATGCACTGACAATGTAGGATAGTTTTCTGAAAAACATCACGGAGTGGTACGCATTGTAAGGGTTTCTAACAGGCCATTCACTACATGGAGTCAGAAAAACATCACTGGGTGGTGTGAATCAGGTGTTCTGAATTATGATAGGCAGTAAGTGCAATGTAGGATGGAGAAAAGCACCATGGGGTGGTCAGCATGGGGAGGTCAGGAAACATGCATTTACAAAGTAGGATAGTTCTCTGAAAAAAAAAACGCGGGGTGGTGTGCATTGTAAGGGTTTCTAACAGGCCATTCACTATTAGGAGTGAGAAAAACATCATGGGGTGGTTTGAGTCGGAGGGCCAGAATTAGGATAGGCAGTGAGTGGCAATGTAGGATGGAGAAAAGCTATACAGGGTGGTCTGCATGGGGAGGTCAGGAAACATGCAGTGGCAATGTAGGATAGTTTTCTGAAAAACATGACGGGGTGGTGCGCATTGTAAGGGTTTCTAAAAGGCCATTCACTACTAGGAGTGCGATAAACATCACGGGGTGGTTTGAATCAGATGTTCTGAATTAGGATAGGCAGTGAGTAGCAATGTAGGATGGAGAAAAGTACCACGGGGTGCTCAGCATGGGGAGGTCAGGAAACATGCAGTGGCAATGTAGGATAGGTTTCTGAAAAAAAAAGCGGGTTGGTGCCGATTTTAAGGTTTTGTAACAGGCCATTCACTAGTAAGAGTCAGAAAAACATCACTGGGTGGTGTGAATCGGAGGGCCTGATTTAGTATAGGTAGTGAGTGGCAATGTAATATGGAGAAAAGCACCACTGGGTGGTCATCATGGGTAGGACAGGAAACATGCAGTGGCAATGTAGGATAGTTTTCGGAAAAACATGACGGGGTGGTGCTCATTGTAAGGGATTCTGAAAGGTTATTCACTAGTAGGAGTGAGAAAAACATCACGGGTTGTTTGAATCAGATGTTCTGAATTAGGATAGGCAGTGAGTAGCAATGTAGGATGGAGAAAAGTACCACGGGGTGGTCAGCATGGTGAGGTCAGGAAACATGCAGTGGCAATATGGGATAGCTTTCTGAAAAACAGTATGGATTGGTGCGCATTGCAAGGGTTTCTAACAAGCCATTCAGTAGTAGGAGTGAGAAAAACTTCATGGCGTCGTGTGAATCAGAGGGCCTGAATCAGGATAGGCAGTGAGTGGCAATGTAGGATGGACAAAAGCAACACGGGGTGGTCAGAATGGGGAGGTCAGCAAACATGCATTGGCAATGTTGGATAGGTTTCTGAAAAACATCGCCGGGTGGTGTACATTGTAAGGCTTTCCAACAGGCCATTCACTAGTAGGAGTGAGAAAAACATCACGGGGTGGTGTGAATCGGAGGGCCTGAATTACGATAGGCTGTGAGTGGAAACGTAAAATGGAGAAAAGCACCACGGTGTGGTCAGCATGGGGAGGTCAGGAAACATGCAGTGGCAATGTAGGATAGGTTTTGAAAATCATCGCGGGGTGGTGCGCATTGTACGTGTTTCTAACAGGCCATTCAATAGTAGAAATCAGAAAAACATCACCGTGTGGTGTGAGTCGGAGGACCTGAATTAGGATAGGCAGTGAGTGGTAATGTAGGATGGAGAAAAGCACCAGGGGTGGTCAGCATGGGGAGGGCAGGAAACATGCAGTGGCAATGTAGGTTAGGTTTCTGAAAAACACCGTGTGGTGGTGAGCATTGTAACATTTCTTAAAGGCGCTTCACTAGTAGGAGTGAGAAAAATATCACGGGGTGGTGTGAATCGGGAGGCGTGAGTTAGGATAGGCAGTGAGTGGCAATGTAGGATGGAGAAAAACCCCACACGCTGGTTAGCATGGGGAGGTCAGGAAACATGCAGTGGCAATGTAGGATAGTTTTCTGAATAACATCGCGGGGTGGTGCGAATTGTAAGTGTTTCTAACAGGCTATTCACAAGTAGGAGTGAGAAAAACATCACGGGGTGGTGTGAATCGGAGGTCCTGAATAAGGATATGCAGTGAGTGGCAATGTAGGATGGAGAAAAGCACCACGGGGTGGTAAGGCTGGGGAGGTCAGGAAACATGCAGTGGCAATGTAGGAAAGGTTTCTGAAAAAAATAGCGTGTTGGTGTGCATTGTAAGGGTTTCTTACACGACATGAACTGGTAGGAGTGAGAAAAACATCAGAGTGTTGTGTGAATCGAAGGGCCTGAATTTGGATAGGCAGTGAGTGGCAATGTAGGATGGAGAAAAGCACCATTGAGCAGTCAACATGAGGAGGTCAGGAAACTTGCAGTGGTAATGAAGGATAGGTTTCTGAAAAACATCGCCCGTTGGTGCGCATTGTAAGGGTTTCTAACAGACCATTCACTAGTAGGAGTGAGAAAAACATCACGGGGTGGTGTGAATCGGAGGGCCTGAATTAGGATACGCAGTGAGTGGCAATGTAGGTAGGAGAAAAGCGCCAGGGGTGGTCAGCATGTGGAGGTTAGGACATATGCAGTGGCAATGTAGGATAGTTTTCTGAAAAACATCGCGGGGTGGTGCACATTGTAAGGATGTCTAACAGGCTATTCACTAGTAGGAGTGAGAAAAACATCACGGTGTGGTGTGAATCGGAGGGCCTGAATTAGAATAGGCAGTGAGTGGCAATGTAGGATGGAGAAAAGCACCACGGGGTGGTCAGCATGGGGAGGTCAGCAAACATGCAGTGGCAATGTAGGATTGGTTTCTGAGAAACATCGCGGGGTGGTGCACATTGTAAGGGTGTCTAACAGGCTATTCACTAGTAGGAGTGAGAAAAACATCACGGTGTGGTGTGAATCGGAGGGCCTGAATTAGAATAGGCAGTGAGTGGCAATGTAGGATGGAGAAAAGCACCACAGGTTGGTCAGCATGGACAGGTCAGGAAACATGCAGTGGCAATGTAGGATAGTTTTCTGAAAAACATCGCGGGGTGGTGCGAATTGTAAGTGTTTCTAACAAGCCAATCATAAGTAGGAGTGAGAAAAACATCACGGGGTGGTGTGAATCGGACGGCCTGAATCAGGATAGGCAGTGAGTGGCAATGTAGTATGTAGAAAAGCACCACGGGGTGATTAGGATGTGGAAGTCAGGAAACATGCAGGGCCAATATAAGATAGGTTTCTGAAAAAAATCGCGTGGTGGTGCCCATTGAAAGGGTTTCTAACAGGCCATTCACTAGTAGGAGTGAGAAAAACATCATGGGGTGGTGTGAATCCGAGGGGCTGACTTAGGATAGGCAGTGAGTGACAATGTAGGATGGAGAAAAGCACCACGGGGTGGTCAGCATGGAGATGTCAGAAAACATGCAGTGGCAATGCAGGATATGTTTCTGAAAAACATCGTGGGGTGGTGCGCATTGTAAGGGTTTCTAACAGGCCATTCACTAGTAGGAGTGAGAAGAACATCAGGGGTGGTGTCAATCGGATGGCCTGAATCAGGATAGGCAGTGAGTGGCAATGTAAGATGGAGAAAAGCATCACTGGGTGGTCAGTATGTGAAAGTCAGAGAACATGCCGTGCCAGTCTAGGATAGGTTTCTGAAAAACATCGCGGGATGGTGCGCATTGTAAGGGTTTCTAACAGGCCATTCACTAGTAGGAGTGAGAAGAACATCACGGGGTGGTGTGAATCAGAGGGCATGAATCAGGATAGGCAGTGAGTGACAATGTAGGATGGAGAAAAGCACCATGGGGTGGTCAGGATGGGGAGGTCAGGAAACTTGCAGTGGCAATGTAGGATACCTTTCTGAAAAACATCGCGGGTTTGTTTGCATTGTAAGGGTTTCTAACAGGCCATTCAATAGTAGGAGTGAGAAAAACATCACAGGGTGTTGTTAATCGGAGGGCCTGGATTAGGATAAGCAGTGAGTGGCAATGTAGGATGGAGAAAAGCACCATGGGGTGGTCAACATGGGGAGGTTAGGAAAATTGCAGTGGCAATGTACGATAGGTTTCTCAAAAACATCGCAGGGTGGTGCGCATTGTAAGGGTTTCTAACAGGCTATTCACTAGTAGGAGTGAGAAAGACATCAGGGGGGGGGTGTAAATCGGAGGGCCTGTATCAGATTAGTCAGTTAGTGGCATTGTAGGATGGAGAAAAACACCACGGGGTGGTCAGCATGGGGAGGTCAGGAATCATGCAGAGGCAATGTAGGATTTGTTTCTCAGAAACATCGCGGGGTGGTGCACATTGTAAGGGTTTCTATCAGGCTATTCACTAGTAGGAGGGAGAAAAACATCACGGTGTGGTGTTAATCGGAGGGCATGAATTAGGATAGGCAGTGAGTGGCAATGTAGGAAGGAGAAAAGCACCATGGGGTGGTCAGCATGGGGAGGTCAGGAAACATGCAGTGGCAATGTAGGATAGGTTTCTGAAAAACACCGGGCGGGGGTGCGCATTGTACGGGTTTCTAACAGGCCATTCACTAGTATTAGTGAGAACAACATCATGGTTGGTGTGAATCGGATGGCCTGAATCAGGATAGGCAGTGAGTGGCAATGTAAGATGGAGAAAAGCTCCACTGGGTGGTCAGCATGTGAAAGTCAGAGAACATGCCGTGCCAATCTAGGATAGGTTTCTGAAAAACATCGCTGGGTGGTGCTCATTGTAAGGGTTTCTAAAAGGCCATTCACTAGTAGGAGTGAGAATAACATCACGGGGTGGTGTGAATCGGAGGGCCTGAATTAGAATAGTCAGTGAGTGTCAATGTAGGATGGAGAAAAGCACCTCAGGGTGGTCAGGATTGGGAGGTCAGGAAACATGCAGTGGCAATGTAGGATTCGTTTATGAGAAACATTGCGGGGTGGTGTGCATTGTAAGGGTTTCTAACAGGCCATTCACGACTAGGATTTACAAAAACATCACGGTGTGGTGTGAGTCAGAGAACCTGAATTAGGATAGGCACTGAGTGGTAATATAGGATGGAGAAAAGCACCAGGGGTGGTCAGCATGGGGAGGGCAGCAAACATGCAGCGGCAATGTAGGTTAGGTTTCTGAAAAACATCATGCTGTGGTGAGCATTGTAAGGTTTCTTAAAGGTGCTTCACTAGTAGGAGTGAGAAAAACATCACGGGGTGGTGTGAATCGGGAGGCCTGAATTAGGTTAGGCAGTGAGTGGCAAGGTAGGATGGAGAAAAACACCACAGGCTGGTTAGCATGGGGAGGTCAGGAAACATGCAGTGGCAATGTAGGATACGTTTCTGAAAAACATCGCGGGGTGGTGCGGATTGTAAGGGTTTAACAGGCCATTCAATGGTAGGAGTGAGAAATAAATCATGGGGTGGTGTGAATTGGAACGCCTGAATAAGGATAGGCCGTGAGTGGCAATGTAGGATGGAAAAAAGCACCACGGCATGGTGAGCATGGGGAAGTCAGGAAACATGCACTGGCAATGTGGGATAGCTTTCTGAAAAACATCGCGGGTTGGTGCGCATTGTAAGGGTTTCTAACAGGCCATTCACTAGTAGGAGTAAGAAAAACATCACGGGGTGGTGTGAATCAGAGGGCCTGAATCAGGATAGGCAGTGAGTGGCAATGTAGGATGGACAAAAGCAACACGGGGTGGTCAGAATGGGGAGGTCAGCAAACATGCATTGGCAATGTAGGATAGGATTCTGAAAAACATCGCCGGGTGGTGTTCATTGTAAGGCTTTCCAACAGGCCATTCACTAGTAGGAGTGAGAAAAACATCACGGGGTGGTGTGAATCGGAGGGCCTGAATTACGATAGGCTGTGAGTGGAAACATAAAATGGAGAAAAGCACCACGGTGTGGTCAGCTTGGGGAGGTCAGGAAACATGCAGTGGCAATGTAGGATAGGTTTCTGACAAACATCACGGGGTGGTGTGCATTGTAAGGGTTTCTAACAGGCCATTCACTAGTAGGAGTGAGAAAAATATAACGGGGTGGTGTGAATTGGAGGGCCTGAATCAGGATAGGCAGTGAGTGGCAACGTAGGATGGAGAAAAGCACCATGGGGTGGTCAGCATGGGGAGGTCAGGAAACATGCATTGACAAAGTAGGATAGTTCTCTGAAAAAAAAAACGCGGGGTGCTGTGCATTGTAAGGGTTTCTAACAGGCCATTCACTATTAGGAGTGAGAAAAACATCATGGGGTGGTTTGAGTCGGAGGGCCAGAATTAGGATAGGCAGTGAGTGGCAATGTAGGATGGAGAAAAGCTATACAGGGTGGTCTGCATGGGGAGGTCAGGAAACATGCAGTGGCAATGTAGGATAGTTTTCTGAAAAACATGACGGGGTGGTGCGCATTGTAAGGGTTTCTAAAAGGCCATTCACTACTAGGAGTGCGATAAACATCACGGGGTGGTTTGAATCAGATGTTCTGAATTAGGATAGGCAGTGAGTAGCAATGTAGGATGGAGAAAAGTACCACGGGGTGCTCAGCATGGGGAGGTCAGGAAACATGCAGTGGCAATGTAGGATAGGTTTCTGAAAAAAAAAGCGGGTTGGTGCCGATTTTAAGGTTTTGTAACAGGCCATTCACTAGTAAGAGTCAGAAAAACATCACTGGGTGGTGTGAATCGGAGGGCCTGATTTAGTATAGGTAGTGAGTGGCAATGTAATATGGAGAAAAGCACCACTGGGTGGTCATCATGGGTAGGACAGGAAACATGCAGTGGCAATGTAGGATAGTTTTCGGAAAAACATGACGGGGTGGTGCTCATTGTAAGGGATTCTGAAAGGTTATTCACTAGTAGGAGTGAGAAAAACATCACGGGTGGTTTGAATCAGATGTTCTGAATTAGGATAGGCAGTGAGTAGCAATGTAGGATGGAGAAAAGTACCACGGGGTGGTCAGCATGGTGAGGTCAGGAAACATGCAGTGGCAATATGGGATAGCTTTCTGAAAAACAGTATGGATTGGTGCGCATTGCAAGGGTTTCTAACAAGCCATTCAGTAGTAGGAGTGAGAAAAACTTCATGGCGTCGTGTGAATCAGAGGGCCTGAATCAGGATAGACAGTGAGTGGCAATGTAGGATGGACAAAAGCAACACGGGGTGGTCAGAATGGGGAGGTCAGCAAACATGCATTGGCAATGTTGGATAGGTTTCTGAAAAACATCGCCGGGTGGTGTACATTGTAAGGCTTTCCAACAGGCCATTCACTAGTAGGAGTGAGAAAAACATCACGGGGTGGTGTGAATCGGAGGGCCTGAATTACGATAGGCTGTGAGTGGAAACGTAAAATGGAGAAAAGCACCACGGTGTGGTCAGCATGGGGAGGTCAGGAAACATGCAGTGGCAATGTAGGATAGGTTTTGAAAATCATCGCGGGGTGGTGCGCATTGTACGTGTTTCTAACAGGCCATTCAATAGTAGAAATCAGAAAAACATCACCGTGTGGTGTGAGTCGGAGGACCTGAATTAGGATAGGCAGTGAGTGGTAATGTAGGATGGAGAAAAGCACCAGGGGTGGTCAGCATGGGGAGGGCAGGAAACATGCAGTGGCAATGTAGGTTAGGTTTCTGAAAAACACCGTGTGGTGGTGAGCATTGTAACATTTCTTAAAGGCGCTTCACTAGTAGGAGTGAGAAAAATATCACGGGGTGGTGTGAATCGGGAGGCGTGAGTTAGGATAGGCAGTGAGTGGCAATGTAGGATGGAGAAAAACCCCACACGCTGGTTAGCATGGGGAGGTCAGGAAACATGCAGTGGCAATGTAGGATAGTTTTCTGAATAACATCGCGGGGTGGTGCGAATTGTAAGTGTTTCTAACAGGCTATTCACAAGTAGGAGTGAGAAAAACATCACGGGGTGGTGTGAATCGGAGGTCCTGAATAAGGATATGCAGTGAGTGGCAATGTAGGATGGAGAAAAGCACCACGGGGTGGTAAGGCTGGGGAGGTCAGGAAACATGCAGTGGCAATGTAGGAAAGGTTTCTGAAAAAAATAGCGTGTTGGTGTGCATTGTAAGGGTTTCTTACACGACATGAACTGGTAGGAGTGAGAAAAACATCAGAGTGTTGTGTGAATCGAAGGGCCTGAATTTGGATAGGCAGTGAGTGGCAATGTAGGATGGAGAAAAGCACCATTGAGCAGTCAACATGAGGAGGTCAGGAAACTTGCAGTGGTAATGAAGGATAGGTTTCTGAAAAACATCGCCCGTTGGTGCGCATTGTAAGGGTTTCTAACAGACCATTCACTAGTAGGAGTGAGAAAAACATCACGGGGTGGTGTGAATCGGAGGGCCTGAATTAGGATACGCAGTGAGTGGCAATGTAGGTAGGAGAAAAGCGCCAGGGGTGGTCAGCATGTGGAGGTTAGGACATATGCAGTGGCAATGTAGGATAGTTTTCTGAAAAACATCGCGGGGTGGTGCACATTGTAAGGATGTCTAACAGGCTATTCACTAGTAGGAGTGAGAAAAACATCACAGTGTGGTGTGAATCGGAGGGCCTGAATTAGAATAGGCAGTGAGTGGCAATGTAGGATGGAGAAAAGCACCACGGGGTGGTCAGCATGGGGAGGTCAGGAAACATGCAGTGGCAATGTAGGATTGGTTTCTGAGAAACATGGCGGGGTGGTGCACATTGTAAGGGTGTCTAACAGGCTATTCACTAGTAGGAGTGAGAAAAACATCACGGTGTGGTGTGAATCGGAGGGCCTGAATTAGAATAGGCAGTGAGTGGCAATGTAGGATGGAGAAAAGCACCACAGGTTGGTCAGCAAGGACAGGTCAGGAAACATGCAGTGGCAATGTAGGATAGTTTTCTGAAAAACATCGCGGGGTGGTGCGAATTGTAAGTGTTTCTAACAAGCCAATCATAAGTAGGAGTGAGAAAAACATCACGGGGTGGTGTGAATCGGACGGCCTGAATCAGGATAGGCAGTGAGTGGCAATGTAGTATGTAGAAAAGCACCACGGGGTGATTAGGATGTGGAAGTCAGGAAACATGCAGGGCCAATATAAGATAGGTTTCTGAAAAAAATCGCGTGGTGGTGCCCATTGAAAGGGTTTCTAACAGGCCATTCACTAGTAGGAGTGAGAAAAACATCATGGGGTGGTGTGAATCCGAGGGGCTGACTTAGGATAGGCAGTGAGTGACAATGTAGGATGGAGAAAAGCACCACGGGGTGGTCAGCATGGAGATGTCAGAAAACATGCAGTGGCAATGCAGGATATGTTTCTGAAAAACATCGTGGGGTGGTGCGCATTGTAAGGGTTTCTAACAGGCCATTCACTAGTAGGAGTGAGAAGAACATCAGGGGTGGTGTCAATCGGATGGCCTGAATCAGGATAGGCAGTGAGTGGCAATGTAAGATGGAGAAAAGCATCACTGGGTGGTCAGTATGTGAAAGTCAGAGAACATGCCGTGCCAGTCTAGGATAGGTTTCTGAAAAACATCGCGGGATGGTGCGCATTGTAAGGGTTTCTAACAGGCCATTCACTAGTAGGAGTGAGAAGAACATCACGGGGTGGTGTGAATCAGAGGGCATGAATCAGGATAGGCAGTGAGTGACAATGTAGGATGGAGAAAAGCACCATGGGGTGGTCAGGATGGGGAGGTCAGGAAACTTGCAGTGGCAATGTAGGATACCTTTCTGAAAAACATCGCGGGTTTGTTTGCATTGTAAGGGTTTCTAACAGGCCATTCAATAGTAGGAGTGAGAAAAACATCACAGGGTGTTGTTAATCGGAGGGCCTGGATTAGGATAAGCAGTGAGTGGCAATGTAGGATGGAGAAAAGCACCATGGGGTGGTCAACATGGGGAGGTTAGGAAAATTGCAGTGGCAATGTACGATAGGTTTCTCAAAAACATCGCAGGGTGGTGCGCATTGTAAGGGTTTCTAACAGGCTATTCACTAGTAGGAGTGAGAAAGACATCAGGGGGGGCTGTAAATCGGAGGGCCTGTATCAGATTAGTCAGTTAGTGGCATTGTAGGATGGAGAAAAACACCACGGGGTGGTCAGCATGGGGAGGTCAGGAATCATGCAGAGGCAATGTAGGATTTGTTTCTCAGAAACATCGCGGGGTGGTGCACATTGTAAGGGTTTCTATCAGGCTATTCACTAGTAGGAGGGAGAAAAACATCACGGTGTGGTGTTAATCGGAGGGCATGAATTAGGATAGGCAGTGAGTGGCAATGTAGGAAGGAGAAAAGCACCATGGGGTGGTCAGCATGGGGAGGTCAGGAAACATGCAGTGGCAATGTAGGATAGGTTTCTGAAAAACACCGGGCGGGGGTGCGCATTGTACGGGTTTCTAACAGGCCATGCACTAGTATTAGTGAGAACAACATCATGGTTGGTGTGAATCGGATGGCCTGAATCAGGATAGGCAGTGAGTGGCAATGTAAGATGGAGAAAAGCTCCACTGGGTGGTCAGCATGTGAAAGTCAGAGAACATGCCGTGCCAATCTAGGATAGGTTTCTGAAAAACATCGCTGGGTGGTGCTCATTGTAAGGGTTTCTAAAAGGCCATTCACTAGTAGGAGTGAGAATAACATCACGGGGTGGTGTGAATCGGAGGGCCTGAATTAGAATAGTCAGTGAGTGTCAATGTAGGATGGAGAAAAGCACCACAGGGTGGTCAGGATTGGGAGGTCAGGAAACATGCAGTGGCAATGTAGGATTCGTTTATGAGAAACATTGCGGGGTGGTGTGCATTGTAAGGGTTTCTAACAGGCCATTCACGACTAGGATTTACAAAAACATCACGGTGTGGTGTGAGTCAGAGAACCTGAATTAGGATAGGCACTGAGTGGTAATATAGGATGGAGAAAAGCACCAGGGGTGGTCAGCATGGGGAGGGCAGCAAACATGCAGCGGCAATGTAGGTTAGGTTTCTGAAAAACATCATGCTGTGGTGAGCATTGTAAGGTTTCTTAAAGGTGCTTCACTAGTAGGAGTGAGAAAAACATCACGGGGTGGTGTGAATCGGGAGGCCTGAATTAGGTTAGGCAGTGAGTGGCAAGGTAGGATGGAGAAAAACACCACAGGCTGGTTAGCATGGGGAGGTCAGGAAACATGCAGTGGCAATGTAGGATACGTTTCTGAAAAACATCGCGGGGTGGTGCGCACTGTAAGGGTTTAACAGGCCATTCAATGGTAGGAGTGAGAAATAAATCATGGGGTGGTGTGAATTGGAACGCCTGAATAAGGATAGGCCGTGAGTGGCAATGTAGGATGGAAAAAAGCACCACGGCATGGTGAGCATGGGGAAGTCAGGAAACATGCACTGGCAATGTGGGATAGCTTTCTGAAAAACATCGCGGGTTGGTGCGCATTGTAAGGGTTTCTAACAGGCCATTCACTAGTAGGAGTAAGAAAAACATCACGGGGTGGTGTGAATCAGAGGGCCTGAATCAGGATAGGCAGTGAGTGGCAATGTAGGATGGACAAAAGCAACACGGGGTGGTCAGAATGGGGAGGTCAGCAAACATGCATTGGCAATGTAGGATAGGTTTCTGAAAAACATCGCCGGGTGGTGTTCATTGTAAGGCTTTCCAACAGGCCATTCACTAGTAGGAGTGAGAAAAACATCACGGGGTGGTGTGAATCGGAGGGCCTGAATTACGATAGGATGTGAGTGGAAACGTAAAATGGAGAAAAGCACCACGGTGTGGTCAGCTTGGGGAGGTCAGGAAACATGCAGTGGCAATGTAGGATAGGTTTCTGACAAACATCACGGGGTGGTGTGCATTGTAAGGGTTTCTAACAGGCCATTCACTAGTAGGAGTGAGAAAAATATAACGGGGTGGTGTGAATTGGAGGGCCTGAATCAGGATAGGCAGTGAGTGGCAACGTAGGATGGAGAAAAGCACCACGGGGTGGTCAGCATGGGGAGGTCATGAAACATGCATTGGCAAAGTAGAATAGGTCTCTGAAAAACATCGCTGGGTATTGCGCATTGTAAGTCTTTCTAACAGGCTATTCACTAGTAGGAGTGAGAAAAACATCACGGGGTGGTGTGAATAGGAGGGCCTGAATTAGGATAGGCAGTGAGGGGCAACGTAAATTGGAGAAAAGCACCACGGGGTGGTCAGGATGGGGAGGTCAGGAAACATGCAGTAGCAATGTAGGATAGGTTTCTTAAAAACATTGCGGGGTGGTGCTCATTATAAGGGTTTCTAAAGGCCTTTCACTAGTAGGAGTGAGAAAAACATCACCAGGTGGTGTGAATCACAGGGCCTGAATCAGTACAGGCCTTGAGTGGCAATGTAGGATGGAGAAATTCACCACGGGGTGGTCAGAATTGGGAGGTCAGGAAACATACAGTGGCAATGTAGGCTAGGTTTCTGAAAAACATCTCGGCGTAGTATGCATGGTAAGGGTTTCTAACAGGTATTTACTAGTAGGAGTGAGAAATACATCATTGTGTGGTGTGAATTGAAGGGCCTGAATAAAGTTAGACAGTGAGTGTCAATGTAGGATGGAGAAAAGCACCATGGGTTGGTCAGCATGGAGAGGTCAGGAAACATGCATTGGCAATGTACGATAGGTTTCTGAAAAACGTCACGGGGTTGTTCGCATTGTAACGGTTTGTAGAAGGCCATTCACTAGTAGGAGTGAGAAAAACATCACGTGGTGGTGTGATTCGGAGGGGCTGAATTAGGATAGGCAGTGAGTGGCAATGAAGAATAGAGAAAAGCACCACGGGGTGGTCAACATGGGGAGGTTAGGAAACATGTAAAGGCAATGTAGGTTAGGTTTCTGAAAAACATCACGGGGTGGTGCACATTGGAAGGCTTTCTAACAAGCCATTCACAGGTAGGAGTGAAAAAACATCACAGGGTGGTGTGAATCAGAGGGTCTGAATTAGGATAGGCTGTGAGTGGCAATGTAGGATGGAGAAAAGCACCACGGGTTTGTCAGCATGGGGAGGTAAGGAAACATGCAGAGGCAATGTAGAATAGGTTTCTGATAAGCATTGCTGGGTGGTGCGCATTGTAAGATTTTCTAACAGGCCATTCACTAGTAGAAGTGAGAAAAACATCACGGCGTGGTGTGAATCTGGAGGGCCTGAATTAAGATAGGCTGTGAGTGGCAATGTAGGATGCAAAAAAGCACCACAGGGTGGTCTGCAAGGGGAGGTCAGGAAACATGCGGTGGCAATGTAGGATAGTTTTCAGAAAAACATAACGGGGTGGTGCGCATTGTAAGGGTTTCTAAATGGTCATTCACTAGTAGGAGTGAGAAAAGCATCATGCGTTGGTTTGAATCAGATGTTCTGAATTAGGATAGGCAGTGAGTGGCAATGTAGGATGGAGAAAAGCTGTACAGGGTGGTCTGTATGGGGAAGTCAGGAAACATGCAGTGGCAATGTAGGATAGTTTTCTGAAAAACATGACGGGGTGGTGCGCATTGTAAGGGTTTCTAAATGGTCATTCACTAGTAGGAGTGAGAAAAGCATCATGCGGTGGTTTGAATCAGATGTTCTGATTTAGGATAGGCAGTGAGTGGCAATGTAGGATGAAGAAAAGCTGTACAGGGTGGTCTGCATTGGGAAGTCAGGAAACATGCAGTGGCAATGTAGGATAGTTTTCTGAAAAACATGACGGGGTGGTGCGCATTGTAAGGGCTTCTAAAAGGCCATTCACTAGTTAGAGTGAGAAAAACATCACGGGGTGGTTTGAATCAGATATTCTGAATTAGGATAGGCAGTGAGTAGCAATGTAGGATGGAAAAAATTACCACGGGGTGGTCAGCATGGGGAGGTCCGGAAACATGCAGTGGCAATGTGGGATACCTTTCTGAAAAACATTACGGGTTGGTGCGCATTGCAAGGGTTTCTAACAGGCCATTCACTAGTAGGAGTGACAAAAACATCACAGCGTGGTGTGAATCAGAGGGCCTCAATCAGGATAGGCAGTGAGTGGCAATGTAGGATGGAGAAATGCAACACGGGGTGCTCAACTTGGGGAGGTCAGGAAACATGCAGTTGCAATGTAGGATAGGTTTCTGAGAAAAAAAAGCGGGGTGGTGCGCATTGTAAGGTTTTCTAACAGGCCATTCACAAGTAGGAGTCTGAAAAACATCACGGGGTGGTGTGAATCGGAGGGCCTGATTTAGGATAGAATGTGAGTGGCAATGTAAAATGGAGAAAAGCACCACGGTGTTTTCATCATGGGGAGTACAGGAAACATGCAGTGGCAATGTAGGATATTTTTTGAAAAACATCAGGGGTGGTGCGGATTTTAAGGGTTTCTAACAGGCCATTCACTAGTAGGAGTGAGAAAAACATCACGGGGTCGTGTGAATCAGATTTTCTGAATTATGATAGGCAGTGAGGGCACCGTAGGATGGAGAAAAGAACCACGGGGTGGTCAGCATGGGGAGGTCATGAAACATGCATTGGCAAAGTAGAATAGGTCTCTGAAAAACATCGCTTGGTATTGCGCATTGTAAGGCTTTCTAACAGGCCATTCACTAGTAGGAGTGAGAGAAACATCACGGGGTGGTGTGAATAGGAGGGCCTGAATTAGGATAGGCAGTGAGTGGCAACGTAAATTGGAGAAAAGCACCACGGGGTGGTCAGGATGGGGAGGTCAGGAAACATGCAGTGGCAATGTAGGATAGGTTTCTTAAAAACATTGCAGGGTGGTGCTCATTATAAGGGGTTCTAAAAGGCCTTTCACTAGTAGGAGTGAGAAAAACATCACCAGGTGGTGTGAATCGCAGGGCCTGAATCAGTATAGGCCGTGAGTGGCAATGTAGGATCGAGAAAAGCACCACAGTGTGGTCAGTATTGGGAGGTCAGGAAACATACTGTGGCAATATAGGATAGATTTCTTAAAAACATCTCGGCGTAGTGCGCATGGTAAGGGTTTCTAACAGGTCATTTACTAGTAGGAGTGAGAAATACATCATGGTGTGGTGTGAATTGGAGGGCCTGAATCAAGTTAGACAATGAGTGTCAATGTAGGATGGTGAAAAGCATCAAGGGTTGGTCAGCATGAGGAGGTCAGGAAACATGCATTGGCAATGTACGATAGGTTACTGAAAAACGTCACGAGGTTGTTCGCATTGTAAGGGTTTGTAGAAGGCCATTCACTAGTAGGAGTGAGAAAAACATCACGTGGTAGTGTGAATCAGAGGGGCTGGATTAGGATAGGCAGTGAGTGGCAATGAAGAATGGAGAAAAGCACCACGGGGTGCTCAACATGTGGAGGTCAGGAAACATGTAATGGCAATGTAGGTTAGGTTTCTGAAAAACATCACGGGGTGGTGCACATTGTAAGGCTTTCTAACAAGCCATTCACAAGTAGGAGTGAAAAAAACATCACAGGGTCGTGTGAATCGGAGGGTCTGAATTAGGACAGGCTTTGAGTGGCAATGTAGGATGGAGAAAAGCACCACGGGTTTGTCAGCATGGGGAGGTAAGGAAACATGCAGAGGCAATTTGAATAGGTTTCTGATAAGCATCGCTGGGTGGTGCGCAGTGTAAGGTTTCTAACAGGCCATTCACTAATAGGAGTGAGAAAAACATCACGGCGTGGTGTGAATCAGAGGGCCTGAATTAGGATAGGCAGTGAGCGGCAATGTAGGATGGAGAAAAGCACCACGGGGTGGTCAGCAAGGGGAGGTCAGGAAACATGCAGAAGCAATTTGGGATAGCTTTCCGAAAAACATTACGGATTGGTGCGAATTTCAAGGGTTTCTAACAGGCCATTCACTAGTAGGAGTGAGAAAAACATCACGGCGTGCTGTGAATTGGAGGGCCTGAATCAGGATAGGCAGTGAATGGAAATGGAGGATGGAGAAAAGCACCACGAGGTGGTCATCATGGGGAGGTCAGGACACATGCAGTGGCAATGTAGGATAGGTTTCTGAAAAACATCGCGGGTGGTGAAGATTGTAAGGGTTTCTAACCGGCCATTCACTAGTAGGAGTGAGAAAAACATCATGGGGTGGTGTGAATCAGATGTTCTGAATTATGATAGGCAGTGAGTGGCAATGTAGGTTGGAGAAAAGTACCATGGGGTGCTCAGCATGGGGAGGTCAGGAAACATGCAGTGGCAATGAGGGATATTTTTCTGAAAAAAAAAAAAAGCGGGGTGGTGCGCATTTTAAGGTTTTGTAACAGGCCATTCATTAGTAGGAGTGAGAAAAACATCACGGGGTGGTGTGAATCGGAGGGCCTGATTTAGGATAGGCAGTGAGTTGCAATGTAAATTGGTGAAAAGCACCACGGGTTGGTCATCATGGGGAGGACATGAAACATGAAGTTGAAATGTAGGATAGTTTTCTGAAAAACGTCACGGGGTGGTGCGCATTGTAAGTGTTTCTAACAGGCCATTCACTAGTAGGAGTAAGAAAAACATCACGGGGTGGTGTGAATCAGAGGGCCTGAATGAGGACAGGCAATGAGTGGCAATGTAGGATGGAGAAAATCTCCACAGGCTGGTCTGCATGGGGAGGTCAGGAAACATGCAGTGGCAATGTAGGATCGTTTTCTGAACAACATGACGGGGTGGTGCGCATTGTAAGGGTTTCTAAAAGGCCATTCACTAGTAAGAGTGAGAAAAACATCACGGGGTGGTGTGAATCAGATGTTCTGAATTAGGATAGGCACTGAGTGGCAATGTAGGATGGAGAAAAGCACCACGGTGTGGTCAGCATGGGGAAGTCAGCAAACATGAATTGGCAATGTTGGATAGGTTTCTGAAAAACATCGCGGGGTGGTGTACATAGTAAGGCTTTCTAACAGGTCATTCACTAGTAGGAGTGAGAAAAACATCACGGCGTGGTGTGAATCAGAGGGCCTGAATCAGCATAGGCAGTGAGTGGCAATGTAGGATGGAGAAAAGCAACACGGGGTGCTCAGCATGGGGAGGTCAGGAAACATGCAGTTGCAATGTAGAATAGGTTTCCGAAAAAAAAAGTGGGGTGGTGCGCATTGTAAGGTTTTCTAACAGGCCATTCACTAGTAGGAGTCTGAAAAACATCACGGGGTGGTGTGAATCGGTGGGCCTGAATTAGTTTAGGCAGTGAGTGGCCATGTAGCATGGAGAAAAGCACCACAGGGTGGTCAGCATGTGGAGGTCAGGAAACATGCAGTGGCAATGTAGGATAGTTTTCTGAAAAACATCACGGGGTGGTGCACATTGTAAGGGTTTCTAACAGGCCATTCACTAGTAGGATTGAGAAAAACTTCACGGGGTGGTTTGAATCAGATGTTCTGAATTATGATATACAGTGAGTGGCAATGTAGGATGGAGAAAACGACCACAGGGTGGTCAGCATGGGGAGGTCGGGAAACATGCATTGGCAATGTAGGATAGGTTTCTGAAAAACATCGCTGGTTGTGCGCATTGTAAGGCTTTCTAACAGGCCATTCACTAGTGGTTGTGAGAAAAACATCAAGGGGTGGTGTGAATCGAAGGGCCTGAATTATGATAGGCAGTGAGTGGCAATGTAGGATGTAGAAAAGCATCACGGGTTGGTCAGCATGGGGAGGTCAGGAACATGCATTGGCAATGTGGGATAGTTTTCTGAAAAATATTACGGGTTGGTGAGCATTGTAAGGGTTTCTAACAGGCTATTCACTAGTAGGAGTGAGAAAAACATCACGGGGTGGTGTGAATCGGAGTGCCTGAATTATGATAGGCAGTGAGTGGCAATGTAGGATGGAGTAAAGCACCAAGGGGTGGTCATCATGGGGAGGACAGGAAACATGCAGTGGCAATGTAGGATAGTTTTCTGAAAAACATCCGGGGGTGGTGCGCATTGTAAGGGTTTCTAACAGGCCATTCACTAGTAGGAGTCAGAAAAACATCACGGGGTGGTGTGAATCAGATGTTCTGAATTAGTATAGGCAGTGACTGGCAATGTAGGATGGAGAAATACACCACGGGTTGGTCAGCATGGGGAGGTCAGGAAACATGCATTGGCAATGTAGGATAGGTTTCTGAAAAACATCACGGGGTGGTGCGCATTGTAATTGTTTCTAACAAGCCATTCACAAGTAGGATTGAAAAAAACATCACGGGGTGGAGCGCATTGTAAGGGTTTCTAACAGGCCATTCACTATTAGGAGTCATAAAAACATCACTGGGTTGTGTGAATCAGATGTTCTGAATTATGATAGGCAGTGAGTGGAAATTTAGGATGGAGAAAACACCACAGGTTGGTCAACATGGGGAGGTCAGGAAACATGCAGTGGTAATGTAGGATAGGTTTCTGAAAAAAAAAGCGGGGTGGTGTGCATTGTAAGTCTTTCTAACAGGCCATTCACTAGTAGGAGTGAGAAAAACATCACGGGGTGGTGTGAATCAGAGGGCCTGAATGAGGATAGGCAATGAGTGGCAATCTAGGATGGAGAAAATCTCCACAGGCTGGTCTGCATGGGGAGGTCAGGAAACATGCAGTGGAAATGTAGGATCGTTTTCTCAAAAACATGACGGGGTGGTGCGCATTGTAAGGGTTTCTAAAAGGCCATTCACTAGTAAGAGTGAGAAAAACATCACGGGGTGGTGTGAATCAGATGTTATGAATTAGGATAGGCAGTGAGTGGCAATGTAGGATGGAGAAAAGCACCACGGTGTGGTCAGCATGGGGAAGTCAGCAAACATGAATTGGCAATGTTGGATAGGTTTCTGAAAAACATCGCGGGGTGGTGTACATTGTAAGGCTTTCTAACAGGCCATTCACTAGTAGGAGTGAGAAAAACATCACGGCGTGGTGTGAATCAGAGTGCCTGGATCAGCATAGGCAGTGAGTGGCAATGTAGGATGGAGAAAAGCAACACGGGGTGCTCAGCATGGGGAGGTCAGGAAACATGCAGTTGCAATGTAGGATAGGTTTCCGAAAAAAAAAGCGGGGTGGTGCGCATTGTAAGGTTTTCTAACAGGCCATTCACTAGTAGGAGTCTGAAAAACATCACGGGGTGGTGTGAATCGGAGGGCCTGATTTAGGATAGGCAGTGAGTGGCAATGTAAAATGGAGAAAAGCACCACGGGGTGGTCATCATGGGGAGGACAGGAAACATGCAGTGGCAATGTAGGATAGTTTTCTGAAAAACATCACGGGGTGGTGTGCGTTGTAAGGGTTTCTAACAGGCCATTCACTAGTAGGAGTGAGGAAAAACATCACAGGGTGGTGTGAATCGGAGGGCCTGAATTAGTTTAGGCAGTGAGTGGCAATGTAGGATGGAGAAAAGCACCACAGGGTGGTCAGCACGGGGAGGTCAGGAAACATGCAGTGGCAATGTAGGATAGTTTTCTGAAAAACATCACGGGGTGGTGCGCATTGTAAGGGTTTCTAACAGGCCTTTCACTAGTAGGATAGAGAAAAACTTCACGGGGTGGTTTGAATCAGATGTTCTGAAATAGGATATACAGTGAGTGGCAATGTAGGATGGAGAAAAGGACCACGGGGTGGTCAGCATGGGGAGGTTGGGAAACATGCATTGGCAATGTAGGATAGGTTTCTGAAAAACATCGCTGGTGGTGCGCATTGTAAGGCTTTCTAACAGGCCATTCACTAGTAGGAGTGAGAAAAACATCACGAGGTGGTGTGAATCGGAGGGCCTGAATTAGGATTCACAGTGAGTGGCAATGTAGGATGGAGAAAAGCACCACGGGGTGGTCAGCATGGGGAGGTCAGGAAACATGCAGTGGCAATGTGGGATAGGTTTCTGAAAAAAAAAAGCGGGGTGGTGCACATTGTAAGGTTTTCTTACAGGCCATTCACTAGTAGGAGTGAGAAAAACATCACGGAGTGGTGTGAATCGGAGGGCCTGAATTAGGATAGGCAGTGAGTGGCAATATAAAATGAAGAAAAGGACCACGGGGTGGTCAGCATGGGGAGGTTGGGAAACATGCAGTGGCAATGTGGGATAGCTTTTTGAAAAACATTACGGGTTGGTGCGCATTGTAAGGGTTTCTAACAGGCCATTCACTAGTAGGAGTGAGAAAAACATCACGGGGTGGTGTGAATCAGAGGGCCTGAATTAGGATTCACAGTGAGTGGCAATGTAGGATGGAGAAAAGCACCACGGGGTGGTCAGCATGGGGAGGTCAGGAAACATGCACTGGCAAAGTAGGATAATTTTCTGAAAAACATCACGTGGTGGTGTCCATTGTAAGGCTTTCTAACAGGCCATTCACTAGTAGGAGTGAGAAAAACATCACGGGGTGGTGTGAATCGGAGTGCCTGAATTAGGACAGGCAGTGAGTGGCAATGTAAACTGGAGAAAAGCACCTACGGGTGGTCATCATGGGGAGGTCAGGAAAATTCAGTGTCAATGTAGGATAGGTTTCTGATAAACATGTCTGAATGGTGCGCATTGTAAGGGTTTCTAACAGGCCATTCATTAGTAGGAGTGAGAAAAACAGCA
Source organism: Cavia porcellus (assembly GCF_034190915.1). Lineage (NCBI taxonomy): Eukaryota > Metazoa > Chordata > Mammalia > Rodentia > Caviidae > Cavia > Cavia porcellus. The sequence continues at coordinate 372,291 of NW_026947550.1, read as the reverse complement.
CGTGGGGCTGTGAATCGTGTGCCTGAATTAGGATAGGCAGTGAGTGGCAACATAAAATGGAGAATATCACCACGGTGTGGTCAGCATGGAGAGGTCAGGAAACATGCAGTGGCAAAGTAGTTTAGGTTTTTGAAAAACATCGCGGGGTGGTGCGCATTGTAAGGGTTTCTAACAGGCCATTCACTAGTAGAGTGAGAAAATCATCACCGGGTGGTGTGAATGGGATGGCCTGAATTAGGATAGGCAGTGAGTGGCAATGAAGAATGGAGAAAAGCACAATGGGGTGGTCAACATGGGGAGGTCAGGAAACATGCAATGGCAATGTAGGATAGGTTTGTGAAAAAAAATGCGGGGTGTTGCACATTGTAAGTGTTTCTAACAGGTCATTCACTAGTAGGAGTGAGAAAAACATCACGGGGTGGTGTGAATCGGAGAGCCTGTATTAGGATAGGCAGTGAGTGGCAATGTAGGATAGAGAAAAGCACCACAGGGTGCTCAGCATGGGGAGGTCAGGAAACATGCAGTGGCAATGTCGGATAGTTTTCTGAAAAACATCACGGGGTGGTGAGCAATGTAAGGGTTTCTAACAGGCCATTCACTAGTAGGATTGAGAAAAACTTCATGGGGTGGCTTGAATCAGATGTTCCTAATTAGGGTATACAGTGAGTGGCAATGTGGGATGGAGAAAAGGACCACGGGGTGGTCAGCATGGGGAGGTCGGCAATGTACATTGGCAATGTAGGATAGGTTTCTGATAAACATCGCGGGGTGGTGTGCATTGTAAGGCTTTCTAACAGGCCATTCACTAGTAGGATGAGAAAAACATCACGTGATGTTGTGAATCGGTGGGCCTGAATTAGGATAGGCAGTGAATGGCAACATAAAATGGAGAAAAGCACCACGGTGTGGTCAGCATGGGGAGGTCAGGAAACATGCAGTGGCAATGTAGGAAAAGTTTCTGAAAAATATCGCGGGGTGGTGCGCATTGTAAGTGTTTGTAGTAGTCCATTCACTAGTAGGAGTGAGAAAAACATCACGGGGTGGTGTGAATGGGAGGGCCTGAATTAGGATAGGCAGTGAGTGGCAATGAAGAATGGAGAAAAGCAACATGGGGTGGTCAACATGGGGAGGTCAGGAAACATGCAATGGTAATGTAGAATAGGTTTCTGAAAAACATCGCCGGGTGGTGCACATTGTAAGGGTGTCTATCAAGCCATTCACAAGTAGGACTGAAAAAAACATCACGGGGTGGTGTGAAACGGAGGGCCTGAATTAGTATAGGCAGTGAGTGGAAATGTAGGATGGAGAAAAGCACCACAGGGTGGTCAGCATGTGGAGGTCAGGAAACATGCAGTGGCAATGTAGGATAGTTTTCTGAAAAACATCACGGGGTGGTGCGCATTGTAAGGGTTTCTAACAGGCCTTTCACTAGTAGGATAGAGAAAAACTTCACGGGGTGGTTTGAATCAGATGTTCTGAAATAGGATATACAGTGAGTGGCAATGTAGGATGGAGAAAAGGACCACGGGGTGGTCAGCATGGGGAGGTTGGGAAACATGCATTGGCAATGTAGGATAGGTTTCTGAAAAACATCGCTGGTGGTGCGCATTGTAAGGCTTTCTAACAGGCCATTCACTAGTAGGAGTGAGAAAAACATCACGAGGTGGTGTGAATCGGAGGGCCTGAATTAGGATTCACAGTGAGTGGCAATGTAGGATGGAGAAAAGCACCACGGGGTGGTCAGCATGGGGAGGTCAGGAAACATGCAGTGGCAATGTGGGATAGGTTTCTGAAAAAAAAAAGCGGGGTGGTGCACATTGTAAGGTTTTCTTACAGGCCATTCACTAGTAGGAGTGAGAAAAACATCACGGAGTGGTGTGAATCGGAGGGCCTGAATTAGGATAGGCAGTGAGTGGCAATATAAAATGGAGAAAAGGACCACGGGGTGGTCAGCATGGGGAGGTTGGGAAACATGCAGTGGCAATGTGGGATAGCTTTTTGAAAAACATTACGGGTTGGTGCGCATTGTAAGGGTTTCTAACAGGCCATTCACTAGTAGGAGTGAGAAAAACATCACGGGGTGGTGTGAATCAGAGGGCCTGAATTAGGATTCACAGTGAGTGGCAATGTAGGATGGAGAAAAGCACCACGAGGTGGTCAGCATGGGGAGGTCAGGAAACATGCACTGGCAAAGTAGGATAATTTTCTGAAAAACATCACGTGGTGGTGTCCATTGTAAGGCTTTCTAACAGGCCATTCACTAGTAGGAGTGAGAAAAACATCACGGGGTGGTGTGAATCGGAGTGCCTGAATTAGGACAGGCAGTGAGTGGCAATGTAAACTGGAGAAAAGCACCTACGGGTGGTCATCATGGGGAGGTCAGGAAAATTCAGTGTCAATGTAGGATAGGTTTCTGATAAACATGTCTGAATGGTGCGCATTGTAAGGGTTTCTAACAGGCCATTCATTAGTAGGAGTGAGAAAAACAGCACGTGGGGCTGTGAATCGTGTGCCTGAATTAGGATAGGCAGTGAGTGGCAACATAAAATGGAGAAAATCACCACGGTGTGGTCAGCATGGAGAGGTCAGGAAACATGCAGTGGCAAAGTAGTTTAGGTTTTTGAAAAACATCGCGGGGTGGTGCGCATTGTAAGGGTTTCTAACAGGCCATTCACTAGTAGAGTGAGAAAATCATCACCGGGTGGTGTGAATGGGATGGCCTGAATTAGGATAGGCAGTGAGTGGCAATGAAGAATGGAGAAAAGCACAATGGGGTGGTCAACATGGGGAGGTCAGGAAACATGCAATGGCAATGTAGGATAGGTTTGTGAAAAAAAATGCGGGGTGTTGCACATTGTAAGTGTTTCTAACAGGTCATTCACTAGTAGGAGTGAGAAAAACATCACGGGGTGGTGTGAATCGGAGGGCCTGTATTAGGATAGGCAGTGAGTGGCAATGTAGGATAGAGAAAAGCACCACAGGGTGCTCAGCATGGGGAGGTCAGGAAACATGCAGTGGCAATGTCGAATAGTTTTCTGAAAAACATCACGGGGTGGTGCGCATTGTAAGGGTTTCTAACAGGCCATTCTCTAGTAGGATTGAGAAAAAACGTCACGGGGTGATTTGAATCAGGTGTTCTGAAGTATGATATACATTGAGTGGCAATGTAGAATGGAGAAAAGGACCCAGGGTGATCAGCATGGGGAGATTAGGAAACATGCAGTGGCAATGTGGGATAGCTTTCTGAAAAACATTACGGTTTGGTACGCATTGTAAGTCTTTCTAACAGGCCATTCACTAGTAGGAATGAGAAAAACATCACGGGGTGGTGTGAATCGGAGGGCCTGAATTAGGTTAGGCAGTGAGTGGCAATGTAGGATGGAGAAAATCACCACAGGGTGGTCAGCATGGGGAGGTCAGAAAACATGCCGTGGCAATGTAGGATAGGTTTCTAAAAAAAAAAAAAAGCGGGGTGTTGCACATTGTAAGTGTTTCTAACAGGCCATTCACTAGTAGGAATGAGAAAAACATAACGGGGTGGTGTCAATCCGAGGGCCTGAATAAGGATAGGCAGTGAGTGGCAATGTAGGATGTACTAAAGCACCACGGGGTGGTCAGCATGGGGAGATCAGGAAACATGCAGTGGCAATGTGGTATAGCTTTCTGAAAAACATTACGGGTTGGTGCGCATTGTAAGGGGTACTAACAGGCCATTCACTAGTAGGAGTGAAAAAATCATCAAGGGGTGGTGTGAATGGGAGTGCCTGAATTAGTATAGGCAGTGAGTGGCAATGAAGAATGGAGAAAAGCACAATGGGGTGGTCAACATGGAGTGGTCAGGAAACATGCAATGGCAATGTAGGATAAGTTTCTGAAAAACATCGCGGGGTGGTGCGCATTGTAAGGGTTTCTAACAAGCCGTTCACAAGTAGGACTGAAAAAAACATCACGGGGTGGTGGGAATCGGAGGGCCTGAATTAGGATAGGCAGTGAGTGGCAATGAAGAATGGAGGAAAGCACCACGGGGTGCTCGACATGGGGAGGTTAGGAAACATGCAGTGGCAATGTAGCATAGGTTTCTGAAAAACATCGTGGGATGGTGCGCATTGTACCCGTTTCTAACCGGCCATTCACTAGTAGGAGTGAAAAAAACATCACGTGGTGGTGTGAATTGGAGGGCCTGGATTAGGATAAGCAGTGAGTGACAATGTAGGATGGAGAAAAGCACCATGGGGTGGTCAACATTGGGAGGTCAGGAAACTTGCAGTGGCAATGTAGGATAGGTTTCTGAAAATCTTCGTGGGGTGGTGTGCATTGTATGGGTTTCTAGCAGGCCATTCACTAGTAAGAGTGAGAAAGATATCACGGGATGGTGTGTATTGGAGGGCCTTAGTTAGGATAGGCAGGGAGTGGCAATGTAGGAAACAGAAAAGCACCTCGGGATGGTCTATGGGGATGTCAGGAAACATGCATTGGCAATGTAGGATAGGTTTCTGAAAAACATCGCAGGGTGGTGCGCATTGTATGGGTTTCTAACAGGCCATTCACAAGTAGGAGTGAGAAAAACATCACGGGGTGGTGTGAATCGGACGGCCTGCATCAGGATAGGCAGTGAGTGGCAATGTAGGATGTAGAAAAGTACCACGGGGTGATTAGGATGTGGACGTCAGGAAACATGCAAGGTCAATGTAAAATGTGTTTCTGAAAAAAATCGCATGGTGATGCCCATTGAAAGCGTTTCTAACAGGCCATTCACTAGTAGTAGTGAGAAAAACATCAATGGGTGGTGTGAAATGGAGGGGCTTAATTAGGATAGGCAGTGAGAGGCAATGTAGAATGGAGAAAAGCACCAGGTGTGGTGAGCATGGAGATGTCAGGAAACATGCAGTGGCAATGCAGGATATGTTTCTGAAAAACATCACAGGGTGGTGCGCATTGTAAGGGTTTCTAACAGGCCATTCACAAGTAGGATTGAGAAAAACATCACGGGGTGGTGTGAATCGGAGGGGCAGAATTAGGATAAGCAGTGAATGGCAATGTAGGATCAAGAAAAGCACCACGGGGTGGTCAGCATGGAGATGCAGGAAACATGCAGTGGCAATGCAGGATATGTTTCTGAAAAACATCGCGGGGTGGTGCACATTGTAAGGGTATCTAACAGGCCATTCACTAGTAGGAGTGAGAAAAACATCACGGGGTTGTGTGAATCGTAGGGCCTGAGTTAGTATAGGCAGTGAGTGGCAATGTAGGAAAGAGAAAAGCACCACGGGATGGTCAGCATGGGGAGGTCAGGAAACATGCAGTGGCAATGTAGGATAGGTTTCTGAAAAATATCGCGGGGTGGTGTGCATAGTATGGGTTTCTAACAGGCCATTCACAAGTAGGAGTGAGAAAAACATCACGGGGTGGTGTGAATCGGAGGGCCTGAATCAGAATAGGCAGTGAGTGGCAATGTAGGATGGAGAAAAGCATGCATGGGTGGTCAGCATGTGGAAGTCAGGAAACATGCAGTGACAATGTAGGATAGGTTTCTGAAAAACATCGCGGCGTTGTGCAAAATATAAGCGTTTCTAGCAGGCCATTCACAAGTAGGAGTGAGAAAAACAACATGGGGTGGTGTTAATCAGACGGCCTGAATCAGGAAAGGCAGTGAGTGGCAATGTAGGATGGAGAAAAGTACCACGGGGTGATTAGGATGTGGAAGTCAGGAAACATGCAGGGCCAATGTAAGATAGGTTTCTGAAAAAAATCGCGTGGTGGTGTAAATTGAAAAGGTTTCTAACAGGCCATTCACAAGTAGGAGTGAGAAAAACATCATGGGGTGGTGTGAATCGGAGGGGCAGAGTTAGGATAAGCAGTTAGTGGCAATGTAGGATGGAGAAAAGCACCACGGGGTGGTCAGCATAGAGATGCAGGAAACATGCAGTAGCAATGTAGGATATGTTTCTGAAAAACATCGCGGGGTTGTGCACATTGTAAAGGTTTCTAACAGGCCATACACTAGTAGGAGTGAGAAAAACATCACGGGGTTGTGTGAATCGGAGGGCCTGAATTAGAATAGGCAGTGAGTGGAAATGTAGGAAAGAGAAAAGCACCACGGGGTGGTCAGCATGGGGAGGTCAGGAAACATGCAGTGGCAATGTAGGATAGGTTTCTGAACAACATCGCAGGGTGGTGCGCATTGTATGGGTTTCTAACAGGCCATTCACAAGTAGGATTGACAAAAACATCATGGGGTGGTGTGAATCGGACGGCCTGCATCAGTATAGGCAGTGAGTGGCAATGTAGGATGTAGTAACGCACCAAAGGGTGATTAGAATGTGGAAGTCAGGAAACATGCAGGAGCAATGCAAGATGCGTTTCTGAAAAAAATCGGGTGGTGGTGCCCATTGAAAGAGTTTCTAACAGACCATTCACTAGTAGTAGTGCGAAAAACATCAAGGGGTGGTGTGAAACGGAGGGGCTTAATTAGAATAGGCAGTGAGAGGCAATGTAGAATGGTGAAAAGCACCACAGGTTGGTGAGCATGGAGATGTCAGGAAACATGCAGTGGCAATGCAGGATATGTTTCTGAAAAACATCGCGGGGTAGTGCGCATTGTAAGGGTTTCTAACAGGCCATTCACTAGTAGGAGTGAGAAAAAAATCACGGGGTTGTGTGAATCAGAGGGCCTGAATTATATTAGGCAGTGAGTGGCAAAGTAGGAAGGAGAAAAACACCACAGGGTGGTCAGCATGGGGAGGTCAGGAAACATGCAGTGGCAATGTAGGATAGGTTTCTGAAAAACATCGCGGGGTGGTGCGCATTTATGTGTTTCTAACAGGCCATTCACGAGTAGGTGTGAGAAAAACTTCACGGGGTGCTGTGAATCGGATGCCTGCATCAGGATAGGCAGTGAGTGGCAAAGTAGGATGGAGAAAAGCACCACAGTGTGGTCAGCATGGGGAGGTCAGGAAACATGAAGGGGCAATGTAGGATACTTTTCTGAAAAACATCACGGGGTGGTGCGCATTGTAAGGGTTTCTAACAGGCATTTGACAAGTAGCATTGAGAAAAAACGTCACGGGGTGATTTGAATGAGATGTTCTGAATTAGGATATACAGTGAGTGGCAATGTAGGATGGAGAAAAGGACCACGGGTTGGTCAGCATGGGGAGGTCGGTAAACATACATTGGCTATGTATAATAGGTTTCTGAAAAACATCGCTGGTGGTGCGCATTGTAAGGCTTTCTAACAGGCCATTCACTAGTAGGAGTTAGAAAAACATCACGGGGTGGTGTGAGTCAGAGGGCCTGAATTATATTAGGCAGTGAGTGGCAATGTAGGACGGAAAAAAACACCACGGGGTGGTCAGCATCGGGAGGTCAGGAAACATGCAGTGGCAATGTAGGATAGGTTTCTGAAAAACATCGCGGGGTGGTGCGCATTTATGGGTTTATAACAGGCCATTCACGAGTAGGTGTGAGAAAAACATCACGGGGTGCTGTGAATCGGATGCCTGCATAAGGATAGGCAATGAGTGGCAATGTAAGATGGAGAAAAGCACCACTGGGTGGTCAGCATGTGGAAGTCAGAAAACATGCAGTGCCAATCTACGATAGGTTTCTGAAAAACATCGCAAGATGGTGCACATTGTAAGGGTTTCTAACAGGCCATTCACTAGTAGGAGTGATAAGAACATCACCTGGTGGTGTGAATCAGAGGGCCTGAATCAGGATAGGCAGTGAGTGGCAATGTTGGATGGAGAAAAGTACCACCGGGTGATTAGGATGTGGAAGTCAGGAAACATGCAGGGCCAATGTAAGATTGATTTCTGAAAAAAATCACGTGGTGGTGCCAATTGAAAAGTTTCTAACAGGCCATTCACTAGTAGAAGTGAGAAAAACATCATGGGGTGGTGTGAATCGGAGGGGCAGAATTAGGATAGGCAGTGAGTGGCAATGTATGATGGAGAAAAGCACCACGGGGTGGTCAGCATGGAGATGTCAGGAAACATGCAGTGGCAATGTAGGATAATTTTCTGAAAAACATCGCGGGGTGGTGCGCATTGTAAGGGTTTCTAACAGGCCATTCCCTAGTAGGAGTGAGAAAAACATCACGGGGTTGTGTGATTCGAAGGGCCTGAATTAGAATAGGCAGTGAGTGGCAATGTAGGAAAGAGAAAAGCACCATGATGTGGTCAGCATGGGGAGGTCAGGAAACATGCAGTGGCAATGTAGGATAGGTTTTTGAAAAACATCGCGGGGTGGTGCGCATTGTACGGGTTTCTAACAGGTCATTCAATAGCAGGATTGAGAAAAACATCACAGGGTGTTGTGAATCGGAGGGCCTGGATTAGGATAAGCAGTGAGTGGCAATATAGTATGGAGAAAAGCACCATGGGGTGGTCCACATTGGGAGGTCAGGAAACTTGCAGTGGCAATGTAGGTTAGGTTTGTGAAAATCATCGCGGGGTGGTGCACATTGTAAGGGTTTCTAACAGGCCATTCAATAGTAGGAGTGAGAAAGACATCACGGGGTGGTGTGAATTGGGGTGACTTAGTTAGGATAGGCACGGAGTGGCAGTGTAGGAGGAGAAAAGCACCATGGTGTGGTCAGCATAGGGAGGTCTGGAAATATGCAGTGGCAGGTAGGATATTTTTCTTAAAAACATCGCAGGGTTGTGCGCACTGTAAGGGTTTCTAACAGGCAACTCACTAGTAGGGGTGAGAAAAACATCACGGTGTGGTGTGAATTGGAGGATCTGAATCAGGATAGGCAGTAAGTGGTAATGTAGGATGAAGAAAAGATCTAGGGGTGGTCAGCATGGGGAGGGCAGGAAACATGCAGTGGCAATGTAGGTTAGGTTTCTGAAAAACATCATGGGGTGGTGAGCATTGTAAGGTTTCTTAAAGGCGTTTCACTAGTAGGAGTGAGAAAAACATCACGGGGTTGTGTGAATCAGAAGGCCTGAATTAGGATAGGCATCGAGTGGCAATGTATGATGGAGAAAAACACTACGGGGTGGTTAGCATGGGGAGGTCAGGAAACATGCAGTGGCAATTTCAGATATGTTTCTGAAATATATCGTGCAGTGGTGAGCATTGTAAGGGTTTCTAACAGGCCATTCACTAGTAAGAGTGAGAAAAACATCACGGGGTTGTGTGAATCGGAGGGCCTGAATTAGGATAGGCAGTGAGTGGCAATGTAGGAAGGAGAAAAGCACCACGGGGTGGTCATCATGGGGAGGTCAGGAAACATGCAGTGGCGATGTCGGATAAGTTTCTGAAAAACATCGAGGGGTGGTGCGCATTGTACGGGTTTCTAACCGGCCATTCACTAGTAGGAGTGAGAAAATCATCACGGAGTGGTGTGAATTGGAGGGCCTGAATTAGGATACGCAGTGAGTGGCAATGTAGCATAGAGAAAAGTACAACGGGGTGGTTCAGCATGGTGAGTTCAGGACACATGCAGTGTCAATGTAGGATAGGATTCTGAAAAACATTGCGGGTTGGTGCACATTGTAAGGGTGTCTAACAGGCTATTCACTAGTAGGAGTGAGAAAAACATCACAGGGTGGTGTGAATCGGAGGGCCTGAATTACGATAGGCAGTGAGTTTCAAAGTAAAATGGAGAAAAGCACCACGCGGTGGTCATCATGGGGAGGACAGGAAACATGCAGTGGCAATGTAGGATAGTTTTCTGAAAAACATCACTTGGCGGTGCGCATTGTAAGGGGTTCTAACAGGCCATTCACTAGTAGGAGTGATAAAAACATCACGGGGTGGTGTGAAACAGATGTTCTGAATTAGTATAGGCAGTGAGTGGCAATGTAGGATGGAGAAAAGCACCACGGGGTGGTCAGCATGGGGAGGTCAGGAAACATGCATTGACAATGTAGGATAGGTTTCTGAAAAACATCGCGGGGTGGTGTGCATTGTAAGGCTTTCTAACAGGCCATTCACCAGTAGAATGAGAAAAACATCCCGTGGTAGTGTGAATCCGTGGGCCTGAATTAGGATAGGCAGTGAGTGGCAACATAAAATGATGAAAAGCCCCACGGTGTGGTCAGCATGGGGAGGTCAGGAAACATGCAGTGGCAATGTAGGAGAAGTTTCTGAAAAACATCGCGGGGTGGTGCGCATTGTAAGTGTTTGTAGCAGGCCATTCACTAGTAGGAGTGAGAAAATCATCACGGGGTGGAGTGAATGGGAGGGCCTGAATTAGTATAGGCAGTGAGTGGCAATGTAGGATGGAGAAAATCACCACAGCGTGGTCAGCATGGGGAGGTCATGAAACATTCAGTGGCAATGTAGGATAGTTTTCTGAAAAAAATCACGGGGTGGTGCACATTGTAAGGGTTTCTAACAGGCCATTCACTAATAGGAGTGAGAAAAACATCATGGGGTGTTGTGAATGGGAGGGCCTGATTTAGGATAGGCAGTGAGTGGCAATGTATGATGGAGAAAAGCAACAAGGGGTGGTCAGCATGAGGAGGTCAAGAAACATGCACTGTTATTGTAGGATAATTTTCTGAAAAACATCACGGGGTGGTGCCCATTGTAAGGCTTTCTAACAGGCCATTCACTAGAAGGAGTGAGAAAACATCCCGCGGTGGTGTGAATCGGAGGGCCTGAATTAGGATAGGCAGTGAGTGGCAATGTAAAATGGAGAAAAGCACCACGGGGTGGTCATCAGGTGGAGGTCAGGAAACATTCAGTGGCAATGTAGGATACGTTTCTGAAAAACATCGGGGGGGGGTGCGCACTGTACTGGTTTCTAAAGGGCCATTCTCTAGTAGGAGTGACAAAAACACCACGGGGTTGTGTGAATCGGAGGGCCTGAATTACAATAGTCAGTGAGTGGCAATGTAGGATGGAGAAAAGCACCACGGGGTGGTCAGCATCGGGAGGTTCGGAAACATGCAGTGGCAATGTAGGATAGCTTTCTGAAAAACCTCTCGGCGTGGTGCGCATTGTAAGTGTTTCTAACAGGCCATTCACTTCTAGGAGTGAGAAAAACATCACAGGGTGGTGTGAATCGGACGGCCTGCATTAGGATAGGCAGTGAGTGGCAATGTAAGATGTAGAAAAGCACCACAGGGTGATTAGGATGTGGAAGTCATGAAACATGCAGGGCCTATATAAGATGGGTTTCTGAAAAAAATTGCGTGGTGGTGCCCATTGAAAGGGTTTTTAACAGGCCATTCACTAGTAGCAGTGAGAAAAACATCAAGGGTTGGTGTGAAACTTAGGGACTTAATTAGAATAGGCAGTGAGAGGCAATGTAGAATGGAGAAAAGCACCACGGGGTGGTCAGCATGGAGATGTCAAGAAACATGCAGTGGCAATGCAGGATATGTTTCTGAAAAACATCGCGAGGTGGTGCGCATTTTAATGGTTTCTAACAGGCCATTCACTATTAGGAGTGAGAAAAACATCACGGGGTTGTGTGAATCAGAGGGCCTGAATTATATTAGGCAGTGAGTGGCAATATGGGAAGGAGAAAAGCACCACAGGGTGGTCAGCATGTGGAGGTCAGGAAACATGCAGTCGCAATGTAGCATAGGTTTCTGAAAAACATCGTTGGGTGGTGCGCATTGTACCGGTTTCTAACCGGCGATTCACTAGTAGGAGTGAGAAAAACATCACGTGGTGGTGTGAATTGGAGGGCCTGGATTAGGATAAGCAGTGAGTGGCAATGTAGGATGGAGAAAAGCACCATAGGGTGGTAAGTATGGGGAGGTCTGGAAATATGCAGTGGCAAGGTAGGATAGGTTTCTGAAAAACATCGCGGGGTGGTGCGCACTGTAAGTGTATCTAACAGGCCATTCAATAGTAGGAGTGAGAAAAACATCACGGGGTTGTGTGAATCGGAGGGCCTGAATTAGAATAGGCAGAGAGTGGCAATGTAAGATAGAGAAAACCACCATGGGATGGTCAGCATGGGGAGGTCAGGAAACATGCAGTGGCAATGTAGGATAGGTTTCTGAAAAACATCGCGGGGTGGTGCACATTGTACGGTTTTCTAACAGGCCATTCACTAGTAGGAGTGAGAAAAACATCACGGGGTTGTGTGAATTGGAGTGCCTGAATTAGGGTAGGCAGTGAGTGGCAATGTAGAATGGAGAAAAGTACCACGGGTTGGTTCAGCATGGGGAGGTCAGGAAACATGCAGTGGCAATGTAGGATAAGTTTCTGAAAAACATCGCGGGGTGGTGCGAATTGTAAGCGTTTCTAACAGGCCATTCACAAGTAGTAGTGAGAAAAACATCATGGGGTGATGTGAATCGGAGGGGCAGAATTAGGATAAGCAGTGAGTGGCAAGGTAGGATGGAGAAAAGCACCATGGGCTGGTCAGCATGTAGATGCAGGAAACATGCAGTGGCAATGTTGGATATGTTTCTGAAAAACATCGCGGGGTTGTGCGCATTGTAAAGGTCTCTAACAGGCCATACACTAGCAGGAGTGAGAAAAACATCAAGGGGTTGTGTGAATCGGAGGGTCTGAATTAGAATAGGCCGTGAGTGGAAATGTAGGAAAGAGAAAAGCACCACGGGGTGGTCAGCATGGGGAGGTCAGGAAACATGCAGTGGCAATGTAGGATAGGTTTCTGAAAAACATCGCAGGGTGGTGCGCATTGTATGGGTTTCTAACAGGCCATTCACTAGTAGGACTGACAAAAACATCATTGGGTGGTGTGAATCGGACGGCCTGCATCAGGATCGGCAGTGAGTGGCAATGTAGGATGTAGAAAAGCACCACGGGGTGATTAGAATGTGGAAGTTAGGAAACATGCAGGAGCAATGCAAGATGGGTTTCTGAAAAAAATCGCGTGGTGGTGCCCATTGAAAGGGTTTCTAACAGGCCATTCACTAGTAGTAGTGAGAGAAACATAAAGGGTTGGTGTGAAACGGAGGGGCTTAATTAGAATAGGCAGTGAGAGGCAATGTAGAATGGAGAAAAGCACCACGGAGTGGTGAGCATGGAGATGTCAGGAAACATGCAGTGGCAATGCAGGATACGTTTCTGAAAAACATCGCGGGGTGGTCCGCACTGTAAGGGTTTCTAACAGGCCATTCACTAGTAGGAGTGAGAAAAACATCACGGGGTTGTGTGAATCAGAGGGCCTGAATTATATTAGGCAGTGAGTGGCAATGTAGGAAGGAGAAAAACAACACGGGGTGGTCAGCATGGGGAGGTCAGGAAACATGCAGTGGCAATGTAGGATAGGTTTCTGAAAAACATCGCGGGGTGGTGCGCATTTATGGGTTTCTAACAGGCCATTCACAAGTAGGAGTGATAAGAACATCACCGGGTGGTGTGAATCAGAGGGCCTGAATCAGGATAGGCAGTGAGTGGCAATGTTGGATGGAGAAAAGTACCACGGGGTGATTAGGATGTGGAAGTCAGGAAACATGCAGGGCCAATGTAAGAGTGGTTTCTGAAAAAAAATCACATGGTGGTGCCGATTGAAAAGGTTTCTAACAGGCCATTCACTAGTAGAAGTGAGAAAAACATCATAGGGTGGTGTGAATCGGAGGGGCAGAATTAGGATAGGCAGTGAGTGGCAATGTAGGATGGAGAAAAGCACCAAGGGGTAGTCAGCATGGAGATGTCAGGAAACATGCAGTGGCAATGTAGGATAATTTTCTGAAAAACATCACGGGGTGGTGCGCATTGTCAGGGTTTCTAACAGGCCTTTCCCTAGTAGGAGTGAGAAAAACATCACGGGGTTGTGTGATTTGAAGGGCCTGAATTAGGATAGGCAGTGAGTGGCAATGTAGGAAAGAGAAAAGCAACATGCTGCGGTCAGCATGGGGAGGTCAGGAAACATGCAGTAGCAATGTAGGATAGGTTTTTGAAAAACATCGCGGGGTGGTGTGCATTGTACGGGTTTCTAACAGGCCATTCACTAGTAGGAGTGAGAAAAACATCACAGGGTGTTGTGAATCGGAGGGCCTGGATTAGGATAACCAGTGAGTGGCAATGTAGTATGGAGAAAAGCACCATGGGGTGGTCCACATTGGGAGGTCAGGAAACTTGCAGTGGCAATGTAGGTTAGGTTTGTGAAAACCATCGCGGGGTGGTGCACATTGTAAGGGTTTCTAACAGGCCATTCACAAGTAGGAGTGAGAAAGACATCACGGGGTGGTGTGAATTGGAAGGACTTAGTTAGGATAGGCAAGGAGTGGCACTGTAGGAGGAGAAAAGCACCATGGGGTGGTCATCATAGGGAGGTCTGGAAATATGCAGTCGCAGGTAGGATATGTTTCTGAAAAACATCGCAGGGTTGTGCGCACTGTAAGGGTTTCTAACAGGCAACTCAGTAGTAGGGGTAAGAAAAACATCACGGTGTGGTGTGAATTGGAGGAGCTGAATCAAGATAGGCAGTAAGTGGTAATGTAGGATGAAGAAAAGATACAGGGGTGGTCAGCATGGGGAGGGCAGGAAACATGCAGTGGCAATGTAGGTTAGGTTTCTGAAAAACATCATGGGGTGGTGAGCATTGTAATGTTTCTTAAAGGCGTTTCACTAGTAGGAGTGAGAAAAACATCACGGGGAGGTGTGAATCAGAAGGCCTGAATTAGGATAGGCATCGAGTGGCAATGTAGGATGGAGAAAAACACTACGGGGTGATTAGCATGGGGAGGTCAGGAAACATGCAGGGGCAATGTCAGATATGTTTCTGAAATATATCGTGCGGTGGTGAGCATTGTAAGGGTTTCTAACAGGCCATTCACTAGTAAGAGTGAGAAAAACAACACGGGGTTGTGTGAATCGGAGGGCCTGAATTAGGATAGGCAGTGAGTGGCAATGTAGGAAGGAGAAAAGCACCACGGGGTGGTCCTCATGGGGAGGTCAGGAAACATGCAGTGGCAATGTAGGATAAGTTTCTGAAAAACATCGAGGGGTGGTGCGCATTGTACGGGTTTCTAACCGGCCATTCACAAGTAGGAGTGAGAAAATAATCACAGGGTGTTGTGAATGGAGGGCCTGGATTAGGATAACCAGTTAGTGGCAATGTAGGATGGAGAACAGCACCACGGGGTGGTCAGCATGGACAGGTCAGGAAACATGCAGTGGCAATGTAGGATAGTTTTCTGAAAGACATCGTGGGGTGGTGCAAATTGTAAGTGTTTCTAACAGGCCATTCACAAGTAGGAGTGAGAAAAACATCACCGGGTGGTGTGAATCAGACGGCCTGAATCAGGATAGGCAGTGAGTGGCAATGTAGTATGTAGAAAAGCACCATGGGGTGATTAGGATGTGGAAGTCAGGAAACATGCAGGGCCAATGTAAGATAGGTTTCTGAAAAAAATCGCGTGGTGGTGCCCATTGAAAGGGTTTCTAACAGGCCATTCACTAGTAGGAGTGAGAAAAACATCATGGGGTGGTGTGAATCGGGGTTGCTGAATTAGTATAGGCAGTGAGTGGCAATGTAGGATGGAGAAAAGCACCACGGGGTGGTCAGCATGGAGATGTCAGAAAACATGCAGTGGCAATGCAGGATATGTTTCTGAAAAACATCGCGGGGTGGTGCGCATTGTAAGGGTTTCTAACAGACCATTCACTAGTAGGAGTGAGAAAAACATCAAGGGGTTGTGTGAATCGGAGGGCCTGAATATATTAGGCAGTGAGTGGCAATGTAGGAAGGAGAAAAGCACCACGGGGTGGTCAGCATGGGGAGGTCAGGAAACATGCAGTGGCAATGTAGGATAGGTTTCTGATAAACATCGGGGGGTAGTGAGGACTGTACGGTTTCTAACAGGCCATTCACTAGTAGGAGTGAGAAAAACACCACGGGGTGGTGTGAATAGGAGGGCCTGAATCAGGATAGGCAGTGAGTGGCAATGTAGGATGGAGAAAAGCACAACGGGTTTTGCATGGGAAGTTCAGGAAACATGCAGTGGCAATGTAGGATAGGTTTCTGAAAAACTTCGCAGGGTGGTGCACATTTATGGGTTTCTAACAGGCCATTCACGAGTAAGAGTGAGAAAAACATCACGGGGTGCTGTGATACGGGTGGCCTGCATCAGGATAGGCAGTGAGTGGCAATGTAAGATGGAGAAAACACCACTGGGTGGTCAGCAAGTGGATGTCAGAGAACATGCAGTGCCAATCTAGGATAGGTTTCTGAAAAACATCGCAGGATGGTGCGCAATGTAAGGGTTTCTAACAGGCCATTCACTAGTAGGAGTGAGAAGAACATCACGGGTGGTGTGAATCAGAGGGCCTGAATCAGGATAGGCAGTGAGTGGCAATGTAAGATGGAGAAAAGCACACGGCGTGGTCAGCATGGGGAGGTCCGGAAACATGCAGTGGCAATGTAGGATTTGTTTCTGAAAAACATCGCGGCGTGGTGCGAATTGTAAGTGTTTCTAACAGGCCATTCACAAGTAAGAGTGAGAAAAACAACACGGGGTGGTGTGAATCGGAAGGCCTGAATCAGGATAGACAGTGAGTGGCAATGTAGAATGTAGAAAAGCACCACGGGGTGATTAGTTTGTGGAAATCACGAAACATGCAGGGCCAATGTAATATAGGTTTCTGAAAAAAATCGCTGGGTGGTGCGCATTGTAAGGGTTTCAACAGGCCATTCACTAGTAGGAGTGAGAAAAACATCATGGGGTGGTGTGAATCGGAGGGGGAGAATTAGGATAGGCAATCGTGGCAATGTAGGATTGAGAAAAGCACCACTGGGTGGTCAGCAATGAGATGCAGGAAACATGCCGTGGCAATGTAGGATGTGTTTCTGAAAAACACCGCAGGTTGGTGTGCATTGTAAGGGTTTCTAACAGGCCATTCACTAGTAGGAGTGAGAAAAACATCACGGTGTGGTGTAAATCGGAGGGCCTGAATGAGTATAGCCAGTGAGTGGCAATGTAGGATGGAGAAAAGCACCTGGGGTGGTCAGCATGGAGAGGTCATGAAACATGCAGTGGCAATGTAGGATAGGTTTCAGAAAAACATCGCGGGGTGTTGCATATTGTAAGGGTTTCTAACAGGCCATTCACTAGTAGGAGTGAAAAAAACATCTCGGGGTGGTGTGAATCGGAGGGACTGAATTAGAATAGGCAGTGAGTGGGTGGTGCGCATTGTTAGGGTTTCTAACAGGCCATTCATTGGTAGGAGTGAGAAAAACATCACGGGGTGGTGTGAATCAGATGTTCTGAATAAGGATAGGCAGTGATTGGCAATGTAGCATGGAGAAAAGCACCAGACGGTCGTCAGGATGGGGAGGTCATGAAACATGCAGTGGCACTGTAGGATAGGTTTCTGAAAAACATCGCGGGGTGATGCACATTGTAAGTGTTTCTAACAGGCCATTCACTAGTAGGAGTGAGAAAAACATCACGGGGTGGTGTGAATCGGAGGTCCTGAATTAGGATATGCAGTGAGTGGCAATGTAGGATGGAGAAAAGCACCACGGGGTGGTAAGGCTGGGGAGGTCCGGAAACATGCAGTGGCAATGTAGGATAGGTTTCTGAAAAACATCGTGGGGTGGTGCGCATTGTAAGGGTTTCTAACAGGCCATTATCTAGTAGGAGTGAGAAAAACATCACGGGGTGGTGTGAATCGGAGGGTCTGAATCAGGATAGGCAGTAAGTGGCAATGTAGGATGGAGAAAATCACCAGGCAGGTCAGCATGGGGAGGGCAGGAAACATGCAGTGGCAATGTAGGATATTTTTCTGAAAAACATCACGGGGTGGTGCGCTTTGTAAGGGTTTCTTACAGGCCTTTCACAAGGAGGAGGGAGAAAAACATCACGGGGTGGTTTGAATCAGATATTCTGAATTCGGATAGGCAGTGATTGGCAATGTAGCATGGAGAAAAGTTCCACAAGCTGGTCAGAATGGGGAGGTCAGGAAACATGCAGTGGCAATATAGGATAGGTTTCTTAAAAACATCGCCTGGGTGGTGCGCATTGTAAGTGTTTCTAACAGGCCATTCACTAGTAGGAGTCAAAAAAACATCCCAGGCTGGTGTGAATCAGAGGTCTTGAATTAGGATAGGCCGTGAGTGGCAATGTAGGATGAAGAAAAGCACCACGGTGTGTTCAGCATGGGGAGGTCAGGAAACATGCAGTGGCAATGTAGGATAGGTTTTGAAAATCATCACGGGGTGGTGCGCATTGTACGTGTTTCTAACAGGCCATTCAATAGTAGGAATCAGAAAAACATCACCGTGTGGTGTGAGTCGGAGGACCTGAATTAGGATAGGCAGTGAGTGGCTATGTAGAATGGAGAAAAGTACCACGGGTTGGTTCAGCATGGGGAGGTCAAGAAACATGCAGTGGCAATGTAGGATAGGTTTCTGAAAAACATCACGGGGTGGTGCAAATTGTAAGCGTTTCTAACAGGCCATTCACAAGTAGTAGTGAGAAAAACATCATGGGGTGGTGTGAATCGAAGGGGCAGAATTAGGATAAGCAGTGAGTGGCAAGGTAGGATGGAGAAAAGCACCACGGGCTGGTCAGCATGTAGATTTAGGAAACATGAAGTGGCAATGTAGGATATGTTTCTGAAAAACATCGCGGGGTTGTGCGCATTGTAAAGGTCTCTAACAGGCCATACACTAGCAGGAGTGAGAAAAACATCACGGGGTTGAGTGAATCAGAGGGTCTGTATTAGAATAGGCCGTGAGTGAAAATGTAGGAAAGAGAAAAGCACCACGGGGTGGTCAGCAAGGGGAGGTCAGGAAACATGCAGTGGCAATGTAGGATAGGTTTCTGAAAAACATCGCAGGGTGGTGCGCATTGTATGGGTTTCTAACAGGCCATTCACAAGTAGGATTGACAAAAACATCATGGGGTGGTGTGAATCGGATGGCCTGTATCAGGATATGCAGTGAGTGGCAATGTAGGATGTAGAAAAGCACCACGGGGTGATTAGAATGTGGAAGTCAGGAAACATGCAGGAGCAATGCAAGATGGGTTTCTGAAAAAAATCGCGTGGTGGTGCCCATTGAAAGGGTTTCTAACAGGCCATTCACTAGTAGTAGTGAGAGAAACATCAAGGGTTGGTGTGAAACGGAGGGGCTTAATTAGAATAGGCAGTGAGAGGCAATGTAGAATGGAGAAAAGCACCACGGGATGGTGAGCATGGAGAGGTCAGGAAACATGCAGTGGCAATGCAGGATACGTATCTGAAAAACATCGCGGGGTGGTGCGCACTGTAAGGGTTTCGAACAGGCCATTCTCTAGTAGGAGTGAGAAAAACATTCACGGGGTTGTGTGAATCAGAGGGCCTGAATTATATTAGGCAGTGAGTGGCAAATTAGGAAGGAGAAAAATACCACGGGGTGGTCAGCATGGGGAGGTCAGGAAACATGCAGTGGCAATGTAGGATAGGTTTCTGAAAAACATCGCGGGGTGGTGCGCATTTATGGGTTTCTAACAGGCCATTCACTAGTAGGAGTGATAAGAACATCACCGGGTGGTGTGAATCAGAGGGCCTGAATCAGGATAGGCAGTGAGTGGCAATGTTGGATGGAGAAAAGTACCACGGGGTGATTAGGATGTGGAAGTCAGGAAACATGCAGGGCCAATGTAAGAGTGGTTTCTGAAAAAAATCACATGGTGGTGCCGATTGAAAAGGTTTCTAACAGACCATTCACTAGTAGAAGTGAGAAAAACATCATGGGGTGGTGTGAATCGGAGGGGCAGAATTAGGATAGGCAGTGAGTGGCAATGTAGGATAGAGAAAAGCACCAAGTGGTAGTCAGCAAGGAGATGTCAGGAAACATGCAGTGGCAATGTAGGATAATTTTCTGAAAAACATCGTGGGGTGGTGCGCATTGTCAGGGTTTCTAACAGGCCTTTCCCTAGTAGGAGTGAGAAAAACATCCCGGGGTTGTGTGATTCGAAGGGCCTGAATTAGGATAGGCAGTGAGTGGCAATGTAGGAAAGAGAAAAGCAACATGCTGCGGTCAGCATGGGGAGGACAGGAAACATGCAGTAGCAATGTAGGATAGGTTTTTGAAAAACATCGCGGGGTGGTGTGCATTGTACGGGTTTCTAACAGGCCATTCACTAGTAGGAGTGAGAAAAACATCACAGGGTGTTGTGAATCGGAGGGCCTGGATTAGGATAACCAGTGAGTGGCAATGTAGTATGGAGAAAAGCACCATGGGGTGGTCCACATTGGGAGGTCAGGAAACTTGCAGTGGCAATGTAGGTTAGGTTTGTGAAAACCATCGCGGGGTGGTGCACATTGTAAGGGTTTCTAACAGGCCATTCACTAGTAGGAGTGAGAAAGACATCACGGGGTGGTGTGAATTGGAGGGACTTAGTTAGGATAGGCACGGAGTGGCAGTGTAGGAGGAGAAAAGCACCATGGGGTGGTCATCATAGGGAGGTCTGGAAATATGCAGTCGCAGGTAGGATATGTTTCTGAAAAACATAGCAGGGTTGTGCGCACTGTAAGGGTTTCTAACAGGCAACTCAGTAGTAGGGGCGAGCAAAACATCACGGTGTGGTGTGAATTGGAGGAGCTGAATCAAGATAGGCAGTAAGTGGTAATGTAGGATGAAGAAAAGATCCAGGGGTGGTCAGCATGGGGAGGGCAGGAAACATGCAGTGGCAATGTAGGTTAGGTTTCTGAAAAACATCATGGGGTGGTGAGCATTGTAAGGTTTCTTAAAGGCGTTTCACTAGTAGGAGTGAGAAAAACATCACGGGGTGGTGTGAATCGGAAGGCCTGAATTAGGATAGGCATCGAGTGGCAATGTAGGATGGAGAAAAACACTACGGGGTGATTAGCATGGGGAGGTCAGGAAACATGCAGGGGCAATGTCAGATATGTTTCTGAAATATATCGTGCGGTGGTGAGCATTGTATGGGTTTCTAACAGGCCATTAACTAGTAAGAGTGAGAAAAACATCACGGGGTTGTGTGAATCGGAGGGCCTGAATTAGGATAGGCAGTGAGTGGCAATGTAGGAAGGAGAAAAGCACCACGGGGTGGTCAGCATGGAGAGGTCAGGAAACATGCAGTGGCAAAGTAGTTTAGGTTTTTGAAAAACATCGCGGGGTGGTGCGCATTGTAAGGGTTTCTAACAGGCCATTCACTAGTAGAGTGAGAAAATCATCACCGGGTGGTGTGAATGGGATGGCCTGAATTAGGATAGGCAGTGAGTGGCAATGAAGAATGGAGAAAAGCACAATGGGGTGGTCAACATGGGGAGGTCAGGAAACATGCAATGGCAATGTAGGATAGGTTTGTGAAAAAAAATGCGGGGTGTTGCACATTGTAAGTGTTTCTAACAGGTCATTCACTAGTAGGAGTGAGAAAAACATCACGGGGTGGTGTGAATCGGAGGGCCTGTATTAGGATAGGCAGTGAGTGGCAATGTAGGATAGAGAAAAGCACCACAGGGTGCTCAGCATGGGGAGGTCAGGAAACATGCAGTGGCAATGTCGAATAGTTTTCTGAAAAACATCACGGGGTGGTGCGCATTGTAAGGGTTTCTAACAGGCCATTCTCTAGTAGGATTGAGAAAAAACGTCACGGGGTGATTTGAATCAGGTGTTCTGAAGTATGATATACATTGAGTGGCAATGTAGAATGGAGAAAAGGACCCAGGGTGATCAGCATGGGGAGATTAGGAAACATGCAGTGGCAATGTGGGATAGCTTTCTGAAAAACATTACGGTTTGGTACGCATTGTAAGGCTTTCTAACAGGCCATTCACTAGTAGGAATGAGAAAAACATCACGGGGTGGTGTGAATCGGAGGGCCTGAATTAGGTTAGGCAGTGAGTGGCAATGTAGGATGGAGAAAATCACCACAGGGTGGTCAGCATGGGGAGGTCAGAAAACATGCCGTGGCAATGTAGGATAGGTTTCTAAAAAAAAAAAAAAGCGGGGTGTTGCACATTGTAAGTGTTTCTAACAGGCCATTCACTAGTAGGAATGAGAAAAACATAACGGGGTGGTGTCAATCCGAGGGCCTGAATAAGGATAGGCAGTGAGTGGCAATGTAGGATGTACTAAAGCACCACGGGGTGGTCAGCATGGGGAGATCAGGAAACATGCAGTGGCAATGTGGTATAGCTTTCTGAAAAACATTACGGGTTGGTGCGCATTGTAAGGGGTACTAACAGGCCATTCACTAGTAGGAGTGAAAAAATCATCAAGGGGTGGTGTGAATGGGAGTGCCTGAATTAGTATAGGCAGTGAGTGGCAATGAAGAATGGAGAAAAGCACAATGGGGTGGTCAACATGGAGTGGTCAGGAAACATGCAATGGCAATGTAGGATAAGTTTCTGAAAAACATCGCGGGGTGGTGCGCATTGTAAGGGTTTCTAACAAGCCGTTCACAAGTAGGACTGAAAAAAACATCACGGGGTGGTGGGAATCGGAGGGCCTGAATTAGGATAGGCAGTGAGTGGCAATGAAGAATGGAGGAAAGCACCACGGGGTGCTCGACATGGGGAGGTTAGGAAACATGCAGTGGCAATGTAGCATAGGTTTCTGAAAAACATCGTGGGATGGTGCGCATTGTACCCGTTTCTAACCGGCCATTCACTAGTAGGAGTGAAAAAAACATCACGTGGTGGTGTGAATTGGAGGGCCTGGATTAGGATAAGCAGTGAGTGACAATGTAGGATGGAGAAAAGCACCATGGGGTGGTCAACATTGGGAGGTCAGGAAACTTGCAGTGGCAATGTAGGATAGGTTTCTGAAAATCTTCGTGGGGTGGTGTGCATTGTATGGGTTTCTAGCAGGCCATTCACTAGTAAGAGTGAGAAAGATATCACGGGATGGTGTGTATTGGAGGGCCTTAGTTAGGATAGGCAGGGAGTGGCAATGTAGGAAACAGAAAAGCACCTCGGGATGGTCTATGGGGATGTCAGGAAACATGCATTGGCAATGTAGGATAGGTTTCTGAAAAACATCGCAGGGTGGTGCGCATTGTATGGGTTTCTAACAGGCCATTCACAAGTAGGAGTGAGAAAAACATCACGGGGTGGTGTGAATCGGACGGCCTGCATCAGGATAGGCAGTGAGTGGCAATGTAGGATGTAGAAAAGTACCACGGGGTGATTAGGATGTGGACGTCAGGAAACATGCAAGGTCAATGTAAAATGTGTTTCTGAAAAAAATCGCATGGTGATGCCCATTGAAAGCGTTTCTAACAGGCCATTCACTAGTAGTAGTGAGAAAAACATCAATGGGTGGTGTGAAATGGAGGGGCTTAATTAGGATAGGCAGTGAGAGGCAATGTAGAATGGAGAAAAGCACCAGGTGTGGTGAGCATGGAGATGTCAGGAAACATGCAGTGGCAATGCAGGATATGTTTCTGAAAAACATCACAGGGTGGTGCGCATTGTAAGGGTTTCTAACAGGCCATTCACAAGTAGGATTGAGAAAAACATCACGGGGTGGTGTGAATCGGAGGGGCAGAATTAGGATAAGCAGTGAATGGCAATGTAGGATCAAGAAAAGCACCACGGGGTGGTCAGCATGGAGATGCAGGAAACATGCAGTGGCAATGCAGGATATGTTTCTGAAAAACATCGCGGGGTGGTGCACATTGTAAGGGTATCTAACAGGCCATTCACTAGTAGGAGTGAGAAAAACATCACGGGGTTGTGTGAATCGTAGGGCCTGAGTTAGTATAGGCAGTGAGTGGCAATGTAGGAAAGAGAAAAGCACCACGGGATGGTCAGCATGGGGAGGTCAGGAAACATGCAGTGGCAATGTAGGATAGGTTTCTGAAAAATATCGCGGGGTGGTGTGCATAGTATGGGTTTCTAACAGGCCATTCACAAGTAGGAGTGAGAAAAACATCACGGGGTGGTGTGAATCGGAGGGCCTGAATCAGAATAGGCAGTGAGTGGCAATGTAGGATGGAGAAAAGCATGCATGGGTGGTCAGCATGTGGAAGTCAGGAAACATGCAGTGACAATGTAGGATAGGTTTCTGAAAAACATCGCGGCGTTGTGCAAAATATAAGCGTTTCTAGCAGGCCATTCACAAGTAGGAGTGAGAAAAACAACATGGGGTGGTGTTAATCAGACGGCCTGAATCAGGAAAGGCAGTGAGTGGCAATGTAGGATGGAGAAAAGTACCACGGGGTGATTAGGATGTGGAAGTCAGGAAACATGCAGGGCCAATGTAAGATAGGTTTCTGAAAAAAATCGCGTGGTGGTGTAAATTGAAAAGGTTTCTAACAGGCCATTCACAAGTAGGAGTGAGAAAAACATCATGGGGTGGTGTGAATCGGAGGGGCAGAGTTAGGATAAGCAGTTAGTGGCAATGTAGGATGGAGAAAAGCACCACGGGGTGGTCAGCATAGAGATGCAGGAAACATGCAGTAGCAATGTAGGATATGTTTCTGAAAAACATCGCGGGGTTGTGCGCATTGTAAAGGTTTCTAACAGGCCATACACTAGTAGGAGTGAGAAAAACATCACGGGGTTGTGTGAATCGGAGGGCCTGAATTAGAATAGGCAGTGAGTGGAAATGTAGGAAAGAGAAAAGCACCACGGGGTGGTCAGCATGGGGAGGTCAGGAAACATGCAGTGGCAATGTAGGATAGGTTTCTGAACAACATCGCAGGGTGGTGCGCATTGTATGGGTTTCTAACAGGCCATTCACAAGTAGGATTGACAAAAACATCATGGGGTGGTGTGAATCGGACGGCCTGCATCAGTATAGGCAGTGAGTGGCAATGTAGGATGTAGTAACGCACCAAAGGGTGATTAGAATGTGGAAGTCAGGAAACATGCAGGAGCAATGCAAGATGCGTTTCTGAAAAAAATCGGGTGGTGGTGCCCATTGAAAGAGTTTCTAACAGACCATTCACTAGTAGTAGTGCGAAAAACATCAAGGGGTGGTGTGAAACGGAGGGGCTTAATTAGAATAGGCAGTGAGAGGCAATGTAGAATGGTGAAAAGCACCACAGGTTGGTGAGCATGGAGATGTCAGGAAACATGCAGTGGCAATGCAGGATATGTTTCTGAAAAACATCGCGGGGTAGTGCGCATTGTAAGGGTTTCTAACAGGCCATTCACTAGTAGGAGTGAGAAAAAAATCACGGGGTTGTGTGAATCAGAGGGCCTGAATTATATTAGGCAGTGAGTGGCAAAGTAGGAAGGAGAAAAACACCACAGGGTGGTCAGCATGGGGAGGTCAGGAAACATGCAGTGGCAATGTAGGATAGGTTTCTGAAAAACATCGCGGGGTGGTGCGCATTTATGTGTTTCTAACAGGCCATTCACGAGTAGGTGTGAGAAAAACTTCACGGGGTGCTGTGAATCGGATGCCTGCATCAGGATAGGCAGTGAGTGGCAAAGTAGGATGGAGAAAAGCACCACAGTGTGGTCAGCATGGGGAGGTCAGGAAACATGAAGGGGCAATGTAGGATACTTTTCTGAAAAACATCACGGGGTGGTGCGCATTGTAAGGGTTTCTAACAGGCATTTGACAAGTAGCATTGAGAAAAAACGTCACGGGGTGATTTGAATGAGATGTTCTGAATTAGGATATACAGTGAGTGGCAATGTAGGATGGAGAAAAGGACCACGGGTTGGTCAGCATGGGGAGGTCGGTAAACATACATTGGCTATGTATAATAGGTTTCTGAAAAACATCGCTGGTGGTGCGCATTGTAAGGCTTTCTAACAGGCCATTCACTAGTAGGAGTTAGAAAAACATCACGGGGTGGTGTGAGTCAGAGGGCCTGAATTATATTAGGCAGTGAGTGGCAATGTAGGACGGAAAAAAACACCACGGGGTGGTCAGCATCGGGAGGTCAGGAAACATGCAGTGGCAATGTAGGATAGGTTTCTGAAAAACATCGCGGGGTGGTGCGCATTTATGGGTTTATAACAGGCCATTCACGAGTAGGTGTGAGAAAAACATCACGGGGTGCTGTGAATCGGATGCCTGCATAAGGATAGGCAATGAGTGGCAATGTAAGATGGAGAAAAGCACCACTGGGTGGTCAGCATGTGGAAGTCAGAAAACATGCAGTGCCAATCTACGATAGGTTTCTGAAAAACATCGCGAGATGGTGCACATTGTAAGGGTTTCTAACAGGCCATTCACTAGTAGGAGTGATAAGAACATCACCTGGTGGTGTGAATCAGAGGGCCTGAATCAGGATAGGCAGTGAGTGGCAATGTTGGATGGAGAAAAGTACCACCGGGTGATTAGGATGTGGAAGTCAGGAAACATGCAGGGCCAATGTAAGATTGATTTCTGAAAAAAATCACGTGGTGGTGCCAATTGAAAAGTTTCTAACAGGCCATTCACTAGTAGAAGTGAGAAAAACATCATGGGGTGGTGTGAATCGGAGGGGCAGAATTAGGATAGGCAGTGAGTGGCAATGTATGATGGAGAAAAGCACCACGGGGTGGTCAGCATGGAGATGTCAGGAAACATGCAGTGGCAATGTAGGATAATTTTCTGAAAAACATCGCGGGGTGGTGCGCATTGTAAGGGTTTCTAACAGGCCATTCCCTAGTAGGAGTGAGAAAAACATCACGGGGTTGTGTGATTCGAAGGGCCTGAATTAGAATAGGCAGTGAGTGGCAATGTAGGAAAGAGAAAAGCACCATGATGTGGTCAGCATGGGGAGGTCAGGAAACATGCAGTGGCAATGTAGGATAGGTTTTTGAAAAACATCGCGGGGTGGTGCGCATTGTACGGGTTTCTAACAGGTCATTCAATAGCAGGATTGAGAAAAACATCACAGGGTGTTGTGAATCGGAGGGCCTGGATTAGGATAAGCAGTGAGTGGCAATATAGTATGGAGAAAAGCACCATGGGGTGGTCCACATTGGGAGGTCAGGAAACTTGCAGTGGCAATGTAGGTTAGGTTTGTGAAAATCATCGCGGGGTGGTGCACATTGTAAGGGTTTCTAACAGGCCATTCAATAGTAGGAGTGAGAAAGACATCACGGGGTGGTGTGAATTGGGGTGACTTAGTTAGGATAGGCACGGAGTGGCAGTGTAGGAGGAGAAAAGCACCATGGTGTGGTCAGCATAGGGAGGTCTGGAAATATGCAGTGGCAGGTAGGATATTTTTCTTAAAAACATCGCAGGGTTGTGCGCACTGTAAGGGTTTCTAACAGGCAACTCACTAGTAGGGGTGAGAAAAACATCACGGTGTGGTGTGAATTGGAGGATCTGAATCAGGATAGGCAGTAAGTGGTAATGTAGGATGAAGAAAAGATCTAGGGGTGGTCAGCATGGGGAGGGCAGGAAACATGCAGTGGCAATGTAGGTTAGGTTTCTGAAAAACATCATGGGGTGGTGAGCATTGTAAGGTTTCTTAAAGGCGTTTCACTAGTAGGAGTGAGAAAAACATCACGGGGTTGTGTGAATCAGAAGGCCTGAATTAGGATAGGCATCGAGTGGCAATGTATGATGGAGAAAAACACTACGGGGTGGTTAGCATGGGGAGGTCAGGAAACATGCAGTGGCAATTTCAGATATGTTTCTGAAATATATCGTGCAGTGGTGAGCATTGTAAGGGTTTCTAACAGGCCATTCACTAGTAAGAGTGAGAAAAACATCACGGGGTTGTGTGAATCGGAGGGCCTGAATTAGGATAGGCAGTGAGTGGCAATGTAGGAAGGAGAAAAGCACCACGGGGTGGTCATCATGGGGAGGTCAGGAAACATGCAGTGGCGATGTCGGATAAGTTTCTGAAAAACATCGAGGGGTGGTGCGCATTGTACGGGTTTCTAACCGGCCATTCACTAGTAGGAGTGAGAAAATCATCACGGAGTGGTGTGAATTGGAGGGCCTGAATTAGGATACGCAGTGAGTGGCAATGTAGCATAGAGAAAAGTACAACGGGGTGGTTCAGCATGGTGAGTTCAGGACACATGCAGTGTCAATGTAGGATAGGATTCTGAAAAACATTGCGGGTTGGTGCACATTGTAAGGGTGTCTAACAGGCTATTCACTAGTAGGAGTGAGAAAAACATCACAGGGTGGTGTGAATCGGAGGGCCTGAATTACGATAGGCAGTGAGTTTCAAAGTAAAATGGAGAAAAGCACCACGCGGTGGTCATCATGGGGAGGACAGGAAACATGCAGTGGCAATGTAGGATAGTTTTCTGAAAAACATCACTTGGCGGTGCGCATTGTAAGGGGTTCTAACAGGCCATTCACTAGTAGGAGTGATAAAAACATCACGGGGTGGTGTGAAACAGATGTTCTGAATTAGTATAGGCAGTGAGTGGCAATGTAGGATGGAGAAAAGCACCACGGGGTGGTCAGCATGGGGAGGTCAGGAAACATGCATTGACAATGTAGGATAGGTTTCTGAAAAACATCGCGGGGTGGTGTGCATTGTAAGGCTTTCTAACAGGCCATTCACCAGTAGAATGAGAAAAACATCCCGTGGTAGTGTGAATCCGTGGGCCTGAATTAGGATAGGCAGTGAGTGGCAACATAAAATGATGAAAAGCCCCACGGTGTGGTCAGCATGGGGAGGTCAGGAAACATGCAGTGGCAATGTAGGAGAAGTTTCTGAAAAACATCGCGGGGTGGTGCGCATTGTAAGTGTTTGTAGCAGGCCATTCACTAGTAGGAGTGAGAAAATCATCACGGGGTGGAGTGAATGGGAGGGCCTGAATTAGTATAGGCAGTGAGTGGCAATGTAGGATGGAGAAAATCACCACAGCGTGGTCAGCATGGGGAGGTCATGAAACATTCAGTGGCAATGTAGGATAGTTTTCTGAAAAAAATCACGGGGTGGTGCACATTGTAAGGGTTTCTAACAGGCCATTCACTAATAGGAGTGAGAAAAACATCATGGGGTGTTGTGAATGGGAGGGCCTGATTTAGGATAGGCAGTGAGTGGCAATGTATGATGGAGAAAAGCAACAAGGGGTGGTCAGCATGAGGAGGTCAAGAAACATGCACTGTTATTGTAGGATAATTTTCTGAAAAACATCACGGGGTGGTGCCCATTGTAAGGCTTTCTAACAGGCCATTCACTAGAAGGAGTGAGAAAACATCCCGCGGTGGTGTGAATCGGAGGGCCTGAATTAGGATAGGCAGTGAGTGGCAATGTAAAATGGAGAAAAGCACCACGGGGTGGTCATCAGGTGGAGGTCAGGAAACATTCAGTGGCAATGTAGGATAGGTTTCTGAAAAACATCGGGGGGGGGTGCGCACTGTACTGGTTTCTAAAGGGCCATTCTCTAGTAGGAGTGACAAAAACACCACGGGGTTGTGTGAATCGGAGGGCCTGAATTACAATAGTCAGTGAGTGGCAATGTAGGATGGAGAAAAGCACCACGGGGTGGTCAGCATCGGGAGGTTCGGAAACATGCAGTGGCAATGTAGGATAGCTTTCTGAAAAACCTCTCGGCGTGGTGCGCATTGTAAGTGTTTCTAACAGGCCATTCACTTCTAGGAGTGAGAAAAACATCACAGGGTGGTGTGAATCGGACGGCCTGCATTAGGATAGGCAGTGAGTGGCAATGTAAGATGTAGAAAAGCACCACAGGCTGATTAGGATGTGGAAGTCATGAAACATGCAGGGCCTATATAAGATGGGTTTCTGAAAAAAATTGCGTGGTGGTGCCCATTGAAAGGGTTTTTAACAGGCCATTCACTAGTAGCAGTGAGAAAAACATCAAGGGTTGGTGTGAAACTTAGGGACTTAATTAGAATAGGCAGTGAGAGGCAATGTAGAATGGAGAAAAGCACCACGGGGTGGTCAGCATGGAGATGTCAAGAAACATGCAGTGGCAATGCAGGATATGTTTCTGAAAAACATCGCGAGGTGGTGCGCATTTTAATGGTTTCTAACAGGCCATTCACTATTAGGAGTGAGAAAAACATCACGGGGTTGTGTGAATCAGAGGGCCTGAATTATATTAGGCAGTGAGTGGCAATATGGGAAGGAGAAAAGCACCACAGGGTGGTCAGCATGTGGAGGTCAGGAAACATGCAGTCGCAATGTAGCATAGGTTTCTGAAAAACATCGTTGGGTGGTGCGCATTGTACCGGTTTCTAACCGGCGATTCACTAGTAGGAGTGAGAAAAACATCACGTGGTGGTGTGAATTGGAGGGCCTGGATTAGGATAAGCAGTGAGTGGCAATGTAGGATGGAGAAAAGCACCATAGGGTGGTCAGTATGGGGAGGTCTGGAAATATGCAGTGGCAAGGTAGGATAGGTTTCTGAAAAACATCGCGGGGTGGTGCGCACTGTAAGTGTATCTAACAGGCCATTCAATAGTAGGAGTGAGAAAAACATCACGGGGTTGTGTGAATCGGAGGGCCTGAATTAGAATAGGCAGAGAGTGGCAATGTAAGATAGAGAAAACCACCATGGGATGGTCAGCATGGGGAGGTCAGGAAACATGCAGTGGCAATGTAGGATAGGTTTCTGAAAAACATCGCGGGGTGGTGCACATTGTACGGTTTTCTAACAGGCCATTCACTAGTAGGAGTGAGAAAAACATCACGGGGTTGTGTGAATTGGAGTGCCTGAATTAGGGTAGGCAGTGAGTGGCAATGTAGAATGGAGAAAAGTACCACGGGTTGGTTCAGCATGGGGAGGTCAGGAAACATGCAGTGGCAATGTAGGATAAGTTTCTGAAAAACATCGCGGGGTGGTGCGAATTGTAAGCGTTTCTAACAGGCCATTCACAAGTAGTAGTGAGAAAAACATCATGGGGTGATGTGAATCGGAGGGGCAGAATTAGGATAAGCAGTGAGTGGCAAGGTAGGATGGAGAAAAGCACCATGGGCTGGTCAGCATGTAGATGCAGGAAACATGCAGTGGCAATGTTGGATATGTTTCTGAAAAACATCGCGGGGTTGTGCGCATTGTAAAGGTCTCTAACAGGCCATACACTAGCAGGAGTGAGAAAAACATCACGGGGTTGTGTGAATCGGAGGGTCTGAATTAGAATAGGCCGTGAGTGGAAATGTAGGAAAGAGAAAAGCACCACGGGGTGGTCAGCATGGGGAGGTCAGGAAACATGCAGTGGCAATGTAGGATAGGTTTCTGAAAAACATCGCAGGGTGGTGCGCATTGTATGGGTTTCTAACAGGCCATTCACTAGTAGGACTGACAAAAACATCATTGGGTGGTGTGAATCGGACGGCCTGCATCAGGATCGGCAGTGAGTGGCAATGTAGGATGTAGAAAAGCACCACGGGGTGATTAGAATGTGGAAGTTAGGAAACATGCAGGAGCAATGCAAGATGGGTTTCTGAAAAAAATCGCGTGGTGGTGCCCATTGAAAGGGTTTCTAACAGGCCATTCACTAGTAGTAGTGAGAGAAACATAAAGGGTTGGTGTGAAACGGAGGGGCTTAATTAGAATAGGCAGTGAGAGGCAATGTAGAATGGAGAAAAGCACCACGGAGTGGTGAGCATGGAGATGTCAGGAAACATGCAGTGGCAATGCAGGATACGTTTCTGAAAAACATCGCGGGGTGGTCCGCACTGTAAGGGTTTCTAACAGGCCATTCACTAGTAGGAGTGAGAAAAACATCACGGGGTTGTGTGAATCAGAGGGCCTGAATTATATTAGGCAGTGAGTGGCAATGTAGGAAGGAGAAAAACAACACGGGGTGGTCAGCATGGGGAGGTCAGGAAACATGCAGTGGCAATGTAGGATAGGTTTCTGAAAAACATCGCGGGGTGGTGCGCATTTATGGGTTTCTAACAGGCCATTCACAAGTAGGAGTGATAAGAACATCACCGGGTGGTGTGAATCAGAGGGCCTGAATCAGGATAGGCAGTGAGTGGCAATGTTGGATGGAGAAAAGTACCACGGGGTGATTAGGATGTGGAAGTCAGGAAACATGCAGGGCCAATGTAAGAGTGGTTTCTGAAAAAAAATCACATGGTGGTGCCGATTGAAAAGGTTTCTAACAGGCCATTCACTAGTAGAAGTGAGAAAAACATCATAGGGTGGTGTGAATCGGAGGGGCAGAATTAGGATAGGCAGTGAGTGGCAATGTAGGATGGAGAAAAGCACCAAGGGGTAGTCAGCATGGAGATGTCAGGAAACATGCAGTGGCAATGTAGGATAATTTTCTGAAAAACATCGTGGGGTGGTGCGCATTGTCAGGGTTTCTAACAGGCCTTTCCCTAGTAGGAGTGAGAAAAACATCACGGGGTTGTGTGATTTGAAGGGCCTGAATTAGGATAGGCAGTGAGTGGCAATGTAGGAAAGAGAAAAGCAACATGCTGTGGTCAGCATGGGGAGGTCAGGAAACATGCAGTAGCAATGTAGGATAGGTTTTTGAAAAACATCGCGGGGTGGTGTGCATTGTACGGGTTTCTAACAGGCCATTCACTAGTAGGAGTGAGAAAAACATCACAGGGTGTTGTGAATCGGAGGGCCTGGATTAGGATAACCAGTGAGTGGCAATGTAGTATGGAGAAAAGCACCATGGGGTGGTCCACATTGGGAGGTCAGGAAACTTGCAGTGGCAATGTAGGTTAGGTTTGTGAAAACCATCGCGGGGTGGTGCACATTGTAAGGGTTTCTAACAGGCCATTCACAAGTAGGAGTGAGAAAGACATCACGGGGTGGTGTGAATTGGAAGGACTTAGTTAGGATAGGCAAGGAGTGGCACTGTAGGAGGAGAAAAGCACCATGGGGTGGTCATCATAGGGAGGTCTGGAAATATGCAGTCGCAGGTAGGATATGTTTCTGAAAAACATCGCAGGGTTGTGCGCACTGTAAGGGTTTCTAACAGGCAACTCAGTAGTAGGGGTAAGAAAAACATCACGGTGTGGTGTGAATTGGAGGAGCTGAATCAAGATAGGCAGTAAGTGGTAATGTAGGATGAAGAAAAGATCCAGGGGTGGTCAGCATGGGGAGGGCAGGAAACATGCAGTGGCAATGTAGGTTAGGTTTCTGAAAAACATCATGGGGTGGTGAGCATTGTAATGTTTCTTAAAGGCGTTTCACTAGTAGGAGTGAGAAAAACATCACGGGGAGGTGTGAATCAGAAGGCCTGAATTAGGATAGGCATCGAGTGGCAATGTAGGATGGAGAAAAACACTACGGGGTGATTAGCATGGGGAGGTCAGGAAACATGCAGGGGCAATGTCAGATATGTTTCTGAAATATATCGTGCGGTGGTGAGCATTGTAAGGGTTTCTAACAGGCCATTCACTAGTAAGAGTGAGAAAAACAACACGGGGTTGTGTGAATCGGAGGGCCTGAATTAGGATAGGCAGTGAGTGGCAATGTAGGAAGGAGAAAAGCACCACGGGGTGGTCCTCATGGGGAGGTCAGGAAACATGCAGTGGCAATGTAGGATAAGTTTCTGAAAAACATCGCGGGGTGGTGCGCATTGTACAGGTTTCTAACCGGCCATTCACAAGTAGGAGTGAGAAAATAATCACAGGGTGTTGTGAATGGAGGGCCTGGATTAGGATAACCAGTTAGTGGCAATGTAGGATGGAGAACAGCACCACGGGGTGGTCAGCATGGACAGGTCAGGAAACATGCAGTGGCAATGTAGGATAGTTTTCTGAAAGACATCGTGGGGTGGTGCAAATTGTAAGTGTTTCTAACAGGCCATTCACAAGTAGGAGTGAGAAAAACATCACCGGGTGGTGTGAATCAGACGGCCTGAATCAGGATAGGCAGTGAGTGGCAATGTAGTATGTAGAAAAGCACCATGGGGTGATTAGGATGTGGAAGTCAGGAAACATGCAGGGCCAATGTAAGATAGGTTTCTGAAAAAAATCGCGTGGTGGTGCCCATTGAAAGGGTTTCTAACAGGCCATTCACTAGTAGGAGTGAGAAAAACATCATGGGGTGGTGTGAATCGGGGTTGCTGAATTAGTATAGGCAGTGAGTGGCAATGTAGGATGGAGAAAAGCACCACGGGGTGGTCAGCATGGAGATGTCAGAAAACATGCAGTGGCAATGCAGGATATGTTTCTGAAAAACATCGCGGGGTGGTGCGCATTGTAAGGGTTTCTAACAGACCATTCACTAGTAGGAGTGAGAAAAACATCAAGGGGTTGTGTGAATCGGAGGGCCTGAATATATTAGGCAGTGAGTGGCAATGTAGGAAGGAGAAAAGCACCACGGGGTGGTCAGCATGGGGAGGTCAGGAAACATGCAGTGGCAATGTAGGATAGGTTTCTGATAAACATCGGGGGGTAGTGAGGACTGTACGGTTTCTAACAGGCCATTCACTAGTAGGAGTGAGAAAAACACCACGGGGTGGTGTGAATAGGAGGGCCTGAATCAGGATAGGCAGTGAGTGGCAATGTAGGATGGAGAAAAGCACAACGGGTTTTGCATGGGAAGTTCAGGAAACATGCAGTGGCAATGTAGGATAGGTTTCTGAAAAACTTCGCAGGGTGGTGCACATTTATGGGTTTCTAACAGGCCATTCACGAGTAAGAGTGAGAAAAACATCACGGGGTGCTGTGATACGGGTGGCCTGCATCAGGATAGGCAGTGAGTGGCAATGTAAGATGGAGAAAACACCACTGGGTGGTCAGCAAGTGGATGTCAGAGAACATGCAGTGCCAATCTAGGATAGGTTTCTGAAAAACATCGCAGGATGGTGCGCAATGTAAGGGTTTCTAACAGGCCATTCACTAGTAGGAGTGAGAAGAACATCACGGGTGGTGTGAATCAGAGGGCCTGAATCAGGATAGGCAGTGAGTGGCAATGTAAGATGGAGAAAAGCACACGGCGTGGTCAGCATGGGGAGGTCCGGAAACATGCAGTGGCAATGTAGGATTTGTTTCTGAAAAACATCGCGGCGTGGTGCGAATTGTAAGTGTTTCTAACAGGCCATTCACAAGTAAGAGTGAGAAAAACAACACGGGGTGGTGTGAATCGGAAGGCCTGAATCAGGATAGACAGTGAGTGGCAATGTAGAATGTAGAAAAGCACCACGGGGTGATTAGTTTGTGGAAATCACGAAACATGCAGGGCCAATGTAATATAGGTTTCTGAAAAAAATCGCTGGGTGGTGCGCATTGTAAGGGTTTCAACAGGCCATTCACTAGTAGGAGTGAGAAAAACATCATGGGGTGGTGTGAATCGGAGGGGCAGAATTAGGATAGGCAATCGTGGCAATGTAGGATTGAGAAAAGCACCACTGGGTGGTCAGCAATGAGATGCAGGAAACATGCCGTGGCAATGTAGGATGTGTTTCTGAAAAACACCGCAGGTTGGTGTGCATTGTAAGGGTTTCTAACAGGCCATTCACTAGTAGGAGTGAGAAAAACATCACGGTGTGGTGTAAATCGGAGGGCCTGAATGAGTATAGCCAGTGAGTGGCAATGTAGGATGGAGAAAAGCACCTGGGGTGGTCAGCATGGAGAGGTCATGAAACATGCAGTGGCAATGTAGGATAGGTTTCAGAAAAACATCGCGGGGTGTTGCATATTGTAAGGGTTTCTAACAGGCCATTCACTAGTAGGAGTGAAAAAAACATCTCGGGGTGGTGTGAATCGGAGGGACTGAATTAGAATAGGCAGTGAGTGGGTGGTGCGCATTGTTAGGGTTTCTAACAGGCCATTCATTGGTAGGAGTGAGAAAAACATCACGGGGTGGTGTGAATCAGATGTTCTGAATAAGGATAGGCAGTGATTGGCAATGTAGCATGGAGAAAAGCACCAGACGGTCGTCAGGATGGGGAGGTCATGAAACATGCAGTGGCACTGTAGGATAGGTTTCTGAAAAACATCGCGGGGTGATGCACATTGTAAGTGTTTCTAACAGGCCATTCACTAGTAGGAGTGAGAAAAACATCACGGGGTGGTGTGAATCGGAGGTCCTGAATTAGGATATGCAGTGAGTGGCAATGTAGGATGGAGAAAAGCACCACGGGGTGGTAAGGCTGGGGAGGTCCGGAAACATGCAGTGGCAATGTAGGATAGGTTTCTGAAAAACATCGTGGGGTGGTGCGCATTGTAAGGGTTTCTAACAGGCCATTATCTAGTAGGAGTGAGAAAAACATCACGGGGTGGTGTGAATCGGAGGGCCTGAATCAGGATAGGCAGTAAGTGGCAATGTAGGATGGAGAAAATCACCAGGCAGGTCAGCATGGGGAGGGCAGGAAACATGCAGTGGCAATGTAGGATATTTTTCTGAAAAACATCACGGGGTGGTGCGCTTTGTAAGGGTTTCTTACAGGCCTTTCACAAGGAGGAGGGAGAAAAACATCACGGGGTGGTTTGAATCAGATATTCTGAATTCGGATAGGCAGTGATTGGCAATGTAGCATGGAGAAAAGTTCCACAAGCTGGTCAGAATGGGGAGGTCAGGAAACATGCAGTGGCAATATAGGATAGGTTTCTTAAAAACATCGCCTGGGTGGTGCGCATTGTAAGTGTTTCTAACAGGCCATTCACTAGTAGGAGTCAAAAAAACATCCCAGGCTGGTGTGAATCAGAGGTCTTGAATTAGGATAGGCCGTGAGTGGCAATGTAGGATGAAGAAAAGCACCACGGTGTGTTCAGCATGGGGAGGTCAGGAAACATGCAGTGGCAATGTAGGATAGGTTTTGAAAATCATCACGGGGTGGTGCGCATTGTACGTGTTTCTAACAGGCCATTCAATAGTAGGAATCAGAAAAACATCACCGTGTGGTGTGAGTCGGAGGACCTGAATTAGGATAGGCAGTGAGTGGCTATGTAGAATGGAGAAAAGTACCACGGGTTGGTTCAGCATGGGGAGGTCAAGAAACATGCAGTGGCAATGTAGGATAGGTTTCTGAAAAACATCACGGGGTGGTGCAAATTGTAAGCGTTTCTAACAGGCCATTCACAAGTAGTAGTGAGAAAAACATCATGGGGTGGTGTGAATCGAAGGGGCAGAATTAGGATAAGCAGTGAGTGGCAAGGTAGGATGGAGAAAAGCACCACGGGCTGGTCAGCATGTAGATTTAGGAAACATGAAGTGGCAATGTAGGATATGTTTCTGAAAAACATCGCGGGGTTGTGCGCATTGTAAAGGTCTCTAACAGGCCATACACTAGCAGGAGTGAGAAAAACATCACGGGGTTGAGTGAATCAGAGGGTCTGTATTAGAATAGGCCGTGAGTGAAAATGTAGGAAAGAGAAAAGCACCACGGGGTGGTCAGCAAGGGGAGGTCAGGAAACATGCAGTGGCAATGTAGGATAGGTTTCTGAAAAACATCGCAGGGTGGTGCGCATTGTATGGGTTTCTAACAGGCCATTCACAAGTAGGATTGACAAAAACATCATGGGGTGGTGTGAATCGGATGGCCTGTATCAGGATATGCAGTGAGTGGCAATGTAGGATGTAGAAAAGCACCACGGGGTGATTAGAATGTGGAAGTCAGGAAACATGCAGGAGCAATGCAAGATGGGTTTCTGAAAAAAATCGCGTGGTGGTGCCCATTGAAAGGGTTTCTAACAGGCCATTCACTAGTAGTAGTGAGAGAAACATCAAGGGTTGGTGTGAAACGGAGGGGCTTAATTAGAATAGGCAGTGAGAGGCAATGTAGAATGGAGAAAAGCACCACGGGATGGTGAGCATGGAGATGTCAGGAAACATGCAGTGGCAATGCAGGATACGTATCTGAAAAACATCGCGGGGTGGTGCGCACTGTAAGGGTTTCGAACAGGCCATTCTCTAGTAGGAGTGAGAAAAACATTCACGGGGTTGTGTGAATCAGAGGGCCTGAATTATATTAGGCAGTGAGTGGCAAATTAGGAAGGAGAAAAATACCACGGGGTGGTCAGCATGGGGAGGTCAGGAAACATGCAGTGGCAATGTAGGATAGGTTTCTGAAAAACATCGCGGGGTGGTGCGCATTTATGGGTTTCTAACAGGCCATTCACTAGTAGGAGTGATAAGAACATCACCGGGTGGTGTGAATCAGAGGGCCTGAATCAGGATAGGCAGTGAGTGGCAATGTTGGATGGAGAAAAGTACCACGGGGTGATTAGGATGTGGAAGTCAGGAAACATGCAGGGCCAATGTAAGAGTGGTTTCTGAAAAAAATCACATGGTGGTGCCGATTGAAAAGGTTTCTAACAGGCCATTCACTAGTAGAAGTGAGAAAAACATCATGGGGTGGTGTGAATCGGAGGGGCAGAATTAGGATAGGCAGTGAGTGGCAATGTAGGATAGAGAAAAGCACCAAGTGGTAGTCAGCAAGGAGATGTCAGGAAACATGCAGTGGCAATGTAGGATAATTTTCTGAAAAACATCGTGGGGTGGTGCGCATTGTCAGGGTTTCTAACAGGCCTTTCCCTAGTAGGAGTGAGAAAAACATCCCGGGGTTGTGTGATTCGAAGGGCCTGAATTAGGATAGGCAGTGAGTGGCAATGTAGGAAAGAGAAAAGCAACATGCTGCGGTCAGCATGGGGAGGACAGGAAACATGCAGTAGCAATGTAGGATAGGTTTTTGAAAAACATCGCGGGGTGGTGTGCATTGTACGGGTTTCTAACAGGCCATTCACTAGTAGGAGTGAGAAAAACATCACAGGGTGTTGTGAATCGGAGGGCCTGGATTAGGATAACCAGTGAGTGGCAATGTAGTATGGAGAAAAGCACCATGGGGTGGTCCACATTGGGAGGTCAGGAAACTTGCAGTGGCAATGTAGGTTAGGTTTGTGAAAACCATCGCGGGGTGGTGCACATTGTAAGGGTTTCTAACAGGCCATTCACTAGTAGGAGTGAGAAAGACATCACGGGGTGGTGTGAATTGGAGGGACTTAGTTAGGATAGGCACGGAGTGGCAGTGTAGGAGGAGAAAAGCACCATGGGGTGGTCATCATAGGGAGGTCTGGAAATATGCAGTCGCAGGTAGGATATGTTTCTGAAAAACATCGCAGGGTTGTGCGCACTGTAAGGGTTTCTAACAGGCAACTCAGTAGTAGGGGCGAGCAAAACATCACGGTGTGGTGTGAATTGGAGGAGCTGAATCAAGATAGGCAGTAAGTGGTAATGTAGGATGAAGAAAAGATCCAGGGGTGGTCAGCATGGGGAGGGCAGGAAACATGCAGTGGCAATGTAGGTTAGGTTTCTGAAAAACATCATGGGGTGGTGAGCATTGTAAGGTTTCTTAAAGGCGTTTCACTAGTAGGAGTGAGAAAAACATCACGGGGTGGTGTGAATCGGAAGGCCTGAATTAGGATAGGCATCGAGTGGCAATGTAGGATGGAGAAAAACACTACGGGGTGATTAGCATGGGGAGGTCAGGAAACATGCAGGGGCAATGTCAGATATGTTTCTGAAATATATCGTGCGGTGGTGAGCATTGTATGGGTTTCTAACAGGCCATTAACTAGTAAGAGTGAGAAAAACATCACGGGGTTGTGTGAATCGGAGGGCCTGAATTAGGATAGGCAGTGAGTGGCAATGTAGGAAGGAGAAAAGCACCACGGGGTGGTCATCATGGGGAGGACAGGAAACATGCAGTGGCAATGCAGGATATGTTTCTGAAAAACATCGCGGGGTGGTGCGCATTGTAAGGGTTTCTAACAGACCATTCACTAGTAGGAGTGAGAAAAACATCAAGGGGTTGTGTGAATCGGAGGGCCTGAATATATTAGGCAGTGAGTGGCAATGTAGGAAGGAGAAAAAGCACCACGGGGTGGTCAGCATGGGGAGGTCAGGAAACATGCAGTGGCAATGTAGGATAGGTTTCTGATAAACATCGGGGGGTAGTGAGCACTGTACGGGTTTCTAACAGGCCATTCACTAGTAGGAGTGAGAAAAACACCACAGGGTTGTGTGAATCGGAGGGCCTGAATCAGGATAGTCAGTGAGTGGCAATGTAGGATGGAGAAAAGCACAACGGGTTTTGCATGGGAAGTTCAGGAAACATGCAGTGGCAATGTAGGATAGGTTTCTGAAAAACATCGCGGGGTGGTGCACATTTATGGGTTTCTAACAGGCCATTCACGAGTAAGAGTGAGAAAAACATCACGGGGTTGTGTGAATCGGAGGGCCTGAATTAGGATAGGCAGTGAGTGGCAATGTAGGAAGGAGAAAAGCACCACGGGGTGGTCATCATGGGGAGGTCAGGAAACATGCAGTGGCAATGTAGGATAAGTTTCTGAAAAACATCGAGGGGTGGTGCGCATTGTACGGGTTTCTAACCGGCCATTCACTAGTAGGAGTGAGAAAATCATCACAGGGTGTTGTGAATGGAGGGCCTGGATTAGGATAACCAGTTAGTGGCAATGTAGGATGGAGAACAGCACCACGGGGTGGTCAGCATGGACAGGTCAGGAAACATGCAGTGGCAATGTAGGATAGTTTTCTGAAAGACTTCGCGGGGTGGTGCAAATTGTAAGTGTTTCTAACAGGCCATTCACAAGTAGGAGTGAGAAAAACATCACGGGGTGGTGTGATTCAGACGGCCTGAATCAGGATAGGCAGTGAGTGGCAATGTAGTATGTAGAAAAGCACCACGGGGTGATTAGGGTGTGGAAGTCAGGAAACATGCAGGGCCAATGTAAGATAGGTTTCTGAAAAAAATCGCGTGGTGGTGCCCATTGAAAGGGTTTCTAACAGGCCATTCACTAGTAGGAGTGAGAAAAATATCATGGGGTGGTGTGAATCGGGGTTGCTGAATTAGTATAGGCAGTGAGTGGCAATGTAGGATGGAGAAAAGCACCACGGGGTGGTCAGCATGGAGATGTCAGAAAACATGCAGTGGCAATGCAGGATATGTTTCTGAAAAACATTGCGGGGTGGTGCGCATTGTAAGGGTTTCTAACAGACCATTCACTAGTAGGAGTGAGAAAAACATCAAGGGGTTGTGTGAATCGGAGGGCCTGAATATATTAGGCAGTGAGTGGCAATGTAGGAAGGAGAAAAGCACCACGGGGTGGTCAGCATGGGGAGGTCAGGAAACATGCAGTGGCAATGTAGGATAGGTTTCTGATAAACATCGCGGGGTAGTGAGCACTGTACGGGTTTCTAACAGGCCATTCACTAGTAGGAGTGAGAAAAACACCACAGGGTTGTGTGAATCGGGGGCCTGAATCAGGATAGTCAGTGAGTGGCAATGTAGGATGGAGAAAAGCACAACGGGTTTTGCATGGGAAGTTCAGGAAACATGCAGTGGCAATGTAGGATAGGTTTCTGAAAAACATCGCGGGGTGGTGCACATTTATGGGTTTCTAACAGGCCATTCACGAGTAAGAGTGAGAAAAACATCACGGGGTTGTGTGAATCGGAGGGCCTGAATTAGGATAGGCAGTGAGTGGCAATGTAGGAAGGAGAAAAGCACCACGGGGTGGTCATCATGGGGAGGTCAGGAAACATGCAGTGGCAATGTAGGATAAGTTTCTGAAAAACATCGAGGGGTGGTGCGCATTGTACGGGTTTCTAACCGGCCATTCACTAGTAGGAGTGAGAAAATCATCACAGGGTGTTGTGAATGGAGGGCCTGGATTAGGATAACCAGTTAGTGGCAATGTAGGATGGAGAACAGCACCACGGGGTGGTCAGCATGGACAGGTCAGGAAACATGCAGTGGCAATGTAGGATAGTTTTCTGAAAGACATCGCGGGGTGGTGCAAATTGTAAGTGTTTCTAACAGGCCATTCACAAGTAGGAGTGAGAAAAACATCACGGGGTGGTGTGAATCAGACGGCCTGAATCAGGATAGGCAGTGAGTGGCAATGTAGTATGTAGAAAAGCACCACGGGGTGATTAGGGTGTGGAAGTCAGGAAACATGCAAGGCCAATGTAAGATAGGTTTCTGAAAAAAATCGCGTGGTGGTGCCCATTGAAAGGGTTTCTAACAGGCCATTCACTAGTAGGAGTGAGAAAAATATCATGGGGTGGTGTGAATCGGGGTTGCTGAATTAGTATAGGCAGTGAGTGGCAATGTAGGATGGAGAAAAGCACCACGGGGTGGTCTGCATGGAGATGTCAGAAAACATGCAGTGGCAATGCAGGATATGTTTCTGAAAAACATCGCGGGGTGGTGCGCATTGTAAGGGTTTCTAACAGACCATTCACTAGTAGGAGTGAGAAAAACATCAAGGGGTTGTGTGAATCGGAGGGCCTGAATATATTAGGCAGTGAGTGGCAATGTAGGAAGGAGAAAAGCACCACGGGGTGGTCAGCATGGGGAGGTCAGGAAACATGCAGTGGCAATGTAGGATAGGTTTCTGATAAACATCGGGGGGTAGTGAGCACTGTACGGGTTTCTAACAGGCCATTCACTAGTAGGAGTGAGAAAAACACCACGGGGTTGTGTGAATCGGAGGGCCTGAATCAGGATAGTCAGTGAGTGGCAATGTAGGATGGAGAAAAGCTCAACGGGTTTTGCATGGGAATTTCAGGAAACATGCAGTGGCAATGTAGGATAGGTTTCTGAAAAACATCGCGGGGTGGTGCACATTTATGGGTTTCTAACAGGCCATTCACGAGTAAGAGTGAGAAAAACATCACGGGGTGCTGTGATACGGGTGGCCTGCATCAGGATAGGTAGTGAGTGGCAATGTAAGATGGAGAAAACACCACTGGGTGGTCAGCAAGTGGATGTCAGAGAACATGCAGTGCCAATCTAGGATAGGTTTCTGAAAAACATCGCAGGATGGTGCGCA
Source organism: Cavia porcellus (assembly GCF_034190915.1). NCBI lineage: Eukaryota > Metazoa > Chordata > Mammalia > Rodentia > Caviidae > Cavia > Cavia porcellus. The sequence goes on along the minus strand of NW_026947550.1, from coordinate 329,788 downwards.
ATGTAAGGGTTTCTAACAGGCCATTCACTAGTAGGAGTGAGAAGAACATCACGGGTAGTGTGAATCGGAGGGCCTGAATCAGGTTAGGCAGTGAGTGGCAATGTAAGATGGAGAAAAGCACACGGCGTGGTCAGCATGGGGAGGTCCGGAAACATGCAGTGGCAATGTAGGATTTGTTTCTGAAAAACATCGCGGCGTGGTGCGAATTGTAAGTGTTTCTAACAGGCCATTCACTAGTAGGAGCGAGAAAAACATCATGGGGTGGTGTTAATCGGATGGCCTGAATCAGGATAGGCAGTGAGTGGCAATGTAAGATGGAGAAAAGCACCACTGGGTGGTCAGCATGTGGAAGTCAGGAAACATGCTGTGGCAATATAGGATAGGTTTCTGAAAAACATCGCGGGTTGGTGCGAATTGTAAGCGTTTCTAACAGGCCATTCACAAGTAAGAGTGAGAAAAACAACACGGGGTGGTGTGAATCGGACGGCCTGAATCAGGATAGACAGTGAGTGGCAATGTAGAATGTAGAAAAGCACCACGGGGTGATTAGTATGTGGAAATCACGATACATGCAAGGCCAATGTAATATAGGTTTCTGAAAAAAATCGCGGGGTGGTGCGCATTGTAAGGGTTTCAACAGGCCATTCACTAGTAGGAGTGAGAAAAACATCATGGGGTGGTGTGAATCGGAGGGGCAGAATTAGGATAGGCAATCGTGGCAATGTAGGATTGAGAAAAGCACCACTGGGTGGTCAGCATTGAGATGCAGGAAACATGCCGTGGCAATGTAGGATATGTTTCTGAAAAACACCGCAGGTTGGTGTGCATTGTAAGGGTTTCTAACAGGCCATTCACTAGTAGGAGTGAGAAAAACATCACGGTGTGGTGTAAATCGGAGGGCCTGAATGAGTATAGCCAGTGAGTGGCAATGTAGGATGGAGAAAAGCACCTGGGGTGGTCAGCATGGAGAGGTCATGAAACATGCAGTGGCAATGTAGGATAGGTTTCAGAAAAACATCGCGGGGTGTTGCATATTGTAAGGGTTTCTAACAGGCCATTCACTAGTAGGAGTGAAAAAAACATCTCGGGGTGGTGTGAATCGGAGGGACTGAATTAGAATAGGCAGTAAGTGGGTGGTGCGCATTGTTAGGGTTTCTAACTGGCCATTCATTGGTAGGAGTGAGAAAAACATCACGGGGTGGTGTGAATCAGATGTTCTGAATAAGGATAGGCAGTGATTGGCAATGTAGCATGGAAAAAAGTACCAGAACGTCGTCAGGATGGGGAGGTCACGAAACATGCAGTGGCACTGTAGGATAGGTTTCTGAAAAACATCGCGGGGTGATGCGCATTGTAAGTGTTTCTAACAGGCCATTCAGTAGTAGGAGTGAGAAAAACATCACGGGGTGGTGTGAATCGGAAGTCCTGAATTAGGATATGCAGTGAGTGGCAATGTAGGATGGAGAAAACCACCACGGGGTGGTAAGGCTGGGGAAGTCAGGAAACATGCAGTGGCAATGTAGGATAGGTTTCTGAAAAACATTGTGGGGTGGTGCGCATTGTAAGGGTTTCTCACAGGCCATTAGCTAGTAGGAGTGAGAAAAACATCACGGGGTGGTGTGAAGCGGAGGGCCTGAATCAGGATAGGCAGTAAGTGGCAATGTAGGATGGAGAAAATCACCAGGCAGGTCAGCTTGGGGAGGGCAGGAAACATGCAGTGGCAATGTAGGATATTTTTCTGAAAAACATCACGGGGTGGTGCGCTTTGTAAGGGTTTCTTACAGGCCATTCACAAGGAGGAGGGAGAAAAATATCACGGGGTGGTTTGAATCAGATATTCTGAATTAGGATAGGCAGTGATTGGCAATGTAGCATGGAGAAAAGTTCCACAAGTTGGTCAGAATGGGGAGGTCAGGAAACATGCAGTGGCAATATAGGATAGGTTTCTGAAAAACATCGCCTGGGTGGTGCGCATTGTAAGTGTTTCTAACAGGCCATTCACTAGTAGGAGTCAGAAAAACATCCCGGGCTGGTGTGACTCAGAGGTCCTGAATTAGGATAGGCAGTGAGTGGCAATGTAGGATGAAGAAAAGCACCACGGTGTGTTCAGCATAGGGAGGTCAGGAAACATGCAGTGGCAATGTAGGATAGGTTTTGAAAATCATCGCCGGGTTGTGCGCATTGTACGTCTTTCTAACAGGCCATTCAATAGTAGGAATCAGAAAAACATCACCATGTGGTGTGAGTCGGAGGACCTGAATTAGGATAGGCAGTGAGTGGTAATGTAGGATGGAGAAAAGCACCAGGGGTGGTCAGCATGGGGAGGGCAGGAAACATGCAGTGGCAATGTAGGTTAGGTTTCTGAAAAACACCGTGTGGTGGTGAGCATTGTAACATTTCTTAAAGGCGCTTCACTAGTAGGAGTGAGAAAAACATCACGGTGTGGTGTGAATCGGGAGGCGTGAGTTAGGATAGGCAGTGAGTGGCAATGTAGGATGGAGAAAAACACCACGCGCTGGTTAGCATGGGGAGGTCAGGAAACATGCAGTGGCAATGTAGGATAGTTTTCTGAATAACATCGCGGGCTGGTGCGAATTGTAAGTGTTTCTAACAGGCTATTCACAAGTAGGAGTGAGAAAAACATCACGGGGTGCTGTGAATCGGGGGGCCTGAATGAGGATATGCAGTGAGTGGCAATGTAGGATGGAGAAAAGCACCACGGGGTGGTAAGGCTGGGGAGGTCAGGAAACATGCAGTGGCAATGTAGGATAGGTTTCTGAAAAAAATAGCGTGTTGGTGTGCATTGAAAGGGTTTCTTACACGACATGCACTAGTAGGAGTGAGAAAAACATCAGAGTGTTGAGTGAATCGAAGGGCCTGAATTTGGATAGGCAGTGAGTGGCAATGTAGGATGGAGAAAAGCACCATTGAGCAGTCAACATGAGGAGGTCAGGAAACTTGCAGTGGTAATGAAGGATAGGTTTCTGAAAAACATCGCCCGTTGGTGCGCATTGTAAGGGTTTCTAACAGACCATTCACTAGTAGGAGTGAGAAAAACATCACGGGGTGGTGTGAATCGGAGGGCCTGAATAAGGATATGCAGTGAGTGGCAATGTAGGTAGGAGAAAAGCGCCAGGGGTGGTCAGCATGTGGAGGTTAGGACATATGCAGTGGCAATGTAGGATAGTTTTCTGAAAAACATCGCGGGGTGGTGCACATTGTAAGGGTGTCTAACAGGCTATTCACTAGTAGAAGTGAGAAAAACATCACGGTGTGGTGTGAATCGGAGGGCCTGAATTAGAATAGGCAGTGAGTGGCAATGAAGGATGGAGAAAAGCACCACGGGGTGGTCAGCATGGGGAGGTCAGGAAACATGCAGTGGCAATGTAGGATTGGTTTCTGAGAAACATCGCGGGGAGGTGCACATTGTAAGGGTGTCTAACAGGCTATTCACTAGTAGGAGTGAGAAAAACATCATGGTGTGGTGTGAATCGGAGGGCCTGAATTAGAATAGGCAGTGAGTGGCAATGTAGGATGGAGAAAAGCACCACAGGTTGGTCAGCATGGACAGGTCAGGAAACATGCAGTGGCAATGTAGGATAGTTTTCTGAAAAACATGGCGGGGTGGTGCGAATTGTAAGTGTTTCTAACAAGCCAATCATAAGTAGGAGTGAGAAAAACATCACGGGGTGGTGTGAATCGGACGGCCTGAATCAGGATAGGCAGTGAGTGGCAATGTAGTATGTAGAAAAGCACCACGGGGTGATTAGGATGTGGAAGTCAGGAAACATGCAGGGCCAATATAAGATAGGTTTCTGAAAAAAATCGCGTGGTGGTGCCCATTGAAAGGGTTTCTAACAGGCCATTCACTAGTAGGAGTGAGAAAAACATCATGGGGTGGTGTGAATCGGAGGGGCTGACTTAGGATAGGCAGTGAGTGACAATGTAGGATGGAGAAAAGCACCACGGGGTGGTCAGCATGGAGATGTCAGAAAACATGCAGTGGCAATGCAGGATATGTTTCTGAAAAACAACGTGGGGTGGTGCGCATTGTAAGGGTTTCTAACAGGCCATTCACTAGTAGGAGTGAGAAGAACATCAGGGGTGGTGTCAATCGGATGGCCTGAATCAGGATAGGCAGTGAGTGGCAATGTAAGATGGAGAAAAGCATCACTGGGTGGTCAGTATGTGAAAGTCAGAGAACATGCCGTGCCAGTCTAGGGTAGGTTTCTGAAAAACATCGCGGGATGGTGCGCATTGTAAGGGTTTCTAACAGGCCATTCACTAGTAGGAGTGAGAAGAACATCACAGGGTGGTGTGAATCAGAGGGCATGAATCAGGGTAGGCAGTGAGTTACAATGTAGAATGGAGAAAAGCACCATGGGGTGGTCAGGATGGGGAGGTCAGGAAACTTGCAGTGGCAATGTAGGATACCTTTCTGAAAAACATCGCGGGTTTGTTTGCATTGTAAGGGTTTCTAACAGGCCATTCAATAGTAGGAGTGAGAAAAACATCACAGGGTGTTGTTAAACGGAGGGCCTGGATTAGGATAAGCAGTGAGTGGCAATGTAGGATGGAGAAAAGCACCATGGGGTGGTCAACATGGGGAGGTTAGGAAAATTGCAGTGGCAATGTACGATAGGTTTCTCAAAAACATCGCGGGGTGGTGCGCATTGTAAGGGTTTCTAACAGGCTATTCACTAGTAGGAGTGAGAAAGACATCAGGGGGGGTGTAAATCGGAGGGCCTGTATCAGATTAGTCAGTTAGTGGCATTGAAGGATGGAGAAAAACACCACGGAGTGGTCAGCATGGGGAGGTCAGGAAACATGCAGAGGCAATGTAGGATTGGTTTCTGAGAAACATCGCGGGGTGGTGCACATTATAAGGGTTTCTATCTGGCTATTCACTAGTAGGAGGGAGAAAAACATCACGGTGTTGTGTTAATCAGAGGGCATGAATTAGGATAGGCAGTGAGTGGCAATGTAGGAAGGAGAAAAGCACCATGGGGTGGTCAGCATGGGGAGGTCAGGAAACATGCAGTGGCAATGTAGGATAGGTTTCTGAAAAACACCGGGAGGGGTGCGCATTGTACGGGTTTCTAACAGGCCATTCACTAGTATTAGTGAGAACAACATCACGGTTGGTGTGAATCGGATGGCCTGAATCAGGATAGGCATTGAGTGGCAATGTAAGATGGAGAAAAGCTCCACTGGGTGGTCAGCATGTGAAAGTCAGAGAACATGCCGTGCCAATCTAGGATAGGTTTCTGAAAAACATCGCTGGGTGGTGCTCATTGTAAGGGTTTCTAAAAGGCCATTCACTAGTAGGAGTGAGAATAACATCACGGGGTGGTGTGAATCGGAGGGCCTGAATTAGAATAGTCAGTGAGTGTCAATGTAGGATGGAGAAAAGCACCTCAGGGTGGTCAGCATTGGGAGGTCAGGAAACATGCAGTGGCAATGTAGGATTCGTTTCTGAGAAACATTGCGGGGTGGTGTGCATTGTAAGGGTTTCTAACAGGCCATTCACGACTAGGAGTGACAAAAACATCACGGTGTGGTGTGAGTCAGAGAACCTGAATTAGGATAGGCACTGAGTGGTAATATAGGATGGAGAAAAGCACCAGGGGTGGTCAGCATGGGGAGGGCAGGAAACATGCAGTGGCAATGTAGGTTAGGTTTCTGAAAAACACCGTGTGGTGGTGAGCATTGTAACATTTCTTAAAGGCGCTTCACTAGTAGGAGTGAGAAAAACATCACGGTGTGGTGTGAATCGGGAGGCGTGAGTTAGGATAGGCAGTGAGTGGCAATGTAGGATGGAGAAAAACACCATGGGGTGGTCAGGATGGGGAGGTCAGGAAACTTGCAGTGGCAATGTAGGATACCTTTCTGAAAAACATCGCGGGTTTGTTTGCATTGTAAGGGTTTCTAACAGGCCATTCAATAGTAGGAGTGAGAAAAACATCACAGGGTGTTGTTAAACGGAGGGCCTGGATTAGGATAAGCAGTGAGTGGCAATGTAGGATGGAGAAAAGCACCATGGGGTGGTCAACATGGGGAGGTTAGGAAAATTGCAGTGGCAATGTACGATAGGTTTCTCAAAAACATCGCGGGGTGGTGCGCATTGTAAGGGTTTCTAACAGGCTATTCACTAGTAGGAGTGAGAAAGACATCAGGGGGGGTGTAAATCGGAGGGCCTGTATCAGATTAGTCAGTTAGTGGCATTGAAGGATGGAGAAAAACACCACGGAGTGGTCAGCATGGGGAGGTCAGGAAACATGCAGAGGCAATGTAGGATTGGTTTCTGAGAAACATCGCGGGGTGGTGCACATTATAAGGGTTTCTATCTGGCTATTCACTAGTAGGAGGGAGAAAAACATCACGGTGTTGTGTTAATCAGAGGGCATGAATTAGGATAGGCAGTGAGTGGCAATGTAGGAAGGAGAAAAGCACCATGGGGTGGTCAGCATGGGGAGGTCAGGAAACATGCAGTGGCAATGTAGGATAGGTTTCTGAAAAACACCGGGAGGGGTGCGCATTGTACGGGTTTCTAACAGGCCATTCACTAGTATTAGTGAGAACAACATCACGGTTGGTGTGAATCGGATGGCCTGAATCAGGATAGGCATTGAGTGGCAATGTAAGATGGAGAAAAGCTCCACTGGGTGGTCAGCATGTGAAAGTCAGAGAACATGCCGTGCCAATCTAGGATAGGTTTCTGAAAAACATCGCTGGGTGGTGCTCATTGTAAGGGTTTCTAAAAGGCCATTCACTAGTAGGAGTGAGAATAACATCACGGGGTGGTGTGAATCGGAGGCCTGAATTAGAATAGTCAGTGAGTGTCAATGTAGGATGGAGAAAAGCACCTCAGGGTGGTCAGCATTGGGAGGTCAGGAAACATGCAGTGGCAATGTAGGATTCGTTTCTGAGAAACATTGCGGGGTGGTGTGCATTGTAAGGGTTTCTAACAGGCCATTCACGACTAGGAGTGACAAAAACATCACGGTGTGGTGTGAGTCAGAGAACCTGAATTAGGATAGGCACTGAGTGGTAATATAGGATGGAGAAAAGCACCAGGGGTGGTCAGCATGGGGAGGGCAGGAAACATGCAGTGGCAATGTAGGTTAGGTTTCTGAAAAACATCATGCTGTGGTGAGCATTGTAAGGTTTCTTAAAGGCGCTTCACTAGTAGGAGTGAGAAAAACATCACGGGGTGGTGTGAATCGGGAGGCCTGAATTAGGTTAGGCAGTGAGTGGCAAGGTAGGATGGAGAAAAACACCACAGGCTGGTTAGCATGGGGAGGTCAGGAAACATGCAGTGGCAATGTAAGATATGTTTCAGAAAAACATCGCGGGGTGGTGAGCATTGTAAGGGTTTCTAACAGGCCATTCACAAGTAGGAGTGAGAAAAACATCACGGGGTGGTGTGAATCAGATGGCCTGAATCAGGATAGGCAGTGAGTGGCAATGTAGGATGTAGAAAAGCACCACGGGGTGATTAGGATGTGGAAGTCAGGAAACATGCAGGGCCAAAGTAACATAGGTTTCTGAGAAAAATCACGTGGTGGTGCCCATTGAAAGTGTTTCTAACCGGCCATTCACTAGTAGGAGTGAGAAAAACATCATGGGGTGTTGTGAATCGGAGGGGCTGAAATAGGATAGGCAGTGAGTGGCAATGTAGGTTGGAGAAAATCACCACGGGGTGGTCAGCATGGAGATGTGAGAAAACATGCAGTGGCAATGCAGGATACGTTTCTGAAAAACATCTCATGGTGGTGCGCATTTTAAGGGTGTCTAACAGGCCATTCAGTAAGAGGAGTGAGAAAAACATCACGGGGTGGTGTGAATCGGAGGGCCTGAATCAGAATAGTCAGTGAGTTGCAATGTAGGATGGAGAAAAGCACCCGGGGTTGGTCAGCATTGAGAGGTCAGGAAACATGCAGTGGCAATGTAGGTTAGGTTTGTGAAAAACATCGCGGGTTGATGCGCATTGTAAGGGTTTGTAAAAGGCCATTCACTAGTAGGAGTGAGAAAAACATCACGGGGTGGTGTGAATCGGAGGGCCTGAATTAGGATAGGCAGTGAGTGGCAATGTAGGATGGAGTAAAGCACCAATTGGCGATCAACATGGGGAGGTCAGGAAACTTGCAGTGGAAATGTAGGATTGGTTTCGGGAAAACCATCGCCCGGTGGTGCACATTGTAAGTTTTCTAACAGACCATTCAGTAGTAGGAGTCAGGAAAACATCATGGGTGGTGTGAATCAGAGGACCTGAATTAGGATAGGCAGTGAGTGACAATATAGGATGGAGAAAAGCACCATGGGGTGCTCAGGATGGGGAGGTCAGAAAACATGCAGTGGCAATGTCGGATACTTTTCTGAAAAACATCACGGGGTGGCGCGCATTGTAAGGGTTTCTAAAAGGCCATTCACTTGTAGGAGTGAGAAAAACATCACGGGGTGCTGTGAATTGGAAGGGCTGAATCTGAATAGGCAGTGAGTGGCAATGTAGGATGGAGAAAAGCACCAGGGGGTGGTCAGCATGGGGAGGTCAGGAATCATGCAGTGGCAATGTAGGATAGGTTTCTGAAAAACATTGTGGGGTAGTGCGCATTGTAAGGGTTTCTAACTGGCCATTCACAAGTAGGAGTGAGAAAAACATAACAGGGAGGTGTGAATCAGATGTTCTGAATAAGGATAGGCAGTGATTGGCAATGTAGCATGGAGAAAAGCACCAGAAGGTCGTCAGGATGGGGAGGTCACGAAACATGCAGTGGCACTGTAGGATAGGTTTCTGAAAAACATCGCGGGGTGATGCGCATTGTAAGTGTTTCTAACAGGCCATTCACTAGTAGGAGTGAAAAAAACATCACGGGGTGGTGTGAATCGGAGGTCCTGAATTAGGATATGCAGTGAGTGGCAATGTAGGATGGAGAAAACCACCACGGGGTGGTAAGGCTGGGGAGGTCAGGAAACATGCAGTGGCAATGTAGGATAGGTTTCTGAAAAACATTGTGGGGTGGTGCGCATTGTAAGGGTTTCTCACAGGCCATTAGCTAGTAGGAGTGAGAAAAACATCACGGGCTGTTGTGAATCGGAGGGCCTGAATCAGGATAGGCAGTAAGTGGCAATGTAGGATGGAGAAAATCACCAGGCAGGTCAGCATAGGGAGGGCAGGAAACATGCAGTGGCAATGTAGGATATTTTTCTGAAAAACATCACGGGGTGGTGCGCTTTGTAAGGGTTTCTTACAGGCCATTCACAAGGAGGAGGGAGAAAAACATCACGGGGTGGTTTGAATCAGATGTTCTGAATTAGGATAGGCAGTGATTGGCAATGTAGCATGGAGAAAAGTTCCACAAGTTGGTCAGGATGGGGAGGTCAGATAACATGCAGTGGCAATATAGGATAGGTTTCTGAAAAACATCGCCTGGGTGGTGCGCATTGTAAGTGTTTCTAACAGGCCATTCACTAGTAGGAGTCAGAAAAACATCCCGGGCTGGTGTGAATCAGAGGTCCTGAATTAGGATAGGCAGTGAGTGGCAATGTAGGATGAGGAAAAGCACCACGGTGTGTTCAGCATGGGGAGGTCAGGAAACATGCAGTGGCAATGTAGGATAGGTTTTGAAAATCATCGCGGGGTGGTGCGCATTGTACGTGTTTCTAACAGGCCATTCAATAGTAGGAATCAGAAAAACATCACCGTGTGGTGTGAGTCGGAGGACCTGAATTAGGATAGGCAGTGAGTGGTAATGTAGGATGGAGAAAAGCCCCAGAGGTGGTCAGCATGGGGAGGGCAGGAAACATGCAGTGGCAATGTAGGTTAGGTTTCTGAAAAACACCGTGTGGTGGTGAGCATTGTAACATTTCTTAAAGGCGCTTCACTAGTAGGAGTGAGAAAAATATCACGGGGTGGTGTGAATCGGGAGGCGTGAGTTAGGATAGGCAGTGAGTGGCAATGTAGGATGGAGAAAAACCCCACACGCTGGTTAGCATGGGGAGGTCAGGAAACATGCAGTGGCAATGTAGGATAGTTTTCTGAATAACATCGCGGGCTGGTGCGAATTGTAAGTGTTTCTAACAGGCTATTCACCAGTAGGAGTGAGAAAAACATCACGGGGTGGTGTGAATCGGAGGTCCTGAATAAGGATATGCAGTGAGTGGCAATGTAGGATGGAGAAAAGCACCACGGGGTGGTAAGGCTGGGGAGGTCAGGAAACATGCAGTGGCAATGTAGGATAGGTTTCTGAAAAAAATAGCGTGTTGGTGTGCATTGTAAGGGTTTCTTACACGACATGCACTAGTAGGAGTGAGAAAAACATCAGAGTGTTGTGTGAATCGAAGGGCCTGAATTTGGATAGGCAGTGAGTGGCAATGTAGGATGGAGAAAAGCACCATTGAGCAGTCAACATGAGGAGGTCAGGAAACTTGCAGTGGTAATGAAGGATAGGTTTCTGAAAAACATCGCCCGTTGGTGCGCATTGTAAGGGTTTCTAACAGACCATTCACTAGTAGGAGTGAGAAAAACATCACGGGGTGGTGTGAATCGGAGGGCCTGAATTAGGATACGCAGTGAGTGGCAATGTAGGTAGGAGAAAAGCGCCAGGGGTGGTCAGCATGTGGAGGTTAGGACATATGCAGTGGCAATGTAGGATAGTTTTCTGAAAAACATCGCGGGGTGGTGCACATTGTAAGGGTGTCTAACAGGCTATTCACTAGTAAGAGTGAGAAAAACATCACGGTGTGGTGTGAATCGTAGGGCCTGAATTAGAATAGGCAGTGAGTGGCAATGTAGGATGGAGAAAAGCACCAAGGGGTGGTCAGCATGGGTAGGTCAGGAAACATGCAATGGCAATGTAGGATTGGTTTCTGAGAAACATCGCGGGGTGGTGCACATTGTAAGGGTGTCTAATAGGCTATTCACTAGTAGGAGTGAGAAAAACATCACGGTGTGGTGTGAATCGGAGGGCCTGAATTAGAATAGGCAGTGAGTGGCAATGTAGGATGGAGAAAAGCACCACAGGTTGGTCAGCATGGACAGGTCAGGAAACATGCAGTGGCAATGTAGGATAGTTTTCTGAAAAACATGGCGGGGTGGTGCGAATTGTAAGTGTTTCTAACAAGCCAATCATAACTAGGAGTGAGAAAAACATCACGGGGTGGTGTGAATCGGACGGCCTGAATCAGGATAGGCAGTGAGTGGCAATGTAGTATGTAGAAAAGCACCACGGGGTGATTAGGATGTGGAAGTCAGGAAACATGCAGGGCCAATATAAGATAGGTTTCTGAAAAAAATCGCGTGGTGGTGCCCATTGAAAGGGTTTCTAACAGGCCATTCACTAGTAGGAGTGAGAAAAACATCATGGGGTGGTGTGAATCGGAGGGGCTGACTGAGGATAGGCAGTGAGTGACAATGTAGGATGGAGAAAAGTACCACGGGGTGGTCAGCATGGAGATGTCAGAAAACATGCAGTGGCAATGCAGGATATGTTTCTGAAAAACATCGTGGGGTGGTGCGCATTGTAAGGGTTTCTAACAGGCCATTCACTAGTAGGAGTGAGAAGAACATCAGGGGTGGTGTCATTCGGATGGCCTGAATCAGGATAGGCAGTGAGTGGCAATGTAAGATGGAGAAAAGCATCACTGGGTGGTCAGTATGTGAAAGTCAGAGAACATGCCGTGCCAGTCTAGGATAGGTTTCTGAAAAACATCGCGGGATGGTGCGCATTGTAAGGGTTTCTAACAGGCCATTCACTAGTAGGTGTGAGAAGAACATCACGGGGTGGTGTGAATCAGAGGGCATGAATCAGGATAGGCAGTGAGTGACAATGTAGGATGGAGAAAAGCACCATGGGGTGGTCAGGATGGGGAGGTCAGGAAACTTGCAGTGGCAATGTAGGATACCTTTCTGAAAAACATCGCGGGTTTGTTTGCATTGTAAGGGTTTCTAACAGGCCATTCAATAGTAGGAGTGAGAAAAACATCACAGGGTGTTGTTAATCGGAGGGCCTGGATTAGGATAAGCAGTGAGTGGCAATGTAGGATGGAGAAAAGCACCATGGGGTGGTCAACATGGGGAGGTTAGGAAAATTGCAGTGGCAATGTGCGATAGGTTTCTCAAAAACATCGCGGGGTGGTGCACATTGTAAGGGTTTCTAACAGGCTATTCACTAGTAGGAGTGAGAAAGACATCGGGGGGGGGTGTAAATCGGAGGGCCTGTATCAGATTAGTCAGTTAGTGGCATTGTAGGATGGAGAAAAACACCACGGAGTGGTCAGCATGGGGAGGTCAGGAAACATGCAGAGGCAATGTAGGATTGATTTCTGAGAAACATCGCGGGGTGGTGCACATTGTAAGGGTTTCTATCAGGCTATTCAGTAGTAGGAGTGAGAAAAACATCACGGTGTGGTGTTAATCGGAGGGCATGAATTAGGATAGGCAGTGAGTGGCAATGTAGGAAGGAGAAAAGCACCATGGGGTGGTCAGCATGGGGAGGTCAGGAAACATGCAGTGGCAATGTAGGATAGGTTTCTGAAAAACACCGGGCGGGGGTGCGCATTGTACGGGTTTCTAACAGGCCATTCACTAGTATTAGTGAGAAGAACATCACGGTTAGTGTGAATCGGATGGCCTGAATCAGGATAGGCAGTGAGTGGCAATGTAAGATGGAGAAAAGCTCCACTGGGTGGTCAGCATGTGAAAGTCAGAGAACATGCCGTGCCAATCTAGGATAGGTTTCTGAAAAACATCGCTGGGTGGTGCTCATTGTAAGGGTTTCTAAAAGGCCATTCACTAGTAGGAGTGAGAATAACATCACGGGGTGGTGTGAATCGGAGGCCTGAATTAGAATAGTCAGTGAGTGTCAATGTAGGATGGAGAAAAGCACCTCAGTGTGGTCAGCATTGGGAGGTCAGGAAACATGCAGTGGCAATGTAGGATTCGTTTCTGAGAAACATTGCGGGGTCGTGTGCATTGTAAGGGTTTCTAACAGGCCATTCACGACTAGGAGTTACAAAAACATCACGGTGTGGTGTGAGTCAGAGAACCTGAATTAGGATAGGCACTGAGTGGTAATATAGGATGGAGAAAAGCACCAGGGGTGGTCAGCATGGGGAGGGCAGGAAACATGCAGTGGCAATGTAGGTTAGGTTTCTGAAAAACATCATGCTGTGGTGAGCATTGTAAGGTTTCTTAAAGGCGCTTCACTAGTAGGAGTGAGAAAAACATCACGGGGTGGTGTGAATCGGGAGACCTGAATTAGGTTAGGCAGTGAGTGGCAAGGTAGGATGGAGAAAAACACCACAGGCTGGTTAGCATGGGGAGATCAGGAAACATGCAGTGGCAATGTAGGATATGTTTCAGAAAAACATCGCGGGGTGGTGAGCATTGTAAGGGTTTCTAACAGGCCATTCACAAGTAGGAGTGAGAAAAACATCACGGGGTGGTGTGAATCAGATGGCCTGAATCAGGATAGGCAGTGAGTGGCAATGTAGGATGTAGAAAAGCACCACGGGGTGATTAGGATGTGGAAGTCAGGAAACATGCAGGGCCAAAGTAACATAGGTTTCTGAGAAAAATCACGTGGTGGTGCCCATTGAAAGTGTTTCTAACCGGCCATTCACTAGTAGGAGTGAGAAAAACATCATGGGGTGTTGTGAATCGGAGGGGCTGAAATAGGATAGGCAGTGAGTGGCAATGTAGGTTGGAGAAAATCACCACGGGGTGGTCAGCATGGAGATGTGAGAAAACATGCAGTGGCAATGCAGGATACGTTTCTGAAAAACATCTCGGGGTGGTGCGCATTTTAAGGGTGTCTAACAGGCCATTCAGTAAGAGGAGTTAGAAAAACATCACGGGGTGGTGTGAATCGGAGGGCCTGAATCAGAATAGTCAGTGAGTTGCAATGTAGGATGGAGAAAAGCACCCGGGGGTGGTCAGCATTGAGAGGTCAGGAGACATGCAGTGGCAATGTAGGTTAGGTTTCTAAAAAATATCGCGGGTTGATGCGCATTGTAAGGGTTTGTAAAAGGCCATTCACTAGTAGGAGTGAGAAAAACATCACGGGGTGGTGTGAATCGGAGGGCCTGAATTAGGATAGGCAGTGAGTGGCAATGTAGGATGGAGTAAAGCACCAATTGGCGATCAACATGGGGAGGTCAGGAAACTTGCAGTGGAAATGTAGGATTGGTTTCGGAAAACCATCGCCCGGTGGTGCACATTGTAAGTTTCCTAACAGACCATTCAGTAGTAGGAGTCAGAAAAACATCATGGGTGGTGTGAATCGGAGGACCTGAATTAGGATAGGCAGAGAGTGACAATATAGGATGGAGAAAAGCACCATGGGGTGCTCAGGATGGGGAGGTCAGAAAACATGCAGTGGCAATGTCGGATACTTTTCTGAAAAACATCACGGGGTGGCGCGCATTGTAAGGGTTTCTAAAAGGCCATTCACTTGTAGGAGTGAGAAAAACATCACGGGGTGCTGTGAATTGGAAGGCCTGAATCTGAATAGGCAGTGAGTGGCAATGTAGGATGGAGAAAAGCACCAGGGGGTGGTCAGCATGGGGAGGTCAGGAATCATGCAGTGGCAATGTAGGATAGGTTTCTGAAAAACATTGTGGGGTAGTGCGCATTGTAAGGGTTTCTAACTGGCCATTCACTAGTAGGAGTGAGAAAAACATAACGGGGTGGTGTGAATCAGATGTTCTGAATAAGGATAGGCAGTGATTGGCAATGTAGCACGGAGAAAAGTACCAGCATGTCGTCAGGATGGGGAGGGCAGGAAACATGCATTGGCACTGTAGGATAGGTTTCTGAAAAACATCGCGGGGTGATGCGGATTGTAAGTGTTTCTAACGGGCCATTCAGTAGTAGGAGTGAGAAAAACATCACGGGGTGGTGTGAATCGGAGGTCCTGAATTAGGATATGCAGTGAGTGGCAATGTAGGATGGAGAAAACCATCACGGGGTGGTAAGGCTGGGGAGGTCAGGAAACATGCAGTGGCAATGTAGGATAGGTTTCTGAAAAACATTGTGGGGTGGTGCGCATTGTAAGGCTTTCTCACAGGCCATTAGCTAGTAGGAGTGAGAAAAACATCACGGGATGGTGTGAATCGGATGGCCTGAATCAGGATAGGCAGTAAGTGGCAATGTAGGATGGAGAAAATCACCAGGCAGGTCAGCATGGGGAGGGCAGGAAACATGCAGTGGCAATGTAGGATATTTTTCTGAAAAACATCACGGGGTGGTGCGCTTTGTAAGGGTTTCTTACAGGCCATTCACAAGGAGGAGGGAGAAAAACATCACGGGGTGGTTTGAATCAGATGTTCTGAATTAGGATAGACAGTGATTGGCAATGTAGCATGGAGAAAAGTTCCACAAGTTGGTCAGGATGGGGAGGTCAGGAAACATGCAGTGGCAATATAGGATAGGTTTCTGAAAAACATCGCCTGGGTGGTGCGCATTGTAAGTGTTTCTAACAGGCCATTCACTAGTAGGAGTCAGAAAAACATCCCGGGCTGGTGTGAATCAGAGGTCCTGAATTAGGATAGGCAGTGATTGGCAATGTAGAATGAAGAAAAGCACCACGGTGTGTTCAGCATGGGGAGTTCAGGAAACATGCAGTGGCAATGTAGGATAGGTTTTGAAAATCATCGCGGGGTGGTGCGCATTGTACGTGTTTCTAACAGGCCATTCAATAGTAGGAATCAGAAAAACATCACCGTGTGGTGTGAGTCGGAGGACCTGAATTAGGATAGGCAGTGAGTGGTAATGTAGGATGGAGAAAAGCACCAGGGGTGGTCAGCATGGGGAGGGCAGGAAACATGCAGTGGCAATGTAGGTTAGGTTTCTGAAAAACACCGTGTGGTGGTGAGCATTGTAACATTTCTTAAAGGCGCTTCACTAGTAGGAGTGAGAAAAATATCACGGGGTGGTGTGAATCGGGAGGCGTGAGTTAGGATAGGCAGTGAGTGGCAATGTAGGATGGAGAAAAACCCCACACGTTGGTTAGCATGGAGAGGTCAGGAAACATGCAGTGGCAATGTAGGATAGTTTTCTGAATAACATCGTGGGCTGGTGCGAATTGTGTTTCTAACAGGCTATTCACCAGTAGGAGTGAGAAAAACATCACGGGGTGGTGTGAATCGGAGGACTTAATAAGGATATGCAGTGAGTGGCAATGTAGGATGGAGAAAAGCACCACGGGGTGGTAAGGCTGGGGAGGTCAGGAAACATGCAGTGGCAATGTAGGATAGGTTTCTGAAAAAAATAGCGTGTTGGTGTGCATTGTAAGGGTTTCTTACATGACATGCACTAGTAGGAGTGAGAAAAACATCAGAGTGTTGTGTGAATCGAAGGGCCTGAATTTGGATAGGCAGTGAGTGGCAATGTAGGATGGACAAAAGCACCATGGAGCAGTCAACATGAGGAGGTCAGGAAACTTGCAGTGGTAATGAAGGATAGGTTTCTGAAAAACATCGCCCGTTGGTGCGCATTGTAAGGGTTTCTAACAGACCATTCACTAGTAGGAGTGAGAAAAACATCACGGGGTGGTGTGAATCGGAGGGCCTGAATTAGGATACGCAGTGAGTGGCAATGTAGGTAGGAGAAAAGCGCCAGGGGTGGTCAGCATGTGGAGGTTAGGACATATGCAGTGGCAATGTAGGATAGTTTTCTGAAAAACATCGCGGGGTGGTGCACATTGTAAGGATGTCTAACAGGCTATTCACTAGTAGGAGTGAGAAAAACATCACGGTGTGGTGTGAATCGGAGGGCCTGAATTAGAATAGGCAGTGAGTGGCAATGTAGGATGGAGAAAAGCACCACGGGGTGGTCAGCATGGGGAGGTCAGGAAACATGCAGTGGCAATGTAGGATTGGTTTCTGAGAAACATCGCGGGGTGGTGCACATTGTAAGGGTGTCTAACAGGCTATTCACTAGTAGGAGTGAGAAAAACATCACGGTGTGGTGTGAATCGGAGGGCCTGAATTAGAATAGGCAGTGAGTGGCAATGTAGGATGGAGAAAAGCACCACAGGTTGGTCAGCATGGACAGGTCAGGAAACATGCAGTGGCAATGTAGGATAGTTTTCTGAAAAACATCGCGGGGTGGTGCGAATTGTAAGTGTTTCTAACAAGCCAATCATAAGTAGGAGTGAGAAAAACATCACGGGGTGGTGTGAATCGGACGGCCTGAATCAGGATAGGCAGTGAGTGGCAATGTAGTATGTAGAAAAGCACCACGGGGTGATTAGGATGTGGAAGTCAGGAAACATGCAGGGCCAATATAAGATAGGTTTCTGAAAAAAATCGCGTGGTGGTGCCCATTGAAAGGGTTTCTAACAGGCCATTCACTAGTAGGAGTGAGAAAAACATCATGGGGTGGTGTGAATCGGAGGGGCTGACTTAGGATAGGCAGTGAGTGACAATGTAGGATGGAGAAAAGCACCACGGGGTGGTCAGCATGGAGATGTCAGAAAACATGCAGTGGCAATGCAGGATATGTTTCTGAAAAACATCGTGGGGTGGTGCGCATTGTAAGGGTTTCTAACAGGCCATTCACTAGTAGGAGTGAGAAGAACATCAGGGGTGGTGTCAATCGGATGGCCTGAATCAGGATAGGCAGTGAGTGGCAATGTAAGATGGAGAAAAGCATCACTGGGTGGTCAGTACATGAAAGTCAGAGAACATGCCGTGCCAGTCTAGGATAGGTTTCTGAAAAACATCGCAGGATGGTGCGCATTGTAAGGGTTTCTAACAGGCCATTCACTAGTAGGAGTGAGAAGAACATCACGGGGTGGTGTGAATCAGAGGGCATGAATCAGGATAGGCAGTGAGTGACAATGTAGGATGGAGAAAAGCACCACGGGATGGTCAGGATGGGGAGGTCAGGAAACTTGCCGTGGCAATGTAGGATACCTTTCTGAAAAACATCGCGGGTTTGTTTGCATTGTAAGGGTTTCTAACAGGCCATTCAATATTAGGAATGAGAAAAACATCACAGGGTGTTGTGAATCGGAGGGCCTGGATTAGGATAAGCAGTGAGTGGCAATGTAGGATGGAGAAAAGCACCATGGGGTGGTCAACATGGGGAGGTTAGGAAAATTGCAGTGGCAATGTACGATAGGTTTCTCAAAAACATCGCGGGGTGGTGCGCATTGTAAGGGTTTCTAAGAGGCCATTCACTAGTAGGAGTGAGAAAGACATTAGGGGGGGTGTAAATCGGAGGGCCTGTATCAGATTAGTCAGTTAGTGGCATTGTAGGATGGAGAAAAACACCACGGGGTGGTCAGCATGGGGAGGTCAGGAATCATGCAGAGGCAATGTAGGATTTGTTTCTCAGAAACATCGCGGGGTGGTGCACATTGTAAGGGTTTCTATCAGGCTATTCACTAGTAGGAGGGAGAAAAACATCACGGTGTGGTGTTAATCGGAGGGCATGAATTAGGATAGGCAGTGAGTGGCAATGTAGGAAGGAGAAAAGCACCACGGGGTGGTCAGCATGGGGAGGTCAGGAAACATGCAGTGGCAATGTAGGATAGGTTTCTGAAAAACACCCGGGGGGGGGGTGCGCATTGGAAGGGTTTCTAACAGGCCATTCACTAGTATTAGTGAGAAGAACATCACGGTTGGTGTGAATCGGATGGCCAGAATCAGGATAGGCAGTGAGTGGCAATGTAAGATGGAGAAAAGCTCCACTGGGTGGTGAGCATGTGAAAGTCAGAGAACATGCCGTGCCAATCTAGGATAGGTTTCTGAAAAACATCGCTGGGTGGTGCTCATTGTAAGGGTTTCTAAAAGGCCATTCACTAGTAGGAGTGAGAATAACATCACGGGGTGGTGTGAATCGGAGGGCCTGAATTAGAATAGTCAGTGAGTGTCAATGTAGGATGGAGAAAAGCACCTCAGGGTGGTCAGCATTGGGAGGTCAGGAAACATGCAATGGCAATGTAGGATTCGTTTCTGAGAAACATTGCGGGGTGGTGTGCATTGTAAGGGTTTCTAACAGGCCATTCACGACTAGGAGTTACAAAAACATCACGGTGTGGTGTGAGTCAGAGAACCTGAATTAGGATAGGCACTGAGTTTTAATATAGGATGGAGAAAAGCACCAGGGGTGGTCAGCATGGGGAGGGCAGGAAACATGCAGTGGCAATGTAGGTTAGGTTCCTGAAAATCATCATGCTGTGGTGAGCATTGTAAGGTTTCTTAAAGGCGCTTCACTAGTAGGAGTGAGAAAACATCACGGGGTGGTGTGAATCGGGAGGCCTGAATTAGGATAGGCAGTGAGTGGCAAGGTAGGATGGAGAAAAACACCACAGGATGGTTAGCATGGGGAGGTCAGGAAACATGCAGTGGCAATGTAGGATATGTTTCTGAAAAACATCGCGGGGTGGTGAGCATTGTAAGGGTTTCTAACAGGCCATTCACAAGTAGGAGTGAGAAAAACATCACGGGGTGGTGTGAATCGGATGGCCTGAATCAGGATAGGCAGTGAGTGGCAATGTAGGATGTAGAAAAGCACCACGGGGTGATTAGGATGTGGAAGTCAGGAAACATGCAGGGCCAAAGTAACATAGGTTTCTGAGAAAAATCACGTGGTGGTGCCCATTGAAAGTGTTTCTAACAGGCCATTCACTAGTAGGAGTGAGAAAAACATCATGGGGTGTTGTGAATCGGAGGGCCTGAAATAGGATAGGCAGTGAGTGGCAATGTAGGTTGGAGAAAATCACCACGGGGTGGTCAGCATGGAGATGTGAGAAAACATGCAGTGGCAGTGCAGGATATGTTTCTGAAAAACATCGCGGGGTGTTGCGCATTGTAAAGGTGTCTAACAGGCCATTCACTAGTAGAAGTGAGAAAAACATCACAGGGTGGTGTGAATCGGAGGGCCTGAATCAGGATAGGCAGTGAGTGGCAATGTAGGATGTAGAAAAGCACCACAGGATGGTTAGCATGGGGAGGTCAGGAAACATGCAGTGGCAATGTAGGATACGTTTCTGAAAAACATCGCGGGGTGGTGAGCATTGTAAGGGTTTCTAACAGGCCATTCACTAGTAGGAGTGAGAAAAACATCACGGGGTGGTGTGAATCGGAGGGCCTGAATCAGAATAGTCAGTGAGTTGCAATGTAGGATGGAGAAAAGCACCCGGGGGTGGTCAGCATTGAGAGGTCAGGAAACATGCAGTGGCAATATAGGTTAGGTTTGTGAAAAACATCGCGGGTTGATGCGCATTGTAAGGGTTTGTAAAAGGCCATTCACTAGTAGGAGTGAGAAAAACATCACGGGGTGGTGTGAATCGGAGGGCCTGAATTAGGATAGGCAATGAGTGGCAATGTAGGATGGAGTAAAGCACCAATTGGCGATCAACATGGGGAGGTCAGTAAACTTGCAGTGGAAATGTAGGATTGGTATCGGAAAAACATCGCCCGGTGGTGCACATTGTAAGTTTTCTAACAGGCCATTCAGTAGTAGGAGTCAGAAAAACATCAGGGGTGGTGTGAATCGGAGGGCCTGAATTAGGACAGGCAGTAAGTGACAATATAGGATGGAGAAAAGCACCATGGGGTGCTCAGGATGGGGAGGTCAGAAAACATGCAGTGGCAATGTCGGATACTTTTCTGTAAAACATCACGGGGTGGTGCGCATTGTAAGGGTTTCTAAAAGGCCATTCACTTGTAGGAGTGAGAAAAACATCACGGGGTGCTGTGAAATGGAGGGACTGAATCTGAATAGGCAGTGAGTGGCAATGTAGGATGGAGAAAAACACCAGGGGGTGGTCAGCATGGGGAGGTCAGGAATCATGCAGTGGCAATGTAGGATAGGTTTCTGAAAAACATTGCGGGGTGGTGCGCATTGTAAGGGTTTCTAACAGGCCATTCACTAGTAGGAGTGAGAAAAACATCACGGTGTGGTGTAAATCGGAGGGCCTGAATCAGTATAGCCAGTGAGTGGCAATGTAGGATGGAGAAAAGCACCTGGGGTGGTCAGCATGTAGAGGTCATGAAACATGCAGTGGCAATGTAGGATAGGTTTCGGAAAAACATCGCGGGGTGTTGCATATTGTAAGGGTTTCTAACAGGCCATTCACTAGTCGGAGTGAAAAAAACATCACAGGGTGTTGTGAATCGGAGGGACTGAATTAGGATAGGCGGTGAGTGGGTGGTGCACATTGTAAGGGTTTCTAACAGTCCATTCATTGGTAGGAGTGAGAAAAACATCACGGGGTGGTGTGAATCAGATGTTCTGAATAAGGATAGGCAGTGATTGGCAATGTAGCATGGAGAAAAGCACCAGAAGGTCGTCAGGATGGGGAGGTCACGAAACATGCAGTGGCACTGTAGGATAGGTTTCTGAAAAACATCGCGGGGTGATGCGCATTGTAAGTGTTTCTAACAGGCCATTCACTAGTAGGAGTGAGAAAAACATCACGGGGTGGTGTGAATCGGAGGTCCTGAATTAGGATATGCAGTGAGTGGCAATGTAGGATGGAGAAAAGCACCATGGGGTGGTAAGGCTGGGGAGGTCAGGAAACATGCAGTGGCAATGTAGGATAGGTTTCTGAAAAACATCGTGGGGTGGTGCGCATTGTAAGGGTTTCTAACAGGCCATTAGCTAGTAGGAGTGAGAAAAACATCACGGGCTGGTGTGAATCGGAGGGCCTGAATCAGGATAGGCAGTAAGTGGCAATGTAGGATGGAGAAAATCACCAGGCAGGTCAGCATGGGGAGGGCAGGAAACATGCAGTGGCAATGTAGGTTATTTTTCTGAAAAACATCAAGGGTGGTGCGCTTTTTAAGGGTTTCTTACAGGCCATTCAGAAGGAGGAGGGAGAAAAACATCACGGGGTGGTTTGAATCAGATGTTCTGAATTAGGATAGGCAGTGATTGGCAATGTAGCATGCAGAAAATTTCCACAAGTTGGTCAGGATGGGGAGGGCAGGAAACATGCAGTGGCAATATAGGATAGGTTTCTGAAAAACATCGCCTGGGTTGTGCGCATTGTAAGTGTTTCTAACAGGCCATTCACTAGTAGGAGTCAGAAAAATATCCCGGGCTGGTGTGAATCAGAGGTCCTGAATTAGGATAGGCAGTGAGTGGCAATGTAGGATGAAGAAAAGCACCACGGGGTGTTCAGCATGGGGAGGTCAGGAAACATGCAGTGGCAATGTAGGATAGGTTTTGAAAATCATCGCGGGGTGGTGCGCATTGTACGTGTTTCTAACAGGCCATTCAATAGTAGGAATCAGAAAAACATAACAGGGTGGTTTGAATCGGAGGGACTGAATTACGATAGGCAGTGTGTGGCAATGTAGGATGGAGAAAAGCAACAAGGGGTGGTCAGCATGGGGAGGTCAGGAAACACGCAGTGGCAATGTAGGATAGGTTTCTGAAAAACAACACAGGTGGTGCACATTGTAGTGGTTTCTAACAGGCCATTCACTAGTAGGAGTGAGAAAAACATCACGGGGTGGTGTGAATCCGAGGGCCTGAATCAGGATAGGCAGTGAGTGGCAATGTAGGATAGAGAAAAGCAACAAGGGGTGGTCAGCATGGGGAGGTCAGGAAACATGCAGTTGCAATATACGATAGGTTTCTGAAAAACATTGCGGAGTGGTGCCAATTTTAAGGGTTTCTAACAGGCCATTCACTAGTAGGAGTGAGAAATACATCATGGTGTGGTGTGAATCAAAGGGCCTGAATCAGGATAGATAGTGAATTGTAATGTAGCATGGAGAAAAGCACCACGGGTGGTCAGCATGGGGAGGGCAGGAAAAATGCAGTGGCAATGTAAGATAGGTTTCTGAAAAAAATCTTGTGGTGGTGCGCATTGAAATGGTTTCTAACAGGCCATTCACTAATAGGAGTGAGAAAAACATCACAGGTTGGTGTGTATTGGAGGGCCTGAATCAGGATAGGCTGTGAGTGGAAATGTAAAATTGAGAAAAGCACCACGGGGTGATCAGCATGGGGAGGTCAGGAAACATGCAGTGGCAATGTACGATAGGTTTCTGAAAAACATCACAGGGTGGTGCGCATTGTAAGGTTTCTAACAGGAAATTTACAAGTAGGACTGAGAAAAACATCACGGGGTGGTGTGAATCGGAGGGCCTGAATCAGGATAGGCAGTGAATGCCATTGTAGGATGGAGAACAGCACCACGGGGTGGTCAGGATGGGGAAGTCAGGAAACATGCAGTGGCTATGTAGGATAGGTATCTGAAAAACATCGTGCGGTGGTGCGCATTGTAAGGGTTTCTAACAGGCCATTCACTAGTAGGAGTAAGAAATACATCATGGTGTGGTGTAAGTCAGAGGGCCTGAATTAGGATAGGCAGTGAGTGGTAATGTAAAATGGAGAAAGCACCACAGGTTGGTCAGCATGGGGAGATCATGAAACATGCAGTAGCAATGTAGGATAGGTTTCTGAAAAACATCGCGGGGTATTGAGAAATGTAAGGGTTTCTAACAGGCCATTCACTAGTAGGAATGAGAAAAACATCACGGGGTGTTGTGAATCGGAGGGCCTGAATTAGGATAGGCACTGAGTGGCAATGTAGGATGGAGAAAGTCACCACGGGTCGGTCATCATGGGGGGGTCAGGAAACATGCATTGTCAATGTAGGATAGATTTCTGAAAAACATCGCGGGTTGATGCGAATTGTAATGGTTTCTAACAGGCCAATGACTAGTAAGAGCGAGAAAAACATCAGGTTGTGGTGTGAATCAGAGGGGCTCAATCAGGATAGGCAGTGAGAGGCAATGTAGGATGGAGAAAAGCAACAAGGGGTGGTCAGCGTGGGGAGGTTAGGAAACATGCAGAGGCAATGTAGGATAGGTTTCTGAAAAACATTGCGGGGTGGTGCCCATTGTAAGTGTTTCTAACAGGCCATTCACTAGTAGGAGTGCGAAATACATCATGTTGTGGTGTGAATCAAAGGGCCTAAATCAGGATAGACAGTGAGTGGTAATGTAGCATGGAGAAAAGAACCACGGGTGGTCAGCATGAAGAGGGCAGGAAACATGCAGTGGCAATGTAAGTTAGGTTTCTGAAAAAAATCGTGTGGTGGTGCGCATTGAAATGGTTTCTAACAGGCCATTCACTAATAGGAGTGAGAAAAACATCACAGGTTGGTGTGTATCGGAGGGCCTGAATCAGGATAGGCAGTGAGTGGCAATGTAAAATTGAGAAAAGCACCATGGGGTGATCAGAATGGGGAGGTCAGGAAACATGCAGAGGCAATGTAGTACAGGTTTCTGAAAAACATCGCAGGGTGCTGCGCATTGTAAGGTTTCTAACAGGAAATTTAATAATAGGACTGAGAAAAACATCACAGGGTGGTGTGAATCGGGGGGCCTGAATCAGGATAGGCAGTGAGTGGCAATGTAGGATGGAGAAAAGCACCACGGGGTGGTTATCAGTGGGAGGACAGGAAACATGCAGTGGCACTGTGGGATAGTTTTCTGAAAAACATCACGGGGTGGTGCACATTTTAAGGGTTTCTATCAGAGCATTCACTAGGAGGAGTGAGAAAAACATCACGGGTGGTGTGAATCGGAGTGCCTGAATTAGGATAGGCAGTGAGTGACAAGGTAGGTTTGAGAAAAGCACCACGGGTTGGTCAGCATGGGGAGGTCAGGAAACATGCAGTGGCAATGTAGGATAGGTTTCTGAAAAACATCGTGGAGTGGTGCACTTTGTAATGGTTTCTATCAAGACATTCATTAGTAGGAGTGTGAAAAACATCATGGCGTGGTGTGAGTCAGAGGGCCTGAATCAGGATAGAGAGTGAGTCATAATGTAGCATGGAGAAAAGCACCAGGGGTGATCAGCATGGGGAGGTAAGGAAACATGCAGAGGCAATGTAAAATAGGTTTCTGAAAAACATCGCGGCGTGTTGCGCATTGTAAGGGTTTCTAACAGGCCATTGACTAGTAGGAGTGAAAAAATTATCATGGGTGGTGTGAATCGGAGGGCCTGAATAAAGATACGCAGTGAGTGACAATGTAGGATGGAGAAAAGCACCACGGGTTGGTCATCATGGGGATGTCAGGAATCATGCAGTAGCAATGTAGGACAGGTTTCTGAAAAACATCGCGGGGTGGTGAGAATTGTAAGGGTTTCTAACAGGCCATTCACCAGTAGGAATGAGAAAAACATCACGGGGTGTTGTGAATCGGAGGGCCTGAATTAGGATAGGCATTGAGTGGCAATGTAGGATGGAGAAAGGCACCACGGGTCGGTCATCATGCGGGGGTAAGGAAACATGCACTGTTAATGTTGGATAGATTTCTGAAAAACATCGCGGGTTGATGCAAATAGTAAGGGTTTCTAACAGGCCATTGACTAGTAAGAGCGAGAAAAACATCACAGTGTGGTGTGAATCAGAGGGGCTCAATCAGGATAGGCAGCAAGTGGCAATGTAGGATGGTGAAAATCACCAGTGGTGGTCAGCATGGTGAGGGCAGTAAACATGTAGTGGCATTGTAGGATATTTTTCTTTAAATCATCACGGGGTGGTGTGCATTGTAAGGGTTTCTAACAGGCCATTCACTAGTAGGAGTGAGAAAAACATCACGGTGTGGTGTGAATCAGATGTTCTGAATTAGGAAAGGCAGTGATTGGCAATTTAGCATGGAGAACAGCACCAGAAGGTGGTCAGGATGGGGAGGTCAGGAAACATGCAGTGGCACTGTAGGACAGGTGTCTGAAAAACATCGACTGGGTGGTGCGCAATGTAAGTGTTTCTAACAGGCCATTCACTAGTAGGAGTCAGAAAAACATCCCGGGCTGGTGTGAATCGGAGGGCCTGAATTAGGATAGGCAGTGAGTGGCAATGTAGGATGAAGAAAAGCACCACGGGGTATTCAGCATGGGTAGGTCAGGAAACATGCAGTGGCAATGTAGGATAGGTTTTGAAAATCATCGCGGGGTGGTGCGAATTGTAAGGGTTCTAACATGGCATTCACTAGTAGGAGTGAGAAAAACATCACGTGGTCGTGTGAATCAGAGGGCCTGAATTATGATAGGCAGTGAGTGGAAATGTAGGATGGAGAAAAGCACCAGGGTGTGATCAGCATGGGAAGGTCAGGAAACACGCAGTGGGAATGTATGATAGGTTTCTGAAAAACAACGCGGGTGTTGCGCATTGTAAGGGTTCTAACATGGCATTCACTAGTAGGAGTGAGAAAAACATCACGTGGTCGTGTGAATCAGAGGGCCTGAATCAGGATAGGCAGTGAGAGGCAATGGAGGATGGAGAAAAGCAACCAGGGGTGGTCAGCTTGGGGAGGTAAGGAAACATGCAGAGGCAATGTAGGATAGGTTTCTGAATAACATTTCGTGGTGGTGCCCATTGTAAGTGTATCTAACAGGCCATTCAATAGTAGGAGTGAGAAATACATCATGTTGTGGTGTGAATCAAAGGGCCTGAATCAGGATAGACAGTGAGTGGTAATGTAGCATGGAGAAAAGATCCACGGGTGGTCAGCATGAGGAGGGCAGGAAATATGCAGTGGCAATGTAAGTTAGGTTTCTGAAAAAAATCGTGTGGTGGTGTGCATTGAAATGGTTTCTAACAGGCCATTCACTAATAGGAGTGAGAAAAACATCACAGGTTGGTGTGTATCGGAGGGCCTGAATCAGGATAGGCAGTGAGTGGCAATGAAAAATTGAGAAAAGCACCATGGGGTGATCAGAATGGGGAGGTCAGGAAACATGCAGAGGCAATGTAGTACAGGTTTCTGAAAAACATTGCAGGGTGCTGCGCATTGTAAGGTTTCTAACAGGAAATTTACTAGTAGGACTGAGAAAAACATCACGGGCTGGTGTGAATCGGAGGGCCTGAATCAGGATCGGCAGTGAGTGGCAATGTAGGATGGAGAAAAGCACCACGGGGTGGTCAGGACGGGGAGGTTAGGAAACATGTAGTGGCAATATAGGATAGGTTTCTGAAAAACATCGTGGGGTGGTGCGCATTGTAAGGGTTTCTACCAGGCCATTAGCTAGTAGGAGTAAGAAATACATCATGGTGTGGTGTAAATCAGAGGGCCTGAATCAGGATAGGCAGTGAGTGGTAATGTAAAATGGAGAAAGCACCACAGGTGGGTCAGCATGGGGAGATCATGAAACATGCAGTGGCAATGTAGGATAGGCATCTGAAAAACATCGTGGGGTGGTGCGCATTGTAAGGGTTTCTAACAGGCCATTAAATTGTAGAAGTGAGAACTACATCATGGTGTGGTGTGAATCGGAGGGTCTGAATCAGGATAGGCAGTGAGTGGTAAGGTAAAATGGAGAAAACCACCACGGGTTGGTCAGGATTGGGACGTAAGAAACATGCAGTGGCACTGTAGGATAGGTTTCCGAAAAACATCAGGGGTTTGTGTGCATTGTAAGTGTTTCTAACAGGCCATTCACTAGTAGGAGTGAGAAAAACATCACGGGGTGGTGTGAATCCGAGCTCCTGATTTAGGATATGCAGTGAGTGGTAATGTAGGATGAAGAAAAGCACCACGGGGTGTTCAGCATGGGGAGGTCAGGAAACATGCAGTGGCAATGTAGGATAGGTTTTGAAAATCATCACGGGGTGGTGCGCTTTGTAAGGGTTTCTTACAGGCCATTCACAAGGAGGAGGGAGAAAAACATCACGGGGTGGTTTGAATCAGATGTTCTGAATTAGGATAGGCAGTGATTGGCAATGTAGCATGGAGAAAATTTCCACAAGTTGGTCAGGATGGGGAGGTCAGGAAACATGCAGTGGCAATATAGGATAGGTTTCTGAAAAACATCGCCTGGGTTGTGCGCATTGTAAGTGTTTCTAACAGGCCATTCACTAGTAGGAGTCAGAAAAATATCCCAGGCTGGTGTGAATCAGAGGTCCTGAATTAGGATAGGCAGTGAGTGGCAATGTAGGATGAAGAAAAGCACCACGGGGTGTTCAGCATGGGGAGGTCAGGAAACATGCAGTGGCAATGTAGGATAGGTTTTGAAAATCATCGCGGGGTGGTGCGCATTGTACGTGTTTCTAACAGGCCATTCAATAGTAGGAATCAGAAAAACATAACAGGGTGGTTTGAATCGGAGGGACTGAATTACGATAGGCAGTGTGTGGCAATGTAGGATGGAGAAAAGCAACAAGGGGTGGTCAGCATGGGAAGGTCAGGAAACACGCAGTGGCAATGTAGGATAGGTTTCTGAAAAACAACGCAGGTGGTGCACATTGTAGGCTTTTCTAACAGGCCATTCACTAGTAGGAGTGAGAAAAACATCACGGGGTGGTGTGAATCCGAGGGCCTGAATCAGGATAGGCAGTGAGTGGCAATGTAGGATGGAGAAAAGCAACAAGGGGTGGTCAGCATGGGGAGGTCAGGAAACATGCAGTTGCAATATACGATAGGTTTCTGAAAAACATTGCGGAGTGGTGCCAATTTTAAGGGTTTCTAACAGGCCATTCACTAGTAGGAGTGAGAAATACATCATGGTGTGGTGTGAATCAAAGGGCCTGAATCAGGATAGATAGTGAATTGTAATGTAGCATGGAGAAAAGCACCACGGGTGGTCAGCATGGGGAGGGCAGGAAAAATGCAGTGGCAATGTAAGATAGGTTTCTGAAAAAAATCTTGTGGTGGTGCGCATTGAAATGGTTTCTAACAGGCCATTCACTAATAGGAGTGAGAAAAACATCACAGGTTGGTGTGTATTGGAGGGCCTGAATCAGGATAGGCTGTGAGTGGAAATGTAAAATTGAGAAAAGCACCACGGGGTGATCAGCATGGGGAGGTCAGGAAACATGCAGTGACAATGTACGATAGGTTTCTGAAAAACATCACAGGGTGGTGCGCATTGTAAGGTTTCTAACAGGAAATTTACAAGTAGGACTGAGAAAAACATCACGGGGTGGTGTGAATCGGAGGGCCTGAATCAGGATAGGCAGTGAATGCCATTGTAGGATGGAGAAAAGCACCACGGGGTGGTCAGGATGGGGAAGTCAGGAAACATGCAGTGGCTATGTAGGATAGGTATCTGAAAAACATCGTGCGGTGGTGCGCATTGTAAGGGTTTCTAACAGGCCATTCACTAGTAGGAGTAAGAAATACATCATGGTGTGGTGTAAGTCAGAGGGCCTGAATTAGGATAGGCAGTGAGTGGTAATGTAAAATGGAGAAAGCACCACAGGTTGGTCAGCATGGGGAGATCATGAAACATGCAGTAGCAATGTAGGATAGGTTTCTGAAAAACATTGCCGGTTATTGAGAAATGTAAGGGTTTCTAACAGGCCATTCACTAGTAGGAATGAGAAAAACATCACGGGGTGTTGTGAATCGGAGGGCCTGAATTAGGATAGGCACTGAGTGGCAATGTAGGATGGAGAAAGGCACCACGGGTCGGTCATCATGGGGGGGTCAGGAAACATGCATTGTCAATGTAGGATAGATTTCTGAAAAACATCGCGGGTTGATGCGAATTGTAATGGTTTCTAACAGGCCAATGACTAGTAAGAGCGAGAAAAACATCAGGTTGTGGTGTGAATCAGAGGGGCTCAATCAGGATAGGCAGTGAGAGGCAATGTAGGATGGAGAAAAGCAACAAGGGGTGGTCAGCGTGGGGAGGTTAGGAAACATGCAGAGGCAATGTAGGATAGGTTTCTGAAAAACATTGCGGGGTGGTGCCCATTGTAAGTGTTTCTAACAGGCCATTCACTAGTAGGAGTGCGAAATACATCATGTTGTGGTGTGAATCAAAGGGCCTAAATCAGGATAGACAGTGAGTGGTAATGTAGCATGGAGAAAAGAACCACGGGTGGTCAGCATGAGGAGGGCAGGAAACATGCAGTGGCAATGTAAGTTAGGTTTCTGAAAAAAATCGTGTGGTGGTGCGCATTGAAATGGTTTCTAACAGGCCATTCACTAATAGGAGTGAGAAAAACATCACAGGTTGGTGTGTATCGGAGGGCCTGAATCAGGATAGGCAGTGAGTGGCAATGTAAAATTGAGAAAAGCACCATGGGGTGATCAGAATGGGGAGGTCAGGAAACATGCAGAGGCAATGTAGTACAGGTTTCTGAAAAACATCGCAGGGTGCTGCGCATTGTAAGGTTTCTAACAGGAAATTTAATAATAGGACTGAGAAAAACATCACAGGGTGGTGTGAATCGGAGGGCCTGAATCAGGATAGGCAGTGAGTGGCAATGTAGGATGGAGAAAAGCACCACGGGGTGGTTATCAGTGGGAGGACAGGAAACATGCAGTGGCACTGTGGGATAGTTTTCTGAAAAACATCACGGGGTGGTGCACATTTTAAGGGTTTCTATCAGAGCATTCACTAGGAGGAGTGAGAAAAACATCACGGGTG
The DNA here is from genome assembly GCF_034190915.1 of Cavia porcellus. NCBI lineage: Eukaryota > Metazoa > Chordata > Mammalia > Rodentia > Caviidae > Cavia > Cavia porcellus. The sequence continues at coordinate 299,433 of NW_026947550.1, read as the reverse complement.
GTGTGAATCGGAGTGCCTGAATTAGGATAGGCAGTGAGTGACAAGGTAGGTTTGAGAAAAGCACCACGGGTTGGTCAGCATGGGGAGGTCAGGAAACATGCAGTGGCAATGTAGGATAGGTTTCTGAAAAACATCGTGGAGTGGTGCACTTTGTAATGGTTTCTATCAAGACATTCATTAGTAGGAGTGTGAAAAACATCATGGCGTGGTGTGAGTCAGAGGGCCTGAATCAGGATAGAGAGTGAGTCATAATGTAGCATGGAGAAAAGCACCAGGGGTGATCAGCATGGGGAGGTAAGGAAACATGCAGAGGCAATGTAAAATAGGTTTCTGAAAAACATCGCGGCGTGTTGCGCATTGTAAGGGTTTCTAACAGGCCATTGACTAGTAGGAGTGAAAAAATTATCATGGGTGGTGTGAATCGGAGGGCCTGAATAAAGATACGCAGTGAGTGACAATGTAGGATGGAGAAAAGCACCACGGGTTGGTCATCATGGGGATGTCAGGAATCATGCAGTAGCAATGTAGGACAGGTTTCTGAAAAACATCGCGGGGTGGTGAGAATTGTAAGGGTTTCTAACAGGCCATTCACCAGTAGGAATGAGAAAAACATCACGGGGTGTTGTGAATCGGAGGGCCTGAATTAGGATAGGCATTGAGTGGCAATGTAGGATGGAGAAAGGCACCACGGGTCGGTCATCATGCGGGGGTAAGGAAACATGCACTGTCAATGTTGGATAGATTTCTGAAAAACATCGCGGGTTGATGCAAATAGTAAGGGTTTCTAACAGGCCATTGACTAGTAAGAGCGAGAAAAACATCACAGTGTGGTGTGAATCAGAGGGGCTCAATCAGGATAGGCAGCAAGTGGCAATGTAGGATGGTGAAAATCACCAGTGGTGGTCAGCATGGTGAGGGCAGTAAACATGTAGTGGCATTGTAGGATATTTTTCTTTAAATCATCACGGGGTGGTGTGCATTGTAAGGGTTTCTAACAGGCCATTCACTAGTAGGAGTGAGAAAAACATCACGGTGTGGTGTGAATCAGATGTTCTGAATTAGGAAAGGCAGTGATTGGCAATTTAGCATGGAGAACAGCACCAGAAGGTGGTCAGGATGGGGAGGTCAGGAAACATGCAGTGGCACTGTAGGACAGGTGTCTGAAAAACATCGACTGGGTGGTGCGCAATGTAAGTGTTTCTAACAGGCCATTCACTAGTAGGAGTCAGAAAAACATCCCGGGCTGGTGTGAATCGGAGGGCCTGAATTAGGATAGGCAGTGAGTGGCAATGTAGGATGAAGAAAAGCACCACGGGGTATTCAGCATGGGTAGGTCAGGAAACATGCAGTGGCAATGTAGGATAGGTTTTGAAAATCATCGCGGGGTGGTGCGCATTGTAAGGGTTCTAACATGGCATTCACTAGTAGGAGTGAGAAAAACATCACGTGGTCGTGTGAATCAGAGGGCCTGAATTATGATAGGCAGTGAGTGGAAATGTAGGATGGAGAAAAGCACCAGGGTGTGATCAGCATGGGAAGGTCAGGAAACACGCAGTGGGAATGTATGATAGGTTTCTGAAAAACAACGCGGGTGTTGCGCATTGTAAGGGTTCTAACATGGCATTCACTAGTAGGAGTGAGAAAAACATCACGTGGTCGTGTGAATCAGAGGGCCTGAATCAGGATAGGCAGTGAGAGGCAATGGAGGATGGAGAAAAGCAACCAGGGGTGGTCAGCTTGGGGAGGTAAGGAAACATGCAGAGGCAATGTAGGATAGGTTTCTGAATAACATTTCGTGGTGGTGCCCATTGTAAGTGTATCTAACAGGCCATTCAATAGTAGGAGTGAGAAATACATCATGTTGTGGTGTGAATCAAAGGGCCTGAATCAGGATAGACAGTGAGTGGTAATGTAGCATGGAGAAAAGATCCATGGGTGGTCAGCATGAGGAGGGCAGGAAATATGCAGTGGCAATGTAAGTTAGGTTTCTGAAAAAAATCGTGTGGTGGTGCGCATTGAAATGGTTTCTAACAGGCCATTCACTAATAGGAGTGAGAAAAACATCACAGGTTGGTGTGTATCGGAGGGCCTGAATCAGGATAGGCAGTGAGTGGCAATGAAAAATTGAGAAAAGCACCATGGGGTGATCAGAATGGGGAGGTCAGGAAACATGCAGAGGCAATGTAGTACAGGTTTCTGAAAAACATTGCAGGGTGCTGCGCATTGTAAGGTTTCTAACAGGAAATTTACTAGTAGGACTGAGAAAAACATCACGGGCTGGTGTGAATCGGAGGGCCTGAATCAGGATAGGCAGTGAGTGGCAATGTAGGATGGAGAAAAGCACCACGGGGTGGTCAGGACGGGGAGGTTAGGAAACATGTAGTGGCAATATAGGATAGGTTTCTGAAAAACATCGTGGGGTGGTGCGCATTGTAAGGGTTTCTACCAGGCCATTAGCTAGTAGGAGTAAGAAATACATCATGGTGTGGTGTAAATCAGAGGGCCTGAATCAGGATAGGCAGTGAGTGGTAATGTAAAATGGAGAAAGCACCACAGGTGGGTCAGCATGGGGAGATCATGAAACATGCAGTGGCAATGTAGGATAGGCATCTGAAAAACATCGTGGGGTGGTGCGCATTGTAAGGGTTTCTAACAGGCCATTAAATTGTAGAAGTGAGAACTACATCATGGTGTGGTGTGAATCGGAGGGTCTGAATCAGGATAGGCAGTGAGTGGTAAGGTAAAATGGAGAAAACCACCACGGGTTGGTCAGGATTGGGACGTAAGAAACATGCAGTGCCACTGTAGGATAGGTTTCCGAAAAACATCAGGGGTTTGTGTGCATTGTAAGTGTTTCTAACAGGCCATTCACTAGTAGGAGTGAGAAAAACATCACGGGGTGGTGTGAATCCGAGCTCCTGATTTAGGATATGCAGTGAGTGGTAATGTAGGATGAAGAAAAGCACCACGGGGTGTTCAGCATGGGGAGGTCAGGAAACATGCAGTGGCAATGTAGGATAGGTTTTGAAAATCATCACGGGGTGGTGCGCTTTGTAAGGGTTTCTTACAGGCCATTCACAAGGAGGAGGGAGAAAAACATCACGGGGTGGTTTGAATCAGATGTTCTGAATTAGGATAGGCAGTGATTGGCAATGTAGCATGGAGAAAATTTCCACAAGTTGGTCAGGATGGGGAGGTCAGGAAACATGCAGTGGCAATATAGGATAGGTTTCTGAAAAACATCGCCTGGGTTGTGCGCATTGTAAGTGTTTCTAACAGGCCATTCACTAGTAGGAGTCAGAAAAATATCCCGGGCTGGTGTGAATCAGAGGTCCTGAATTAGGATAGGCAGTGAGTGGCAATGTAGGATGAAGAAAAGCACCACGGGGTGTTCAGCATGGGGAGGTCAGGAAACATGCAGTGGCAATGTAGGATAGGTTTTGAAAATCATCGCGGGGTGGTGCGCATTGTACGTGTTTCTAACAGGCCATTCAATAGTAGGAATCAGAAAAACATAACAGGGTGGTTTGAATCGGAGGGACTGAATTACGATAGGCAGTGTGTGGCAATGTAGGATGGAGAAAAGCAACAAGGGGTGGTCAGCATGGGAAGGTCAGGAAACACGCAGTGGCAATGTAGGATAGGTTTCTGAAAAACAACGCAGGTGGTGCACATTGTAGGCTTTTCTAACAGGCCATTCACTAGTAGGAGTGAGAAAAACATCACGGGGTGGTGTGAATCCGAGGGCCTGAATCAGGATAGGCAGTGAGTGGCAATGTAGGATGGAGAAAAGCAACAAGGGGTGGTCAGCATGGGGAGGTCAGGAAACATGCAGTTGCAATATACGATAGGTTTCTGAAAAACATTGCGGAGTGGTGCCAATTTTAAGGGTTTCTAACAGGCCATTCACTAGTAGGAGTGAGAAATACATCATGGTGTGGTGTGAATCAAAGGGCCTGAATCAGGATAGATAGTGAATTGTAATGTAGCATGGAGAAAAGCACCACGGGTGGTCAGCATGGGGAGGGCAGGAAAAATGCAGTGGCAATGTAAGATAAGTTTCTGAAAAAAATCTTGTGGTGGTGCGCATTGAAATGGTTTCTAACAGGCCATTCACTAATAGGAGTGAGAAAAACATCACAGGTTGGTGTGTATTGGAGGGCCTGAATCAGGATAGGCTGTGAGTGGAAATGTAAAATTGAGAAAAGCACCACGGGGTGATCAGCATGGGGAGGTCAGGAAACATGCAGTGACAATGTACGATAGGTTTCTGAAAAACATCACAGGGTGGTGCGCATTGTAAGGTTTCTAACAGGAAATTTACAAGTAGGACTGAGAAAAACATCACGGGGTGGTGTGAATCGGAGGGCCTGAATCAGGATAGGCAGTGAATGCCATTGTAGGATGGAGAAAAGCACCACGGGGTGGTCAGGATGGGGAAGTCAGGAAACATGCAGTGGCTATGTAGGATAGGTATCTGAAAAACATCGTGCGGTGGTGCGCATTGTAAGGGTTTCTAACAGGCCATTCACTAGTAGGAGTAAGAAATACATCATGGTGTGGTGTAAGTCAGAGGGCCTGAATTAGGATAGGCAGTGAGTGGTAATGTAAAATGGAGAAAGCACCACAGGTTGGTCAGCATGGGGAGATCATGAAACATGCAGTAGCAATGTAGGATAGGTTTCTGAAAAACATTGCCGGTTATTGAGAAATGTAAGGGTTTCTAACAGGCCATTCACTAGTAGGAATGAGAAAAACATCACGGGGTGTTGTGAATCGGAGGGCCTGAATTAGGATAGGCACTGAGTGGCAATGTAGGATGGAGAAAGGCACCACGGGTCGGTCATCATGGGGGGGTCAGGAAACATGCATTGTCAATGTAGGATAGATTTCTGAAAAACATCGCGGGTTGATGCGAATTGTAATGGTTTCTAACAGGCCAATGACTAGTAAGAGCGAGAAAAACATCAGGTTGTGGTGTGAATCAGAGGGGCTCAATCAGGATAGGCAGTGAGAGGCAATGTAGGATGGAGAAAAGCAACAAGGGGTGGTCAGCGTGGGGAGGTTAGGAAACATGCAGAGGCAATGTAGGATAGGTTTCTGAAAAACATTGCGGGGTGGTGCCCATTGTAAGTGTTTCTAACAGGCCATTCACTAGTAGGAGTGCGAAATACATCATGTTGTGGTGTGAATCAAAGGGCCTAAATCAGGATAGACAGTGAGTGGTAATGTAGCATGGAGAAAAGAACCACGGGTGGTCAGCATGAGGAGGGCAGGAAACATGCAGTGGCAATGTAAGTTAGGTTTCTGAAAAAAATCGTGTGGTGGTGCGCATTGAAATGGTTTCTAACAGGCCATTCACTAATAGGAGTGAGAAAAACATCACAGGTTGGTGTGTATCGGAGGGCCTGAATCAGGATAGGCAGTGAGTGGCAATGTAAAATTGAGAAAAGCACCATGGGGTGATCAGAATGGGGAGGTCAGGAAACATGCAGAGGCAATGTAGTACAGGTTTCTGAAAAACATCGCAGGGTGCTGCGCATTGTAAGGTTTCTAACAGGAAATTTAATAATAGGACTGAGAAAAACATCACAGGGTGGTGTGAATCGGAGGGCCTGAATCAGGATAGGCAGTGAGTGGCAATGTAGGATGGAGAAAAGCACCACGGGGTGGTTATCAGTGGGAGGACAGGAAACATGCAGTGGCACTGTGGGATAGTTTTCTGAAAAACATCACGGGGTGGTGCACATTTTAAGGGTTTCTATCAGAGCATTCACTAGGAGGAGTGAGAAAAACATCACGGGTGGTGTGAATCGGAGTGCCTGAATTAGGATAGGCAGTGAGTGACAAGGTAGGTTTGAGAAAAGCACCACGGGTTGGTCAGCATGGGGAGGTCAGGAAACATGCAGTGGCAATGTAGGATAGGTTTCTGAAAAACATCGTGGAGTGGTGCACTTTGTAATGGTTTCTATCAAGACATTCATTAGTAGGAGTGTGAAAAACATCATGGCGTGGTGTGAGTCAGAGGGCCTGAATCAGGATAGAGAGTGAGTCATAATGTAGCATGGAGAAAAGCACCAGGGGTGATCAGCATGGGGAGGTAAGGAAACATGCAGAGGCAATGTAAAATAGGTTTCTGAAAAACATCGCGGCGTGTTGCGCATTGTAAGGGTTTCTAACAGGCCATTGACTAGTAGGAGTGAAAAAATTATCATGGGTGGTGTGAATCGGAGGGCCTGAATAAAGATACGCAGTGAGTGACAATGTAGGATGGAGAAAAGCACCACGGGTTGGTCATCATGGGGATGTCAGGAATCATGCAGTAGCAATGTAGGACAGGTTTCTGAAAAACATCGCGGGGTGGTGAGAATTGTAAGGGTTTCTAACAGGCCATTCACCAGTAGGAATGAGAAAAACATCACGGGGTGTTGTGAATCGGAGGGCCTGAATTAGGATAGGCATTGAGTGGCAATGTAGGATGGAGAAAGGCACCACGGGTCGGTCATCATGCGGGGGTAAGGAAACATGCACTGTCAATGTTGGATAGATTTCTGAAAAACATCGCGGGTTGATGCAAATAGTAAGGGTTTCTAACAGGCCATTGACTAGTAAGAGCGAGAAAAACATCACAGTGTGGTGTGAATCAGAGGGGCTCAATCAGGATAGGCAGCAAGTGGCAATGTAGGATGGTGAAAATCACCAGTGGTGGTCAGCATGGTGAGGGCAGTAAACATGTAGTGGCATTGTAGGATATTTTTCTTTAAATCATCACGGGGTGGTGTGCATTGTAAGGGTTTCTAACAGGCCATTCACTAGTAGGAGTGAGAAAAACATCACGGTGTGGTGTGAATCAGATGTTCTGAATTAGGAAAGGCAGTGATTGGCAATTTAGCATGGAGAACAGCACCAGAAGGTGGTCAGGATGGGGAGGTCAGGAAACATGCAGTGGCACTGTAGGACAGGTGTCTGAAAAACATCGACTGGGTGGTGCGCAATGTAAGTGTTTCTAACAGGCCATTCACTAGTAGGAGTCAGAAAAACATCCCGGGCTGGTGTGAATCGGAGAGCCTGAATTAGGATAGGCAGTGAGTGGCAATGTAGGATGAAGAAAAGCACCACGGGGTATTCAGCATGGGTAGGTCAGGAAACATGCAGTGGCAATGTAGGATAGGTTTTGAAAATCATCGCGGGGTGGTGCGCATTGTACGTGTTTCTAACAGGCGAATTTAATAGTAGGAGTGAGAAAAACATCACGGGGTGGTTTGAATCAGAGGGCCTGAATTATGATAGGCAGTGAGTGGAAATGTAGGATGGAGAAAAGCACCAGGGGGTGATCAGCATGGGAAGGTCAGGAAACACGCAATGGGAATGTATGATAGGTTTCTGAAAAACAACGCGGGTGTTGCGCATTGTAAGGGTTCTAACATGGCATTCACTAGTAGGAGTGAGAAAAACATCACGTGGTCGTGTGAATCAGAGGGCCTGAATCAGGATAGGCAGTGAGAGGCAATGTAGGATGGAGAAAAGCATCCAGGGGTGGTCAGCTTGGGGAGGTAAGGAAACATGCAGAGGCAATGTAGGATAGGTTTCTGAATAACATTGCGTGGTGGTGCCCATTGTAAGTGTATCTAACAGGCCATTCACTAGTAGGAGTGAGAAATACATCATGTTGTGGTGTGAATCAAAGGGCCTGAATCAGGATAGACAGTGAGTGGTAATGTAGCATGGAGTAAAGATCCACGGGTGGTCAGCATGAGGAGGGCATGAAACATGCAGTGGCAATGTAAGTTAGGTTTCTGAAAAAAATCGTGTGGTGGTGCGCATTGAAATGGTTTCTAACAGGCCATTCACTAATAGGAGTGAGAAAAACATCACAGGTTGGTGTGTATCAGAGGGCCTGAATCAGGATAGGCAGTGAGTGGCAATGAAAAATTGAGAAAAGCACCATGGGGTGATCAGAATGGGGAGGTCAGGAAACATGCAGAGGCAATGTAGTACAGGTTTCTGAAAAACATCGCAGGGTGCTGCGCATTGTAAGGTTTCTAACAGGAAATTTACTAGTAGGCCTGAGAAAAACATCACGGGCTGGTGTGAATCGGAGGGCCTGAATCAGGATAGGCAGTGAGTGGCAATGTAGGATGGAGAAAAGCACCACGGGGTGGTCAGGACGGGGAGGTTAGGAAACATGTAGTGGCAATATAGGATAGGTTTCTGAAAAACATCGTGGGGTGGTGCGCATTGTAACGGTTTCTACCAGGCCATTAACTAGTAGGAGTAAGAAATACATCATGGTGTGGTGTAAATCAGAGGGCCAGAATCAGGATAGGCAGTGAGTGGTAATGTAAAATGGAGAAAGCACCACAGGTTGGTCAGCATGGGGAGATCATGAAACATGCAGTGGCAATGTAGGATAGGCATCTGAAAATCATCGTGGGGTGGTGCGCATTGTAAGGGTTTCTAACAGGCCATTAAATTGTAGAAGTGAGAACTACATCATGGTGTGGTGTGAATCGGAGGGTCTGAATCAGGATAGGCAGTGAGTGGTAAGGTAAAATGGAGAAAACCACCACGGGTTGGTCAGGATTGGGAAGTAAGAAACATGCAATGGCACTGTAGGATAGGTTTCCGAAAAACATCAGGGGGTTGTGCGCATTGTAAGTGTTTCTAACAGGCCATTCACTAGTAGGAGTGAGAAAAACATCACGGGGTGGTGTGAATCCGAGCTCCTGATTTAGGATATGCAGTGAGTGGTAATGTAGGATGAAGAAAAGCACCACGGGGTGGTCAGCATGGTGAGGTCAGGAAACATGCAGTCACAAGTAGGATATGTTTCCGAAAAAGAAAACGTGTGGTGCACATTGTAAGGGTTTCTAACAGACCATTCACTAGTAGGAGTGAGAAAAACATCACGGGGTGGTGTGAATCAGAGGGCCTGAATCTGTATAGGCCGTGAGTGGCAATGTAGGATGGAGAAAAGCACCATGCGGTGGTCAGGATGGGGATGTCAGGAAACATGCAGTGGCAATGTAGGATAGGTTTCGGAAAAACATCACTGGGTGGTGTGCATTGTAAGGGTTTCTAACAGGCCATTCACTAGAAGGAGTGAGAAAAACATCAGGGGGTGGTGTGCATCGGAGGGCCTGAATAACGAAAGGCATTGAGTGGCAATGTAAAATGGAGAAAAGCACCACGGGTTGGTCAGCATGGGGAGGTTCGAAACATGCAGTGGCAATATAGAAGAGGTTTCTGAAAAACAACGCAGGGTGGTGAATATTGTAAGGGTTTCTAACAGGCCATTCACTAGTAGGAGTGAGAAAAACATCACGGGGTGGTGTGAATCGGAGGGCCTAAATTAGGATAGGCAGTGAGTGGCAATGTAGGATGGAGAAAAGCACCACGGGTTGGTCAGCATGGGGAGATAAGGAAACATGCATTGGCAATGTAGGATAGTTTTCTGAAAAACATGGCGGGGTGTTGCGCATTGTAAGGGTTTCTAACAGGCCATTCACTAGTAGGAGCGAGAAAAATACCACGGTGTGGTGTGAATCGGAGCGGCTGAATCAGGATAGGTAGCAAGTGGCAATGTAGGATGGAGAAAAGCACCAGGGGAGGTCAGCATGGGGAGGGCAGGAAACATGCAGTGGCAATGTAGGATAGGCATCTGAAAAACATCGTGGGGTGGTGCGCATTGTAAGGGTTTCTAACAGGACATTAAATTGTAGAAGTGAGAACTACATCATGGTGTGGTGTGAATCGGAGGGTCTGAATCAGGATAGGCAGTGAGTGGTAAGGTAAAATGGAGAAAACCACCACGGGTTGGTCAGGATTGGGACGTAAAGAAACATGCAGTGGAAACTGTAGGATAGGTTTCCGAAAAACATCAGGGGGTTGTTCGCATTGTAAGTGTTTCTAACAGGCCATTCACTAGTAGGTGTGAGAAAAACATCACAGGGTGGTGTGAATCCGAGCTCCTGATTTAGGATATGCAGTGAGTCGTAATGTAGGATGAAGAAAAGCACCACAGGGTGGTCAGCATGGTGAGGTCAGGAAACATGCAGTCACAAAGTAGGATATGTTTCTGAAAAAGAACGCGGGTGGTGCGCATTGTAAGGGTTTCTAACAGGCCATTCACTAGTAGGAGTGAGAAAAACATCACGGGGTGGCGTGAATCAGAGGGCCTGCATCTGTATAGGCAGTGAGTGGCAATGTAGGATGGAGAAAAGCACCACGCGGTGGTCAGGATGGGGATGTCAGGAAACATGCAGTGGCAATGTAGGATAGTTTTCTGAAAAACATCGCGGGGTGTTGTGCATTGTAAGGGTTTCTAACAGGCCATTCACTAGTAGGAGTGAGAAAAACATCAGGGGGTGGTGTGCATCGGAGGGCCTGAATTATGAAAGGCATTGAGTGGCAATGTAAAATGGAGAAAAGCACCACGGGTTGGTCAGCATGGGGAGGCTCGAAACATGCAGTGGCAATATAGAAGAGGTTTCTGAAAAACAACGCGGGGTGGTGAATATTGTAAGGGTTTCTAACAGGCCATTCACTAGTAGGAGTGAGAAAAACATCACGGGGTGATGTGAATCGGAGGGCCTGAATTAGGATAGGCAGTGAGTGGCAATGTAGGATGGAGAAAATCACCACGGGTTGGTCAGCATGGGGAGATAAGGAAACATGCATTGGCAATGTAGGATAGTTTTCTGAAAAACATGGCGGGGTGTTGCGCATTGTAAGGGTTTCTAACAGGCCATTCACTAGTAGGAGCGAGAAAAACACCACGGTGTGGTGTGAATCGGAACGGCTGAATCAGGATAGGTAGCAAGTGGCAATGTAGGATGGAGAAAAGCACCAGGGGAGGTCAGCATGGGGAGGGCAGGAAACATGCAGTGGCAATGTAGGATAGGCATCTGAAAAACATCGTGGGGTGGTGCACATTGTAAGGGTTTCTAACAGGACATTAAATTGTAGAAGTGAGAACTACATCATGGTGTGGTGTGAATCGGAGGGTCTGAATCAGGATAGGCAGTGAGTGGTAAGGTAAAATGGAGAAAACCACCACGGGTTGGTCAGGATTGGGACGTAAGGAAACATGAAGTGGAAACTGTAGGATAGGTTTCCGAAAAACATCAGGGGGTTGTGCGCATTGTAAGTGTTTCTACCAGGCCATTCACTAGTAGGAGTGAGAAAAACATCACAGGGTGGTGTGCATCCGAGCTCCTGATTTAGGATATGCAGTGAGTGGTAATGTAGGATGAAGAAAAGCACCACAGGGTGGTCAGCATGGTGAGGTCAGGAAACATGCAGTCACAAAGTAGGATATGTTTCTGAAAAAGAACGCGGGTGGTGCGCATTGTAAGGGTTTCTAACAGGACATTCACTAGTAGGAGTGAGAAAAACATCACGGGGTGGCGTGAATCAGAGGGCCTGCATCTGTATAGGCAGTGATTGGCAATGTAGGATGGAGAAAAGCACCACGCGGTGGTCAGGATGGGGATGTCAGGAAACATGCAGTGGCAATGTAGGATAGTTTTCTGAAAAACATCGCGGGGTGTTGTGCATTGTAAGGGTTTCTAACAGGCCATTCACTAGTAGGAGTGAGAAAAACATCAGGGGGTGGTGTGCATCGGAGGGCCTGAATTATGAAAGGCATTGAGTGGCAATGTAAAATGGAGAAAAGCACCACGGGTTGGTCAGCATGGGGAGGTTCGAAACATGCAGTGGCAATATAGAAGAGGTTTCTGAAAAACAACGAGGGGTGGTGAATATTGTAAGGGTTTCTAACAGGCCATTCACTAGTAGGAGTGAGAAAAACATCACGGGCTGGTGTGAATCGGAGGGCCTGAATTAGGATAGGCAGTGAGTGGCAATGTAGGATGGAGAAAATCACCACGGGTTGGTCAGCATGGGGAGATAAGGAAACATGCATTGGCAATGTAGGATAGTTTTCTGAAAAACATGGCATGGTGTTGTGCATTGTAAGGGTTTCTAACAGGCCATTCACTAGTAAGAGCGAGAAAAACACCACGGTGTGGTGTGAATCAGAGCGGCTGAATCAGGATAGGTAGCAAGTGGCAATGTAGGATGGAGAAAAGCACCAGGGGAGGTCAGCATGGGGAGGGCAGGAAACATGCAGTGGCAATGTAGGATAGGCATCTGAAAAACATCGTGGGGTGGTGCGCATTGTAAGGGTTTCTAACAGGACATTAAATTGTAGAAGTGAGAACTACATCATGGTGTGGTGTGAATCGGAGGGTCTGAATCAGGATAGGCAGTGAGTGGTAAGGTAAAATGGAGAAACCCACCACGGGTTGGTCAGGATTGCGACGTAAGGAAACATGCAGTGGAAACTGTAGGATAGGTTTCCGAAAAACATCAGGGGGTTGTGCGCATTGTAAGGGTTTCTAACAGGCCATTCACTAGTAGGAGCGAGAAAAACACCACGGTGTGGTGTGAATATGAGAGGCTGAATCAGGATAGGTAGCAAGTGGCAATGTAGGATGGAGAAAAGCACCAGGGGAGGTCAGCATGGGGAGGGCACAAAACATGCAGTGGCAATGTAGGATAGTTTTCTGAAAAACATCTTGGGTGGTGCGCATTGTAAGGCTTTCTTAAAGGCCCTTCACTTGTAGGAGTGAGAAAAACATCATGGGTGGTGTGAATCGGAGTGCCTGAATTAGGATAGGCAGTGAGTGACAAGGTTGGTTCGAGAAAAGCACCACGGGTTGGTCAGCATGGGGAGGTCAGGAAACATGCAGTGGCAATGTAGGATAGGTTTCTGAAAAACATCGCGGGGTGGTGAGAATTGTAAGGGTTTCTAACAGGCCATTCACCAGTAGGAATGAGAAAAATATCACGGGGTGTTGTGAATCGGAGGGCCTGAATTAGGATAGGCACTGAGTGGCAATGTAGGATGGAGAAAGGCACCACGGGTCAGTCATCATGGGGGGGTCAGGAAACATGCATTGTCAATGTAGGATAGATTTCTGAAAAACATCGCGGGTTGATGCGAATTGTAATGGTTTCTAACAGGCCAATGACTAGTAAGAGCGAGAAAAACATCACGTTGTGGTGTGAATCAGAGGGGTTCAATCAGGATAGGCAGTGAGAGGCAATGTAGGATGGAGAAAAGCAACAAGGGGTGGTCAGCTTGGGGAGGTTAGGAAACATGCAGAGGCAATGTAGGATAGGTTTCTGAAAAACATTGCGGGGTGGTGCCCATTGTAAGTGTTTCTAACAGGCCATTCACTAGTAGGAGTGAGAAATACATCATGTTGTGGTGTGAATCAAAGGGCCTGAATCAGGATAGACAGTGAGTGGTAATGTAGCATGGAGAAAAGAACCACGGGTGGTCAGCATGAGAGGGCAGGAAACATGCAGTGGCAATGTAAGTTAGGTTTCTGAAAAAAATCGTGTGGTGGTGCGCATTGAAATGGTTTCTAACAGGCCATTCACTAATAGGAGTGAGAAAAACATCACAGGTTGGTGTGTATCGGAGGGCCTGAATCAGGATAGGCAGTGAGTGGCAATGTAAAATTGAGAAAAGCACCATGGGGTGATCAGAATGGGGAGGTCAGGAAACATGCAGAGGCAATGTAGTACAGGTTTCTGAAAAACATCGCAGGGTGGTGCGCATTGTAAGGTTTCTAACAGGAAATTTACTAATAGGACTGAGAAAAACATCACGGGGTGGTGTGAATCGGAGGGCCTTAATCAGGATAGGCAGTGAGTGGCAATGTAGGATGGAGAAAAGCACCACGGGGTGGTTATCAGGGGGAGGACAGGAAACATGCAGTGGCAATGTAGGATAGTTTTCTGAAAAACATCACGGGGTGGTGCACATTTTAAGGGTTTCTATCAGAACATTCACTAGGAGGAGTGAGAAAAACATCACGGGATGGTGTGAATCAGGTGTTCTGAATTATGATATGCAGTGAGTGGCAATGTAGGATGGAGAAAAGCACCACAGGGTGGTCAGCATGGGGAGGTTAGGAAACATGCATTGGCAATGTAGGATAGGTTTTTAAAAATCATCCTTGGGTGGTGCTCATTGTAAGGGTTTCTGACAGCCGATTCACAGGTAGGAGTGCGAAAAACATCACGGGGTGGTGTGAATCGGAGGGCCTGAATTATGATAGGCAGTGAGTGGAAATGTAGGATGGAGAAAAGGACCACGGGGTGGACAGCATGGTGAGGTCAGGAAACATGCAGTGGCAATATAGGATAGGTTTCAGAAAAACATCGTGGGGTGGTGCGCATTGTAAGGGTTTCTAACAGGCCATTCACTAGTAGGAGTGAGAAAAACATCACGGGGTGGTGTGAATCAGAGGGCCTGAATCTGTATAGGCAGTGAGTGGCAATGTAGGATGAAGAAAAGCACCACGGGGTGGTCAGCATGGTGAGGTCAGGAAACATGCAGTCACAAAGTAGGATATGTTTCTGAAAAAGAACGTGGGTGGTGCGCATTGTAAGGGTTTCTAAGAGGCCATTCAGTAGTAGGAGTGAGAAAAACATCACGGGGTGGGGTGAATCAGACGGCCTGAATCTGTATAGGCAGTGAGTGGCAATGTAGGATGGAGAAAAGCACCACGCGGTGGTCAGGACTGGGATGTCAGGAAACATGCAGTGGCAATGTAGGATAGGTTTCTGAAAAACATCGCGGGGTGGTGTGCATTGTAAGGGTTTCTAAAAGGCCATTCACTAGTAGGAGTGAGTAAAACATCAGGGGGTGGTGTGAATCGGAGGGCCTGAATTACGAAAGGCATTGAATGGCAATGTAAAATGGAGAAAAGCACCACGGGTTGGTCAGCATGGGGAGGTTCGAAATATGCAGTGGCAATATAGAAGAGGTTTCTGAAAAACAACGCGGGGTGGTGAATATTGTAAGGGTTTCTAAGAGGCCATTCACTAGTAGGAGTGAGAAAAACATCACGGGGTGGTGTGAATCGGAGGGCCTGAATTAGGATAGGCAGTGAGTGGCAATGTAGGATGGAGAAAAGCACCACGGGTTGGTCAGCATGGGGAGATAAGGAAACATGCATTGGCAATGTAGGATAGTTTTCTGAAAAACATGGCGAGGTGTTGCGCATTGTAAGGGTTTCTAACAGGCCATTCCCTAGTAGGAGCGAGAAAAACACCACGGTGTGGTGTGAATCGGAGGGGCTGAATCAGGATAGGTAGCAAGTGGCAATGTAGGATGGAGAAAAGCACCAAGGGTGGTCAGCATGGGGAGGGCAGAAAACGTGCAGTGGCAATGTAGGATAGGTTTCTGAAAAACATCCTGGGTAGTGCGCATTGTAAGGCTTTCTTAAAGGCCCTTCACTTGTAGGAATGAGAAAAACATCACGGGTGGTGTGAATCGGAGTGCCTGAATTAGGATAGGCAGTGAGTGACAAGGTAGGTTTGAGAAAAGAACCACGGGTTGGTCAGCATGGGGAGGTCAGGAAACATGCAGTGGCAATGTAGGATAGGTTTCTGAAAAACATCGTGGAGTGGTGCGCTTTGTAATGGTTTCTATCAGGACATTCATTAGTAGGAGTGTGAAAAACATCAAGGCGTGGTGTGAGTCAGAGAGCCTGAATCAGGATAGAGAGTGAGTGATAATGTAGCATGGAGAAAAGCACCAGGGGTGGTCAGCTTGGGGAGGTAAGGAAACATGCAGAGGCAATGTAAAATAGGTTTCTGAAAAACATCGCCGCGTGTTGCCCATTGTAAGGGTTTCTAACAAGCCATTGACTAGTAGGAGTGAAAAAATTATCAGGGGTGGTGTGAATCGGAGGGCCTGAATTAGGATACGCAGTGAGTGACAATGTAGGATGGAGAAAAGCACCACGGGTTGGTCATCATGGGGAGGTCAGGAAACATGCAGTAGCAATGTAGGACAAGTTTCTGAAAAACATCGCGGGGTGGTGAGAATTGTAAGGGTTGCTAAGAGGCAATTCACTTGTAGGAGTGAGAAAAACATCACGGGGTGGTGTGAATCAGAGGGCCTGAATCTGTATAGGCAGTGAGTGGCAATGTAGGATGAAGAAAAGCACCACGGGGTGGTCAGCATGGTGAGGTCAGGAAACATGCAGTCACAAAGTAGGATATGTTTCTGAAAAAGAACGTGGGTGGTGCGCATTGTAAGGGTTTCTAAGAGGCCATTCAGTAGTAGGAGTGAGAAAAACATCACGGGGTGGGGTGAATCAGACGGCCTGAATCTGTATAGGCAGTGAGTGGCAATGTAGGATGGAGAAAAGCACCACGCGGTGGTCAGGACTGGGATGTCAGGAAACATGCAGTGGCAATGTAGGATAGGTTTCTGAAAAACATCGCGGGGTGGTGTGCATTGTAAGGGTTTCTAAAAGGCCATTCACTAGTAGGAGTGAGTAAAACATCAGGGGGTGGTGTGAATCGGAGGGCCTGAATTACGAAAGGCATTGAATGGCAATGTAAAATGGAGAAAAGCACCACGGGTTGGTCAGCATGGGGAGGTTCGAAATATGCAGTGGCAATATAGAAGAGGTTTCTGAAAAACAACGCGGGGTGGTGAATATTGTAAGGGTTTCTAAGAGGCCATTCACTAGTAGGAGTGAGAAAAACATCACGGGGTGGTGTGAATCGGAGGGCCTGAATTAGGATAGGCAGTGAGTGGCAATGTAGGATGGAGAAAAGCACCACGGGTTGGTCAGCATGGGGAGATAAGGAAACATGCATTGGCAATGTAGGATAGTTTTCTGAAAAACATGGCGAGGTGTTGCGCATTGTAAGGGTTTCTAACAGGCCATTCCCTAGTAGGAGCGAGAAAAACACCACGGTGTGGTGTGAATCGGAGGGGCTGAATCAGGATAGGTAGCAAGTGGCAATGTAGGATGGAGAAAAGCACCAAGGGTGGTCAGCATGGGGAGGGCAGAAAACGTGCAGTGGCAATGTAGGATAGGTTTCTGAAAAACATCCTGGGTAGTGCGCATTGTAAGGCTTTCTTAAAGGCCCTTCACTTGTAGGAATGAGAAAAACATCACGGGTGGTGTGAATCGGAGTGCCTGAATTAGGATAGGCAGTGAGTGACAAGGTAGGTTTGAGAAAAGAACCACGGGTTGGTCAGCATGGGGAGGTCAGGAAACATGCAGTGGCAATGTAGGATAGGTTTCTGAAAAACATCGTGGAGTGGTGCGCTTTGTAATGGTTTCTATCAGGACATTCATTAGTAGGAGTGTGAAAAACATCAAGGCGTGGTGTGAGTCAGAGAGCCTGAATCAGGATAGAGAGTGAGTGATAATGTAGCATGGAGAAAAGCACCAGGGGTGGTCAGCTTGGGGAGGTAAGGAAACATGCAGAGGCAATGTAAAATAGGTTTCTGAAAAACATCGCCGCGTGTTGCCCATTGTAAGGGTTTCTAACAAGCCATTGACTAGTAGGAGTGAAAAAATTATCAGGGGTGGTGTGAATCGGAGGGCCTGAATTAGGATACGCAGTGAGTGACAATGTAGGATGGAGAAAAGCACCACGGGTTGGTCATCATGGGGAGGTCAGGAAACATGCAGTAGCAATGTAGGACAAGTTTCTGAAAAACATCGCGGGGTGGTGAGAATTGTAAGGGTTGCTAAGAGGCAATTCACTTGTAGGAGTGAGAAAAACATCACGGGGTGGTGTGAATCGTAGGGCCTGAATTAGGATAGGCAGTGAGTGGCAATGTAGGATGGACAAAGGCACCAGCGGGTGATCAGCATGGGGAGGTCTGAAAACATGCAGTGGCAATGAATGATAGGTTTCTGAACACATCGCGGTGTGGTGCGCATTGTAAGGGTTTCTTAAAGGCCCTTCACTAGTAGGAGTGAGAAAAACATCAGGGGTGTTGTGCATCGGAGGGCCTGAAACAGGATAGGCAGTAAGTGACAATGTAGGAAGGAGAAAAGCACCAGGGGTGGTCAGCATGTCGAGGTCAGGAAACGTTCAGTAGGCAAATAGGGTAGGTTTCTGAAAATCATCGCCAGGTGGTGCGCATTGTAAGGCTTTCTAACAGGCCATTCACTAGTTGGCGTGAGAAAAACATCACAGGGTGGTGTTAATCAGAGGGCCTGAATTAAGATAGGCAGTGAGTGGCAATGTAGGATGGAGAAAATCACCGCGGGTTGGTCAGCCTGGGGAGGACAGGAAACATGCATTGCCAATGTAGGACAGGTTTCTGACACCACCGCAGGGTGGTGCACATTGTAAGGCTTTCTAACAGGCCATTGAATATTAGGAGCGAGAAAAACATCACAGTGTGGTGTGAATCGGAGGGGCTGAATAAGGATAGCCAGTAAGTGGCAATGTAGGATGGAGAAAAGCACCAGGGGTGGTCAGCAGGGGGAGGGCAAGAAACATGGAGTGGCAACGTAGGACAGGTTTCTGAAAAACATCGCGGGTTGATGCGCATTGTAAGGGTTTCTAAAGGCCATTCACTAGTAGGAGTGAGAAAAACATCACAGGGTGGTGTGAATCGGAGGGCCTGAATTAGGATAGGCAATGAGTGGCAATGTAGGATGGAGTAAAGCACCAAGTGGCGATCAACATGGGGAGGTCAGGAAACTTGCAGTGGAAATGTAGGATTGGTTTCGGAAAAACATCACCCGGTGGTGCACATTGTAAGTTTTCTAACAGGCCATTCAGTAGTAGGAGTCAGAAAAACATCAGGGCTGGTGTGAATCGGAGGGCCTGAATTAGGATAGGCTGTGAGTGACAATATAGGATGGAGAAAAGCACCATGGGGTGCTCAGGATGGGGAGGTCAGAAAACATGCAGTGGCAATGTCGGATACTTTTCTGAAAAACATCATGGGGTGGTGCGCATTGTAAGGGTTTCTAAAAGGCCATTCACTTGTAGGAGTGAGAAAAACATCACGGGGTGCTGTGAAATGGAGGGACTGAATCTGAATAGGCAGTGAGTGGCAATGTAGGATGGAGAAAAGCACCAGGGGCTGGTCAGCATGGGGAGGTCAGGAATCATGCAGTGGCAATGTAGGATAGGTTTCTGAAAAACATTGTGGGGTGGTGCGCATTGTAAGGGTTTCTAACAGGCCATTCACTAGTAGGAGTGAGAAAAACATCACGGTGTGGTGTAAATCGGAGTGCCTGAATCAGTATAGCCAGTGAGTGGCAATGTAGGATGGAGAAAAGCACCTGGGGTGGTCAGCATGGAGAGGTCATGAAACATGCAGTGGCAATGTAGGATAGGTTTCGGAAAAACATCGCGGGGTGTTGCATATTGTAAGGGTTTCTAACAGGCCATTCACTAGTCGGAGTGAAAAAAACATCACAGGGTGGTGTGAATCGGAGGGACTGAATTAGGATAGGCAGTGAGTGGGTGGTGCGCATTGTAAGGGTTTCTAACAGTCCATTCATTGGTAGGAGTGAGAAAAACCTCACGGGGTTGTGTGAATCAGATGTTCTGAATAAGGATAGGCAGTGATTGGCAATGTAGCATGGAGAAAAGCAACAGAAGGTCGTCAGGATGGGGAGGTCACGAAACATACAGTGGCACTGTAGGATAGGTTTCTGAAAAACATCGCGGGGTGATGCGCATTGTCAGTGTTTCTAACAGGCCATTCACTAGTAGGAGTGAGAAAAACATCACGGGGTGGTGTGAATTGGAAGTCCTGAATTAGGATATGCAGTGAGTGGCAATGTTAGATGGAGAAAATCACCACGGGGTGGTAAGGCTGGGGAGGTCAGGAAACATGCAGTGGCAATGTAGAGTAGGTTTCTGAAAAACATCGTGGGGTGGTGCGCATTGTAAGGGTTTTTAACAGGCCATTAGCTAGTAGGAGTGAGAAAAACATCACGGGGTGGGGTGAATCGGAGGGCCTGAATCAGGATAGGCAGTAAGTGGCAATGTAGGATGGAGAAAATCACGAGGCAGGTCAGCATGGGGAGGGCAGGAAACATGCAGTGGCAATGTAGGATATTTTTCTGAAAAACATCACGGGTGGTGCGCTTTGTAAGGGTTTCTTACAGGCCATTCACAAGGAGGAGGGAGAAAAACATCACGGGGTGGTTTGAATCAGATGTTCTGAATTAAGATAGGCAGTGATTGGCAATGTAGCATGGAGAAAATTTCCACAAGTTTGTCAGGATGGGGAGGTCAGGAAACATGCAGTGGCAATATAGGATAGGTTTCTGAAAAACATCGCCTGGGTGGTGCGCATTGTAAGTGTTTCTAACAGGCCATTCACTAGTAGGAGTCAGAAAAATATCCCGGGCTGGTGTGAATCAGAGGTCCTGAATTAGGATAGGCAGTGAGTGGCAATGTAGGATGAAGAAAAGCACCACGGGGTGTTCAGCATGGGAGGTCAGGAAACATGCAGTGGCAATGTAGGATAGGTTTTGAAAATCATCGCGGGGTGGTGCGCATTGTACGTGTTTCTAACAGGCCATTCAATAGTAGGAATCAGAAAAACATAACAGGGTGGTTTGAATAGGAGGGACTGAATTAGGATAGGCAGTGTGTGGCAATGTAGGTTGGAGAAAAGCAACAAGGGGTGGTCAGCATGGGGAGGTCAGGAAACACGCAGTGGCAATGTAGGATAGGTTTCTGAAAAACAACGCGTGTGGTGCACATTGTAAGGGTTTCTAACAGGCCATTCACTAGTAGGAGTGAGAAAAACATCACGGGGTGGTGTGAATCGGAGGGCCTGAATCAGGATAGGCAGTGAGTGGCAATGTAGGATGGAGAAAATCACGAGGCAGGTCAGCATGGGGAGGTCAGGGAACATGCAGTGGCAATGTACGATAGGTTTCTGAAAAACATCGCAGGGTGGTGCGCATTGTAAGGTTTCTAACAGGAAATTTATAAGTAGGACTGAGAAAAACATCACGGGGTGGTGTGAATCGGAGCACCTGAATCAGGATAGAGAGTGAGTGATAATGTAGCATGGAGAAAAGCACCACGGGGTGGTCAGGATGGGGAGGTAAGGAAACATGCAGAGGCAATGTAAAATAGGTTTCTGAAAAACATCGTGGCGTGTTGCGCATTGTAAGGGTTTCTAACAGGCCATTGACTAGTAGGAGTGAAAAAATTATCAGGGGTGGTGTGAATCGGAGGGCCTGAATTAGGATACGCAGTGAGTGACAATGTAGGATGGAGAAAAGCACCACGGGTTGGTCATCATGGGGAGGTCAGGAAACATGCAGTAGCAATGTAGGATAGGTTTCTGAAAAACATCGCGTGGTGGTGAGAATTGTAAGGCTTTCTAACAGGCCATTCACCAGTAGGAGTGAGAAAAACATCACGGGGTGTTGTGAATCGGAGGGCCTGAATTAGGATAGGCATTGAGTGGCAATGTAGGATGGAGAAAGGCACCACGGGTCGGTCATCATGGGGGGGTCAGGAAACATGCATTGTCAAAGTAGGATAGATTTCTTAAAAACATCGCGGGTTGATGCGAATAGTAAGGGTTTCTAACAGGCCATTGACTAGTAAGAGCGAGAAAAACATCACGGTGTGGTGTGAATCAGAGGGGCTCAATCAGGATAGGCAGCAAGTGGCAATGTAGGATGGTGAAAATCACCAGTGGTGGTCAGCATGGTGAGGGCAGTAAACATGTAGTGGCATTGTAGGATATTTTTCTTTAAATCATCACGGGGTGGTGGGCATTGTAAGGGTTTCTAACAGGCCATTCACTAGTAGGAGTGAGAAAAACATCACGGTGTGGTGTGAATCAGATGTTCTGAATTAGGAAAGGCAGTGATTGGCAATTTAGCATGGAGAACAGCACCAGACTGTGGTCAGGATGGGGAAGTCAGGAAACATGCAGTGGCACTGTATGATAGCTGTCTGAAAAACATCGAATGGGTGGTGCGCAATGTAAGTGTTTCTAACAGGCCATTCACTAGTAGGAGTCAGAAAAACATCCCAAGCTGGTGTGAATCGGAAGGCCTGAATTAGGATAGGCAGTGAGTGGCAATGTAGGATGAAGAAAAGCACCACGGGGTGTTCAGCATGGGTAGGTCAGGAAACATGCAGTGGCAATGTAGGATAGGTTTTGAAAATCATCGCGGGGTGGTGCGCATTGTACGTGTTTCTAACAGGCCATTTAATAGTAGGAGTGAGAAAAACATCACGGGCTGGTTTGAATCGGAGGGCCTGAATTATGATAGGCAGTGAGTGGCAATGTAGGATGGAGAAAAGCACCACGGGGTGGTCAGCATGGGAAGGTCAGGAAACACGCAGTGGGAATGTATGATAGGTTTCTGAAAAACAACGCGGGTGTTTCGCATTGTAAGGGTTCTAACATAGCATTCACTAGTAGGAGTGAGAAAAACATAACGTGGTCGTGTGAATCAGAGGTCCTGAATAAGGATAGGCAGTGAGAGGCAATGTAGAATGGAGAAAAGCAACAAGGGGTGGTCAGCTTGGGGAGGTAAGGAAACATGCAGAGGCAATGTAGGATAGGTTTCTGAAAAACATTGCGGGGTGGTGCCCATTGTAAGTGTATCTAACAGGCCATTCACTAGTAGGAGTGAGAAATACATCATGTTGTGGTGTGAATCAAAGGGCCTGAATAAGGATAGACAGTGAGTGGTAATGTAGCATGGAGAAAAGATCCACGGGTGGTCAGCATGAGGAGGGCAGGAAACATGCAGTGGCAATGTAAGTTAGGTTTCTGAAAAAAATCGTGTGGTGGTGCACATTGAAATGGTTTCTAACAGGCCATTCACTAATAGGAGTGAGAAAAACATCACAGGTTGGTGTGTATCGGAGGGCCTGAATCAGGATAGGCAGTGAGTGGCAATGAAAAATTGAGAAAAGCACCATGGGGTGATCAGAATGGGGAGGTCAGGAAACATGCAGAGGCAATGTAGTACAGGTTTCTGAAAAACATCGCAGGGTGGTGCGCATTGTAAGGTTTCTAACAGGAAATTTACTAGTAGGACTGAGAAAAACATCACGGGCTGGTGTGTATCGGAGGGCCTGAATCAGGATAGGCAGTGAGTGGCAATGTAGGATGGAGAAAAGCACCACGGGGTGGTCAGGACGGGGAGGTTAGGAAACATGTAGTGGCAATATAGGATAGGTTTCTGAAAAACATCGTGGGGTGGTGCGCATTGTAAGGGTTTCTACCAGGCCATTAGCTAGTAGGAGTAAGAAATACATCATGGTGTGGTGTAAATCAGAGGGCCTGAATCAGGATAGGCAGTGAGTGGTAATGTAAAATGGAGAAAGCACCACAGGTTGGTCAGCATGGGGAGATCATGAAACATGCCGTGGCAATGTAGGATAGGCATCTGAAAAACATCGTGGGGTGGTGCGCATTGTAAGGGTTTCTAACAGGCCATTAAATTGTAGAAGTGAGAACTACATCATGGTGTGGTGTGAATCGGAGGGTCTGAATCAGGATAGGCAGTGAGTGGTAAGGTAAAATGGAGAAAACCACCACGGGTTGGTCAGGATTGGGACGTAAGAAACATGCAGTGGCACTGTAGGATAGGTTTCCGAAAAACATCAGGGGGTTGTGCGCATTGTAAGTGTTTCTAACAGGCCATTCACTAGTAGGAGTGAGAAAAACATCACAGGGTGGTGTGAATCCGAGCTCCTGATTTAGGATATGCAGTGAGTGGTAATGCAGGATGAAGAAAAGCACCACGGGGTGGTCAGCATGGTGAAGGCAGGAAACATGCAGTCACAAGTAGGATATGTTTCCGAAAAAGAACCCGGGTGGTGCACATTGTAAGGGTTTCTAACAGACCATTCACTAGTAGGAGTGAGAAAAACATCACGGGGTGGTGTGAATCAGAGGGCCTGAATCTGTATAGGCCGTGAGTGGCAATGTAGGATGGAGAAAAGCACCATGCGGTGGTCAGGATTGGGATGTCAGGAAACATGCAGTGCAATGTAGGATAGGTTTCTGTAAAACATCACGGGGTGGTGTGCATTGTAAGGGTTTCTAACAGGCCATTCACTAGAAGGAGTGAGAAAAACATCAGGGGTGGTGTGCATCGGAGGGCCTGAATTACGAAAGGCATTGAGTGGCAATGTAAAATGGAGAAAAGCACCACGGGTTGGTCAGCATGGGGAGGTTCGAAACATGCAGTGGCAATATAGAAGAGGTTTCTGAAAAACAACGCGGGGTGGTGAATATTGTAAGGGTTTCTAACAGGCCATTCACTAGTAGGAGTGAGAAAAACATCACGGGGTGGTGTGAATCGGAGGGCCTGAATTAGGATAGGCAGTGAGTGGCAATGTAGGATGGAGAAAAGCACCACGGGTTGGTCAGCATGGGGAGATAAGGAAACATGCATTGGCAATGTAGGATAGTTTTCTGAAAAACATGGCGGGGTGTTGCGCATTGTAAGGGTTTCTAACAGGCCATTCACTAGTAGGAGCGAGAAAAACACCACGGTGTGGTGTGCATCGGAGCGGCTGAATCAGGATAGGTAGCAAGTGGCAATGTAGGATGGAGAAAAGCACCAGGGGAGGTCAGCATGGGGAGGGCAGGAAACATGCAGTGGCAATGTAGGATAGGCATCTGAAAAACATCGTGGGGTGGTGCGCATTGTAAGGGTTTCTAACAGGACATTAAATTGTAGAAGTGAGAACTACATCATGGTGTCGTGTGAATCGGAGGGTCTGAATCAGGATAGGCAGTGAGTGGTAAGGTAAAATGGAGAAAACCACCACGGGTTGGTCAGGATTGGGACGTAAGGAAACATGCAGTGAAAACTGTAGGATAGGTTTCCGAAAAACATCAGGGGGTTGTGCGCATTGTAAGTGTTTCTAACAGGCCATTCACTAGTAGGAGTGAGAAAAACATCACAGGGTGGTGTGAATCCGAGCTCCTGATTTAGGATATGCAGTGAGTGGTAATGTAGGATGAAGAAAAGCACCACAGGGTGGTCAGCATGGTGAGGTCAGGAAACATGCAGTCACAAAGTAGGAAATGTTTCTGAAAAAGAACGCGGGTGGTGCGCATTGTAAGGGTTTCTAACAGGCCATTCACTAGTAGGAGTGAGAAAAACATCACGGGGTGGCGTGAATAAGAGGGCCTGCATCTGTATAGGCAGTGAGGGGCAATGTAGGATGGAGAAAAGCACCATGCGGTGGTCAGGATGGGGATGTCAGGAAACATGCAGTGGCAATGTAGGATAGTTTTCTGAAAAACATCGCGGGGTGGTGTGCATTGTAAGGGTTTCTAACAGGCCATTCACTAGAAGGAGTGATAAAAACATCAGGGGGTGGTGTGCATCGGAGGGCCTGAATTACGAAAGGCATTGAGTGGCAATGTAAAATGGAGAAAAGCACCACGGGTTGGTCAGCATGGGGAGGTTCGAAACATGCAGTGGCAATATAGAAGAGGTTTCGAAAAACAACGCGGGGTCGTGAATATTGTAAGGGTTTCTAACAGGCCATTCACTAGTAGGAGTGAGAAAAACATCACGGGGTGGTGTGAATCGGAGGGCCTGAATTAGGATAGGCAGTGAGTGGCAATGTAGGATGGAGAAAAGCACCACGGGTTGGTCAGCATGGGGAGATAAGGAAACATGCATTGGCAATGTAGGATAGTTTTCTGAAAAACATGGCGGGGTGTTGCACATTGTAAGGGTTTCTAACAGGCCATTATTAGTAGGAGCGAGAAAAACACCACGGTGTGGTGTGAATCGGAGCGGCTGAATCAGGATAGGTAGCAAGTGGCAATGTAGGATGGAGAAAAGCACCAGGGGAGGTCAGCATGGAGAGGGCAGGAAACATGCAGTGGCAATGTAGGATAGGCATCTGAAAAACATCGTGGGGTGGTGCGCATTGTAAGGGTTTCTAACAGGACATTAAATTGTAGAAGTGAGAACTACATCATGGTGTGGTGTGAATCGGAGGGTCTGAATCAGGATAGGCAGTGAGTGGTAAGGTAAAATGGAGAAAACCACCACGGGTTGGTCAGGATTGGGACGTAAGGAAACATACAGTGGAAACTGTAGGATAGGTTTCCCAAAAACATCAGGGGGTTGTGCGCATTGTAAGGGTTTCTAACAGGCCATTCACTAGTAGGAGCGAGAAATACACCACGGTGTGGTGTGAATATGAGGGGCTGAATCAAGATAGGTAGCAAGTGGCAATGTAGGATGGAGAAAAGCCCCAGGGGAGGTCAGCATGGGGAGGGCACGAAACATGCATTGGCAATGTAGGATAGTTTTCTGAAAAACATCTTGGGTGGTGCGCATTGTAAGGCTTTCTTAAAGGCCCTTCACTTGTAGGAGTGAGAAAAACATCATGGGTGGTGTGAATTGGAGTGCCTGAATTAGGATAGGCAGTGAGTGACAAGGGTGGTTCGAGAAAAGCACCACGGGTTGGTCAGCATGGGGAGGTCAAGAAACATGCAGTGGCAATGTAGGATAGGTTTCTGAAAAACATCGCGGGGTGGTGAGAATTGTAAGGGTTTCTAACAGGCCATTCACCAGTAGGAATGAGAAAAATATCACGGGGTGTTGTGAATCGGAGGGCCTGAATTAGGATAGGCACTGAGTGGTAATGTAGGATGGAGAAAGGCACCACGGGTCGGTCATCATGGGGGGGTCAGGAAACATGCATTGTCAATGTAGGATAGATTTCTGAAAAACATCGCGGGTTGATGCGAATTGTAATGGTTTCTAACAGGCCAATGACTAGAAAGAGCGAGAAAAACATCACGTTGTTGTGTGAATTAGAGGGGCTCAATCAGGATAGGCAGTGAGAGGCAATTTAGGATGGAGGAAAGCAACAAGGGGTGGTCAGGGTGGGGAGGTTAGGAAACATGCAGAGGCAATGTAGGATAGGTTTCTGAAAAACATTGCGGGGTGGTGCCCATTGTAAGTGTTTCTAACAGGCCATTCACTAGTAGGAGTGAGAAAAACATCACGGGCTGGTGTGAATCGGAGGGCCTGAATCAGGATAGGCAGTGAGTGGCAATGTAGGATGGAGAAAAGCACCACGGGGTGGTCAGGACGGGGAGGTTAGGAAACATGTAGTGGCAATATAGGATAGGTTTCTGAAAAACATTGTGGGGTGGTGCGCATTGTAAGGGTTTCTACCAGGCCATTAGCTAGTAGGAGTAAGAAATACATCATGGTGTGGTGTAAATCAGAGGGCCTGAATCAGGATAGGCAGTGAGTGGTAATGTAAAATGGAGAAAGCACCACAGGTTGGTCAGCATGGGGAGATCATGAAACATGCAGTGGCAATGTAGGATAGGCATCTGAAAAACATCGTGGGGTGGTGCGCATTGTAAGGGTTTCTAACAGGCCATTAAATTGTAGAAGTGAGAACTACATCATGGTGTGGTGTGAATCGGAGGGTCTGAATCAGGATAGGCAGTGAGTGGTAAGGTAAAATGGAGAAAACCACCACGGGTTGGTCAGGATTGGGACGTAAGAAACATGCAGTGGCACTGTAGGATAGGTTTCCGAAAAACATCAGGGGGTTGTGCGCATTGTAAGTGTTTCTAACAGGCCATTCACTAGTAGGAGTGAGAAAAACATCACGGGGTGGTGTGAATCCGAGCTCCTGATTTAGGATATGCAGTGAGTGGTAATGTAGGATGAAGAAAAGCACCACGGGGTGGTCAGCATGGTGAGGGCAGGAAACATGCAGTCACAAGTAGGATATGTTTCCGAAAAAGAACGCGGGTGGTGCACATTGTAAGGGTTTCTAACAGACCATTCACTAGTAGGAGTGAGAAAAACATCACGGGGTGGTGTGAATCAGAGGGCCTGAATCTGTATAGGCAGTGAGTGGCAATGTAGGATGGAGAAAAGCACCATGCGGTGGTCAGGATTGGGATGTCAGGAAACATGCAGTGGCAATGTAGGATAGGTTTCTGTAAAACATCACGGGGTGGTGTGCATTGTAAGGGTTTGTAACAGGCCATTCACTAGAAGGAGTGAGAAAAACATCAGGGGGTGGTGTGCATCGGAGGGCCTGAATTACGAAAGGCATTGAGTGGCAATGTAAAATGGAGAAAAGCACCACGGGTTGGTCAGCATGGGGAGGTTCGAAACATACAGTGGCAATATAGAAGAGGTTTCTGAAAAACAACGCGGGGTGGTGAATATTGTAAGGGTTTCTAACAGGCCATTCACTAGTAGGAGTGAGAAAAACATCACGGGGTGGTGTGAATCGGAGGGCCTGAATTAGGATAGGCAGTGAGTGGCAATGTAGGATGGAGAAAAGCACCACGGGTTGGTCAGCATGGGGAGATAAGGAAACATGCATTGGCAATGTAGGATAGTTTTCTGAAAAACATGGCGGGGTGTTGCGCATTGTAAGGGTTTCTAACAGGCCATTCACTAGTAGGAGCGAGAAAAACACCACGGTGTGGTGTGCATCGGAGCGGCTGAATCAGGATAGGTAGCAAGTGGCAATGTAGGATGGAGAAAAGCACCAGGGGAGGTCAGCATGGGGAGGGCAGGAAACATGCAGTGGCAATGTAGGATAGGCATCTGAAAAACATCGTGGTGTGGTGCGCATTGTAAGGGTTTCTAACAGGACATTAAATTGTAGAAGTGAGAACTACATCATGGTGTGGTGTGAATCGGAGGGTCTGAATCAGGATAGGCAGTGAGTGGTAAGGTAAAATGGAGAAAACCACCACGGGTTGGTCAGGATTGGGACGTAAGGAAACATGCAATGGAAACTGTAGGATAGGTTTCCGAAAAACATCAGGGGGTTGTGCGCATTGTAAGTGTTTCTAACAGGCCATTCACTAGTAGGAGTGAGAAAAACATCACAGGGTGGTGTGAATCCGAGCTCCTGATTTAGGATATGCAGTGAGTGGTAATGTAGGATGAAGAAAAGCACCACAGGGTGGTCAGCATGGTGAGGTCAGGAAACATGCAGTCACAAAGTAGGAAATGTTTCTGAAAAAGAACGCGGGTGGTGCGCATTGTAAGGGTTTCTAACAGGCCATTAACTAGTAGGAGTGAGAAAAACATCACGGGGTGGCGTGAATCAGAGGGCCTGCATCTGTATAGGCAGTGAGTGGCAATGTAGGATGGAGAAAAGCACCATGCGGTGGTCAGGATGGGGATGTCAGGAAACATGCAGTGGCAATGTAGGATAGTTTTCTGAAAAACATGGCGGGGTGTTGCGCATTGTAAGGGTTTCTAACAGGCCATTATTAGTAGGAGCGAGAAAAACACCACGGTGTGGTGTGAATCGGAGCGGCTGAATCAGGATAGATAGCAAGTGGCAAGTAGGATGGAGAAAAGCACCAGGGGAGGTCAGCATGGAGAGGGCAGGAAACATGCAGTGGCAATGTAGGATAGGCATCTGAAAAACATCGTGGGGTGGTGCGCATTGTAAGGGTTTCTAACAGGACATTAAATTGTAGAAGTGAGAACTACATCATGGTGTGGTGTGAATCGGAGGGTCTGAATCAGGATAGGCAGTGAGTGGTAAGGTAAAATGGAGAAAACCACCACGGGTTGGTCAGGATTGGGACGTAAGGAAACATACAGTGGAAACTGTAGGATAGGTTTCCCAAAAACATCAGGGGGTTGTGCGCATTGTAAGGGTTTCTAACAGGCCATTCACTAGTAGGAGCGAGAAATACACCACGGTGTGGTGTGAATATGAGGGGCTGAATCAGGATAGGTAGCAAGTGGCAATGTAGGATGGAGAAAAGCACCAGGGGAGGTCAGCATGGGGAGGGCACGAAACATGCAGTGGCAATGTAGGATAGTTTTCTGAAAAACATCTTGGGTGGTGCGCATTGTAAGGCTTTCTTAAAGGCCCTTCACTTGTAGGAGTGAGAAAAACATCATGGGTGGTGTGAATCGGAGTGCCTGAATTAGGATAGGCAGTGAGTGACAAGGTGGGTTCGAGAAAAGCACCACGGGTTGGTCAGCATGGGGAGGTCAAGAAACATGCAGTGGCAATGTAGGAAAGGTTTCTGAAAAACATCGCGGGGTGGTGAGAATTGTAAGGGTTTCTAACAGGCCATTCACCAGTAGGAATGAGAAAAATATCACGGGGTGTTGTGAATCGGAGGGCCTGAATTAGGATAGGCACTGAGTGGCAATGTAGGATGGAGAAAGGCACCACGGGTCGGTCATCATGGGGGGGTCAGGAAACATGCATTGTCAATGTAGGATAGATTTCTGAAAAACATCGCGGGTTGATGCGAATTGTAATGGTTTCTAACAGGCCAATGACTAGAAAGAGCGAGAAAAACATCACGTTGTTGTGTGAATTAGAGGGGCTCAATCAGGATAGGCAGTGAGAGGCAATTTAGGATGGAGAAAAGCAACAAGGGGTGGTCAGGGTGGGGAGGTTAGGAAACATGCAGAGGCAATGTAGGATAGGTTTCTGAAAAACATTGCGGGGTGGTGCCCATTGTAAGTGTTTCTAACAGGCCATTCACTAGTAGGAGTGAGAAAAACATCACGGGCTGGTGTGAATCGGAGGGCCTGAATCAGGATAGGCAGTGAGTGGTAATGTAGGATGGAGAAAAGCACCACGGGGTGGTCAGGACGGGGAGGTTTGGAAACATGTAGTGGCAATATAGGATAGGTTTCTGAAAAACATCGTGGGGTGGTGCGCATTGTAAGGGTTTCTACCAGGCCATTAGCTAGTAGGAGTAAAAATACATCATGGTGTGGTGTAAATCAGAGGGCCTGAATCAGGATAGGCAGTGAGTGGTAATGTAAAATGGAGAAAGCACCACAGGTTGGTCAGCATGGGGAGATCATGAAACATGCAGTGGCAATGTAGGATAGGCATCTGAAAAACATCGTGGGGTGGTGCGCATTGTAAGGGTTTCTAACAGGCCATTAAATTGTAGAAGTGAGAACTACATCATGGTGTGGTGTGAATCAGAGGGTCTGAATCAGGATAGGCAGTGAGTGGTAAGGTAAAATGGAGAAAACCACCACGGGTTGGTCAGGATTGGGACGTAAGAAACATGCAGTGGCACTGTAGGATAGGTTTCCGAAAAACATCAGGGGTTTGTGCGCATTGTAAGTGTTTCTAACAGGCCATTCACTAGTAGGAGTGAGAAAAACATCACGGGGTGGTGTGAATCCGAGCTCCTGATTTAGGATATGCAGTGAGTGGTAATGTAGGATGAAGAAAAGCACCACGGGGTGGTCAGCATGGTGAGGGCAGGAAACATGCAGTCACAAGTAGGATATGTTTCCGAAAAAGAACGCGGGTGGTACACATTGTAAGGGTTTCTAACAGACCATTCACTAGTAGGAGTGAGAAAAACATCACGGGGTGGTTTGAATCAGAGGGCCTGAATCTGTATAGACAGTGAGTGGCAATGTAGGATGGAGAAAAGCACCATGCGGTGGTCAGGATTGGGATGTCAGGAAACATATAGTGGCAATGTAGGATAGGTTTCTGTAAAACATCACGAGGTGGTGTGCATTGTAAGGGTTTGTAACAGGCCATTCACTAGAAGGAGTGAGAAAAACATCAGGGGGTGGTGTCCATCGGAGGGCCTGAATTACGAAAGGCATTGAGTGGCAATGTAAAATGGAGAAAAGCACCACGGGTTGGTCAGCATGGGGAGGTTCGAAACATGCAGTGGCAATATAGAAGAGGTTTCTGAAAAACAACGCGGGGTGGTGAATATTGTAAGGGTTTCTAACAGGCCATTCACTAGTAGGAGTGAGAAAAACATCACGGGGTGGTGTGAATCGGAGGGCCTGAATTAGGAGAGGCAGTGAGTGGCAATGTACGATGGAGAAAAGCACCACGGGTTGGTCAGCATGGGGAGATAAGGAAACATGCATTGGCAATGTAGGATAGTTTTCTGAAAAACATGGCGAGGTGTTGCGCATTGTAAGGGTTTCTAACAGGCCATTCACTAGTAGGAGCGAGAAAAACACCACGGTGTGGTGTGCATTGGAGCAGCTGAATCAGGATAGGTAGCAAGTGGCAATGTAGGATGGAGAAAAGCACCAGGGGAGGTCAGCATGGGGAGGGCAGGAAACATGCAGTGGCAATGTAGGATAGGCATCTGAAAAACATTGTGGGGTGGTGCGCATTGTAAGGGTTTCTAACAGGACATTAAATTGTAGAAGTGAGACCTACATCATGGTGTTGTGTGAATCGGAGGGTCTGAATCAGGATAGGCAGTGAGTGGTAAGGTAAAATGGAGAAAACCACCACGGGTTGGTCAGGATTGGGACGTAAGGAAACATGCAGTGGAAACTGTAGGATAGGTTTCCGAAAAACATCAGGGGGTTGTGCGCATTGTAAGTGTTTCTAACAGGCCATTCACTAATAGGAGTGAGTAAAACATCACAGGGTGGTGTGAATCCGAGCTCCTGATTTAGGATATGCAGTGAGTGGTAATGTAGGATGAAGAAAAGCACCACAGGGTGGTCAGCATGGTGAGGTCAGGAAACATGCAGTCACAAAGTAGGAAATGTTTCTGAAAAAGAACGCGGGTGGTGCGCATTGTAAGGGTTTCTAACAGGCCATTCACTAGTAGGAGTGAGAAAAACATCACGGGGTGGTGTGAATAAGAGGGCCTGCATCTGTATAGGCAGTGAGGGGCAATGTAGGATGGAGAAAAGCACCATGCGGTGGTCAGGATGGGGATGTCAGGAAACATGCAGTGGCAATGTAGGATAGTTTTCTGAAAAACATCGCGGGGTGGTGTGCATTGTAAGGGTTTCTAAGAGGCCATTCACTAGAAGGAGTGAGAAAAACATCAGGGGGTGGTGTGCATCGGAGGGCCTGAATTACGAAAGGCATTGAGTGGCAATGTAAAATGGAGAAAAGCACCACGGGTTGGTCAGCATGGGGAGGTTCGAAACATGCAGTGGCAATATAGAAGAGGTTTCGAAAAACAACGCGGGGTCGTGAATATTGTAAGGGTTTCTAACAGGCCATTCACTAGTAGGAGTGAGAAAAACATCACGGGGTGGTGTGAATCGGAGGGCCTGAATTAGGATAGGCAGTGAGTGGCAATGTAGGATGGAGAAAAGCACCACGGGTTGGTCAGCATGGGGAGATAAGGAAACATGCATTGGCAATGTAGGATAGTTTTCTGAAAAACATGGCGGGGTGTTGCGCATTGTAAGGGTTTCTAACAGGCCATTATTAGTAGGAGCGAGAAAAACACCACGGTGTGGTGTGAATCGGAGCGGCTGAATCAGGATAGGTAGCAAGTGGCAATGTAGGATGGAGAAAAGCACCAGGGGAGGTCAGCATGGAGAGGGCAGGAAACATGCAGTGGCAATGTAGGATAGGCATCTGAAAAACATCGTGGGGTGGTGCGCATTGTAAGGGTTTCTAACAGGACATTAAATTGTAGAAGTGAGAACTACATCATGGTGTGGTGTGAATCGGAGGGTCTGAATCAGGATAGGCAGTGAGTGGTAAGGTAAAATGGAGAAAACCACCACGGGTTGGTCAGGATTGGGACGTAAGGAAACATACAGTGGAAACTGTAGGATAGGTTTCCCAAAAACATCAGGGGGTTGTGCGCATTGTAAGGGTTTCTAACAGGCCATTCACTAGTAGGAGCGAGAAATACACCACGGTGTGGTGTGAATATGAGGGGCTGAATCAGGATAGGTAGCAAGTGGCAATGTAGGATGGAGAAAAGCCCCAGGGGAGGTCAGCATGGGGAGGGCACGAAACATGCATTGGCAACGTAGCATATTTTTCTGAAAAACATCTTGGGTGGTGCGCATTGTAAGGCTTTCTTAAAGGCCCTTCACTTGTAGGAGTGAGAAAAACATCATGGGTGGTGTGAATCTGAGTGCCTGAATTAGGATAGGCAGTGAGTGACAAGGTTGGTTCGAGAAAAGCACCACGGGTTGGTCAGCATGGGGAGGTCAAGAAACATGCAGTGGCAATGTAGGATAGGTTTCTGAAAAACATCGCGGGGTGGTGAGAATTGTAAGGGTTTCTAACAGGCCATTCACCAGTAGGAATGAGAAAAATATCACGGGGTGTTGTGAATCGGAGGGCCTGAATTAGGATAGGCACTGAGTGGCAATGTAGGATGGAGAAAGGCACCACGGGTCGGTCATCATGGGGGGGTCAGGAAACATGCATTGTCAATGTAGGATAGATTTCTGAAAAACATCGCGGGTTGATGCGAATTGTAATGGTTTCTAACAGGCCAATGACTAGAAAGAGCGAGAAAAACATCACGTTGTTGTGTGAATTAGAGGGGCTCAATCAGGATAGGCAGTGAGAGGCAATTTAGGATGGAGAAAAGCAACAAGGGGTGGTCAGGGTGGGGAGGTTAGGAAACATGCAGAGGCAATGTAGGATAGGTTTCTGAAAAACATTGCGGGGTGGTGCCCATTGTAAGTGTTTCTAACAGGCCATTCACTAGTAGGAGTGAGAAAAACATCACGGGCTGGTGTGAATCGGAGGGCCTGAATTAGGATAGGCAGTGAGTGGCAATGTAGGATGGAGAAAAGCACCACGGGTTGGTCAGCATGGGGAGATAAGGAAACATGCATTGGCAATGTAGGATAGTTTTCTGAAAAATATGGCGGGGTGTTGCGCATTGTAAGGGTTTCTAACAGGCCATTCACTAGTAGGAGCGAGAAAAACACCACGGTGTGGTGTGCATCGGAGCGGCTGAATCAGGATAGGTAGCAAGTGGCAATGTAGGATGGAGAAAAGCACCAGGGGAGGTCAGCATGGGGAGGGCAGGAAACATGCAGTGGCAATGTAGGATAGGCATCTGAAAAACATCGTGGTGTGGTGCGCATTGTAAGGGTTTCTAACAGGACATTAAATTGTAGAAGTGAGAACTACATCATGGTGTGGTGTGAATCGGAGGGTCTGAATCAGGATAGGCAGTGAGTGGTAAGGTAAAATGGAGAAAACCACCACGGGTTGGTCAGGATTGGGACGTAAGGAAACATGCAGTGGAAACTGTAGGATAGGTTTCCGAAAAACATCAGGGGGTTGTGCGCATTGTAAGTGTTTCTAACAGGCCATTCACTAGTAGGAGTGAGAAAAACATCACAGGGTGGTGTGAATCCGAGCTCCTGATTTAGGATATGCAGTGAGTGGTAATGTAGGATGAAGAAAAGCACCACAGGGTGGTCAGCATGGTGAGGTCAGGAAACATGCAGTCACAAAGTAGGAAATGTTTCTGAAAAAGAACGCGGGTGGTGCGCATTGTAAGGGTTTCTAACAGGCCATTCACTAGTAGGAGTGAGAAAAACATCACGGGGTGGCGTGAATCAGAGGGCCTGCATCTGTATAGGCAGTGAGTGGCAATGTAGGATGGAGAAAAGCACCATGCGGTGGTCAGGATGGGGATGTCAGGAAACATGCATTGGCAATGTAGGATAGTTTTCTGAAAAACATGGCTGGGTGTTGCGCATTGTAAGGGTTTCTAACAGGCCATTATTAGTAGGAGCGAGAAAAACACCACGGTGTGGTGTGAATCGGAGCGGCTGAATCAGGATAGGTAGCAAGTGGCAAGTAGGATGGAGAAAAGCACCAGGGGAGGTCAGCATGGAGAGGGCAGGAAACATGCAGTGGCAATGTAGGATAGGCATCTGAAAAACATCGTGTGGTGGTGCGCATTGTAAGGGTTTCTAACAGGACATTAAATTGTAGAAGTGAGAACTACATCATGGTGTGGTGTGAATCGGAGGGTCTGAATCAGGATAGGCAGTGAGTGGTAAGGTAAAATGGAGAAAACCACCACGGGTTGGTCAGGAATGGGACGTAAGGAAACATACAGTGGAAACTGTAGGATAGGTTTCCCAAAAACATCAGGGGGTGTGCGCATTGTAAGGGTTTCTAACAGGCCATTCACTAGTAGGAGCGAGAAATACACCACGGTGTGGTGTGAATATGAGGGGCTGAATCAGGATAGGTAGCAAGTGGCAATGTAGGATGGAGAAAAGCACCAGGGGAGGTCAGCATGGGGAGGGCACGAAACATGCAGTGGCAATGTAGGATAGTTTTCTGAAAAACATCTTGGGTGGTGCGCATTGTAAGGCTTTCTTAAAGGCCCTTCACTTGTAGGAGTGAGAAAAACATCATGGGTGGTGTGAATCGGAGTGCCTGAATTAGGATAGGCAGTGAGTGACAAGGTGGGTTCGAGAAAAGCACCACGGGTTGGTCAGCATGGGGAGGTCAAGAAACATGCAGTGGCAATGTAGGAAAGGTTTCTGAAAAACATCGCAGGGTGGTGAGAATTGTAAGGGTTTCTAACAGGCCATTCACCAGTAGGAATGAGAAAAATATCACGGGGTGTTGTGAATCGGAGGGCCTGAATTAGGATAGGCACTGAGTGGCAATGTAGGATGGAGAAAGGCACCACGGGTCGGTCATCATGGGGGGGTCAGGAAACATGCATTGTCAATGTAGGATAGATTTCTGAAAAACATCGCGGGTTGATGCGAATTGTAATGGTTTCTAACAGGCCAATGACTAGAAAGAGCGAGAAAAACATCACGTTGTTGTGTGAATTAGAGGGGCTCAATCAGGATAGGCAGTGAGAGGCAATTTAGGATGGAGAAAAGCAACAAGGGGTGGTCAGGGTGGGGAGGTTAGGAAACATGCAGAGGCAATGTAGGATAGGTTTCTGAAAAAACATTGCGGGGTGGTGCCCATTGTAAGTGTTTCTAACAGGCCATTCACTAGTAGGAGTGAGAAAAACATCAAGGGCTGGTGTGAATCGGAGGGCCTGAATCAGGATAGGCAGTGAGTGGTAATGTAGGATGGAGAAAAGCACCACGGGGTGGTCAGGACGGGGAGGTTTGGAAACATGTAGTGGCAATATAGGATAGGTTTCTGAAAAACATCGTGGGGTGGTGCGCATTGTAAGGGTTTCTACCAGGCCATTAGCTAGTAGGAGTAAAAATACATCATGGTGTGGTGTAAATCAGAGGGCCTGAATCAGGATAGGCAGTGAGTGGTAATGTAAAATGGAGAAAGCACCACAGGTTGGTCAGCATGGGGAGATCATGAAACATGCAGTGGCAATGTAGGATAGGCATCTGAAAAACATCGTGGGGTGGTGCGCATTGTAAGGGTTTCTAACAGGCCATTAAATTGTAGAAGTGAGAACTACATCATGGTGTGGTGTGAATCAGAGGGTCTGAATCAGGATAGGCAGTGAGTGGTAAGGTAAAATGGAGAAAACCACCACGGGTTGGTCAGGATTGGGACGTAAGAAACATGCAGTGGCACTGTAGGATAGGTTTCCGAAAAACATCAGGGGTTTGTGCGCATTGTAAGTGTTTCTAACAGGCCATTCACTAGTAGGAGTGAGAAAAACATCACGGGGTGGTGTGAATCCGAGCTCCTGATTTAGGATATGCAGTGAGTGGTAATGTAGGATGAAGAAAAGCACCACGCGGTGGTCAGCATGGTGAGGGCAGGAAACATGCAGTCACAAGTAGGATATGTTTCCGAAAAAGAACGCGGGTGGTGCACATTGTAAGGGTTTCTAACAGACCATTCACTAGTAGGAGTGAGAAAAACATCACGGGGTGGTTTGAATCAGAGGGCCTGAATCTGTATAGACAGTGAGTGGCAATGTAGGATGGAGAAAAGCACCATGCGGTGGTCAGGATTGGGATGTCAGGAAACATATAGTGGCAATGTAGGATAGGTTTCTGTAAAACATCACG
Source organism: Cavia porcellus (assembly GCF_034190915.1). Lineage (NCBI taxonomy): Eukaryota > Metazoa > Chordata > Mammalia > Rodentia > Caviidae > Cavia > Cavia porcellus. The sequence goes on along the minus strand of NW_026947550.1, from coordinate 261,871 downwards.
AGGTGGTGTGCATTGTAAGGGTTTGTAACAGGCCATTCACTAGAAGGAGTGAGAAAAACATCAGGGGGTGGTGTCCATCGGAGGGCCTGAATTACGAAAGGCATTGAGTGGCAATGTAAAATGGAGAAAAGCACCACGGCTTGGTCAGCATGGGGAGGTTCGAAACATGCAGTGGCAATATAGAAGAGGTTTCTGAAAAACAACGCGGGGTGGTGAATATTGTAAGGGTTTCTAACAGGCCATTCACTAGTAGGAGTGAGAAAAACATCACGGGGTGGTGTGAATCGGAGGGCCTGAATTAGGAGAGGCAGTGAGTGGCAATGTAGGATGGAGAAAAGCACCACGGGTTGGTCAGCATGGGGAGATAAGGAAACATGCATTGGCAATGTAGGATAGTTTTCTGAAAAACATGGCGAGGTGTTGCGCATTGTAAGGGTTTCTAACAGGCCATTCACTAGTAGGAGCGAGAAAAACACCACGGTGTGGTGTGCATTGGAGCGGCTGAATCAGGATAGGTAGCAAGTGGCAATGTAGGATGGAGAAAAGCACCAGGGGAGGTCAGCATGGGGAGGGCAGGAAACATGCAGTGGCAATGTAGGATAGGCATCTGAAAAACATCGTGGGGTGGTGCGCATTGTAAGGGTTTCTAACAGGACATTAAATTGTAGAAGTGAGAACTACATCATGGTGTGGTGTGAATCGGAGGGTCTGAATCAGGATAGGCAGTGAGTGGTAAGGTAAAATGGAGAAAACCACCACGGGTTGGTCAGGATTGGGACGTAAGGAAACATGCAGTGGAAACTGTAGGATAGGTTTCCGAAAAACATCAGGGGGTTGTGCGCATTGTAAGTGTTTCTAACAGGCCATTCACTAATAGGAGTGAGTAAAACATCACAGGGTGGTGTGAATCCGAGCTCCTGATTTAGGATATGCAGTGAGTGGTAATGTAGGATGAAGAAAAGCACCACAGGGTGGTCAGCATGGTGAGGTCAGGAAACATGCAGTCACAAAGTAGGAAATGTTTCTGAAAAAGAACGTGGGTGGTGCGCATTGTAAGGGTTTCTAACAGGCCATTCACTAGTAGGAGTGAGAAAAACATCACGGGGTGGCGTGAATAAGAGGGCCTGCATCTGTATAGGCAGTGAGGGGCAATGTAGGATGGAGAAAAGCACCATGCGGTGGTCAGGATGGGGATGTCAGGAAACATGCAGTGGCAATGTAGGATAGTTTTCTGAAAAACATCGCGGGGTGGTGTGCATTGTAAGGGTTTCTAACAGGCCATTCACTAGAAGGAGTGAGAAAAACATCAGGGGGTGGTGTGCATCGGAGGGCCTGAATTACGAAAGGCATTGAGTGGCAATGTAAAATGGAGAAAAGCACCACGGGTTGGTCAGCATGGGGAGGTTCGAAACATGCAGTGGCAATATAGAAGAGGTTTCGAAAAACAACGCGGGGTCGTGAATATTGTAAGGGTTTCTAACAGGCCATTCACTAGTAGGAGTGAGAAAAACATCACGGGGTGGTGTGAATCGGAGGGCCTGATTTAGGATAGGCAGTGAGTGGCAATGTAGGATGGAGAAAAGCACCACGGGTTGGTCAGCATGGGGAGATAAGGAAACATGCATTGGCAATGTAGGATAGTTTTCTGAAAAACATGGCGGGGTGTTGCGCATTGTAAGGGTTTCTAACAGGCCATTATTAGTAGGAGCGAGAAAAACACCACGGTGTGGTGTGAATCGGAGCGGCTGAATCAGGATAGGTAGCAAGTGGCAATGTAGGATGGAGAAAAGCACCAGGGGAGGTCAGCATGGAGAGGGCAGGAAACATGCAGTGGCAATGTAGGATAGGCATCTGAAAAACATCGTGGGGTGGTGCGCATTGTAAGGGTTTCTAACAGGACATTAAATTGTAGAAGTGAGAACTACATCATGGTGTGGTGTGAATCGGAGGGTCTGAATCAGGATAGGCAGTGAGTGGTAAGGTAAAATGGAGAAAACCACCACGGGTTGGTCAGGATTGGGACGTAAGGAAACATACAGTGGAAACTGTAGGATAGGTTTCCCAAAAACATCAGGGGGTTGTGCGCATTGTAAGGGTTTCTAACAGGCCATTCACTAGTAGGAGCGAGAAATACACCACGGTGTGGTGTGAATATGAGGGGCTGAATCAGGATAGGTAGCAAGTGGCAATGTAGGATGGAGAAAAGCCCCAGGGGAGGTCAGCATGGGGAGGGCACGAAACATGCATTGGCAATGTAGGATATTTTTCTGAAAAACATCTTGGGTGGTGCGCATTGTAAGGCTTTCTTAAAGGCCCTTCACTTGTAGGAGTGAGAAAAACATCATGGGTGGTGTGAATCGGAGTGCCTGAATTAGGATAGGCAGTGAGTGACAAGGTTGGTTCGAGAAAAGCACCACGGTTTGGTCAGCATGGGGAGGTCAAGAAACATGCAGTGGCAATGTAGGATAGGTTTCTGAAAAACATCGCGGGGTGGTGAGAATTGTAAGGGTTTCTAACAGGCCATTCACCAGTAGGAATGAGAAAAATATCACGGGGTGTTGTGAATCGGAGGGCCTGAATTAGGATAGGCACTGAGTGGCAATGTAGGATGGAGAAAGGCACCACGGGTCGGTCATCATGGGGGGGTCAGGAAACATGCATTGTCAATGTAGGATAGATTTCTGAAAAACATCGCGGGTTGATGCGAATTGTAATGGTTTCTAACAGGCCAATGACTAGAAAGAGCGAGAAAAACATCACGTTGTTGTGTGAATTAGAGGGGCTCAATCAGGATAGGCAGTGAGAGGCAATTTAGGATGGAGAAAAGCAACAAGGGGTTGTCAGGGTGGGGAGGTTAGGAAACATGCAGAGGCAATGTAGGATAGGTTTCTGAAAAACATTGCGGGGTGGTGCCCATTGTAAGTGTTTCTAACAGGCCATTCACTAGTAGGAGTGAGAAAAACATCAAGGGCTGGTGTGAATCGGAGGGCCTGAATCAGGATAGGCAGTGAGTGGTAATGTAGGATGGAGAAAAGCACCACGGGGTGGTCAGGACGGGGAGGTTTGGAAACATGTAGTGGCAATATAGGATAGGTTTCTGAAAAACATCGTGGGGTGGTGCGCATTGTAAGGGTTTCTACCAGGCCATTAGCTAGTAGGAGTAAAAATACATCATGGTGTGGTGTAAATCAGAGGGCCTGAATCAGGATAGGCAGTGAGTGGTAATGTAAAATGGAGAAAGCACCACAGGTTGGTCAGCATGGGGAGATCATGAAACATGCAGTGGCAATGTAGGATAGGCATCTGAAAAACATCGTGGGGTGGTGCGCATTGTAAGGGTTTCTAACAGGCCATTAAATTGTAGAAGTGAGAACTACATCATGGTGTGGTGTGAATCAGAGGGTCTGAATCAGGATAGGCAGTGAGTGGTAAGGTAAAATGGAGAAAACCACCACGGGTTGGTCAGGATTGGGACGTAAGAAACATGCAGTGGCACTGTAGGATAGGTTTCCGAAAAACATCAGGGGTTTGTGCGCATTGTAAGTGTTTCTAACAGGCCATTCACTAGTAGGAGTGAGAAAAACATCACGGGGTGGTGTGAATCCGAGCTCCTGATTTAGGATATGCAGTGAGTGGTAATGTAGGATGAAGAAAAGCACCACGCGGTGGTCAGCATGGTGAGGGCAGGAAACATGCAGTCACAAGTAGGATATGTTTCCGAAAAAGAACGCGGGTGGTGCACATTGTAAGGGTTTCTAACAGACCATTCACTAGTAGGAGTGAGAAAAACATCACGGGGTGGTTTGAATCAGAGGGCCTGAATCTGTATAGACAGTGAGTGGCAATGTAGGATGGAGAAAAGCACCATGCGGTGGTCAGGATTGGGATGTCAGGAAACATATAGTGGCAATGTAGGATAGGTTTCTGTAAAACATCACGAGGTGGTGTGCATTGTAAGGGTTTGTAACAGGCCATTCACTAGAAGGAGTGAGAAAAACATCAGGGGGTGGTGTCCATCGGAGGGCCTGAATTACGAAAGGCATTGAGTGGCAATGTAAAATGGAGAAAAGCACCACGGGTTGGTCAGCATGGGGAGGTTCGAAACATGCAGTGGCAATATAGAAGAGGTTTCTGAAAAACAACGCGGGGTGGTGAATATTGTAAGGGTTTCTAACAGGCCATTCACTAGTAGGAGTGAGAAAAACATCACGGGGTGGTGTGAATCGGAGGGCCTGAATTAGGAGAGGCAGTGAGTGGCAATGTAGGATGGAGAAAAGCACCACGGGTTGGTCAGCATGGGGAGATAAGGAAACATGCATTGGCAATGTAGGATAGTTTTCTGAAAAACATGGCGAGGTGTTGCGCATTGTAAGGGTTTCTAACAGGCCATTCACTAGTAGGAGCGAGAAAAACACCACGGTGTGGTGTGCATTGGAGCGGCTGAATCAGGATAGGTAGCAAGTGGCAATGTAGGATGGAGAAAAGCACCAGGGGAGGTCAGCATGGGGAGGGCAGGAAACATGCAGTGGCAATGTAGGATAGGCATCTGAAAAACATCGTGGGGTGGTGCGCATTGTAAGGGTTTCTAACAGGACATTAAATTGTAGAAGTGAGAACTACATCATGGTGTGGTGTGAATCGGAGGGTCTGAATCAGGATAGGCAGTGAGTGGTAAGGTAAAATGGAGAAAACCACCACGGGTTGGTCAGGATTGGGACGTAAGGAAACATGCAGTGGAAACTGTAGGATAGGTTTCCCAAAAACATCAGGGGGTTGTGCGCATTGTAAGGGTTTCTAACAGGCCATTCACTAGTAGGAGCGAGAAATACACCACGGTGTGGTGTGAATATGAGGGGCTGAATCAGGATAGGTAGCAAGTGGCAATGTAGGATGGAGAAAAGCACCAGGGGAGGTCAGCATGGGGAGGGCACGAAACATGCAGTGGCAATGTAGGACAGTTTTCTGAAAAACATCTTGGGTGGTGCGCATTGTAAGGCTTTCTTAAAGGCCCTTCACTTGTAGGAGTGAGAAAAACATCATGGGTGGTGTGAATCGGAGTGCCTGAATTAGGATAGGCAGTGAGTGACAAGGTTGGTTCGAGAAAAGCACCACGGGTTGGTCAGCATGGGGAGGTCAAGAAACATGCAGTGGCAATGTAGGAAAGGTTTCTGAAAAACATCGCGGTGTGGTGAGAATTGTAAGGGTTTCTAACAGGCCATTCACCAGTAGGAATGAGAAAAATATCACGGGGTGTTGTGAATCGGAGGGCCTGAATTAGGATAGGCACTGAGTGGCAATGTAGGATGGAGAAAGGCACCACGGGTCGGTCATCATGGGGGGGTCAGGAAACATGCATTGTAATGTAGGATAGATTTCTGAAAAACATGGCGGGTTGATGCGAATTGTAATGGTTTCTAACAGGCCAATGACTAGTAAGAGCGAGAAAAACATCACGTTGTGGTGTGAATTAGAGGGGCTCAATCAGGATAGGCAGTGAGAGGCAATTTAGGATGGAGAAAAGCAACAAGGGGTGGTCAGGGTGGGGAGGTTAGGAAACATGCAGAGGCAATGTCGGATAGGTTTCTGAAAAACATTGCGGGGTGGTGCCCATTGTAAGTGTTTCTAACAGGCCATTCACTAGTAGGAGTGAGAAAAACATCACGGGCTGGTGTGAATCGGAGGGCCTGAATCAGGATAGGCAGTGAGTGGCAATGTAGGATGGAGAAAAGCACCACGGGGTGGTCAGGACGGGGAGGTTAGGAAACATGTAGTGGCAATATAGGATAGGTTTCTGAAAAACATCGTGGGGTGGTGCGCATTGTAAGGGTTTCTACCAGGCCATTAGCTAGTAGGAGTAAAAATACATCATGGTGTGGTGTAAATCAGAGGGCCTGAATCAGGATAGGCAGTGAGTGGTAATGTAAAATGGAGAAAGCACCACAGGTTGGTCAGCATGGGGAGATCATGAAACATGCAGTGGCAATGTAGGATAGGCATCTGAAAAACATCATGGGGTGGTGCGCATTGTAAGGGTTTCTAACAGGCCATTAAATTGTAGAAGTGAGAACTACATCATGGTGTGGTGTGAATCGGAGGGTCTGAATCAGGATAGGCAGTGAGTGGTAAGGTAAAATGGAGAAAACCACCACGGGTTGGTCAGGATTGGGACGTAAGAAACATGCAGTGGCACTGTAGGATACTTTTCCGAAAAACATCAGGGGGTTGTGCGCATTGTAAGTGTTTCTAACAGGCCATTCACTAGTAGGAGTGAGAAAAACATCACGGGGTGGTGTGAATCAGAGGGCCTGAATCTGTATAGGCAGTGAGTGGCAATGTAGGATGGAGAAAAGCACCATGCGGTGGTCAGGATTGGGATGTCAGGAAACATGCAGTGGCAATGTAGGATAGGTTTCTGTAAAACATCACGGGGTGGTGTGCATTGTAAGGGTTTGTAACAGGCCATTCACTAGAAGGAGTGAGAAAAACATCAGGGGGTGGTGTGCATCGGAGGGCCTGAATTACGAAAGGCATTGAGTGGCAATGTAAAATGGAGAAAAGCACCACGGGTTGGTCAGTATGGGGAGGTTCGAAACATGCAGTGGCAATATAGAAGAGGTTTCTGAAAAACAACGTGGGGTGGTGAATATTGTAAGGGTTTCTAACAGGCCATTCACTAGTAGGAGTGAGAAAAACATCACGGGGTGGTGTGAATCGGAGGGCCTGAATTAGGATAGGCAGTGAGTGGCAATGTAGGATGGAGAAAAGCACCACGGGTTGGTCAGCATGGGGAGATAAGGAAACATGCATTGGCAATGTAGGATAGTTTTCTGAAAAACATGGCGGGGTGTTGCGCATTGTAAGGGTTTCTAACAGGCCATTCACTAGTAGGAGCGAGAAAAACACCACGGAGTGGTGTGCATCGGAGCGGCTGAATCAGGATAGGTAGCAAGTGGCAATGTAGGATGGAGAAAAGCACCAGGGGAGGTCAGCATGGGGAGGGCAGGAAACATGCAGTGGCAATGTAGGATAGGCATCTGAAAAACATCGTGGGGTGGTGCTCATTGTAAGGGTTTCTAACAGGACATTAAATTGTAGAAGTGAGAACTACATCATGGTGTGGTGTGAATCGGAGGGTCTGAATCAGGATAGGCAGTGAGTGGTAAGGTAAAATGGAGAAAACCACCACGGGTTGGTCAGGATTGGGACGTAAGGAAACATGCAGTGGAAACTGTAGGATAGGTTTCCGAAAAACATCAGGGGGTTGTGCGCATTGTAAGTGTTTCTAACAGGCCATTCACTAGTAGGAGTGAGAAAAACATCACAGGGTGGTGTGAATCCGAGCTCCTGATTTAGGATATGCAGTGAGTGGTAATGTAGGATGAAGAAAAGCACCACAGGGTGGTCAGCATGGTGAGGTCAGGAAACATGCAGTCACAAAGTAGGAAATGTTTCTGAAAAAGAACGCGGGTGGTGCGCATTGTAAGGGTTTCTAACAGGCCATTCACTAGTAGGAGTGAGAAAAACATCACGGGGTGGCGTGAATCAGAGGGCCTGCATCTGTATAGGCAGTGAGTGGCAATGTAGGATGGAGAAAAGCACCATGCGGTGGTCAGGATGGGGATGTCAGGAAACATGCAGTGGCAATGTAGGATAGTTTTCTGAAAAACATGGCGGGGTGTTGCGCATTGTAAGGGTTTCTAACAGGCCATTATTAGTAGGAGCGAGAAAAACACCAAGGTGTGGAGTGAATCGGAGCGGCTGAATCAGGATAGGTAGCAAGTGGCAATGTAGGATGGAGAAAAGCACCAGGGGAGGTCAGCATGGAGAGGGCAGGAAACATGCAGTGGCAATGTAGGATAGGCATCTGAAAAACATCGTGGGGTGATGCGCATTGTAAGGGTTTCTAACAGGACATTAAATTGTAGAAGTGAGAACTACATCATGGTGTGGTGTGAATCGGAGGGTCTGAATCAGGATAGGCAGTGAGTGGTAAGGTAAAATGGAGAAAACCACCACGGGTTGGTCAGGATTGGGACATAAGGAAACATACAGTGGAAACTGTAGGATAGGTTTCCCAAAAACATCAGGGGGTTGTGCGCATTGTAAGGGTTTCTAACAGGCCATTCACTAGTAGGAGCGAGAAATACACCACGGTGTGGTGTGAATATGAGGGGCTGAATCAGGATAGGTAGCAAGTGGCAATGTAGGATGGAGAAAAGCACCAGGGGAGGTCAGCATGGGGAGGGCACGAAACATGCAGTGGCAATGTAGGATAGTTTTCTGAAAAACATCTTGGGTGGTGCGCATTGTAAGGCTTTCTTAAAGGCCCTTCACTCGTAGGAGTGAGAAAAACATCATGGGTGGTGTGAATCGGAGTGCCTGAATTAGGATAGGCAGTGAGTGACAAGGTTGGTTCGAGAAAAGCACCACGGGTTGGTCAGCATGGGGAGGTCAAGAAACATGCAGTGGCAATGTAGGAAAGGTTTCTGAAAAACATCGCGGGGTGGTGAGAATTGTAAGGGTTTCTAACAGGCCATTCACCAGTAGGAATGAGAAAAATATCACGGGGTGTTGTGAATCGGAGGGCCTGAATTAGGATAGGCACTGAGTGGCAATGTAGGATGGAGAAAGGCACCACGGGTCGGTCATCATGGGGGGGTCAGGAAACATGCATTGTCAATGTAGGATAGATTTCTGAAAAACATGGCGGGTTGATGCGAATTGTAATGGTTTCTAACAGGCCAATGACTAGTAAGAGCGAGAAAAACATCACGTTGTGGTGTGAATTAGAGGGGCTCAATCAGGATAGGCAGTGAGAGGCAATTTAGGATGGAGAAAAGCAACAAGGGGTGGTCAGGGTGGGGAGGTTAGGAAACATGCAGAGGCAATGTAGGATAGGTTTCTGAAAAACATTGCGGGGTGGTGCCCATTGTAAGTGTTTCTAACAGGCCATTCACTAGTAGGAGTGAGAAAAACATCACGGGCTGGTGTGAATCGGAGGGCCTGAATCAGGATAGGCAGTGAGTGGCAATGTAGGATGGAGAAAAGCACCACGGGGTGGTCAGGACGGGGAGGTTAGGAAACATGTAGTGGCAATATAGGATAGGTTTCTGAAAAACATCGTGGGGTGGTGCGCATTGTAAGGGTTTCTACCAGGCCATTAGCTAGTAGGAGTAAAAATACATCATGGTGTGGTGTAAATCAGAGGGCCTGAATCAGGATAGGCAGTGAGTGGTAATGTAAAATGGAGAAAGCACCACAGGTTGGTCAGCATGGGGAGATCATGAAACATGCAGTGGTAATGTAGGATAGGCATCTGAAAAACATCGTGGGGTGGTGCGCATTGTAAGGGTTTCTAACAGGCCATTAAATTGTAGAAGTGAGAACTACATCATGGTGTGGTGTGAATCGGAGGGTCTGAATCAGGATAGGCAGTGAGTGGTAAGGTAAAATGGAGAAAACCACCACGGGTTGGTCAGGATTGGGACGTAAGAAACATGCAGTGGCACTGTAGGATAGGTTTCCGAAAAACATCAGGGGTTTGTGCGCATTGTAAGTGTTTCTAACAGGCCATTCACTAGTAGGAGTGAGAAAAACATCACGGGGTGGTGTGAATCGGAGCTCCTGATTTAGGATATGCAGTGAGTGGTAATGTAGGATGAAGAAAATCACCACGGGGTGGTCAGCATGGTGAGGTCAGGAAACATGCAGTCACAAGTAGGATATGTTTCCGAAAAAGAACGCGGGTGGTGCACATTGTAAGGGTTTCTAACAGACCATTCACTAGTAGGAGTGAGAAAAACATCACAGGGTGGTGTGAATCAGAGGGCCTGAATCTGTATAGACAGTGAGTGGCAATGTAGGATGGAGAAAAGCACCATGCGGTGGTCAGGATTGGGATGTCAGGAAACATGCAGTGGCAATGTAGGATAGGTTTCTGTAAAACATCACGAGGTGGTGTGCATTGTAAGGGTTTGTAACAGGCCATTCACTAGAAGGAGTGAGAAAAACATCAGGGGGTGGTGTCCATCGGAGGGCCTGAATTACGAAAGGCATTGAGTGGCAATGTAAAATGGAGAAAAGCACCACGGGTTGGTCAGCATGGGGAGGTTCGAAACATGCAGTGGCAATATAGAAGAGGTTTCTGAAAAACAACGCGGGGTGGTGAATATTGTAAGGGTTTCTAACAGTCCATTCACTAGTAGGAGTGAGAAAAACATCACGGGGTGGTGTGAATCGGAGGGCCTGAATTAGGAGAGGCAGTGAGTGGCAATGTAGGATGGAGAAAAGCACCACGGGTTGGTCAGCATGGGGAGATAAGGAAACATGCATTGGCAATGTAGGATAGTTTTCTGAAAAACATGGCGGGGTGTTGCGCATTGTAAGGGTTTCTAACAGGCCATTCACTAGTTAGAGCGAGAAAAACACCACGGTGTGGTGTGCATTGGAGCGGCTGAATCAGGATAGGTAGCAAGTGGCAATGTAGGATGGAGAAAAGCACCAGGGGAGGTCAGCATGGGGAGGGCAGGAAACATGCAGTGGCAATGTAGGATAGGCATCTGAAAAACATCGTGGAGTGGTGCGCATTGTAAGGGTTTCTAACAGGACATTAAATTGTAGAAGTGAGAACTACATAATGGTGTGGTGTGAATCGGAGGGTCTGAATCAGGATAGGCAGTGAGTGGTAAGGTAAAATGGAGAAAACCACCACGGGTTGGTCAGGATTGGGACGTAAGGAAACATGCAGTGGAAACTGTAGGATAGGTTTCCGAAAAACATCAGGGGGTTGTGCGCATTGTAAGTGTTTCTAACAGGACATTCACTAGTAGGAGTGAGAAAAACATCACAGGGTGGTGTGAATCCGAGCTCCTGATTTAGGATATGCAGTGAGTGGTAATGTAGGATGAAGAAAAGCACCACAGGGTGGTCAGCATGGTGAGGTCAGGAAACATGCAGTCACAAAGTAGGATATGTTTCTGAAAAAGAACGCGGGTGGTGCGCATTGTAAGGGTTTCTAACAGGCCATTCACTAGTAGGAGTGAGAAAAACATCACGGGGTGGCGTGAATCAGAGGGCCTGCATCTGTATAGGCCGTGAGTGGCAATGTAGGATGGAGAAAAGCACCATGCCGTGGTCAGGATGGGGATGTCAGGAAACATGCAGTGGCAATGTAGGATAGTTTTCTGAAAAACATCGCGGGGTGGTGTGCATTGTAAGGGTTTCTAACAGGCCATTCACTAGAAGGAGTGAGAAAAACATCAGGGGGTGGTGTGCATCGGAGGGCCTGAATTACGAAAGGCATTGAGTGGCAATGTAAAATGGAGAAAAGCACCACGGGTTGGTCAGCATGGGGAGGTTCGAAACATGCAGTGGCAATATAGAAGAGGTTTCTGAAAAACAACGCGGGGTCGTGAATATTGTAAGGGTTTCTAACAGGCCATTCACTAGTAGGAGTGAGAAATACATCATGTTGTGGTGTGAATCAAAGGGCCTGAATCAGGATAGACAGTGAGTGGTAATGTAGCATGGAGAAAAGAACCACGGGTGGTCAGCATGAGGAGGGCAGGAAACATTCAGTGGCAATGTAAGTTAGGTTTCTGATAAAAATCGTGTGGTGGTGCGCATTGAAATGGTTTCTAACAGGCCATTCACTAATAGGAGTGAGAAAAACATCTCAGGTTGGTGTGTATCGGAGGGCCTGAATCAGGATAGGCAGTGAGTGGCAATGTAAAATTGAGAAAAGCACCATGGGGTGATCAGAATGGGGAGGTCAGGAAACATGCAGAGGCAATGTAGTACAGGTTTCTGCAAAACATCGCAGGGTGGTGCGCATTGTAAGGTTTCTAACAGGAAATTTACTAATAGGACTGAGAAAAACATCACGGGGTGGTGTGAATCGGGGGGCCTGAATCAGGATAGGCAGTGAGTGGCAATGTAGGATGGAGAAAAGCACCACTGGGTGGTTATCAGGGGGAGGACGGGAAACATGCAGTGGCAATGTAGGATAGTTTTCTGAAAAACATCACGGGGTGGTGCACATTTTAAGGGTTTCTATCAGAACATTCACGAGGAGGAGTGAGAAAAACATCACGGGATGGTGTGAATCAGATGTTCTGAATTATGATATGCAGTGAGTGGCAATGTAGGATGGAGAAAAGCACCACAGGGTGGTCAGCATGGGGAGGTTAGGAAACATGCATTGGCAATGTAGGATAGGTTTTTAAAAAACATCCTCGGGTGGTGCTCATTGTAAGGGTTTCTGACAGCCGATTCACAGGTAGGAGTGCGAAAAACATCACGGGGTGGTGTGAATCGGAGGGCCTGAATTATGATAGGCAGTGAGTGACAATGTAGGATGGAGAAAAGCACCACGGGTTGGTCATCATGGGGAGGTCAGGAAACATGCAGTCGCAATGTAGGATAGGTTTCTGAAAAACATCGGGGGTGGTGCGCATTGTAAGGGTTTCTAACATGCCATTCACTAGTAGGAGTGAGAAAAACATTACGGGGTGGTGTGAATCAGAGGGCCTGAATCTTTATAGGCAGTGAGTGGCAATGCAGGATGAAGAAAAGCACCACGGGGTGGTCAGCATGGTGAGGTCAGGAAACATGCAGTCACAAAGTAGGATATGTTTCTGAAAAAGAACGTGGGTGGTGCGCATTGTAAGGGTTTCTAACAGGCCATTCACTAGTAGGAGTGAGAAAAACATCACGGGGTGGTGTGAATCAGAGGGCCTGAATCTGTATAGGCAGTGAGTGGCAATGTAGGATGGAGAAAAGCACCACGCGGTGGTCAGGAATGGGATGTCAGGAAACATGCAGTGGCAATGTAGGATAGGTTTCTGAAAAACATCACGGGGTGGTGTGCATTGTAAGGGTTTCTAACAGGCCATTCACTAGTAGGAGTGAGTAAAACATCAGGGGGTGGTGTGAATCGGAGGGCCTGAATTACGAAAGGCATTGAGTGGCAATGTAAAATGGAGAAAAGCACCACGGGTTGGTCAGCATGGGGAGGTTCGAAACATGCAGTGGCAATATAGAAGAGGTTTCTGAAAAACAACGCGGGGTGGTGAATATTGTAAGGGTTTCTAACAGGCCATTCACTAGTAGGAGTGAGAAAAACATCACGGGGTGGTGTGAATCGAAGGGCCTGAATTAGGATAGGCAGTGAGTGGCAATGTAGGATGGAGAAAAGCACCACAGATTGGTCAGCATGGGGAGATAAGGAAACATGCATTGGCAATGTAGGATAGTTTTCTGAAAAACATGGCGGGGTGTTGCGCATTGTAAGGGTTTCTAACAGGCCATTCACTAGTAGGAGCGAGAAAAACACCACGGTGTGGTGTGAATCGGAGGGGCTGAATCAGGATAGGTAGCAAGTGGCAATGTAGGATGGAGAAAAGCACCAGGGGTGGTCAGCATGGGGAGGGCAGGAAACATGCAGTGGCAATGTAGGATAGGTTTCTGAAAAACATCTTGGGTAGTGCGCATTGTTAGGCTTTCTTAAAGGCCCTTCACTTGTAGGAATGAGCAAAACATCACGGGTGGTGTGAATCGGAGTGCCTGAATCAGGATAGGCAGTGATTGGCAATGTAGGATGTAGAAAAGCACCACGGGGTGATTAGGAGGTGGAAGTCAGGAAACATGCAGGGCCAAAGTAACAGGTTTCTGAGAAAAATCACGTGGTGGTGCCCATTGAAAAGGTTTCTAACAGGCCATTCACTAGTAGGAGTGAGAAAAACATCATGGGGTGTTGTGAATCGGAGGGGCTGAAATAGGATAGGCAGTGAGTGGCAATGTAGGCTGGAGAAAATCAACACGGGGTGGTCAGCATGGAGATGTGAGATAACATGCAGTGGCAATGCAGGATATGTTTCTGAAAAACATCGCGGGGTGGTGCGCATTGTAAGGGTGTCTAACAGGCCATTCAGTAAGAGGAGTGAGAAAAACATCACGGGGTGGTGTGAATCGGAGGGCCTGAATCAGAATAGTCAGTGAGTTGCAATGTAGGATGGAGAAAAGCACCCGGGGCTGGTCAGCATTGAGAGGTCAGGAAACATGCAGGGGCAATGTAGGTTAGGTTTGTGAAAAACATCCTGGGGTGGTGCGCATTGTAAGGGTTTCTAACAGGCCATTCACTAGTAGGAGTGAGAAAATCATCAGGGGTGGTGTGAATCAGAGGGCCTGTATTAGGATAGGCAGTGAGTGGCAATGTAGGATGGAGAAAAGCACCATGGGGCGGTCAACATGGGGAGGGCAGGAAACTTGCAGTGGCAATGTAGGATAGGTTTCTGAAAATCATCGCTCAGTGGTGCGCATTGTAAGTGTTTCTAACAGGCCATTCATTTGTAGGAGTGAGAAAATCATCAGGGGTCGTGTGAATCGGAGGGCCTGAAATACGATAGGCAGTGAGTGACAATGTAGGATAGAGAAAAGTCCCACGGCGTTGTCAGCATGGCGAGGTCAGGAAACATGCAGTGGCAACGTAGGATAGGTTTCTGAAAAACATAGCGGGGTGGTGCGCATTATACGGGTTTCTAACAGGCCATTCAGTATTACGAGTGAGAAAAACATCCTGGGGAGGTGTGAAACGGAGGGCCAAAATAAGGATAGGCAGTGAGTGACAATGTAGCATGGAGAAAAGCCCCACGGCGTGGTCAGCATGGGGAGGTCAGGAAACATTCAGTGGAAATGTAGGATAGGTTTCCGAAAAACATCAGGGGTTTGTGCGCATTGTAAGTGTTTCTAACAGGCCATTCACTAGTAGGAGTGAGAAAAACATCACGGGGTGGTGTGAATCGGAGCTCCTGATTTAGGATATGCAGTGAGTGGTAATGTAGGATGAAGAAAATCACCACGGGGTGGTCAGCATGGTGAGGTCAGGAAACATGCAGTCACAAGTAGGATATGTTTCAGAAAAAGAACGCGGGTGGTGCACATTGTAAGGGTTTCTAACAGACCATTCACTAGTAGGAGTGAGAAAAACATCACAGGGTGGTGTGAATCAGAGGGCCTGAATCTGTATAGACAGTGAGTGGCAATGTAGGATGGAGAAAAGCACCATGCGGTGGTCAGGATTGGGATGTCAGGAAACATGCAGTGGCAATGTAGGATAGGTTTCTGTAAAACATCACGAGGTGGTGTGCATTGTAAGGGTTTGTAACAGGCCATTCACTAGAAGGAGTGAGAAAAACATCAGGGGGTGGTGTCCATCGGAGGGCCTGAATTACGAAAGGCATTGAGTGGCAATGTAAAATGGAGAAAAGCACCACGGGTTGGTCAGCATGGGGAGGTTCGAAACATGCAGTGGCAATATAGAAGAGGTTTCTGAAAAACAACGCGGGGTGGTGAATATTGTAAGGGTTTCTAACAGTCCATTCACTAGTAGGAGTGAGAAAAACATCACGGGGTGGTGTGAATCGGAGGGCCTGAATTAGGAGAGGCAGTGAGTGGCAATGTAGGATGGAGAAAAGCACCACGGGTTGGTCAGCATGGGGAGATAAGGAAACATGCATTGGCAATGTAGGATAGTTTTCTGAAAAACATGGCGGGGTGTTGCGCATTGTAAGGGTTTCTAACAGGCCATTCACTAGTTAGAGCGAGAAAAACACCACGGTGTGGTGTGCATTGGAGCGGCTGAATCAGGATAGGTAGCAAGTGGCAATGTAGGATGGAGAAAAGCACCAGGGGAGGTCAGCATGGGGAGGGCAGGAAACATGCAGTGGCAATGTAGGATAGGCATCTGAAAAACATCGTGGGGTGGTGCGCATTGTAAGGGTTTCTAACAGGACATTAAATTGTAGAAGTGAGAACTACATAATGGTGTGGTGTGAATCGGAGGGTCTGAATCAGGATAGGCAGTGAGTGGTAAGGTAAAATGGAGAAAACCACCACGGGTTGGTCAGGATTGGGACGTAAGGAAACATGCAGTGGAAACTGTAGGATAGGTTTCCGAAAAACATCAGAGGGTTGTGCGCATTGTAAGTGTTTCTAACAGGACATTCACTAGTAGGAGTGAGAAAAACATCACAGGGTGGTGTGAATCCGAGCTCCTGATTTAGGATATGCAGTGAGTGGTAATGTAGGATGAAGAAAAGCACCACAGGGTGGTCAGCATGGTGAGGTCAGGAAACATGCAGTCACAAAGTAGGATATGTTTCTGAAAAAGAACGCGGGTGGTGCGCATTGTAAGGGTTTCTAACAGGCCATTCACTAGTAGGAGTGAGAAAAACATCACGGGGTGGCGTGAATCAGAGGGCCTGCATCTGTATAGGCCGTGAGTGGCAATGTAGGATGGAGAAAAGCACCATGCCGTGGTCAGGATGGGGATGTCAGGAAACATGCAGTGGCAATGTAGGATAGTTTTCTGAAAAACATCGCGGGGTGGTGTGCATTGTAAGGGTTTCTAACAGGCCATTCACTAGAAGGAGTGAGAAAAACATCAGGGGGTGGTGTGCATCGGAGGGCCTGAATTACGAAAGGCATTGAGTGGCAATGTAAAATGGAGAAAAGCACCACGGGTTGGTCAGCATGGGGAGGTTCGAAACATGCAGTGGCAATATAGAAGAGGTTTCTGAAAAACAACGCGGGGTCGTGAATATTGTAAGGGTTTCTAACAGGCCATTCACTAGTAGGAGTGAGAAATACATCATGTTGTGGTGTGAATCAAAGGGCCTGAATCAGGATAGACAGTGAGTGGTAATGTAGCATGGAGAAAAGAACCACGGGTGGTCAGCATGAGGAGGGCAGGAAACATTCAGTGGCAATGTAAGTTAGGTTTCTGATAAAAATCGTGTGGTGGTGCGCATTGAAATGGTTTCTAACAGGCCATTCACTAATAGGAGTGAGAAAAACATCTCAGGTTGGTGTGTATCGGAGGGCCTGAATCAGGATAGGCAGTGAGTGGCAATGTAAAATTGAGAAAAGCACCATGGGGTGATCAGAATGGGGAGGTCAGGAAACATGCAGAGGCAATGTAGTACAGGTTTCTGCAAAACATCGCAGGGTGGTGCGCATTGTAAGGTTTCTAACAGGAAATTTACTAATAGGACTGAGAAAAACATCACGGGGTGGTGTGAATCGGGGGGCCTGAATCAGGATAGGCAGTGAGTGGCAATGTAGGATGGAGAAAAGCACCACTGGGTGGTTATCAGGGGGAGGACGGGAAACATGCAGTGGCAATGTAGGATAGTTTTCTGAAAAACATCACGGGGTGGTGCACATTTTAAGGGTTTCTATCAGAACATTCACGAGGAGGAGTGAGAAAAACATCACGGGATGGTGTGAATCAGATGTTCTGAATTATGATATGCAGTGAGTGGCAATGTAGGATGGAGAAAAGCACCACAGGGTGGTCAGCATGGGGAGGTTAGGAAACATGCATTGGCAATGTAGGATAGGTTTTTAAAAAACATCCTCGGGTGGTGCTCATTGTAAGGGTTTCTGACAGCCGATTCACAGGTAGGAGTGCGAAAAACATCACGGGGTGGTGTGAATCGGAGGGCCTGAATTATGATAGGCAGTGAGTGACAATGTAGGATGGAGAAAAGCACCACGGGTTGGTCATCATGGGGAGGTCAGGAAACATGCAGTCGCAATGTAGGATAGGTTTCTGAAAAACATCGGGGGTGGTGCGCATTGTAAGGGTTTCTAACATGCCATTCACTAGTAGGAGTGAGAAAAACATTACGGGGTGGTGTGAATCAGAGGGCCTGAATCTTTATAGGCAGTGAGTGGCAATGCAGGATGAAGAAAAGCACCACGGGGTGGTCAGCATGGTGAGGTCAGGAAACATGCAGTCACAAAGTAGGATATGTTTCTGAAAAAGAACGTGGGTGGTGCGCATTGTAAGGGTTTCTAACAGGCCATTCACTAGTAGGAGTGAGAAAAACATCACGGGGTGGTGTGAATCAGAGGGCCTGAATCTGTATAGGCAGTGAGTGGCAATGTAGGATGGAGAAAAGCACCACGCGGTGGTCAGGAATGGGATGTCAGGAAACATGCAGTGGCAATGTAGGATAGGTTTCTGAAAAACATCACGGGGTGGTGTGCATTGTAAGGGTTTCTAACAGGCCATTCACTAGTAGGAGTGAGTAAAACATCAGGGGGTGGTGTGAATCGGAGGGCCTGAATTACGAAAGGCATTGAGTGGCAATGTAAAATGGAGAAAAGCACCACGGGTTGGTCAGCATGGGGAGGTTCGAAACATGCAGTGGCAATATAGAAGAGGTTTCTGAAAAACAACGCGGGGTGGTGAATATTGTAAGGGTTTCTAACAGGCCATTCACTAGTAGGAGTGAGAAAAACATCACGGGGTGGTGTGAATCGAAGGGCCTGAATTAGGATAGGCAGTGAGTGGCAATGTAGGATGGAGAAAAGCACCACAGATTGGTCAGCATGGGGAGATAAGGAAACATGCATTGGCAATGTAGGATAGTTTTCTGAAAAACATGGCGGGGTGTTGCGCATTGTAAGGGTTTCTAACAGGCCATTCACTAGTAGGAGCGAGAAAAACACCACGGTGTGGTGTGAATCGGAGGGGCTGAATCAGGATAGGTAGCAAGTGGCAATGTAGGATGGAGAAAAGCACCAGGGGTGGTCAGCATGGGGAGGGCAGGAAACATGCAGTGGCAATGTAGGATAGGTTTCTGAAAAACATCTTGGGTAGTGCGCATTGTTAGGCTTTCTTAAAGGCCCTTCACTTGTAGGAATGAGCAAAACATCACGGGTGGTGTGAATCGGAGTGCCTGAATCAGGATAGGCAGTGATTGGCAATGTAGGATGTAGAAAAGCACCACGGGGTGATTAGGAGGTGGAAGTCAGGAAACATGCAGGGCCAAAGTAACAGGTTTCTGAGAAAAATCACGTGGTGGTGCCCATTGAAAAGGTTTCTAACAGGCCATTCACTAGTAGGAGTGAGAAAAACATCATGGGGTGTTGTGAATCGGAGGGGCTGAAATAGGATAGGCAGTGAGTGGCAATGTAGGCTGGAGAAAATCAACACGGGGTGGTCAGCATGGAGATGTGAGATAACATGCAGTGGCAATGCAGGATATGTTTCTGAAAAACATCGCGGGGTGGTGCGCATTGTAAGGGTGTCTAACAGGCCATTCAGTAAGAGGAGTGAGAAAAACATCACGGGGTGGTGTGAATCGGAGGGCCTGAATCAGAATAGTCAGTGAGTTGCAATGTAGGATGGAGAAAAGCACCCGGGGCTGGTCAGCATTGAGAGGTCAGGAAACATGCAGGGGCAATGTAGGTTAGGTTTGTGAAAAACATCCTGGGGTGGTGCGCATTGTAAGGGTTTCTAACAGGCCATTCACTAGTAGGAGTGAGAAAATCATCAGGGGTGGTGTGAATCAGAGGGCCTGTATTAGGATAGGCAGTGAGTGGCAATGTAGGATGGAGAAAAGCACCATGGGGCGGTCAACATGGGGAGGGCAGGAAACTTGCAGTGGCAATGTAGGATAGGTTTCTGAAAATCATCGCTCAGTGGTGCGCATTGTAAGTGTTTCTAACAGGCCATTCATTTGTAGGAGTGAGAAAATCATCAGGGGTCGTGTGAATCGGAGGGCCTGAAATACGATAGGCAGTGAGTGACAATGTAGGATAGAGAAAAGTCCCACGGCGTTGACAGCATGGCGAGGTCAGGAAACATGCAGTGGCAACGTAGGATAGGTTTCTGAAAAACATAGCGGGGTGGTGCGCATTGTACGGGTTTCTAACAGGCCATTCAGTATTACGAGTGAGAAAAACATCCTGGGGAGGTGTGAAACGGAGGGCCAAAATAAGGATAGGCAGTGAGTGACAATGTAGCATGGAGAAAAGCCCCACGGCGTGGTCAGCATGGGGAGGTCAGGAAACATTCAGTGGAAATGTAGGATAGGTTTCCGAAAAACATCAGGGGTTTGTGCGCATTGTAAGTGTTTCTAACAGGCCATTCACTAGTAGGAGTGAGAAAAACATCACGGGGTGGTGTGAATCGGAGCTCCTGATTTAGGATATGCAGTGAGTGGTAATGTAGGATGAAGAAAATCACCACGGGGTGGTCAGCATGGTGAGGTCAGGAAACATGCAGTCACAAGTAGGATATGTTTCAGAAAAAGAACGCGGGTGGTGCACATTGTAAGGGTTTCTAACAGACCATTCACTAGTAGGAGTGAGAAAAACATCACAGGGTGGTGTGAATCAGAGGGCCTGAATCTGTATAGACAGTGAGTGGCAATGTAGGATGGAGAAAAGCACCATGCGGTGGTCAGGATTGGGATGTCAGGAAACATGCAGTGGCAATGTAGGATAGGTTTCTGTAAAACATCACGAGGTGGTGTGCATTGTAAGGGTTTGTAACAGGCCATTCACTAGAAGGAGTGAGAAAAACATCAGGGGGTGGTGTCCATCGGAGGGCCTGAATTACGAAAGGCATTGAGTGGCAATGTAAAATGGAGAAAAGCACCACGGGTTGGTCAGCATGGGGAGGTTCGAAACATGCAGTGGCAATATAGAAGAGGTTTCTGAAAAACAACGCGGGGTGGTGAATATTGTAAGGGTTTCTAACAGTCCATTCACTAGTAGGAGTGAGAAAAACATCACGGGGTGGTGTGAATCGGAGGGCCTGAATTAGGAGAGGCAGTGAGTGGCAATGTAGGATGGAGAAAAGCACCACGGGTTGGTCAGCATGGGGAGATAAGGAAACATGCATTGGCAATGTAGGATAGTTTTCTGAAAAACATGGCGGGGTGTTGCGCATTGTAAGGGTTTCTAACAGGCCATTCACTAGTTAGAGCGAGAAAAACACCACGGTGTGGTGTGCATTGGAGCGGCTGAATCAGGATAGGTAGCAAGTGGCAATGTAGGATGGAGAAAAGCACCAGGGGAGGTCAGCATGGGGAGGGCAGGAAACATGCAGTGGCAATGTAGGATAGGCATCTGAAAAACATCGTGGGGTGGTGCGCATTGTAAGGGTTTCTAACAGGACATTAAATTGTAGAAGTGAGAACTACATAATGGTGTGGTGTGAATCGGAGGGTCTGAATCAGGATAGGCAGTGAGTGGTAAGGTAAAATGGAGAAAACCACCACGGGTTGGTCAGGATTGGGACGTAAGGAAACATGCAGTGGAAACTGTAGGATAGGTTTCCGAAAAACATCAGAGGGTTGTGCGCATTGTAAGTGTTTCTAACAGGACATTCACTAGTAGGAGTGAGAAAAACATCACAGGGTGGTGTGAATCCGAGCTCCTGATTTAGGATATGCAGTGAGTGGTAATGTAGGATGAAGAAAAGCACCACAGGGTGGTCAGCATGGTGAGGTCAGGAAACATGCAGTCACAAAGTAGGATATGTTTCTGAAAAAGAACGCGGGTGGTGCGCATTGTAAGGGTTTCTAACAGGCCATTCACTAGTAGGAGTGAGAAAAACATCACGGGGTGGCGTGAATCAGAGGGCCTGCATCTGTATAGGCCGTGAGTGGCAATGTAGGATGGAGAAAAGCACCATGCCGTGGTCAGGATGGGGATGTCAGGAAACATGCAGTGGCAATGTAGGATAGTTTTCTGAAAAACATCGCGGGGTGGTGTGCATTGTAAGGGTTTCTAACAGGCCATTCACTAGAAGGAGTGAGAAAAACATCAGGGGGTGGTGTGCATCGGAGGGCCTGAATTACGAAAGGCATTGAGTGGCAATGTAAAATGGAGAAAAGCACCACGGGTTGGTCAGCATGGGGAGGTTCGAAACATGCAGTGGCAATATAGAAGAGGTTTCTGAAAAACAACGCGGGGTCGTGAATATTGTAAGGGTTTCTAACAGGCCATTCACTAGTAGGAGTGAGAAATACATCATGTTGTGGTGTGAATCAAAGGGCCTGAATCAGGATAGACAGTGAGTGGTAATGTAGCATGGAGAAAAGAACCACGGGTGGTCAGCATGAGGAGGGCAGGAAACATTCAGTGGCAATGTAAGTTAGGTTTCTGATAAAAATCGTGTGGTGGTGCGCATTGAAATGGTTTCTAACAGGCCATTCACTAATAGGAGTGAGAAAAACATCTCAGGTTGGTGTGTATCGGAGGGCCTGAATCAGGATAGGCAGTGAGTGGCAATGTAAAATTGAGAAAAGCACCATGGGGTGATCAGAATGGGGAGGTCAGGAAACATGCAGAGGCAATGTAGTACAGGTTTCTGCAAAACATCGCAGGGTGGTGCGCATTGTAAGGTTTCTAACAGGAAATTTACTAATAGGACTGAGAAAAACATCACGGGGTGGTGTGAATCGGGGGGCCTGAATCAGGATAGGCAGTGAGTGGCAATGTAGGATGGAGAAAAGCACCACTGGGTGGTTATCAGGGGGAGGACGGGAAACATGCAGTGGCAATGTAGGATAGTTTTCTGAAAAACATCACGGGGTGGTGCACATTTTAAGGGTTTCTATCAGAACATTCACGAGGAGGAGTGAGAAAAACATCACGGGATGGTGTGAATCAGATGTTCTGAATTATGATATGCAGTGAGTGGCAATGTAGGATGGAGAAAAGCACCACAGGGTGGTCAGCATGGGGAGGTTAGGAAACATGCATTGGCAATGTAGGATAGGTTTTTAAAAAACATCCTCGGGTGGTGCTCATTGTAAGGGTTTCTGACAGCCGATTCACAGGTAGGAGTGCGAAAAACATCACGGGGTGGTGTGAATCGGAGGGCCTGAATTATGATAGGCAGTGAGTGACAATGTAGGATGGAGAAAAGCACCACGGGTTGGTCATCATGGGGAGGTCAGGAAACATGCAGTCGCAATGTAGGATAGGTTTCTGAAAAACATCGGGGGTGGTGCGCATTGTAAGGGTTTCTAACAGGCCATTCACTAGTAGGAGTGAGAAAAACATTACGGGGTGGTGTGAATCAGAGGGCCTGAATCTTTATAGGCAGTGAGTGGCAATGCAGGATGAAGAAAAGCACCACGGGGTGGTCAGCATGGTGAGGTCAGGAAACATGCAGTCACAAAGTAGGATATGTTTCTGAAAAAGAACGTGGGTGGTGCGCATTGTAAGGGTTTCTAACAGGCCATTCACTAGTAGGAGTGAGAAAAACATCACGGGGTGGTGTGAATCAGAGGGCCTGAATCTGTATAGGCAGTGAGTGGCAATGTAGGATGGAGAAAAGCACCACGCGGTGGTCAGGAATGGGATGTCAGGAAACATGCAGTGGCAATGTAGGATAGGTTTCTGAAAAACATCACGGGGTGGTGTGCATTGTAAGGGTTTCTAACAGGCCATTCACTAGTAGGAGTGAGTAAAACATCAGGGGGTGGTGTGAATCGGAGGGCCTGAATTACGAAAGGCATTGAGTGGCAATGTAAAATGGAGAAAAGCACCACGGGTTGGTCAGCATGGGGAGGTTCGAAACATGCAGTGGCAATATAGAAGAGGTTTCTGAAAAACAACGCGGGGTGGTGAATATTGTAAGGGTTTCTAACAGGCCATTCACTAGTAGGAGTGAGAAAAACATCACGGGGTGGTGTGAATCGAAGGGCCTGAATTAGGATAGGCAGTGAGTGGCAATGTAGGATGGAGAAAAGCACCACAGATTGGTCAGCATGGGGAGATAAGGAAACATGCATTGGCAATGTAGGATAGTTTTCTGAAAAACATGGCGGGGTGTTGCGCATTGTAAGGGTTTCTAACAGGCCATTCACTAGTAGGAGCGAGAAAAACACCACGGTGTGGTGTGAATCGGAGGGGCTGAATCAGGATAGGTAGCAAGTGGCAATGTAGGATGGAGAAAAGCACCAGGGGTGGTCAGCATGGGGAGGGCAGGAAACATGCAGTGGCAATGTAGGATAGGTTTCTGAAAAACATCTTGGGTAGTGCGCATTGTTAGGCTTTCTTAAAGGCCCTTCACTTGTAGGAATGAGCAAAACATCACGGGTGGTGTGAATCGGAGTGCCTGAATCAGGATAGGCAGTGATTGGCAATGTAGGATGTAGAAAAGCACCACGGGGTGATTAGGAGGTGGAAGTCAGGAAACATGCAGGGCCAAAGTAACAGGTTTCTGAGAAAAATCACGTGGTGGTGCCCATTGAAAAGGTTTCTAACAGGCCATTCACTAGTAGGAGTGAGAAAAACATCATGGGGTGTTGTGAATCGGAGGGGCTGAAATAGGATAGGCAGTGAGTGGCAATGTAGGCTGGAGAAAATCAACACGGGGTGGTCAGCATGGAGATGTGAGATAACATGCAGTGGCAATGCAGGATATGTTTCTGAAAAACATCGCGGGGTGGTGCGCATTGTAAGGGTGTCTAACAGGCCATTCAGTAAGAGGAGTGAGAAAAACATCACGGGGTGGTGTGAATCGGAGGGCCTGAATCAGAATAGTCAGTGAGTTGCAATGTAGGATGGAGAAAAGCACCCGGGGCTGGTCAGCATTGAGAGGTCAGGAAACATGCAGGGGCAATGTAGGTTAGGTTTGTGAAAAACATCCTGGGGTGGTGCGCATTGTAAGGGTTTCTAACAGGCCATTCACTAGTAGGAGTGAGAAAATCATCAGGGGTGGTGTGAATCAGAGGGCCTGTATTAGGATAGGCAGTGAGTGGCAATGTAGGATGGAGAAAAGCACCATGGGGCGGTCAACATGGGGAGGGCAGGAAACTTGCAGTGGCAATGTAGGATAGGTTTCTGAAAATCATCGCTCAGTGGTGCGCATTGTAAGTGTTTCTAACAGGCCATTCATTTGTAGGAGTGAGAAAATCATCAGGGGTCGTGTGAATCGGAGGGCCTGAAATACGATAGGCAGTGAGTGACAATGTAGGATAGAGAAAAGTCCCACGGCGTTGTCAGCATGGCGAGGTCAGGAAACATGCAGTGGCAACGTAGGATAGGTTTCTGAAAAACATAGCGGGGTGGTGCGCATTGTACGGGTTTCTAACAGGCCATTCAGTATTACGAGTGAGAAAAACATCCTGGGGAGGTGTGAAACGGAGGGCCAAAATAAGGATAGGCAGTGAGTGACAATGTAGCATGGAGAAAAGCCCCACGGCGTGGTCAGCATGGGGAGGTCAGGAAACATTCAGTGGAAATGTAGGATAGGTTTCCGAAAAACATCAGGGGTTTGTGCGCATTGTAAGTGTTTCTAACAGGCCATTCACTAGTAGGAGTGAGAAAAACATCACGGGGTGGTGTGAATCGGAGCTCCTGATTTAGGATATGCAGTGAGTGGTAATGTAGGATGAAGAAAATCACCACGGGGTGGTCAGCATGGTGAGGTCAGGAAACATGCAGTCACAAGTAGGATATGTTTCAGAAAAAGAACGCGGGTGGTGCACATTGTAAGGGTTTCTAACAGACCATTCACTAGTAGGAGTGAGAAAAACATCACAGGGTGGTGTGAATCAGAGGGCCTGAATCTGTATAGACAGTGAGTGGCAATGTAGGATGGAGAAAAGCACCATGCGGTGGTCAGGATTGGGATGTCAGGAAACATGCAGTGGCAATGTAGGATAGGTTTCTGTAAAACATCACGAGGTGGTGTGCATTGTAAGGGTTTGTAACAGGCCATTCACTAGAAGGAGTGAGAAAAACATCAGGGGGTGGTGTCCATCGGAGGGCCTGAATTACGAAAGGCATTGAGTGGCAATGTAAAATGGAGAAAAGCACCACGGGTTGGTCAGCATGGGGAGGTTCGAAACATGCAGTGGCAATATAGAAGAGGTTTCTGAAAAACAACGCGGGGTGGTGAATATTGTAAGGGTTTCTAACAGTCCATTCACTAGTAGGAGTGAGAAAAACATCACGGGGTGGTGTGAATCGGAGGGCCTGAATTAGGAGAGGCAGTGAGTGGCAATGTAGGATGGAGAAAAGCACCACGGGTTGGTCAGCATGGGGAGATAAGGAAACATGCATTGGCAATGTAGGATAGTTTTCTGAAAAACATGGCGGGGTGTTGCGCATTGTAAGGGTTTCTAACAGGCCATTCACTAGTTAGAGCGAGAAAAACACCACGGTGTGGTGTGCATTGGAGCGGCTGAATCAGGATAGGTAGCAAGTGGCAATGTAGGATGGAGAAAAGCACCAGGGGAGGTCAGCATGGGGAGGGCAGGAAACATGCAGTGGCAATGTAGGATAGGCATCTGAAAAACATCGTGGGGTGGTGCGCATTGTAAGGGTTTCTAACAGGACATTAAATTGTAGAAGTGAGAACTACATCATGGTGTGGTGTGAATCGGAGGGTCTGAATCAGGATAGGCAGTGAGTGGTAAGGTAAAATGGAGAAAACCACCACGGGTTGGTCAGGATTGGGACGTAAGGAAACATGCAGTGGAAACTGTAGGATAGGTTTCCGAAAAACATCAGGGGGTTGTGCGCATTGTAAGTGTTTCTAACAGGACATTCACTAGTAGGAGTGAGAAAAACATCACAGGGTGGTGTGAATCCGAGCTCCTGATTTAGGATATGCAGTGAGTGGTAATGTAGGATGAAGAAAAGCACCACAGGGTGGTCAGCATGGTGAGGTCAGGAAACATGCAGTCACAAAGTAGGATATGTTTCTGAAAAAGAACGCGGGTGGTGCGCATTGTAAGGGTTTCTAACAGGCCATTCACTAGTAGGAGTGAGAAAAACATCACGGGGTGGCGTGAATCAGAGGGCCTGCATCTGTATAGGCCGTGAGTGGCAATGTAGGATGGAGAAAAGCACCATGCCGTGGTCAGGATGGGGATGTCAGGAAACATGCAGTGGCAATGTAGGATAGTTTTCTGAAAAACATCGCGGGGTCGTGTGCATTGTAAGGGTTTCTAACAGGCCATTCACTAGAAGGAGTGAGAAAAACATCAGGGGGTGGTGTGCATCGGAGGGCCTGAATTACGAAAGGCATTGAGTGGCAATGTAAAATGGAGAAAAGCACCACGGGTTGGTCAGCATGGGGAGGTTCGAAACATGCAGTGGCAATATAGAAGAGGTTTCTGAAAAACAACGCGGGGTCGTGAATATTGTAAGGGTTTCTAACAGGCCATTCACTAGTAGGAGTGAGAAATACATCATGTTGTGGTGTGAATCAAAGGGCCTGAATCAGGATAGACAGTGAGTGGTAATGTAGCATGGAGAAAAGAACCACGGGTGGTCAGCATGAGGAGGGCAGGAAACATTCAGTGGCAATGTAAGTTAGGTTTCTGATAAAAATCGTGTGGTGGTGCGCATTGAAATGGTTTCTAACAGGCCATTCACTAATAGGAGTGAGAAAAACATCTCAGGTTGGTGTGTATCGGAGGGCCTGAATCAGGATAGGCAGTGAGTGGCAATGTAAAATTGAGAAAAGCACCATGGGGTGATCAGAATGGGGAGGTCAGGAAACATGCAGAGGCAATGTAGTACAGGTTTCTGCAAAACATCGCACGGTGGTGCGCATTGTAAGGTTTCTAACAGGAAATTTACTAATAGGACTGAGAAAAACATCACGGGGTGGTGTGAATCGGGGGGCCTGAATCAGGATAGGCAGTGAGTGGCAATGTAGGATGGAGAAAAGCACCACTGGGTGGTTATCAGGGGGAGGACGGGAAACATGCAGTGGCAATGTAGGATAGTTTTCTGAAAAACATCACGGGGTGGTGCACATTTTAAGGGTTTCTATCAGAACATTCACGAGGAGGAGTGAGAAAAACATCATGGGATGGTGTGAATCAGATGTTCTGAATTATGATATGCAGTGAGTGGCAATGTAGGATGGAGAAAAGCACCACAGGGTGGTCAGCATGGGGAGGTTAGGAAACATGCATTGGCAATGTAGGATAGGTTTTTAAAAAACATCCTCGGGTGGTGCTCATTGTAAGGGTTTCTGACAGCCGATTCACAGGTAGGAGTGCGAAAAACATCACGGGGTGGTGTGAATCGGAGGGCCTGAATTATGATAGGCAGTGAGTGACAATGTAGGATGGAGAAAAGCACCACGGGTTGGTCATCATGGGGAGGTCAGGAAACATGCAGTCGCAATGTAGGATAGGTTTCTGAAAAACATCGGGGGTGGTGCGCATTGTAAGGGTTTCTAACAGGCCATTCACTAGTAGGAGTGAGAAAAACATTACGGGGTGGTGTGAATCAGAGGGCCTGAATCTTTATAGGCAGTGAGTGGCAATGCAGGATGAAGAAAAGCACCACGGGGTGGTCAGCATGGTGAGGTCAGGAAACATGCAGTCACAAAGTAGGATATGTTTCTGAAAAAGAACGTGGGTGGTGCGCATTGTAAGGGTTTCTAACAGGCCATTCACTAGTAGGAGTGAGAAAAACATCACGGGGTGGTGTGAATCAGAGGGCCTGAATCTGTATAGGCAGTGAGTGGCAATGTAGGATGGAGAAAAGCACCACGGGGTGGTCAGGAATGGGATGTCAGGAAACATGCAGTGGCAATGTAGGATAGGTTTCTGAAAAACATCACGGGGTGGTGTGCATTGTAAGGGTTTCTAACAGGCCATTCACTAGTAGGAGTGAGTAAAACATCAGGGGGTGGTGTGAATCGGAGGGCCTGAATTACGAAAGGCATTGAGTGGCAATGTAAAATGGAGAAAAGCACCACGGGTTGGTCAGCATGGGGAGGTTCGAAACATGCAGTGGCAATATAGAAGAGGTTTCTGAAAAACAACGCGGGGTGGTGAATATTGTAAGGGTTTCTAACAGGCCATTCACTAGTAGGAGTGAGAAAAACATCACGGGGTGGTGTGAATCGAAGGGCCTGAATTAGGATAGGCAGTGAGTGGCAATGTAGGATGGAGAAAAGCACCACGGATTGGTCAGCATGGGGAGATAAGGAAACATGCATTGGCAATGTAGGATAGTTTTCTGAAAAACATGGCGGGGTGTTGCGCATTGTAAGGGTTTCTAACAGGCCATTCACTAGTAGGAGCGAGAAAAACACCACGGTGTGGTGTGAATCGGAGGGGCTGAATCAGGATAGGTAGCAAGTGGCAATGTAGGATGGAGAAAAGCACCAGGGGTGGTCAGCATGGGGAGGGCAGGAAACATGCAGTGGCAATGTAGGATAGGTTTCTGAAAAACATCTTGGGTAGTGCGCATTGTTAGGCTTTCTTAAAGGCCCTTCACTTGTAGGAATGAGCAAAACATCACGGGTGGTGTGAATCGGAGTGCCTGAATCAGGATAGGCAGTGATTGGCAATGTAGGATGTAGAAAAGCACCACGGGGTGATTAGGAGGTGGAAGTCAGGAAACATGCAGGGCCAAAGTAACAGGTTTCTGAGAAAAATCACGTGGTGGTGCCCATTGAAAAGGTTTCTAACAGGCCATTCACTAGTAGGAGTGAGAAAAACATCATGGGGTGTTGTGAATCGGAGGGGCTGAAATAGGATAGGCAGTGAGTGGCAATGTAGGCTGGAGAAAATCAACACGGGGTGGTCAGCATGGAGATGTGAGATAACATGCAGTGGCAATGCAGGATATGTTTCTGAAAAACATCGCGGGGTGGTGCGCATTGTAAGGGTGTCTAACAGGCCATTCAGTAAGAGGAGTGAGAAAAACATCACGGGGTGGTGTGAATCGGAGGGCCTGAATCAGAATAGTCAGTGAGTTGCAATGTAGGATGGAGAAAAGCACCCGGGGCTGGTCAGCATTGAGAGGTCAGGAAACATGCAGGGGCAATGTAGGTTAGGTTTGTGAAAAACATCCTGGGGTGGTGCGCATTGTAAGGGTTTCTAACAGGCCATTCACTAGTAGGAGTGAGAAAATCATCAGGGGTGGTGTGAATCAGAGGGCCTGTATTAGGATAGGCAGTGAGTGGCAATGTAGGATGGAGAAAAGCACCATGGGGCGGTCAACATGGGGAGGGCAGGAAACTTGCAGTGGCAATGTAGGATAGGTTTCTGAAAATCATCGCTCAGTGGTGCGCATTGTAAGTGTTTCTAACAGGCCATTCATTTGTAGGAGTGAGAAAATCATCAGGGGTCGTGTGAATCGGAGGGCCTGAAATACGATAGGCAGTGAGTGACAATGTAGGATAGAGAAAAGTCCCACGGCGTTGTCAGCATGGCGAGGTCAGGAAACATGCAGTGGCAACGTAGGATAGGTTTCTGAAAAACATAGCGGGGTGGTGCGCATTATACGGGTTTCTAACAGGCCATTCAGTATTACGAGTGAGAAAAACATCCTGGGGAGGTGTGAAACGGAGGGCCAAAATAAGGATAGGCAGTGAGTGACAATGTAGCATGGAGAAAAGCCCCACGGCGTGGTCAGCATGGGGAGGTCAGGAAACATTCAGTGGAAATGTAGGATAGGTTTCCGAAAAACATCAGGGGTTTGTGCGCATTGTAAGTGTTTCTAACAGGACATTCACTAGTAGGAGTGAGAAAAACATCACAGGGTGGTGTGAATCGGAGCTCCTGATTTAGGATATGCAGTGAGTGGTAATGTAGGATGAAGAAAAGCACCACAGGGTGGTCAGCATGGTGAGGTCAGGAAACATGCAGTCACAAAGTAGGATATGTTTCTGAAAAAGAACGCGGGTGGTGCGCATTGTAAGGGTTTCTAACAGGCCATTCACTAGTAGGAGTGAGAAAAACATCACGGGGTGGCGTGAATCAGAGGGCCTGCATCTGTATAGGCCGTGAGTGGCAATGTAGGATGGAGAAAAGCACCATGCCGTGGTCAGGATGGGGATGTCAGGAAACATGCAGTGGCAATGTAGGATAGTTTTCTGAAAAACATCGCGGGGTCGTGTGCATTGTAAGGGTTTCTAACAGGCCATTCACTAGAAGGAGTGAGAAAAACATCAGGGGGTGGTGTGCATCGGAGGGCCTGAATTACGAAAGGCATTGAGTGGCAATGTAAAATGGAGAAAAGCACCACGGGTTGGTCAGCATGGGGAGGTTCGAAACATGCAGTGGCAATATAGAAGAGGTTTCTGAAAAACAACGCGGGGTCGTGAATATTGTAAGGGTTTCTAACAGGCCATTCACTAGTAGGAGTGAGAAATACATCATGTTGTGGTGTGAATCAAAGGGCCTGAATCAGGATAGACAGTGAGTGGTAATGTAGCATGGAGAAAAGAACCACGGGTGGTCAGCATGAGGAGGGCAGGAAACATTCAGTGGCAATGTAAGTTAGGTTTCTGATAAAAATCGTGTGGTGGTGCGCATTGAAATGGTTTCTAACAGGCCATTCACTAATAGGAGTGAGAAAAACATCTCAGGTTGGTGTGTATCGGAGGGCCTGAATCAGGATAGGCAGTGAGTGGCAATGTAAAATTGAGAAAAGCACCATGGGGTGATCAGAATGGGGAGGTCAGGAAACATGCAGAGGCAATGTAGTACAGGTTTCTGCAAAACATCGCACGGTGGTGCGCATTGTAAGGTTTCTAACAGGAAATTTACTAATAGGACTGAGAAAAACATCACGGGGTGGTGTGAATCGGGGGGCCTGAATCAGGATAGGCAGTGAGTGGCAATGTAGGATGGAGAAAAGCACCACTGGGTGGTTATCAGGGGGAGGACGGGAAACATGCAGTGGCAATGTAGGATAGTTTTCTGAAAAACATCACGGGGTGGTGCACATTTTAAGGGTTTCTATCAGAACATTCACGAGGAGGAGTGAGAAAAACATCATGGGATGGTGTGAATCAGATGTTCTGAATTATGATATGCAGTGAGTGGCAATGTAGGATGGAGAAAAGCACCACAGGGTGGTCAGCATGGGGAGGTTAGGAAACATGCATTGGCAATGTAGGATAGGTTTTTAAAAAACATCCTCGGGTGGTGCTCATTGTAAGGGTTTCTGACAGCCGATTCACAGGTAGGAGTGCGAAAAACATCACGGGGTGGTGTGAATCGGAGGGCCTGAATTATGATAGGCAGTGAGTGACAATGTAGGATGGAGAAAAGCACCACGGGTTGGTCATCATGGGGAGGTCAGGAAACATGCAGTCGCAATGTAGGATAGGTTTCTGAAAAACATCGGGGGTGGTGCGCATTGTAAGGGTTTCTAACAGGCCATTCACTAGTAGGAGTGAGAAAAACATTACGGGGTGGTGTGAATCAGAGGGCCTGAATCTTTATAGGCAGTGAGTGGCAATGCAGGATGAAGAAAAGCACCACGGGGTGGTCAGCATGGTGAGGTCAGGAAACATGCAGTCACAAAGTAGGATATGTTTCTGAAAAAGAACGTGGGTGGTGCGCATTGTAAGGGTTTCTAACAGGCCATTCACTAGTAGGAGTGAGAAAAACATCACGGGGTGGTGTGAATCAGAGGGCCTGAATCTGTATAGGCAGTGAGTGGCAATGTAGGATGGAGAAAAGCACCACGGGGTGGTCAGGAATGGGATGTCAGGAAACATGCAGTGGCAATGTAGGATAGGTTTCTGAAAAACATCACGGGGTGGTGTGCATTGTAAGGGTTTCTAACAGGCCATTCACTAGTAGGAGTGAGTAAAACATCAGGGGGTGGTGTGAATCGGAGGGCCTGAATTACGAAAGGCATTGAGTGGCAATGTAAAATGGAGAAAAGCACCACGGGTTGGTCAGCATGGGGAGGTTCGAAACATGCAGTGGCAATATAGAAGAGGTTTCTGAAAAACAACGCGGGGTGGTGAATATTGTAAGGGTTTCTAACAGGCCATTCACTAGTAGGAGTGAGAAAAACATCACGGGGTGGTGTGAATCGAAGGGCCTGAATTAGGATAGGCAGTGAGTGGCAATGTAGGATGGAGAAAAGCACCACGGATTGGTCAGCATGGGGAGATAAGGAAACATGCATTGGCAATGTAGGATAGTTTTCTGAAAAACATGGCGGGGTGTTGCGCATTGTAAGGGTTTCTAACAGGCCATTCACTAGTAGGAGCGAGAAAAACACCACGGTGTGGTGTGAATCGGAGGGGCTGAATCAGGATAGGTAGCAAGTGGCAATGTAGGATGGAGAAAAGCACCAGGGGTGGTCAGCATGGGGAGGGCAGGAAACATGCAGTGGCAATGTAGGATAGGTTTCTGAAAAACATCTTGGGTAGTGCGCATTGTTAGGCTTTCTTAAAGGCCCTTCACTTGTAGGAATGAGCAAAACATCACGGGTGGTGTGAATCGGAGTGCCTGAATCAGGATAGGCAGTGATTGGCAATGTAGGATGTAGAAAAGCACCACGGGGTGATTAGGAGGTGGAAGTCAGGAAACATGCAGGGCCAAAGTAACAGGTTTCTGAGAAAAATCACGTGGTGGTGCCCATTGAAAAGGTTTCTAACAGGCCATTCACTAGTAGGAGTGAGAAAAACATCATGGGGTGTTGTGAATCGGAGGGGCTGAAATAGGATAGGCAGTGAGTGGCAATGTAGGCTGGAGAAAATCAACACGGGGTGGTCAGCATGGAGATGTGAGATAACATGCAGTGGCAATGCAGGATATGTTTCTGAAAAACATCGCGGGGTGGTGCGCATTGTAAGGGTGTCTAACAGGCCATTCAGTAAGAGGAGTGAGAAAAACATCACGGGGTGGTGTGAATCGGAGGGCCTGAATCAGAATAGTCAGTGAGTTGCAATGTAGGATGGAGAAAAGCACCCGGGGCTGGTCAGCATTGAGAGGTCAGGAAACATGCAGGGGCAATGTAGGTTAGGTTTGTGAAAAACATCCTGGGGTGGTGCGCATTGTAAGGGTTTCTAACAGGCCATTCACTAGTAGGAGTGAGAAAATCATCAGGGGTGGTGTGAATCAGAGGGCCTGTATTAGGATAGGCAGTGAGTGGCAATGTAGGATGGAGAAAAGCACCATGGGGCGGTCAACATGGGGAGGGCAGGAAACTTGCAGTGGCAATGTAGGATAGGTTTCTGAAAATCATCGCTCAGTGGTGCGCATTGTAAGTGTTTCTAACAGGCCATTCATTTGTAGGAGTGAGAAAATCATCAGGGGTCGTGTGAATCGGAGGGCCTGAAATACGATAGGCAGTGAGTGACAATGTAGGATAGAGAAAAGTCCCACGGCGTTGTCAGCATGGCGAGGTCAGGAAACATGCAGTGGCAACGTAGGATAGGTTTCTGAAAAACATAGCGGGGTGGTGCGCATTATACGGGTTTCTAACAGGCCATTCAGTATTACGAGTGAGAAAAACATCCTGGGGAGGTGTGAAACGGAGGGCCAAAATAAGGATAGGCAGTGAGTGACAATGTAGCATGGAGAAAAGCCCCACGGCGTGGTCAGCATGGGGAGGTCAGGAAACATTCAGTGGAAATGTAGGATAGGTTTCCGAAAAACATCAGGGGTTTGTGCGCATTGTAAGTGTTTCTAACAGGCCATTCACTAGTAGGAGTGAGAAAAACATCACGGGGTGGTGTGAATCGGAGCTCCTGATTTAGGATATGCAGTGAGTGGTAATGTAGGATGAAGAAAATCACCACGGGGTGGTCAGCATGGTGAGGTCAGGAAACATGCAGTCACAAGTAGGATATGTTTCCGAAAAAGAACGCGGGTGGTGCACATTGTAAGGGTTTCTAACAGACCATTCACTAGTAGGAGTGAGAAAAACATCACAGGGTGGTGTGAATCAGAGGGCCTGAATCTGTATAGACAGTGAGTGGCAATGTAGGATGGAGAAAAGCACCATGCGGTGGTCAGGATTGGGATGTCAGGAAACATGCAGTGGCAATGTAGGATAGGTTTCTGTAAAACATCACGAGGTGGTGTGCATTGTAAGGGTTTGTAACAGGCCATTCACTAGAAGGAGTGAGAAAAACATCAGGGGGTGGTGTCCATCGGAGGGCCTGAATTACGAAAGGCATTGAGTGGCAATGTAAAATGGAGAAAAGCACCACGGGTTGGTCAGCATGGGGAGGTTCGAAACATGCAGTGGCAATATAGAAGAGGTTTCTGAAAAACAACGCGGGGTGGTGAATATTGTAAGGGTTTCTAACAGTCCATTCACTAGTAGGAGTGAGAAAAACATCACGGGGTGGTGTGAATCGGAGGGCCTGAATTAGGAGAGGCAGTGAGTGGCAATGTAGGATGGAGAAAAGCACCACGGGTTGGTCAGCATGGGGAGATAAGGAAACATGCATTGGCAATGTAGGATAGTTTTCTGAAAAACATGGCGGGGTGTTGCGCATTGTAAGGGTTTCTAACAGGCCATTCACTAGTTAGAGCGAGAAAAACACCACGGTGTGGTGTGCATTGGAGCGGCTGAATCAGGATAGGTAGCAAGTGGCAATGTAGGATGGAGAAAAGCACCAGGGGAGGTCAGCATGGGGAGGGCAGGAAACATGCAGTGGCAATGTAGGATAGGCATCTGAAAAACATCGTGGGGTGGTGCGCATTGTAAAGGTTTCTAACAGGACATTAAATTGTAGAAGTGAGAACTACATCATGGTGTCGTGTGAATCGGAGGGTCTGAATCAGGATAGGCAGTGAGTGGTAAGGTAAAATGGAGAAAACCACCACGGGTTGGTCAGGATTGGGACGTAAGGAAACATGCAGTGGAAACTGTAGGATAGGTTTCCGAAAAACATCAGGGGGTTGTGCGCATTGTAAGTGTTTCTAACAGGACATTCACTAGTAGGAGTGAGAAAAACATCACAGGGTGGTGTGAATCCGAGCTCCTGATTTAGGATATGCAGTGAGTGGTAATGTAGGATGAAGAAAAGCACCACAGGGTGGTCAGCATGGTGAGGTCAGGAAACATGCAGTCACAAAGTAGGATATGTTTCTGAAAAAGAACGCGGGTGGTGCGCATTGTAAGGGTTTCTAACAGGCCATTCACTAGTAGGAGTGAGAAAAACATCACGGGGTGGCGTGAATCAGAGGGCCTGCATCTGTATAGGCCGTGAGTGGCAATGTAGGATGGAGAAAAGCACCACAGATTGGTCAGCATGGGGAGATAAGGAAACATGCATTGGCAATGTAGGATAGTTTTCTGAAAAACATGGCGGGGTGTTGCGCATTGTAAGGGTTTCTAACAGGCCATTCACTAGTTAGAGCGAGAAAAACACCACGGTGTGGTGTGCATTGGAGCGGCTGAATCAGGATAGGTAGCAAGTGGCAATGTAGGATGGAGAAAAGCACCAGGGGAGGTCAGCATGGGGAGGGCAGGAAACATGCAGTGGCAATGTAGGATAGGCATCTGAAAAACATCGTGGGGTGGTGCGCATTGTAAGGGTTTCTAACAGGACATTAAATTGTAGAAGTGAGAACTACATAATGGTGTGGTGTGAATCGGAGGGTCTGAATCAGGATAGGCAGTGAGTGGTAAGGTAAAATGGAGAAAACCACCACGGGTTGGTCAGGATTGGGACGTAAGGAAACATGCAGTGGAAACTGTAGGATAGGTTTCCGAAAAACATCAGGGGGTTGTGCGCATTGTAAGTGTTTCTAACAGGACATTCACTAGTAGGAGTGAGAAAAACATCACAGGGTGGTGTGAATCCGAGCTCCTGATTTAGGATATGCAGTGAGTGGTAATGTAGGATGAAGAAAAGCACCACAGGGTGGTCAGCATGGTGAGGTCAGGAAACATGCAGTCACAAAGTAGGATATGTTTCTGAAAAAGAACGCGGGTGGTGCGCATTGTAAGGGTTTCTAACAGGCCATTCACTAGTAGGAGTGAGAAAAACATCACGGGGTGGCGTGAATCAGAGGGCCTGCATCTGTATAGGCCGTGAGTGGCAATGTAGGATGGAGAAAAGCACCATGCCGTGGTCAGGATGGGGATGTCAGGAAACATGCAGTGGCAATGTAGGATAGTTTTCTGAAAAACATCGCGGGGTCGTGTGCATTGTAAGGGTTTCTAACAGGCCATTCACTAGAAGGAGTGAGAAAAACATCAGGGGGTGGTGTGCATCGGAGGGCCTGAATTACGAAAGGCATTGAGTGGCAATGTAAAATGGAGAAAAGCACCACGGGTTGGTCAGCATGGGGAGGTTCGAAACATGCAGTGGCAATATAGAAGAGGTTTCTGAAAAACAACGCGGGGTCGTGAATATTGTAAGGGTTTCTAACAGGCCATTCACTAGTAGGAGTGAGAAATACATCATGTTGTGGTGTGAATCAAAGGGCCTGAATCAGGATAGACAGTGAATGGTAATGTAGCATGGAGAAAAGAACCACGGGTGGTCAGCATGAGGAGGGCAGGAAACATTCAGTGGCAATGTAAGTTAGGTTTCTGATAAAAATCGTGTGGTGGTGCGCATTGAAATGGTTTCTAACAGGCCATTCACTAATAGGAGTGAGAAAAACATCTCAGGTTGGTGTGTATCGGAGGGCCTGAATCAGGATAGGCAGTGAGTGGCAATGTAAAATTGAGAAAAGCACCATGGGGTGATCAGAATGGGGAGGTCAGGAAACATGCAGAGGCAATGTAGTACAGGTTTCTGCAAAACATCGCACGGTGGTGCGCATTGTAAGGTTTCTAACAGGAAATTTACTAATAGGACTGAGAAAAACATCACGGGGTGGTGTGAATCGGGGGGCCTGAATCAGGATAGGCAGTGAGTGGCAATGTAGGATGGAGAAAAGCACCACTGGGTGGTTATCAGGGGGAGGACGGGAAACATGCAGTGGCAATGTAGGATAGTTTTCTGAAAAACATCACGGGGTGGTGCACATTTTAAGGGTTTCTATCAGAACATTCACGAGGAGGAGTGAGAAAAACATCACGGGATGGTGTGAATCAGATGTTCTGAATTATGATATGCAGTGAGTGGCAATGTAGGATGGAGAAAAGCACCACAGGGTGGTCAGCATGGGGAGGTTAGGAAACATGCATTGGCAATGTAGGATAGGTTTTTAAAAAACATCCTCGGGTGGTGCTCATTGTAAGGGTTTCTGACAGCCGATTCACAGGTAGGAGTGCGAAAAACATCACGGGGTGGTGTGAATCGGAGGGCCTGAATTATGATAGGCAGTGAGTGACAATGTAGGATGGAGAAAAGCACCACGGGTTGGTCATCATGGGGAGGTCAGGAAACATGCAGTCGCAATGTAGGATAGGTTTCTGAAAAACATCGGGGGTGGTGCGCATTGTAAGGGTTTCTAACATGCCATTCACTAGTAGGAGTGAGAAAAACATTACGGGGTGGTGTGAATCAGAGGGCCTGAATCTTTATAGGCAGTGAGTGGCAATGCAGGATGAAGAAAAGCACCACGGGGTGGTCAGCATGGTGAGGTCAGGAAACATGCAGTCACAAAGTAGGATATGTTTCTGAAAAAGAACGTGGGTGGTGCGCATTGTAAGGGTTTCTAACAGGCCATTCACTAGTAGGAGTGAGAAAAACATCACGGGGTGGTGTGAATCAGAGGGCCTGAATCTGTATAGGCAGTGAGTGGCAATGTAGGATGGAGAAAAGCACCACGCGGTGGTCAGGAATGGGATGTCAGGAAACATGCAGTGGCAATGTAGGATAGGTTTCTGAAAAACATCACGGGGTGGTGTGCATTGTAAGGGTTTCTAACAGGCCATTCACTAGTAGGAGTGAGTAAAACATCAGGGGGTGGTGTGAATCGGAGGGCCTGAATTACGAAAGGCATTGAGTGGCAATGTAAAATGGAGAAAAGCACCACGGGTTGGTCAGCATGGGGAGGTTCGAAACATGCAGTGGCAATATAGAAGAGGTTTCTGAAAAACAACGCGGGGTGGTGAATATTGTAAGGGTTTCTAACAGGCCATTCACTAGTAGGAGTGAGAAAAACATCACGGGGTGGTGTGAATCGAAGGGCCTGAATTAGGATAGGCAGTGAGTGGCAATGTAGGATGGAGAAAAGCACCACAGATTGGTCAGCATGGGGAGATAAGGAAACATGCATTGGCAATGTAGGATAGTTTTCTGAAAAACATGGCGGGGTGTTGCGCATTGTAAGGGTTTCTAACAGGCCATTCACTAGTAGGAGCGAGAAAAACACCACGGTGTGGTGTGAATCGGAGGGGCTGAATCAGGATAGGTAGCAAGTGGCAATGTAGGATGGAGAAAAGCACCAGGGGTGGTCAGCATGGGGAGGGCAGGAAACATGCAGTGGCAATGTAGGATAGGTTTCTGAAAAACATCTTGGGTAGTGCGCATTGTTAGGCTTTCTTAAAGGCCCTTCACTTGTAGGAATGAGCAAAACATCACGGGTGGTGTGAATCGGAGTGCCTGAATCAGGATAGGCAGTGATTGGCAATGTAGGATGTAGAAAAGCACCACGGGGTGATTAGGAGGTGGAAGTCAGGAAACATGCAGGGCCAAAGTAACAGGTTTCTGAGAAAAATCACGTGGTGGTGCCCATTGAAAAGGTTTCTAACAGGCCATTCACTAGTAGGAGTGAGAAAAACATCATGGGGTGTTGTGAATCGGAGGGGCTGAAATAGGATAGGCAGTGAGTGGCAATGTAGGCTGGAGAAAATCAACACGGGGTGGTCAGCATGGAGATGTGAGATAACATGCAGTGGCAATGCAGGATATGTTTCTGAAAAACATCGCGGGGTGGTGCGCATTGTAAGGGTGTCTAACAGGCCATTCAGTAAGAGGAGTGAGAAAAACATCACGGGGTGGTGTGAATCGGAGGGCCTGAATCAGAATAGTCAGTGAGTTGCAATGTAGGATGGAGAAAAGCACCCGGGGCTGGTCAGCATTGAGAGGTCAGGAAACATGCAGGGGCAATGTAGGTTAGGTTTGTGAAAAACATCCTGGGGTGGTGCGCATTGTAAGGGTTTCTAACAGGCCATTCACTAGTAGGAGTGAGAAAATCATCAGGGGTGGTGTGAATCAGAGGGCCTGTATTAGGATAGGCAGTGAGTGGCAATGTAGGATGGAGAAAAGCACCATGGGGCGGTCAACATGGGGAGGGCAGGAAACTTGCAGTGGCAATGTAGGATAGGTTTCTGAAAATCATCGCTCAGTGGTGCGCATTGTAAGTGTTTCTAACAGGCCATTCATTTGTAGGAGTGAGAAAATCATCAGGGGTCGTGTGAATCGGAGGGCCTGAAATACGATAGGCAGTGAGTGACAATGTAGGATAGAGAAAAGTCCCACGGCGTTGTCAGCATGGCGAGGTCAGGAAACATGCAGTGGCAACGTAGGATAGGTTTCTGAAAAACATAGCGGGGTGGTGCGCATTATACGGGTTTCTAACAGGCCATTCAGTATTACGAGTGAGAAAAACATCCTGGGGAGGTGTGAAACGGAGGGCCAAAATAAGGATAGGCAGTGAGTGACAATGTAGCATGGAGAAAAGCCCCACGGCGTGGTCAGCATGGGGAGGTCAGGAAACATTCAGTGGAAATGTAGGATAGGTTTCCGAAAAACATCAGGGGTTTGTGCGCATTGTAAGTGTTTCTAACAGGCCATTCACTAGTAGGAGTGAGAAAAACATCACGGGGTGGTGTGAATCGGAGCTCCTGATTTAGGATATGCAGTGAGTGGTAATGTAGGATGAAGAAAATCACCACGGGGTGGTCAGCATGGTGAGGTCAGGAAACATGCAGTCACAAGTAGGATATGTTTCAGAAAAAGAACGCGGGTGGTGCACATTGTAAGGGTTTCTAACAGACCATTCACTAGTAGGAGTGAGAAAAACATCACAGGGTGGTGTGAATCAGAGGGCCTGAATTTGTATAGACAGTGAGTGGCAATGTAGGATGGAGAAAAGCACCATGCGGTGGTCAGGATTGGGATGTCAGGAAACATGCAGTGGCAATGTAGGATAGGTTTCTGTAAAACATCACGAGGTGGTGTGCATTGTAAGGGTTTGTAACAGGCCATTCACTAGAAGGAGTGAGAAAAACATCAGGGGGTGGTGTCCATCGGAGGGCCTGAATTACGAAAGGCATTGAGTGGCAATGTAAAATGGAGAAAAGCACCACGGGTTGGTCAGCATGGGGAGGTTCGAAACATGCAGTGGCAATATAGAAGAGGTTTCTGAAAAACAACGCGGGGTGGTGAATATTGTAAGGGTTTCTAACAGTCCATTCACTAGTAGGAGTGAGAAAAACATCACGGGGTGGTGTGAATCGGAGGGCCTGAATTAGGAGAGGCAGTGAGTGGCAATGTAGGATGGAGAAAAGCACCACGGGTTGGTCAGCATGGGGAGATAAGGAAACATGCATTGGCAATGTAGGATAGTTTTCTGAAAAACATGGCGGGGTGTTGCGCATTGTAAGGGTTTCTAACAGGCCATTCACTAGTTAGAGCGAGAAAAACACCACGGTGTGGTGTGCATTGGAGCGGCTGAATCAGGATAGGTAGCAAGTGGCAATGTAGGATGGAGAAAAGCACCAGGGGAGGTCAGCATGGGGAGGGCAGGAAACATGCAGTGGCAATGTAGGATAGGCATCTGAAAAACATCGTGGGGTGGTGCGCATTGTAAGGGTTTCTAACAGGACATTAAATTGTAGAAGTGAGAACTACATAATGGTGTGGTGTGAATCGGAGGGTCTGAATCAGGATAGGCAGTGAGTGGTAAGGTAAAATGGAGAAAACCACCACGGGTTGGTCAGGATTGGGACGTAAGGAAACATGCAGTGGAAACTGTAGGATAGGTTTCCGAAAAACATCAGGGGGTTGTGCGCATTGTAAGTGTTTCTAACAGGACATTCACTAGTAGGAGTGAGAAAAACATCACAGGGTGGTGTGAATCCGAGCTCCTGATTTAGGATATGCAGTGAGTGGTAATGTAGGATGAAGAAAAGCACCACAGGGTGGTCAGCATGGTGAGGTCAGGAAACATGCAGTCACAAAGTAGGATATGTTTCTGAAAAAGAACGCGGGTGGTGCGCATTGTAAGGGTTTCTAACAGGCCATTCACTAGTAGGAGTGAGAAAAACATCACGGGGTGGCGTGAATCAGAGGGCCTGCATCTGTATAGGCCGTGAGTGGCAATGTAGGATGGAGAAAAGCACCATGCCGTGGTCAGGATGGGGATGTCAGGAAACATGCAGTGGCAATGTAGGATAGTTTTCTGAAAAACATCGCGGGGTCGTGTGCATTGTAAGGGTTTCTAACAGGCCATTCACTAGAAGGAGTGAGAAAAACATCAGGGGGTGGTGTGCATCGGAGGGCCTGAATTACGAAAGGCATTGAGTGGCAATGTAAAATGGAGAAAAGCACCACGGGTTGGTCAGCATGGGGAGGTTCGAAACATGCAGTGGCAATATAGAAGAGGTTTCTGAAAAACAACGCGGGGTCGTGAATATTGTAAGGGTTTCTAACAGGCCATTCACTAGTAGGAGTGAGAAATACATCATGTTGTGGTGTGAATCAAAGGGCCTGAATCAGGATAGACAGTGAGTGGTAATGTAGCATGGAGAAAAGAACCACGGGTGGTCAGCATGAGGAGGGCAGGAAACATTCAGTGGCAATGTAAGTTAGGTTTCTGATAAAAATCGTGTGGTGGTGCGCATTGAAATGGTTTCTAACAGGCCATTCACTAATAGGAGTGAGAAAAACATCTCAGGTTGGTGTGTATCGGAGGGCCTGAATCAGGATAGGCAGTGAGTGGCAATGTAAAATTGAGAAAAGCACCATGGGGTGATCAGAATGGGGAGGTCAGGAAACATGCAGAGGCAATGTAGTACAGGTTTCTGCAAAACATCGCAGGGTGGTGCGCATTGTAAGGTTTCTAACAGGAAATTTACTAATAGGACTGAGAAAAACATCACGGGGTGGTGTGAATCGGGGGACCTGAATCAGGATAGGCAGTGAGTGGCAATGTAGGATGGAGAAAAGCACCACTGGGTGGTTATCAGGGGGAGGACGGGAAACATGCAGTGGCAATGTAGGATAGTTTTCTGAAAAACATCACGGGGTGGTGCACATTTTAAGGGTTTCTATCAGAACATTCACGAGGAGGAGTGAGAAAAACATCACGGGATGGTGTGAATCAGATGTTCTGAATTATGATATGCAGTGAGTGGCAATGTAGGATGGAGAAAAGCACCACAGGGTGGTCAGCATGGGGAGGTTAGGAAACATGCATTGGCAATGTAGGATAGGTTTTTAAAAAACATCCTCGGGTGGTGCTCATTGTAAGGGTTTCTGACAGCCGATTCACAGGTAGGAGTGCGAAAAACATCACGGGGTGGTGTGAATCGGAGGGCCTGAATTATGATAGGCAGTGAGTGACAATGTAGGATGGAGAAAAGCACCACGGGTTGGTCATCATGGGGAGGTCAGGAAACATGCAGTCGCAATGTAGGATAGGTTTCTGAAAAACATCGGGGGTGGTGCGCATTGTAAGGGTTTCTAACAGGCCATTCACTAGTAGGAGTGAGAAAAACATTACGGGGTGGTGTGAATCAGAGGGCCTGAATCTTTATAGGCAGTGAGTGGCAATGCAGGATGAAGAAAAGCACCACGGGGTGGTCAGCATGGTGAGGTCAGGAAACATGCAGTCACAAAGTAGGATATGTTTCTGAAAAAGAACGTGGGTGGTGCGCATTGTAAGGGTTTCTAACAGGCCATTCACTAGTAGGAGTGAGAAAAACATCACGGGGTGGTGTGAATCAGAGGGCCTGAATCTGTATAGGCAGTGAGTGGCAATGTAGGATGGAGAAAAGCACCACGCGGTGGTCAGGAATGGGATGTCAGGAAACATGCAGTGGCAATGTAGGATAGGTTTCTGAAAAACATCACGGGGTGGTGTGCATTGTAAGGGTTTCTAACAGGCCATTCACTAGTAGGAGTGAGTAAAACATCAGGGGGTGGTGTGAATCGGAGGGCCTGAATTACGAAAGGCATTGAGTGGCAATGTAAAATGGAGAAAAGCACCACGGGTTGGTCAGCATGGGGAGGTTCGAAACATGCAGTGGCAATATAGAAGAGGTTTCTGAAAAACAACGCGGGGTGGTGAATATTGTAAGGGTTTCTAACAGGCCATTCACTAGTAGGAGTGAGAAAAACATCACGGGGTGGTGTGAATCGAAGGGCCTGAATTAGGATAGGCAGTGAGTGGCAATGTAGGATGGAGAAAAGCACCACGGATTGGTCAGCATGGGGAGATAAGGAAACATGCATTGGCAATGTAGGATAGTTTTCTGAAAAACATGGCGGGGTGTTGCGCATTGTAAGGGTTTCTAACAGGCCATTCACTAGTAGGAGCGAGAAAAACACCACGGTGTGGTGTGAATCGGAGGGGCTGAATCAGGATAGGTAGCAAGTGGCAATGTAGGATGGAGAAAAGCACCAGGGGTGGTCAGCATGGGGAGGGCAGGAAACATGCAGTGGCAATGTAGGATAGGTTTCTGAAAAACATCTTGGGTAGTGCGCATTGTTAGGCTTTCTTAAAGGCCCTTCACTTGTAGGAATGAGCAAAACATCACGGGTGGTGTGAATCGGAGTGCCTGAATCAGGATAGGCAGTGATTGGCAATGTAGGATGTAGAAAAGCACCACGGGGTGATTAGGAGGTGGAAGTCAGGAAACATGCAGGGCCAAAGTAACAGGTTTCTGAGAAAAATCACGTGGTGGTGCCCATTGAAAAGGTTTCTAACAGGCCATTCACTAGTAGGAGTGAGAAAAACATCATGGGGTGTTGTGAATCGGAGGGGCTGAAATAGGATAGGCAGTGAGTGGCAATGTAGGCTGGAGAAAATCAACACGGGGTGGTCAGCATGGAGATGTGAGATAACATGCAGTGGCAATGCAGGATATGTTTCTGAAAAACATCGCGGGGTGGTGCGCATTGTAAGGGTGTCTAACAGGCCATTCAGTAAGAGGAGTGAGAAAAACATCACGGGGTGGTGTGAATCGGAGGGCCTGAATCAGAATAGTCAGTGAGTTGCAATGTAGGATGGAGAAAAGCACCCGGGGCTGGTCAGCATTGAGAGGTCAGG
Organism: Cavia porcellus; assembly: GCF_034190915.1. NCBI lineage: Eukaryota > Metazoa > Chordata > Mammalia > Rodentia > Caviidae > Cavia > Cavia porcellus. The sequence goes on along the minus strand of NW_026947550.1, from coordinate 217,133 downwards.
AAACATGCAGGGGCAATGTAGGTTAGGTTTGTGAAAAACATCCTGGGGTGGTGCGCATTGTAAGGGTTTCTAACAGGCCATTCACTAGTAGGAGTGAGAAAATCATCAGGGGTGGTGTGAATCAGAGGGCCTGTATTAGGATAGGCAGTGAGTGGCAATGTAGGATGGAGAAAAGCACCATGGGGCGGTCAACATGGGGAGGGCAGGAAACTTGCAGTGGCAATGTAGGATAGGTTTCTGAAAATCATCGCTCAGTGGTGCGCATTGTAAGTGTTTCTAACAGGCCATTCATTTGTAGGAGTGAGAAAATCATCAGGGGTCGTGTGAATCGGAGGGCCTGAAATACGATAGGCAGTGAGTGACAATGTAGGATAGAGAAAAGTCCCACGGCGTTGTCAGCATGGCGAGGTCAGGAAACATGCAGTGGCAACGTAGGATAGGTTTCTGAAAAACATAGCGGGGTGGTGCGCATTGTACGGGTTTCTAACAGGCCATTCAGTATTACGAGTGAGAAAAACATCCTGGGGAGGTGTGAAACGGAGGGCCAAAATAAGGATAGGCAGTGAGTGACAATGTAGCATGGAGAAAAGCCCCACGGCGTGGTCAGCATGGGGAGGTCAGGAAACATTCAGTGGAAATGTAGGATAGGTTTCTGAAAAACATCGCGGGGTGGTGCGCATTGTAAGGGTTGCTAACAGGCAATTCACTTGTAGGAGTGAGAAAAACATCACTGGGTGGTGTGAATCGTAGGGCCTGAATTAGGATAGGCAGTGAGTGGCAATGTAGGATGGACAAAGGCACCAGCGGGTGATCAGCATGGGGAGGTCTGAAAACATGCAGTGGCAATGAATGATAGGTTTCTGAACAACATCGCGGTGTGGTGCGCATTGTAAGGGTTTCTTAAAGGGCCTTCACTAGTAGGAGTGAGAAAAACATCAGGGGTGTTGTGCATCGGAGGGCCTGAAACAGGATAGGCAGTAAGTGACAATGTAGGATGGAGAAAAGCACCAGGGGTGGTCAGCATGCCGAGGTCAGGAAACGTTCAGTAGGCAAATAGGGTAGGTTTCTGAAAAACATCGCCGGGTGGTGCGCATTGTAAGGCTTTCTAACAGGCCATTCACTAGTTGGCGTGAGAAAAACATCACGAGGTGGTGTTAATCAGAGGGTCTGAATTAGGATAGGCAGTGAGTGGCAATGTAGGATGGAGAAAATCACCGCGGGTTTGTCAGCCTGGGGAGGACAGGAAACATGCATTGCCAATGTAGGATAGGTTTCTGACACCACCGCAGGGTGGTGCACATTGTAAGGCTTTCTAACAGGCCATTGAATATTAGGAGCGAGAAAAACATCACAGTGTGGTGTGAATCGGAGGGGATGAATAAGGATAGCCAGTAAGTGCCAATGTAGGATGGAGAAAAGCACCAAGGGTGGTCAGCATGGGGAGGGCAAGAAACATGGAGTGGCAACGTAGGATAGGTTTCTGAAAAACATCGCGGGTTGATGCGCATTGTAAGGGTTTCTAAAAGGCCATTCACAAGTAGGAGTGAGAAAAACATCACGGGGTGGTGTGAATCGGAGGCCCTGAATTAGGATAGGCAGTGAGTGGCAATGTAGGATGGAGTAATGCACCAATTGGCGATCAACATGCGGAGGTCAGGAAACTTGCAGTGGAAATGTAGGATTGGTTTCGGAAAAACATCGCCCGGTGGTGCACATTGTAAATTTTCTAACAGGCCATTCAGTAGTAGGAGTCAGAAAAACATCAGGGGTGGTGTGAATCGGAGCGCCTGAATTAGGATAGGCAGTGAGTGACAATATAGGATGGAGAAAAGCACCATGGGGTGCTCAGGATGGGGAGGTCAGAAAACATGCAGTGGCAATGTCGGATATTTTTCTGAAAAACAGCACGGGGTGGTGCGCATTGTAAGGGTTTCTAAAAGGCCATTCACTTGTAGGAGTGAGAAAAACATCACGGGGTGCTGTGAAATGGAGGGACTGAATCAGAATAGGCAGTGAGTGGCAATGTAGGATGGAGAAAAGCACCAGGTGCTGGTCAGCAAGGGGAGGTCAGGAATCATGCAGTGGCAATGTAAGATAGGTTTCTGAAAAACATTGCGGGGTCGTGCGCATTGTAAGGGTTTCTAACAGGCCATTCACTAGTAGGAGTGAGAAAAACATCACGGGGTGGTGTGAATCGGAGGGCCTGAATCAGGATAGGAAGTAAGTGGCAATGTAGGATCTAGAAAATCACCAGGCAGGTCAGCATGGGGAGGGCAGGAAACATGCAGTGGCAATGTAGGATATTTTTCTGAAAAACATCACGGGGTGGTGCGCTTTGTACTGGTTTCTTACAGGCCATTCACAAGGAGGAGGGAGAAAAACATCACGGGGTGGTTTGAATCAGATGTTCTGAATTAGGATAGGCAGTGATTGGCAATGTAGCATGGAGAAAAGTTCCACAAGTTGGTCAGGATGGGGAGGTCAGGAAACATGCAGTGGCAATATAGGATAGGTTTCTGAAAAACATCGCCTGGGTGGTGCGCATTGTAAGTGTTTCTAACAGGCCATTCACTAGTAGGAGTCAGAAAAACATCCCGGGCTGGTGTGAATCAGAGGTCCTGAATTAGGATAGGCAGTGAGTGGCAATGTAGGATGAAGAAAAGCACCACGGTGTGTTCAGCATGGGGAGGTCAGGAAACATGCAGTGGCAATGTAGCATAGGTTTTGAAAATCATCGAGGGGTGGTGCGCATTGTACGTGTTTCTAACAGGCCATTCAATAGTAGGAATCAGAAAAACATCACCATGTGGTGTGAGTCGGAGGACCTGAATTAGGATAGGCAGTGAGTGGTAATGTAGGATGGAGAAAAGCACCAGGGGTGGTCAGCATGGGGAGGGCAGGAAACATGCAGTGGCAATGTAGGTTAGGTTTCTGAAAAACACCGTGTGGTGGTGAGCATTGTAACATTTCTTAAAGGCGCTTCACTAGTAGGAGTGAGAAAAATATCACGGGGTGGTGTGAATCAGCAGGCGTGAGTTAGGATAGGCAGTGAGTGGCAATGTAGGATGGAGAAAAACCCCACACGCTGGTTAGCATGGGGAGGTCAGGAAACATGCAGTGGCAATGTAGGATAGTTTTCTGAATAACATCGCGGGGTGGTGCGAATTGTAAGTGTTTCTAACAGGCTATTCACAAGTAGGAGTGAGAAAAACATCACGGGGTGGTGTGAATCGGAGGTCCTGAATAAGGATATGCAGTGAGTGGCAATGTAGGATGGAGAAAAGCACCACGGGGTGGTAAGGCTGGGGAGGTCAGGAAACATGCAGTGGCAATGTAGGATAGGTTTCTGAAAAAAATAGCGTGTTGGTGTGCATTGTAAGGGTTTCTTACACGACATGCACTAGTAGGAGTGAGAAAAACATCAGAGTGTTGTGTGAATCGAAGGGCCTGAATTTGGATAGGCAGTGAGTGGCAATATAGGATGGAGAAAAGCACCATTGAGCAGTCAACATGAGGAGGTCAGGAAACTTGCAGTGGTAATGAAGGATAGGTTTCTGAAAAACATCGCCCGTTGGTGCGCATTGTAAGGGTTTCTAACAGACCATTCACTAGTAGGAGTGAGAAAAACATCACGGGGTGGTGTGAATCGGAGGGCCTGAATTAGGATACGCAGTGAGTGGCAATGTAGGTAGGAGAAAAGCGCCAGGGGTGGTCAGCATGTGGAGGTTAGGACATATGCAGTGGCAATGTAGGATAGTTTTCTGAAAAACATCGCGGGGTGGTGCACATTGTAAGGGTGTCTAACAGGCTATTCACTAGTAGGAGTGAGAAAAACATCACGGTGTGGTGTGAATCGTAGGGCCTGAATTAGAATAGGCAGTGAGTGGCAATGTAGGATGGAGAAAAGCACCACGGGGTGGTCAGCATGGGGAGGTCAGGAAACATGCAGTGGCAATGTAGGATTGGTTTCGGAAAAACATCGTGGGGTGTTGCATATTGTAAGGGTTTCTAACAGGCCATTCACTAGTAGGAGTGAAAATAACATCACAGGGTGGTGTGAATCGGAGGGACTGAATTAGGATAGTCAGTGAGTGGGTGGTGCGCATTGTAAGGGTTTCTAACAGTCCATTCATTGGTAGGAGTGAAAAAAACATCACGGGGTCGTGTGAATCAGATGTTCTGAATAAGGATAGGCAGTGATTGGCAATGTAGCATGGAGAAAAGCACCAGAAGGTGGTCAGGATGGGGAGGTCACGAAACATGCAGTGGCACTGTAGGATAGGTTTCTGAAAAACATCGCGGGGTGAAGCGCATTGTAAGTGTTTCTAACAGGCCATTCACTAGTAGGAGTGAGAAAAACATCACGGGGTGGTGTGAATCGGAGGTCCTGAATTAGGATATGCAGTGAGTGGCCATGTAGGATGGAGAAAAGCACCACGGGGTGGTAAGGCTGGGGAGGTCAGGAAACATGCAGTGGCAATTTAGGATAGGTTTCTGAAAAACATCGTGGGGTGGTGCGCATTGTAAGGGTTTCTAACAGGCCATTAGCTAGTAGGAGTGAGAAAAACATCACGGGGTGGTGTGAATCGGAGGGCCTGAATCAGGATAGGAAGTAAGTGGCAATGTAGGATCTAGAAAATCACCAGGCAGGTCAGCATGGGGAGGGCAGGAAACATGCAGTGGCAATGTAGGATATTTTTCTGAAAAACATCACGGGGTGGTGCGCTTTGTAAGGGTTTCTTACAGGCCATTCACAAGGAGGAGGGAGAAAAACATCACGGGGTGGTTTGAATCAGATGTTCTGAATTAGGATAGGCAGTGATTGGCAATGTAGCATGGAGAAAAGTTCCACAAGTTGGTCAGGATGGGGAGGTCAGGAAACATGCAGTGGCAATATAGGATAGGTTTCTGAAAAACATCGCCTGGGTGGTGCGCATTGTAAGTGTTTCTAACAGGCCATTCACTAGTAGGAGTCAGAAAAACATCCCGGGCTGGTGTGAATCAGAGGTCCTGAATTAGGATAGGCAGTAAGTGGCAATGTAGGATGAAGAAAAGCACCACGGTGTGTTCAGCATGGGGAGGTCAGGAAACATGCAGTGGCAATGTAGGATAGGTTTTGAAAATCATCGCGGGGTGGTGCACATTGTACGTGTTTCTAACAGGCCATTCAATACTAGGAATCAGAAAAACATCACCGTGTGGTGTGAGTCGGAGGACCTGAATTAGGATAGGCAGTGAGTGGTAATGTAGGATGGAGAAAAGCACCAGGGGTGGTCAGCATGGGGAGGGCAGGAAACATGCAGTGGCAATGTAGGTTAGGTTTCTGAAAAACACCGTGTGGTGGTGAGCATTGTAACATTTCTTAAAGGCGCTTCACTAGTAGGAGTGAGAAAAATATCACGGGTGGTGTGAATCGGGAGGCGTGAGTTAGGATAGGCAGTGAGTGGCAATGTAGGATGGAGAAAAACCCCACACGCTGGTTAGCATGGGGAGGTCAGGAAACATGCAGTGGCAATGTAGGATAGTTTTCTGAATAACATCGCGGGCTGGTGCGAATTGTAAGTGTTTCTAACAGGCCATTCACTAGTAGGAGTGAGAAGAACATCACGGGGTGGTGTGAATCAGAGGGCATGAATCAGGATAGGCAGTGAGTGACAATGTAGGATGGAGAAAAGCACCATGGGGTGGTCAGGATGGGAAGGTCAGGAAACTTGCAGTGGCAATGTAGGATACCTTTCTGAAAAACATCGCGGGTTTGTTTGCATTGTAAGGGTTTCTAACAGGCCATTCAATAGTAGGAGTGAGAAAAACATCACAGGGTGTTGTTAATCTAAGGGCCTGGATTAGGATAAGCAGTGAGTGGCAATGTAGGATGGAGAAAAGCACCATGGGGTGGTCAACATGGGGAGGTTAGGAAAATTGCAGTGGCAATGTACGATAGGTTTCTCAAAAACATCGCAGGGTGGTGCGCATTGTAAGGGTTTCTAACAGGCTATTCACTAGTAGGAGTGAGAAAGACATCGGGGGGGGTGTAAATCGGAGGGCCTGTATCAGATTAGTCAGTTAGTGGCATTGTAGGATGGAGAAAAACACCACGGAGTGGTCAGCATGGGGAGGTCAGGAAACATGCAGAGGCAATGTAGGATTGGTTTCTGAGAAACATCGCGGGGTGGTGCACATTGTAAGGGTTTCTATCAGGCTATTCACTAGTAGGAGGGAGAAAAACATCACGGTGTGGTGTTAATCGGAGGGCATGAATTAGGATAGGCAGTGAGTGGCAATGTAGGAAGGAGAAAAGCACCATGGGGTGGTCAGCATGGGGAGGTCAGGAAACATGCAGTGGCAATGTAGGATAGGTTTCTGAAAAACACCGGGCGGGGGTGCGCATTGTACGGGTTTCGAACAGGCCATTTACTAGTATTAGTGAGAACAACATCACGGTTGGTGTGAATCGGATGGCCTGAATCAGGATAGGCAGTGAGTGGAAATGTAAGATGGAGAAAAGCTCCACTGGGTGGTCAGCATGTGAAAGTCAGAGAACATGCCGTGCCAATCTAGGATAGGTTTCTGAAAAACATCGCTGGGTGGTGCTCATTGTAAGGGTTTCTAAAAGGCCATTCACTAGTAGGAGTGAGAATAACATCACGGGGTGGTGTGAATCGGAGGACCTGAATTAGAATAGTCAGTGAGTGTCAATGTAGGATGGAGAAAAGCACCTCAGGGTGGTCAGCATTGGGAGGTCAGGAAACATGCAGTGGCAATGTAGGATTCGTTTCTGAGAAACATTGCGGGGTGGTGTGCATTGTAAGGGTTTCTAACAGGCCATTCATGACTAGGAGTTACAAAAACATCACGGTGTGGTGTGAGTCAGAGAACCTGAATTAGGATAGGCACTGAGTGGTAATATAGGATGGAGAAAAGCACCAGGGGTGGTCAGCATGGGGAGGGCAGGAAACATGCAGTGGCAATGTAGGTTAGGTTTCTGAAAAACATCATGCTGTGGTGAGCATTGTAAGGTTTCTTAAAGGCGCTTCACTAGTAGGAGTGAGAAAAACATCACGGGGTGGTGTGAATCAGGAGGCCTGAATTAGGTTAGGCAGTGAGTGGCAAGGTAGGATGGAGAAAAACACCACAGGCTGGTTAGCATGGGGAGGTCAGGAAACATGCAGTGGCAATGTAAGATATGTTTCAGAAAAACATCGCGGGGTGGTGAGCATTGTAAGGGTTTCTAACAGGCCATTCACAAGTAGGAGTGAGAAAAACATCATGGGGTGGTGTGAATCAGATGGCCTGAATCAGGATAGGCAGTGAGTGGCAATGTAGGATGTAGAAAAGCACCACGGGGTGATTAGGATGTGGAAGTCAGGAAAAATGCAGGGCCAAAGTAACATAGGTTTCTGAGAAAAATCACGTGGTGGTGCCCATTGAAAGTGTTTCTAACCGGTCATTCACTAGTAGGAGTGAGAAAAACATCATGGGGTGTTGTGAATCGGAGGGGCTGAAATAGGATAGGCAGTGAGTGGCAATGTAGGTTGGAGAAAATCACCATGGGGTGGTCAGCATGAAGATGTGAGAAAACATGCAGTGGCATTGCAGGATACGTTTCTGAAAAACATCTCGGGGTGGTGCGCATTTTAAGGGTGTCTAACAGGCCATTCAGTAAGAGGAGTGAGAAAAACATCACGGGGTGGTGTGAATCGGAGGGCCTGAATCAGAATAGTCAGTGAGTTGCAATGTAGGATGGAGAAAGGCACCCGGGGGTGGTCAGCATTGAGAGGTCAGGAAAGATGCAGTGGCAATGTAGGTTAGGTTTCTGAAAAACATCGCGGGTTGATGCGCATTGTAAGGGTTTGTAAAAGGCCATTCACTAGTAGGAGTGAGAAAAACATCACGGGGTGGTGTGAATCGGAGGGTCTGAATTAGGATAGGCAGTGAGTGGCAATGTAGGATGGAGTAAAGCACCAATTGGCGATCAACATGGGGAGGTCAGGAAACTTGCAGTGGAAATGTAGGATTGGTTTCGGGAAACCATCGCCCGGTGGTGCACATTGTAAGTTTTCTAACAGACCATTCAGTAGTAGGAGTCAGAAAAACATCATGGGTGGTGTGAATCAGAGGACCTGAATTAGGATAGGCAGTGAGTGACAATATAGGATGGAGAAAAGCACCATGGGGTGCTCAGGATGGGGAGGTCAGAAAACATGCAGTGGCAATGTCGGATACTTTTCTGAAAAACAGCACGGGGTGGCGCGCATTGTAAGGGTTTCTAAAAGGCCATTCACTTGTAGGAGTGAGAAAAACATCACGGGGTGCTGTGAATTGGAAGGCCTGAATCTGAATAGGCAGTGAGTGGCAATGTAGGATGGAGAAAAGCAGCAGGGGGTGGTCAGCATGGGGAGGTCAGGAATCATGCAGTGGCAATGTAGGATAGGTTTCTGAAAAACATTGTGGGGTAGTGCGCATTGTAAGGGTTTCTAACTGGCCATTAACTAGTAGGAGTGAGAAAAACAAAACGGGGTGGTGTGAATCAGATGTTCTGAATAAGGATAGGCAGTGATTGGCAATGTAGCATGGAGAAAAGCACCAGAAGGTCGTCAGGATGGGGAGGTCACGAAACATGCAGTGGCACTGTAGGATAGGTTTCTGAAAAACATCACGGGGTGGTGCGCTTTGTAAGGGTTTCTTACAGGCCATTCACAAGGAGGAGGGAGAAAAACATCACGGGGTGGTGTGAATCGGAGGTCCTGAATTAGGATATGCAGTGAGTGGCAATGTAGGATGGAGAAAACCACCACGGGGTGGTAAGGCTGGGGAGGTCAGGAAACATGCAGTGGCAATGTAGGATAGGTTTCTGAAAAACATTGTGGTGTGGTGCGCATTGTAAGGGTTTCTCACAGGCCATTAGCTAGTAGGAGTGAGAAAAACATCACGGGGTGGTGTGAATCGGAGGGCCTGAATCAGTATAGGCAGTAAGTGGCAATGTAGGATGGAGAAAATCACCAGGCAGGTCAGCATGGGGAGGGCAGGAAACATGCAGTGGCAATGTAGGATATTTTTCTGAAAAACATCACGGGGTGGTGCGCTTTGTAAGGGTTTCTTACAGGCCATTCACAAGGAGGAGGGAGAAAAACATCACGGGGTGGTTTGAATCAGATGTTCTGAATTAGGATAGGCAGTGATTGGCAATGTAGCATGGAGAAAAGTTCCACAAGTTGGTCAGGATGGGGAGGTCAGGAAACATGCAGTGGCAATATAGGATAGGTTTCTGAAAAACATCGCCTGGGTGGTGCGCATTGTAAGTGTTTCTAACAGGCCATTCACTAGTAGGAATCAGAAAAACATCCCGGGCTGGTGTGAATCAGAGGTCCTGAATTAGGATAGGCAGTGAGTGGCAATGTAGGATGAAGAAAAGCACCACGGTGTGTTCAGCATGGGGAGGTCAGGAAACATGCAGTTGCAATGTAGGATAGGTTTTGAAAATCATCGCGGGGTGGTGCGCATTGTACGTGTTTCTAACAGGCCATTCAATAGTAGGAATCAGAAAAACATCACCGTGTGGTGTGAGTCGGAGGACCTGAATTAGGATAGGCAGTGAGTGGTAATGTAGGATGGAGAAAAGCACCAGGGGTGGTCAGCATGGGGAGGGCAGGAAACATGCAGTGGCAATGTAGGTTAGGTTTCTGAAAAACACCGTGTGGTGGTGAGCATTGTAACATTTCTTAAAGGCGCTTCACTAGTAGGAGTGAGAAAAATATCACGGGGTGGTGTGAATCGGGAGGCGTGAGTTAGGATAGGCAGTGAGTGGCAATGTAGCATGGAGAAAAACCCCACACGCTGGTTAGCATGGGGAGGTCAGGAAACATGCAGTGGCAATGTAGGATAGTTTTCTGAATAACATCGCGGGGTGGTGCGAATTGTAAGTGTTTCTAACAGGCTATTCACAAGTAGGAGTGAGAAAAACATCACGGGGTGGTGTGAATCAGAGGTCCTGAATAAGGATATGCAGTGAGTGGCAATGTAGGATGGAGAAAAGCACCACGGAGTGGTAAGGCTGGGGAGGTCAGGAAACATGCAGTGGCTATGTAGGATAGGTTTCTGAAAAAAATAGCGTGTTGGTGTGCATTGTAAGGGTTTCTTACACGACATGCACTAGTAGGAGTGAGAAAAACATCAGAGTGTTGTGTGAATCGAAGGACCTGAATTTGGATAGGCAGTGAGTGGCAATATAGGATGGAGAAAAGCACCATTGAGCAGTCAACATGAGGAGGTCAGGAAACTTGCAGTGGTAATGAAGGATAGGTTTCTGAAAAACATCGCCCGTTGGTGCGCATTGTAAGGGTTTCTAACAGACCATTCACTAGTAGGAGTGAGAAAAACATCACGGGGTGGTGTGAATCGGAGGGCCTGAATTAGGATACGCAGTGAGTGGCAATGTACGTAGGAGAAAAGCGCCAGGGGTGGTCAGCATGTGGAGGTTAGGACAAATGCAGTGGCAATGTAGGATAGTTTTCTGAAAAACATCGCGGGGTGGTGCACATTGTAAGGGTGTCTAACAGGCTATTCACTAGTAGGAGTGAGAAAAACATCACGGTGTGGTGTGAATCGGAGGGCCTGAATTAGAATAGGCAGTGAGTGGCAATGTAGGATGGAGAAAAGCACCACGGGGTGGTCAGCATGGGGAGGTCAGGAAACATGCAGTGGCAATGTAGGATTGGTTTCTGAGAAACATTGCTGGGTGGTGCACATTGTAAGGGTGTCTAACAGGCTATTCACTAGTAGGAGTGAGAAAAACATCACGGTGTGGTGTGAATCGGAGGGCCTGAATTAGAATAGGCAGTGAGTGGCAATGTAGGATGGAGAAAAGCACCACAGGTTGGTCAGCATGGACAGGTCAGGAAACATGCAGTGGCAATGTAGGATAGTTTTCTGAAAAACATCGCGGGGTGGTGCGAATTGTAAGTGTTTCTAACAAGCCAATCATAAGTAGGAGTGAGAAAAACATCACGGGGTGGTGTGAATCGGACGGCCTAAATCAGGATAGGCAGTGAGTGGCAATGTAGTATGTAGAAAAGCACCACGGGGTGATTAGGATGTGGAAGTCAGGAAAGATGCAGGGCCAATATAAGATAGGTTTCTGAAAAAAATCGCGTGGTGGTGCCCATTGAAAGGGTTTCTAACAGGCCATTCACTAGTAGGAGTGAGAAAAACATCATGAGGTGGTGTGAATCGGAGGGGCTGACTTAGGATAGGCAGTGAGTGACAATGTAGGATGGAGAAAAGCACCACGGGGTGGTCAGCATGGAGATGTCAGAAAACATGCAGTGGCAATGCAGGATATGTTTCTGAAAAACATCGTGGGGTGGTGCGCATTGTAAGGGTTTCTAACAGGCCATTCACTAGTAGGAGTGAGAAGAACATCAGGGGTGGTGTCAATCGGATGGCCTGAATCAGGATAGGCAGTGAGTGGCAATGTAAGATGGAGAAAAGCTCCACTGGATGGTCAGCATGTGAAAGTCAGAGAACATGCCGTGCCAATCTAGGATAGGTTTCTGAAAAACATCGCTGGGTGGTGCTCATTGTAAGGGTTTCTAAAAGGCCATTCACTAGTAGGAGTGAGAATAACATCACGGGGTGGTGTGAATCGGAGGGCCTGAATTGGAATAGTCAGTGAGTGTCAATGTAGGATGGAGAAAAGCACCTCAGGGTGGTCAGCATTGGGAGGTCAGGAAACATGCAGTGGCAATGTAGGATTCGTTTCTGAGAAACATTGCGGGGTGGTGTGCATTGTAAGGGTTTCTAACAGGCCATTCACGACTAGGAGTTACAAAAACATCACGGTGTGGTGTGAGTCAGAGAACCTGAATTAGGATAGGCACTGAGTGGTAATATAGGATGGAGAAAAGCACCAGGGGTGGTCAGCATGGGGAGGGCAGGAAACATGCAGTGGCAATGTAGGTTAGGTTTCTGAAAAACATCATGCTGTGGTGAGCATTGTAAGGTTTCTTAAAGGCGCTTCACTAGTAGGAGTGAGAAAAACATCACGGGGTGGTGTGAATCAGGAGGCCTGAATTAGGTTAGGCAGTGAGTGGCAAGGTAGGATGGAGAAAAACACCACAGGCTGGTTAGCATGGGGAGGTCAGGAAACATGCAGTGGCAATGTAAGATATGTTTCAGAAAAACATCGCGGGGTGGTGAGCATTGTAAGGGTTTCTAACAGGCCATTCACAAGTAGGAGTGAGAAAAACATCACGGGGTGGTGTGAATCAGATGGCCTGAATCAGGATAGGCAGTGAGTGGCAATGTAGGATGTAGAAAAGCACCACGGGGTGATTAGGATGTGGAAGTCAGGAAACATGCAGGGCCAAAGTAACATAGGTTTCTGAGAAAAATCACGTGGTGGTGCCCATTGAAAGTGTTTCTAACCGGTCATTCACTAGTAGGAGTGAGAAAAACATCATGGGGTGTTGTGAATCGGAGGGGCTGAAATAGGATAGGCAGTGAGTGGCAATGTAGGTTGGAGAAAATCACCATGGGGTGGTCAGCATGAAGATGTGAGAAAACATGCAGTGGCATTGCAGGATAGGTTTCTGAAAAACATCTCGGGGTGGTGCGCATTTTAAGGGTGTCTAACAGGCCATTCAGTAAGAGGAGTGAGAAAAACATCACGGGGTGGTGTGAATCGGAGGGCCTGAATCAGAATAGTCAGTGAGTTGCAATGTAGGATGGAGAAAAGCACCCGGGGGTGGTCAGCATTGAGAGGTCAGGAAACATGCAGTGGCAATGTAGGTTAGGTTTCTGAAAAACATCGCGGGTTGATGCGCATTGTAAGGGTTTGTAAAAGGCCATTCACTAGTAGGAGTGAGAAAAACATCACGGGGTGGTGTGAATCGGAGGGCCTGAATTAGGATAGGCAGTGAGTGGCAATGTAGGATGGAGTAAAGCACCAATTGGCGATCAACATGGGGAGGTCAGGAAACTTGCAGTGGAAATGTAGGATTGGTTTCGGAAAACCATCGCCCGGTAGTGCACATTGTAAGTTTTCTAACAGACCATTCAGTAGTAGGAGTCAGAAAAACATCATGGGTGGTGTGAATCGGAGGACCTGAGTTAGGATAGGCAGTGAGTGACAATATAGGATGGAGAAAAGCACCACGGGGTGCTCAGGATGGGGAGGTCAGAAAACATGCAGTGGCAATGTCGGATACTTTTCTGAAAAACAGCACGGGGTGGCGCGCATTGTAAGGGTTTCTAAAAGGCCATTCACTTGTAGGAGTGAGAAAAACATCACGGGGTGCTGTGAATTGGAAGGCCTGAATCTGAATAGGCAGTGAGTGGCAATGTAGGATGGAGAAAAGCACCAGGGGGTGGTCAGCATGGGGAGGTCAGGAATCATGCAGTGGCAATGTAGGATAGGTTTCTGAAAAACATTGTGGGGTAGTGCGCATTGTAAGGGTTTCTAACTGGCCATTCACTAGTAGGAGTGAGAAAAACATAACGGGGTGGTGTGAATCAGATGTTCTGAATAAGGATAGGCAGTGATTGGCAATGTAGCATGGAGAAAAGCACCAGAAGGTCGTCAGGATGGGGAGGTCACGAAACATGCAGTGGCACTGTAGGATAGGTTTCTGAAAAACATCACGGAGTGATGCGCATTGTAAGTGTTTCTAACACGCCATTCAGTAGTAGGAGTGAGAAAAACATCACGGGGTGGTGTGAATCGGAGGTCCTGAATTAGGATATGCAGTGAGTGGCAATGTAGGATGGAGAAAACCACCACGGGGTGGTAAGGCTGGGGAGGTCAGGAAACATGCAGTGGCAATGTAGGATAGGTTTCTGAAAAACATTGTGTTGTGGTGCGCATTGTAAGGGTTTCTCACAGGCCATTAGCTAGTAGGAGTGAGAAAAACATCACGGGGTGGTGTGAATCGGAGGGCCTGAATCAGTATAGGCAGTAAGTGGCAATGTAGGATGGAGAAAATCACCAGGCAGGTCAGCATGGGGAGGGCAGGAAACATGCAGTGGCAATGTAGGATATTTTTCTGAAAAACATCACGGGGTGGTGCGCTTTGTAAGGGTTTCTTACAGGCCATTCACAAGGAGGAGGGAGAAAAACATCACGGGGTGGTTTGAATCAGATGTTCTGAATTAGGATAGGCAGTGATTGGCAATGTAGCATGGAGAAAAGTTCCACAAGTTGGTCAGGATGGGGAGGTCAGATAACATGCAGTGGCAATATAGGATAGGTTTCTGAAAAACATCGCCTGGGTGGTGCGCATTGTAAGTGTTTCTAACAGGCCATTCACTAGTAGGAGTCAGAAAAACATCCCGGGCTGGTGTGAATCAGAGGTCCTGAATTAGGATAGGCAGTGAGTGGCAATGTAGGATGAAGAAAAGCACCACGGTGTGTTCAGCATGGGGAGGTCAGGAAACATGCAGTGGCAATATAGGATAGGTTCTGAAAATCATCGCGGGGTGGTGCGCATTGTACGTGTTTCTAACAGGCCATTCAATAGTAGGAATCAGAAAAACATCACCGTGTGGTGTGAGTCGGAGGACCTGAATTAGGATAGGCAGTGAGTGGTAATGTAGGATGGAGAAAAGCACCAGGGGTGGTCAGCATGGGGAGGGCAGGAAACATGCAGTGGCAATGTAGGTTAGGTTTCTGAAAAACACCGTGTGGTGGTGAGCATTGTAACATTTCTTAAAGGCGCTTCACTAGTAGGAGTGAGAAAAATATCACGGGGTGGTGTGAATCGGGAGGCATGAGTTAGGATAGGCAGTGAGTGGCAATGTAGGATGGAGAAAAACCCCACACGCTGGTTAGCATGGGGAGGTCAGGAAACATGCAGTGGCAATGTAGGATAGTTTTCTGAATAACATCGCGGGCTGGTGCGAATTGTAAGTGTTTCTAACAGGCTATTCACAAGTAGGAGTGAGAAAAACATCACGGGGTGGTGTGAATCGGAGGTCCTGAATAAGGATATGCAGTGAGTGGCAATGTAGGATGGAGAAAAGCACCACGGGGTGGTAAGGCTGGGGAGGTCAGGAAACATGCAGTGGCAATGTAGGATAGGTTTCTGAAAAAAATAGCGTGTTAGTGTGCATTGTAAGGGTTTCTTACACGACATGCACTAGTAGGAGTGAGAAAAACATCAGAGTGTTGTGTGAATCGAAGGGCCTGAATTTGGATAGGCAGTGAGTGGCAATGTAGGATGGAGAAAAGCACCATTGAGCAGTCAACATGAGGAGGTCAGGAAACTTTCAGTGGTAATGAAGGATAGGTTTCTGAAAAACATCGCCCGTTGGTGCGCATTGTAAGGGTTTCTAACAGACCATTCACTAGTAGGAGTGAGAAAAACATCACGGGGTGGTGTGAATCGGAGGGCCTGAATTAGGATAGGCAGTGAGTGGCAATGTAGGTAGGAGAAAAGCGCCAGGGGTGGTCAGCATGTGGAGGTTAGGACATATGCAGTGGCAATGTAGGATAGTTTTCTGAAAAACATCGGGGGGGGTGCACATTGTAAGGGTGTCTAACAGGCTATTCACTAGTAGGAGTGAGAAAAACATCACGGTGTGGTGTGAATCGGAGGGCCTGAATTAGAATAGGCAGTGAGTGGCAATGTAGGATGGAGAAAAGCACCACGGGGTGGTCAGCATGGGGAGGTCAGGAAACATGCAGTGGCAATGTAGGATTGGTTTCTGAGAAACATCGCGGGGTGGTGCACATTGTAAGGGTGTCTAACAGGCTATTCACTAGTAGGAGTGAGAAAAACATCACGGTGTGGTGTGAATCGGAGGGCCTGAATTAGAATAGGCAGTGAGTGGCAATGTAGGATGGAGAAAAGCACCACAGGTTGGTCAGCATGGACAGGTCAGGAAACATGCAGTGGCAATGTAGGATAGTTTTCTGAAAAACATCGCGGGGTGGTGCGAATTGTAAGTGTTTCTAACAAGCCAATCATAAGTAGGAGTGAGAAAAACATCACGGGGTGGTGTGAATCGGACGGCCTGAATCAGGATAGGCAGTGAGTGGCAATGTAGGATGGAGAAAATCACCAGGCAGGTCAGCATGGGGAGGGCAGGAAACATGCAGTGGCAATGTAGGATATTTTTCTGAAAAACATCACGGGGTGGTGCGCTTTGTAAGGGTTTCTTACAGGCCATTCACAAGGAGGAGGGAGAAAAACATCACGGGGTGGTTTGAATCAGATGTTCTGAATTAGGATAGGCAGTGATTGGCAATGTAGCATGGAGAAAAGTTCCACAAGTTGGTCAGGATGGGGAGGTCAGATAACATGCAGTGGCAATATAGGATAGGTTTCTGAAAAACATCGCCTGGGTGGTGCGCATTGTAAGTGTTTCTAACAGGCCATTCACTAGTAGGAGTCAGAAAAACATCCCGGGCTGGTGTGAATCAGAGGTCCTGAATTAGGATAGGCAGTGAGTGGCAATGTAGGATGAAGAAAAGCACCACGGTGTGTTCAGCATGGGGAGGTCAGGAAACATGCAGTGGCAATATAGGATAGGTTCTGAAAATCATCGCGGGGTGGTGCGCATTGTACGTGTTTCTAACAGGCCATTCAATAGTAGGAATCAGAAAAACATCACCGTGTGGTGTGAGTCGGAGGACCTGAATTAGGATAGGCAGTGAGTGGTAATGTAGGATGGAGAAAAGCACCAGGGGTGGTCAGCATGGGGAGGGCAGGAAACATGCAGTGGCAATGTAGGTTAGGTTTCTGAAAAACACCGTGTGGTGGTGAGCATTGTAACATTTCTTAAAGGTGCTTCACTAGTAGGAGTGAGAAAAATATCACGGGGTGGTGTGAATCGGGAGGCATGAGTTAGGATAGGCAGTGAGTGGCAATGTAGGATGGAGAAAAACCCCACACGCTGGTTAGCATGGGGAGGTCAGGAAACATGCAGTGGCAATGTAGGATAGTTTTCTGAATAACATCGCGGGCTGGTGCGAATTGTAAGTGTTTCTAACAGGCTATTCACAAGTAGGAGTGAGAAAAACATCACGGGGTGGTGTGAATCGGAGGTCCTGAATAAGGATATGCAGTGAGTGGCAATGTAGGATGGAGAAAAGCACCACGGGGTGGTAAGGCTGGGGAGGTCAGGAAACATGCAGTGGCAATGTAGGATAGGTTTCTGAAAAAAATAGCGTGTTAGTGTGCATTGTAAGGGTTTCTTACACGACATGCACTAGTAGGAGTGAGAAAAACATCAGAGTGTTGTGTGAATCGAAGGGCCTGAATTTGGATAGGCAGTGAGTGGCAATGTAGGATGGAGAAAAGCACCATTGAGCAGTCAACATGAGGAGGTCAGGAAACTTTCAGTGGTAATGAAGGATAGGTTTCTGAAAAACATCGCCCGTTGGTGCGCATTGTAAGGGTTTCTAACAGACCATTCACTAGTAGGAGTGAGAAAAACATCACGGGGTGGTGTGAATCGGAGGGCCTGAATTAGGATAGGCAGTGAGTGGCAATGTAGGTAGGAGAAAAGCGCCAGGGGTGGTCAGCATGTGGAGGTTAGGACATATGCAGTGGCAATGTAGGATAGTTTTCTGAAAAACATCGGGGGGGGTGCACATTGTAAGGGTGTCTAACAGGCTATTCACTAGTAGGAGTGAGAAAAACATCACGGTGTGGTGTGAATCGGAGGGCCTGAATTAGAATAGGCAGTGAGTGGCAATGTAGGATGGAGAAAAGCACCACGGGGTGGTCAGCATGGGGAGGTCAGGAAACATGCAGTGGCAATGTAGGATTGGTTTCTGAGAAACATCGCGGGGTGGTGCACATTGTAAGGGTGTCTAACAGGCTATTCACTAGTAGGAGTGAGAAAAACATCACGGTGTGGTGTGAATCGGAGGGCCTGAATTAGAATAGGCAGTGAGTGGCAATGTAGGATGGAGAAAAGCACCACAGGTTGGTCAGCATGGACAGGTCAGGAAACATGCAGTGGCAATGTAGGATAGTTTTCTGAAAAACATCGTGGGGTGGTGCGAATTGTAAGTGTTTCTAACAAGCCAATCATAAGTAGGAGTGAGAAAAACATCACGGGGTGGTGTGAATCGGACGGCCTGAATCAGGATAGGCAGTGAGTGGCAATGTAGTATGTAGAAAAGCACCATGGGGTGATTAGGATGTGGAAGTCAGGAAACATGCAGGGCCAATATAAGATAGGTTTCTGAAAAAAATCGCGTGGTGGTGCCCATTGAAATGGTTTCTAACAGGCCATTCACTAGTAGGAGTGAGAAAAACATCATGAGGTGGTGTGAATCGGAGGGGCTGACTTAGGATAGGAAGTGAGTGACAATGTAGGATGGAGAAAAGCACCACAGGGTGGTCAGCATGGAGATGTCAGAAAACATGCAGTGGCAATGCAGGATATGTTTCTGAAAAACATCGTGGGGTGGTGCGCATTGTAAGGGTTTCTAACAGGCCATTCACTAGTAGGAGTGAGAAGAACATCAGGGGTGGTGTCAATCGGATGGCCTGAATCAGGATAGGCAGTGAGTGGCAATGTAAGATGGAGAAAAGCATCACTGGGTGGTCAGTACGTGAAAGTCAGAGAACATGCCGTGCCAGTCTAGGATAGGTTTCTGAAAAACATCGCGGGATGGTGCGCATTGTAAGGGTTTCTAACAGGCCATTCACTAGTAGGAGTGAGAAGAACATCACGGGGTGGTGTGAATCAGAGGGCATGAATCAGGATAGGCAGTGAGTGACAATGTAGGATGGAGAAAAGCACCATGGGGTGGTCAGGATGGGGATTTCAGGAAACTTGCAGTGGCAATGTAGGATACCTTTCTGAAAAACATCGCGGGTTTGTTTGCATTGTAAGGGTTTCTAACAGGCCATTCAATAGTAGGAGTGAGAAAAACATCACAGGGTGTTGTTAATCGGAGGGCCTGGATTAGGATAAGCAGTGAGTGGCAATGTAGGATGGAGAAAAGCACCATGGGGTGGTCAACATGGGGAGGTTAGGAAAATTGCAGTGGCAATGTACGATAGGTTTCTCAAAAACATCGCGGGGTGGTGTGCATTGTAAGGGTTTCTAACAGGCTATTCACTAGTAGGAGTGAGAAAGACATCAGGGGGGTCATGTAAATCGGAGGGCCTGTATCAGATTAGTCAGTTAGTGGCATTGTAGGATGGAGAAAAACACCACGGAGTGGTCAGCATGGGGAGGTCAGGAAACATGCAGAGGCAATGTAGGATTGGTTTCTGAGAAACATCGCGGGGTGGTGCACATTGTAAGGGTTTCTATCAGGCTATTCACTAGTAGGAGGGAGAAAAACATCACGGTGTGGTGTTAATCGGAGGGCATGAATTAGGATAGGCAGTGAGTGGCAATGTAGGAAGGAGAAAAGCACCATGGGGTGGTCAGCATGGGGAGGTCAGGAAACATGCAGTGGCAATGTAGGATAGGTTTCTGAAAAACACCGGGCGGGGGTGCGCATTGTACGGGTTTCTAACAGGCCATTTACTAGTATTAGTGAGAACAACATCACGGTTGGTGTGAATCGGATGGCCTGAATCAGGATAGGCAGTGAGTGGCAATGTAAGATGGAGAAAAGCTCCACTGGGTGGTCAGCATGTGAAAGTCAGAGAACATGCCGTGCCAATCTAGGATAGGTTTCTGAAAAACATTGCTGGGTGGTGTTCATTGTAAGGGTTTCTAACTGGCCATGCACTAGTAGGAGTGAGAAAAACATAACGGGGTGGTGTGAATCAGATGTTCTGAATAAGGATAGGCAGTGATTGGCAATGTAGCATGGAGAAAAGCACCAGAAGGTCGTCAGGATGGGGAGGTCACGAAACATGCAGTGGCACTGTAGGATAGGTTTCTGAAAAACATCGCGGGGTGATGCGCATTGTAAGTGTTTCTAACAGGCCATTCAGTAGTAGGAGTGAGAAAAACATCACGGGGTGGTGTGAATCGGAGGTCCTGAATTAGGATATGCAGTGAGTGGCAATGTAGGATGGAGAAAACCACCACGGGGTGGTAAGGCTGGGGAGGTCAGGAAACATGCAGTGGCAATGTAGGATAGGTTTCTGAAAAACATTGTGGGGTGGTGCGCATTGTAAGGGTTTCTCACAGGCCATTAGCTAGTAGGAGTGACAAAAACATCACGGGGTGGTGTGAGTCGGAGGGCCTGAATCAGGATAGGCAGTAAGTGGCAATGTAGGATGGAGAAAATCACCAGGCAGGTCAGCATGGGGAGGGCAGGAAACATGCAGTGGCAATGTAGGATATTTTTCTGAAAAACATCACGGGGTGGTGCGCTTTGTAAGGGTTTCTTACAGGCCATTCACAAGGAGGAGGGAGAAAAACATCACGGGGTGGTTTGAATCAGATGTTCTGAATTAGGATAGGCAGTGATTGGCAATGTAGCATGGAGAAAAGTTCCACAAGTTGGTCAGGATGGGGAGGTCAGGAAACATGCAGTGGCAATATAGGATAGGTTTCTGAAAAACATTGCCTGGGTGGTGCGCATTGTAAGTGTTTCTAACAGGCCATTCACTAGTAGGAGTCAGAAAAACATCCCGGGCTGGTGTGAATCAGAGGTCCTGAATTAGGATAGGCAGTGAGTGGCAATGTAGGATGAAGAAAAGCACCACGGTGTGTTCAGCATTGGGAGGTCAGGAAACATGCAGTGGCAATGTAGGATAGGTTTTGAAAATCATCGCGGGGTGGTGCGCATTGTACGTGTTTCTAACAGGCCATTCAATAGTAGGAATCAGAAAAACATCACCGTGTGGTGTGAGTCGGAGGACCTGAATTAGGATAGGCAGTGAGTGGTAATGTAGGATGGAGAAAAGCACCAGGGGTGGTCAGCATGGGGAGGGCAGGAAACATGCAGTGGCAATGTAGGTTAGGTTTCTGAAAAACACCGTGTGGTGGTGAGCATTGTAACATTTCTTAAAGGCGCTTCACTAGTAGGAGTGAGAAAAATATCACGGGGTGGTGTGAATCGGGAGGCGTGAGTTAGGATAGGCAGTGAGTGGCAATGTAGGATGGAGAAAAACCCCACACGCTGGTTAGCATGGGGAGGTCAGGAAACATGCAGTGGCAATGTAGGATAGTTTTCTGAATAACACCGCGGGCTGGTGCGAATTGTAAGTGTTTCTAACAGGCTATTCACAAGTAGGAGTGAGAAAAACATCACGGGGTGGTGTGAATCGGAGGTCCTGAATGAGGATATGCAGTGAGTGGCAATGTAGGATGGAGAAAAGCACCACGGGGTGGTAAGGCTGGGGAGGTCAGGAAACATGCAGTGGCAATGTAGGATAGGTTTCTGAAAAAAATAGCGTGTTGGTGTGCATTGTAAGGGTTTCTTACACGACATGCACTAGTAGGAGTGAGAAAAGCATCAGAGTGTTGTGTGAATCGAAGGGCCTGAATTTGGATAGGCAGTGAGTGGCAATGTAGGATGGAGAAAAGCACCATTGAGCAGTAAACATGAGGAGGTCAGGAAACTTGCAGTGGTAATGAAGGATAGGTTTCTGAAAAACATCGCCCATTGGTGCGCATTGTAAGGGTTTCTAACAGACCATTCACTAGTAGGAGTGAGAAAAACATCACGGGGTGGTGTGAATCGGAGGGCCTGAATTAGGATACGCAGTGAGTGGCAATGTAGGTAGGAGAAAAGCGCCAGGGGTGGTCAGCATGTGGAGGTTAGGACATATGCAGTGGCAATGTAGGATAGTTTTCTGAAAAACATCGCGGGGTGGTGCACATTGTAAGGGTGTCTAACAGGCTATTCACTAGTAGGAGTGAGAAAAACATCACGGTGTGGTGTGAATCGGAGGGCCTGAATTAGAATAGGCAGTGAGTGGCAATGTAGGATGGAGAAAAGCACCACAGGTTGGTCAGCATGGACAGGTCAGGAAACATGCAGTGGCAATGTAGGATAGTTTTCTGAAAAACATCGGTGGGTGGTGCGAATTGTAAGTGTTTCTAACAAGCCAATCATAAGTAGGAGTGAGAAAAACATCACGGGGTGGTGTGAATCGGACGGCCTGAATCAGGATAGGCAGTGAGTGGCAATGTAGTATGTAGAAAAGCACCACGGGGTGATTAGGATGTGGAAGTCAGGAAACATGCAGGGCCAATATAAGATAGGTTTCTGAAAAAAATCGCGTGGTGGTGCCCATTGAAAGGGTTTCTAACAGGCCATTCACTAGTAGGAGTGAGAAAAACATCATGAGGTGGTGTGAATCGGAGGGGCTGACTTAGGATAGGCAGTGAGTGACAATGTAGGATGGAGAAAAGCACCACGGGGTGGTCAGCATGGAGATGTCAGAAAACATGCAGTGGCAATGCAGGATATGTTTCTGAAAAACATCGTGGGGTGGTGCGCATTGTAAGGGTTTCTAACAGGCCATTCACTAGTAGGAGTGAGAAGAACATCAGGGGTGGTGTCAATCGGATGGCCTGAATCAGGATAGGCAGTGAGTGGCAATGTAAGATGGAGAAAATCATCACTGGGTGGTCAGTACGTGAAAGTCAGAGAACATGCCGTGCCAGTCTAGGATAGGTTTCTGAAAAACATCGCGGGATGGTGCGCATTGTAAGGGTTTCTAACAGGCCATTCACTAGTAGGAGTGAGAAGAACATCACGGGGTGGTGTGAATCAGAGGGCATGAATCAGGATAGGCAGTGAGTGACAATGTAGGATGGAGAAAAGCACCATGGGGTGGTCAGGATGGGGAGGTCAGGAAACTTGCAGTGGCAATGTAGGATACCTTTCTGAAAAACATCGCGGGTTTGTTTGCATTGTAAGGGTTTCTAACAGGCCATTCAATAGTAAGAGTGAGAAAAACATCACAGGGTGTTGTTAATCGGAGGGCCTGGATTAGGATAAGCAGTGAGTGGCAATGTAGGATGGAGAAAACCACCACGGGGTGGTAAGGCTGGGGAGGTTAGGAAAATTGCAGTGGCAATGTACGATAGGTTTCTCAAAAACATCGCAGGGTGGTGCGCATTGTAAGGGTTTCTAACAGGCTATTCACTAGTAGGAGTGAGAAAGACATCAGGGGGGGGGGTGTAAATCGGAGGGCCTGTATCAGATTAGTCAGTTAGTGGCATTGTAGGATGGAGAAAAACACCACGGAGTGGTCAGCATGGGGAGGTCAGGAAACATGCAGAGGCAATGTAGGATTGGTTTCTGAGAAACATCGCGGTGTGGTGCACATTGTAAGGGTTTCTATCAGGCTATTCACTAGTAGGAGGGAGAAAAACATCACGGTGTGGTGTTAATCGGAGGGCATGAATTAGGATAGGCAGTGAGTGGCAATGTAGGAAGGAGAAAAGCACCATGGGGTGGTCAGCATGGGGAGGTCAGGAAACATGCAGTGGCAATGTAGGATAGGTTGCTGAAAAACACCGGGCGGGGGTGCGCATTGTAGGGGTTTCTAACAGGCCATTTACTAGTATTAGTGAGAACAACATCACGGTTGGTGTGAATCGGATGGCCTGAATCAGGATAGGCAGTGAGTGGCAATGTAAGATGGAGAAAAGCTCCACTGGGTGGTCAGCATGTGAAAGTCAGAGAACATGCCGTGCCAATCTAGGATAGGTTTCTGAAAAACATTGCTGGGTGGTGCTCATTGTAAGGGTTTCTAAAAGGCCATTCACTAGTAGGAGTGAGAATAACATCACGGGGTGGTGTGAATCGGAGGGCCTGAATTAGAATAGTCAGTGAGTGTCAATGTAGGATGGAGAAAAGCACCTCAGGGTGGTCAGCATTGGGAGGTCAGGAAACATGCAGTGGCAATGTAGGATTCGTTTCTGAGAAACATTGTGGGGTGGTGTGCATTGTAAGGGTTTCTAACAGGCCATTCACGACTAGGAGTTACAAAAACATCACGGTGTGGTGTGAGTCAGAGAACCTGATTTAGGATAGGCACTGAGTGGTAATATAGGATGGAGAAAAGCACCAGGGGTGGTCAGCATGGGGAGGGCAGGAAACATGCAGTGGCAATGTAGGTTAGGTTTCTGAAAAACATCATGCTGTGGTGAGAATTGTAAGGTTTCTTAAAGGCGCTTCACTAGTAGGAGTGAGAAAAACATCACGGGGTGGTGTGAATCGGGAGGCCTGAATTAGGTTAGGCAGTGAGTGGCAAGGTAGGATGGAGAAAAACACCACAGGCTGGTTAGCATGGGGAGGTCAGGAAACATGCAGTGGCAATGTAAGATATGTTTCAGAAAAACATCGCGGGGTGGTGAGCATTGTAAGGGTTTCTAACAGGCCATTCACAAGTAGGAGTGAGAAAAACATCACGGGGTGGTGTGAATCAGATGGCCTGAATCAGGATAGGCAGTGAGTGGCAATGTAGGATGTAGAAAAGCACCACGGGGTGATTAGGATGTGGAAGTCAGGGAACATGCAGGGCCAAAGTAACATAGGTTTCTGAGAAAAATCACGTGGTGGTGCCCATTGAAAGTGTTTCTAACCGGCCATTCACTAGTAGGAGTGAGAAAAACATCATGGGGTGTTGTGAATCGGAGGGGCTGAAATAGGATAGGCAGTGAGTGGCAATGTAGGTTGGAGAAAATCACCACGGGGTGGTCAGCATGGAGATGTGAGAAAACATGCACTGGCAATGCAGGATATGTTTCTGAAAAACATCTCGGGGTGGTGCGCATTTTAAGGGTGTCTAACAGGCCATTCAGTAAGAGGAGTGAGAAAAACATCACGGGGTGGTGTGAATCGGAGGGCCTGAATCAGAATAGTCAGTGAGTTGCAATGTAGGATGGAGAAAAGCACCCGGGGGTAGTCAGCATTGAGAGGTCAGGAAACATGCAGTGGCAATGTAGGTTAGGTTTGTGAAAAACATCGCGGGTTGATGCGCATTGTAAAGGTTTGTAAAAGGCCATTCACTAGTAGGAGTGAGAAAAACATCACGGGGTGGTGTGAATCGGAGGGCCTGAATTAGGATAGGCAGTGAGTGGCAATGTAGGATGGAGTAAAGCACCAATTGGCGATCAACATGGGGAGGTCAGGAAACTTGCAGTGGAAATGTAGGATTGGTTTCGGAAAACCATCGCCCGGTGGTGCACATTGTAAGTTTTCTAACAGACCATTCAGTAGTAGGAGTCAGAAAAACATCATGGGTGGTGTGAATCGGAGGACCTGAATTAGGATAGGCAGTGAGTGACAATATAGGATGGAGAAAAGCACCATGGGGTGCTCAGGATGGGGAGGTCAGAAAACATGCAGTGGCAATGTCGGATACTTTTCTGAAAAACATCACGGGGTGGCGCGCATTGTAAGGGTTTCTAAAAGGCCATTCACTTGTAGGAGTGAGAAAAACATCACGGGGTGCTGTGAATTGGAAGGCCTGAATCTGAATAGGCAGTGAGTGGCAATGTAGGATGGAGAAAAGCACCAGGGGGTGGTCAGCATTGGGAGGTCAGGAATCATGCAGTGGCAATGTAGGATAGGTTTCTGAAAAACATTGTGTCGTAGTGCACATTGTAAGGGTTTCTAACTAGCCATTCACTAGTAGGAGTGAGAAAAACATAACGGGGTGGTGTGAATCAGATGTTTTGAATAAGGATAGGCAGTGATTGGCAATGTAGCATGGAGAAAAGTACCAGAAGGTCGTCAGGATGGGGAGGTCACGAAACATGCAGTGGCACTGTAGGATAGGTTTCTGAAAAACATTGTGGGGTGTTGCGCATTGTAAGGGTTTCTCACAGGCCATTAGCTAGTAGGAGTGAGAAAAACATCACGGGGTGGTGTGAATCGGAGGGCCTGAATCAGTATAGGCAGTAAGTGGCAATGTAGGATGGAGAAAATCACCAGGCAGGTCCGCATGGGGAGGGTAGGAAACATGCAGTGGCAATGTAGGATATTTTTCTGAAAAACATCACGGGGTGGTGCGCTTTGTAAGGGTTTCTTACAGGCCATTCACAAGGAGGAGGGAGAAAAACATCACGGGGTGGTTTGAATCAGATGTTCTGAATTAGGATAGGCAGTGATTGGCAATGTAGCATGGAGAAAAGTTCCACAAGTTGGTCAGGATGGGGAGGTCAGGAAACATGCAGTGGCAATATAGGATAGGTTTCTGAAAAACATCACCTGGGTGGTGCGCATTGTAAGTGTTTCTAACAGGCCATTCACTAGTAGGAGTCAGAAAAACATCCCGGGCTGGTGTGAATCAGAGGTCCTGAATTAGGATAGGCAGTGAGTGGCAATGTAGGATGAAGAAAAGCACCACGGTGTGTTCAGCATGGGGAGGTCAGGAAACATGCAGTGGCAATGTAGGATAGGTTTTGAAAATCATCGCGGGGTGGTGCGCATTATACGTGTTTCTAACAGGCCATTCAATAGTAGGAATCAGAAAAACATCACCGTGTGGTGTGAGTCGGAGGACCTGAATTAGGATAGGCAGTAAGTGGTAATGTAGGATGGAGAAAAGCACCAGGGGTGGTCAGCATGGGAAGGGCAGGAAACATGCAGTGGCAATGTAGGTTAGGTTTCTGAAAAACACCATGTGGTGGTGAGCATTGTAACATTTCTTAAAGGCGCTTCACTAGTAGGAGTGAGAAAAATATCACGGGGTGGTGTGAATCGGGAGGCGTGAGTTAGGATAGGCAGTGAGTGGCAATGTAGGATGGAGAAAAACCCCACACGCTGGTTAGCATGGGGAGGTCAGGAAACATGCAGTGGCAATGTAGGATAGTTTTCTGAATAACATCGCGGGCTGGTGCGAATTGTAAGTGTTTCTAACAGGCTATTCACAAGTAGGAGTGAGAAAAACATCACGGGGTGGTGTGAATCGGAGGTCCTGAATAAGGATATGCAGTTAGGGGCAATGTAGGATGGAGAAAAGCACCACAGGGTGGTAAGGCTGGGGAGGTCAGGAAACATGCAGTGGCAATGTAGGATAGGTTTCTGAAAAAAATAGCGTGTTGGTGTGCATTGTAAGGGTTTCTTACACGACATGCACTAGTAGGAGTGAGAAAAACATCAGAGTGTTGTGTGAATCGAAGGGCCTGAATTTGGATAGGCAGTGAGTGGCAATGTAGGATGGAGAAAAGCACCATTGAGCAGTCAACATGAGGAGGTCAGGAAACTTGCAGTGGTAATGAAGAATAGGTTTCTGAAAAACATCGCTCGTTGGTGCGCATTGTAAGGGTTTCTAACAGACGATTCACTAGTGGGAGTGAGAAAAACATCACGGGGTGGTGTGAATCGGAGGGCCTGAATTAGGATACGCAGTGAGTGGCAATGTAGGTAGGAGAAAAGCGCCAGGGGTGGTCAGCATGTGGAGGTTAGGACATATGCAGTGGCAATGTAGGATAGTTTTCTGAAAAACATCGCGGGGTGGTGCACATTGTAAGGGTGTCTAACAGGCTATTCACTAGTAGGAGTGAGAAAAACATCACGGTGTGGTGTGAATCGGAGGGCCTGAATTAGAATAGGCAGTGAGTGGCAATGTAGGATGGAGAAAAGCACCACGGGGTGGTCAGCATGGGGAGGTCAGGAAACATGCAGTGGCAATGTAGGATTGGTTTCTGAGAAACATCGCGGGGTGGTGCACATTGTAAGGGTGTCTAACAGGCTATTCACTAGTAGGAGTGAGAAAAACATCACGGTGTGGTGTGAATCGGAGGGCCTGAATTAGAATAGGCAGTGAGTGGCAATGTAGGATGGAGAAAAGCACCACAGGTTGGTAAGCATGGACAGGTTAGGAAACATGCAGTGGCAATGTAAGATAGTTTTCTGAAAAACATCGCGGGGTGGTGCGAATTGTAAGTGTTTCTAACAAGCCAATCATAAGTAGGAGTGAGAAAAACATCACGGGGTGGTGTGAATCGGACGGCCTGAATCAGGATAGGCAGTGAGTGGCAATGTAGTATGTAGAAAAGCACCACGGGGTGATTAGGATGTGGAAGTCAGGAAACATGCAGGGCCAATATAAGATAGGTTTCTGAAAAAAATCGCGTGGTGGTGCCCATTGAAAGGGTTTCTAACAGGCCATTCACTAGTAGGAGTGAGAAAAACATCATGGCGTGGTGTGAATCGGAGGGGCTGACTTAGGAGAGGCAGTGAGTGACAATGTAGGATGGAGAAAAGCACCACGGGGTGGTCAGCATGGAGATGTCAGAAAACATGCAGTGGCAATGCAGGATATGTTTCTGAAAAACATCGTGGGGTGGTGCGCATTGTAAGGGTTTCTAACAGGCAATTCACTATTAGGAGTGAGAAGAACATCAGGGGTGGTGTCAATCGGATGGCCTGAATCAGGATAGGCAGTGAGTAGCAATGTAAGATGGAGAAAAGCATCACTGGGTGGTCAGTATGTGAAAGTCAGAGAACATGCCGTGCCAGTCTAGGATAGGTTTCTGAAAAACATCGCGGGATGGTGCGCATTGTAAGGGTTTCTAACAAGCCATTCACTAGTAGGAGTGAGAAGAACATCACGGGGTGGTGTGAATCAGAGGGCATGAATCAGGATAGGCAGTGAGTGACAATGTAGGATGGAGAAAAGCACCATGGGGTGGTCAGGATGGGGATTTCAGGAAACTTGCAGTGGCAATGTAGGATACCTTTCTGAAAAACATCGCGGGTTTGTTTGCATTGTAAGGGTTTCTAACAGGCCATTCAATAGTAGGAGTGAGAAAAACATCACAGGGTGTTGTTAATCGGAGGGCCTGGATTAGGATAAGCAGTGAGTGGCAATGTAGGATGGAGAAAAGCACCATGGGGTGGTCAACATGGGGAGGTTAGGAAAATTGCAGTGGCAATGTACGATAGGTTTCTCAAAAACATCGCGGGGTGGTGCGCATTGTAATTGTTTCTAACAGGCTATTCACTAGTAGGAGTGAGAAAGACATCAGGGGGCGGGGTGTAAATCAGAGGGCCTGTATCAGATTAGTCAGTTAGTGGCATTGTAGGATGGAGAAAAACACCACGGAGTGGTCAGCATGGGGAGGTCAGGAAACATGCAGAGGCAATGTAGGATTGGTTTCTGAGAAACATCGCGGGGTGGTGCACATTGTAAGGGTTTCTATCAGGCTATTCACTAGTAGGAGGGAGAAAAACATCACGGTGTGGTGTTAATCGGAGGGCATGAATTAGGATAGGCAGTGAGTGGCAATGTAGGAAGGAGAAAAGCACCATGGGGTGGTCAGCATGGGGAGGTCAGGAAACATGCAGTGGCAATGTAGGATAGGTTTCTGAAAAACACCGGGCGGGGTTGCGCATTGTACGGGTTTCTAACAGGCCATTTACTAGTATTAGTGAGAACAACATCACGGTTGGTGTGAATCGGATGGCCTGAATCAGGATAGGCAGTGAGTGGCAATGTAAGATAGAGAAAAGCTCCACTGGGTGGTCAGCATGTGAAAGTCAGAGAACATGCCGTGCCAATCTAGGATAGGTTTCTGAAAAACATCGCTGGGTGGTGTTCATTGTAAGGGTTTCTAAAAGGCCATTCACTAGTAGGAGTGAGAAATACATCACGGGGTGGTGTGAATCGGAAGCCATGAATCAGGATGGTCAGTGAGTGTCAATGTAGGATGGAGAAAAACACCACGGGTTGGTGAGCATGGGGAGGTCAGGAAACATGCAGTGGGAATGTAGGATAGGTTCCTGAAAAACATCACGGGGTGGTGTGCATTGTAAGGGTTTCTAACAGGCCATTCACTAGTAGGAGTGAGAAAAACATCATTGGATGGTGTGATTCAGATGTTCTAAATTAGCATAGGCTGTTAGTGGCAATGTAGAATGGAGAAAAGAACCATGGGGTGGTCAGCATGGGGAAGTCAGGAAACATGCATTGGCAATGTAGGATAGGTTTCTGAAAATCATCGCCGGGTGGTCCGCAGTGTAAGGCTTTCTAACAGGCCATTCACTAGTAGGAGTGAGAAAAACATCATGGGGTGGTGTGAATCGGAGGGCCTGAACTAGGATAGGCAGTTAGTGGCAATGTAGGATGGAGAAAAGCACCATGGAGTGGTCAGCAAGGCGAGGTCAGGAAACAAGCAGTGGCAATGTAGGATAGTTTTCTGAATAACATCACGGGGTGGTGCACATTGTAAGGGTTTCTAAAAGGCCATTCACTAGTAGGAGTGAGAAAAACATCACGGGGTGGTGTGAATCAGATGTTCTGAATTAGGATACACAGTGAGTGGCAATGTAGGATGGAGAAAACCTCCACAGGTTGGTGAGCATTGGAGGGTCAGGAAACATGCAATGGCAATGTAAGATAGGTTTCTGAACAACATCGCGGCGTTGTGCGCATTGTAATGCTTTCTAACAAGCCATTCACAAGTAGGAGTGAAAAAAACATCACGGGGTGGTGTGAATCGGAGGGACTGAATTAGAATAGGCTGTGAGTGGCAATGTAGGATGGAGAAAAGCACCATTAGATGGTCATCATGGGGAGGCAAGGAAACATGCAGTGGCAATGTAAAATAGATTTCTTATAAACATCGCGGGGTGGTGCGCATTGTAAGGGTTTCTAACATGCCATTCACTAGTAGGAGTGAGAAATACATCACGGGGTGGTGTGAATCGGAAGCCCTGAATCAGGATGGTCAGTGAGTGACAATGTAGGATGGAGAAAAGCACCACGGGTTGGTGAGCATCGGGAGGTCAGGAAACATGCAGTGGTAATGTAGGATAGGTTCCTGAAAAACATCACGGGGTGGTGAGCATTGTAAGGGTTTCTAACACGCCATTCACTAGTAGGAATGAGAAAATCATCATTGAATGGTGTGATTCAGATGTTCTGAATTAGCATAGGCTGTGATTGGCAATGTAGGATGGAGAAAAGAACCATGGGGTGGTCAGCATGGGGAAGTCAGGAAACATGCCTTGGCAATGTAGGATAGGTTTCTGAAAAACATCGCCGGGTGGTCCGCAGTGTAAGGCTATCTAACAGGCCATTCACTAGTAGGAGTGAGAAAAACATCATGGGGTGTTGTTAATCGGAGGGCCTGAATTAGAATAGGCAGTGATTGGCAATGTAGGATGGAGAAAAGCACCATGGCATGGTCAGCATGGGGAGGTCAGGAAACATTCAGTGGCAATGTAGTATAGGTTTCTGAAAAACATCGCGGGGTATTCCGCATTGTAAGGGATTCTAACAGGCCATTCACTAGTTGGAGTGAGAACAACATCACGGGGTGGTGTGAATCGGAGGGCCTGTATTAGGTAGGCATTGAGTGGCAATGTAGGATGGAGAAAAGCACCACAGGATGGTCATCATGGGGAGGTCAGCAAACATGCAGTGGCAATGTAGAATAGGTTTCTGAAAAAAAAAGCGGGGTGGTGCGCATTTTAAGGCTTTCTAACAGGTCATTCACTAGTAAGAGTGAGAAAAACATCATGGGTTGGTGTGAATCGGAGTGCCTGAATTAGGATAGGCAGTGAGTGGCAATGTAGGATGGAGAAAAGCACCATGCAGTGGTCAGCAAGGCGAGGTCAGGAAACAAGCAGTGGCAATGTAGGATAGTTTTCTGAATAACATCACGGGGTGGTGCACATTGTAAGGGTTTCTAACAGGCCATTCTCTAGTAGGAGTGAGAAAAACATCATGGGGTGGTGTGAATCAGATGTTCTGAATTAGGATACACAGTGAGTGGCAATGTAGGATGGAGAAAAGCACCACGGTGTGGTCAGCATGGGGAGGTCAGGAAACATGCATTGGCAATGTAGGATAGGTTTCTGAAAAATATCGCCTGGTGGTGTTCACTGTAAGGCTTTCTAACAGTACATCCACTAGTAGGAGTGAGAAAAACATCAGGGGGTGGTGTGAATCGGAAGGCCTGAATCAGTTTAGGTGGCGAGTGGCAATGTAGGATGGAGAAAAGCACCACGGGGTGGTCAGGAAGGGGAAGCCAGGAAACATGCAGTGGCAATGTAGGATAGGTTTCTGAAAAAAATCGCGAGGTGGGGCGCATTGTAATGGTTTCTAACAGGCCATTAACTAGCAGTAGTGAGAAAAACATCACGGGGTGGTGTGAATCGAAGGGCCTGAATCAGGATAGGCAGTGAGTGGCAATGTAGGATGTAGAAAAGCACTACGGGTTTGTCAGCGTGGGAGGCAAGGAAACATGCAGTGGCAATGTAGAATAGGTTTCTGATAAAGATTGATGGGTGGTGCGCATTGTAAGGGTTTATAACAGGCCATTCACTAGTAAGAGTGAGAACATCATCACGGGCTGATGTGAATCGGAGGGCCTGAATTAGGATAGGCTTTGAGTGGCAATGTGGGATGGAGAAAAGCACCAAAGTGTGGTCAGCATGGGGAGTTCAGGAATCATGCAGTGGCAATGTAGGATAGGTTTCTGAAAAAAAAAGAGGGGATGGTGCGCAATTTATGGGTTTCTAACAGGCCATTCACTAGCAGGACTGAGAAAAACATTACGGGTTGGTGTGAATCGGAGGGCCTGATTTAGCATAGGCAGTGAGTGGCAATGTAGGATGGAGAAAAGCACCACGGGGTAGTCAGCATGGGGAGGTCAGGAAACATGTAGTGGCAATGTAGAATAGTTTTCTGAAAAACATCACGGGGTGGTGCGCATTGTAAGGGTTTCTAACAGGCCATTCACCAGTAGGAGTGACAAAACATCACGGGGTGGTGTGAATCAGATGTTCTGAATTAGGATATGCAGTGAGTGGCAATGTAGGATGGAGAAAAGCCCCACAGGGTGGTCAGCATGAGGAGGCCAGGAAACATGCAGTGTCAATGTAGGATAAGTTTCTGAAAAACATTGCGGGGTGGTGCTCATTGTAAGGGTTTCTAAAAGGCCTTTCACTAGTAGGAGTTAGAAAAACCTCACGGGGTGGTGTGAATCAGACGGCCTGAATTATGATAGGCAGTGAGTGGCAATGTAGGATGGAGAAAAGCGCCACGGTGTGGTCAGCATGGGAGTTCAGGACACATGCAGTGGCAATTTAGGGTAGGTTTCTGAAAAACATCGCTGGTCGTGAGAATTGTAAGTGTTTCTAAAAGGCCATTCACTAGTAGGAGTGTGAAAAACATCACAGGGTTGTGTGAATCAGAGGACCTTAATTATGATAGGAAGTGAGTGGAAATCTAGGATTGAGAAAAGCACCACGGGGTTGTCAGCATGTGGAGGTCACGAAACACGCAGTGGCAATGTAGGATAGGTTTCTGAAAAACTTTGCGGGGTGGTGCGCATTGTAAGGGTTCCTAACAGGCCATTCACTAGTAGAAGTGAGAAAAACATCACGGGGTGGTGTGAATCGGAGGGCCTGGATCAGGATAGGCAGTGAGTGGCAATGTAGTATCGAGAAAAGCACCACGGGGTGGTCAGGATGGGGAGGACAGGAAACATGCTGTGGCAATGTAGGATAGGTTTCTGAAAAACTTCGCATGGTGGGGCGCATTGTAAGGGTTTCTAAAGGGCCATTCACTAGTAGGAGTGAGAAATACATCATGGTGTTGTGTAAATCGGAGGGCCTGAATCAATATAGGCAGTTAGTAGCAACGTCGGATGGAGAAAAGCACCACGTGGTGGTCAGCATGTGGAGGTCAGGAAACATTCTGTGGCAATGTTGGATAGCTTTCTGAAAAACATCGCGGGTTGGTGCGCATTGTAAGGGTTTCTAACAGGCCATTCACTAGTAGGAATGAGAAAAACCTCACGGCGTGGTGAGAATCCGAGGGCCTGTATTAGGATATGCAGTGAGTGGCAATGTAGTAAGGAGAAAAGCAACACGGAGTGGTCAGCATGGGGAGTTCAAGACACATGCAGTGGCAATGTAGGATAAGTTTCTGAAAAACATTGCGGGTTGGGGCGCATTGTAAGTGTTTCTATCAGGAAATTCACTAGTACGAGAGAGAAATACATCATGGTGTGGTGTGAATCGGAGGGCCTGAATCAGGATTGACAGTGAGTGGCAATGTCGTATGGAGAAAATCACCACAGGGTGGTCAGCAATGGGAGGTCAGGAAACATGCAGTGGCAATGTAGGATAGGTTTCTGAAAAACATCGCAAGGTAGTGTGCATTGTAATGGTTTCTAACAGGCCATTCACTAGTAGGAGTGAGAAATAAATCACGGTGTGGTGTGATACGGAGGGCCTCAATCAATTTAGACAGTGAGTGGCAATGTAGGATGGAGAAAACCACCACGGGTTGGTGAGCATTGGAGTGTCAGGAAACATGCAATGGCAATGAAAGATAGGTTTCTGAACAACATTGCGGGGTTGTGCGCATTATAATGCTTTCTAACAAGCCATTCACAATTAGGAGTGAAAAAAACATCACGGGGTGGTGTGAATCGGATGGCCTGAATTAGAATAGGCTGTGAGTGGCTATGTAGGATGGAGAAAAGCACCACTAGTTGGTCATCATGGGGAGGCAAGGAAACATGCAGTGGCAATGTAAAATAGATTTCTAATAAACATCGCTGGGTGGTGCGCATTGTAAGGGTTTCTAACAGGCCATTCACTAGTAGGAGTGAGAAAAACATCACGGGGTGGTGTGAATCGGAGGGTCTGAATTAGGATAGGCAGTGAGTGGCAATGTAAAATGGAGAAAAACACCACGGTGTGGTCAGGATGGGGAAGTCAGGAAACATGCTGTGTCAATGTAGGATAGGTTTCTGAAAAACATCGCAGGGTGGTACGCATTGTGGTTTCTAACAGGCCATTCACTAGTAGGAGTGAGAAAAACATCACGGCGTGGTTTGAATCAGAGGGCCTGAATCAGGATAGGCAGTGAGCGGCAATTTAAGATGGAGAAAAGCACCATGGTGTGCTCAGCATGGGGAGGTCAGGACACATGCAGTGGCAATGTAGGATATGTTTTTGAAAAACATCGCCTGGTGGTGCGCATTGTAAGGCTTTCTAACAGGCCGTTCAGTAGTAGGAGTGACAAGAACATCACGGGGTAGTGTGAATCGGAGGGCCTGAATTAGGATAGGCAGTGAATGGCAATGTCAAATGGAGAAAAGAACCACGGTGTGGTCAGCATGGGGAGGTCAGGAAACATGCATTGTCAATATAGGATAGGTTTCTGAAAAACATCGCTGGGTGGTGGGCATTGTAACGGTTTCTAACAGGCATTCACTAGTAGGAGTCAGAAAAACATCACGGGCTGGTGTGAATCGGATGAACTGAATTAGGATAGGCAGTGAATGGCCATGTAAAATGGAGAAAAGCAC
This sequence comes from Cavia porcellus, assembly GCF_034190915.1. Lineage (NCBI taxonomy): Eukaryota > Metazoa > Chordata > Mammalia > Rodentia > Caviidae > Cavia > Cavia porcellus. The sequence goes on along the minus strand of NW_026947550.1, from coordinate 181,970 downwards.
CACGGTGTGGTTGGCATGTGGAGGTCAGGAAACATGCAGTGGCAATATAGGATAGGTTTCTGAAAAACATCACGGGGTCCTGCGAGTTGAAAGGGTTTCTAACAGGCGATTTACTAGTACGAGTGCGAAATACATCACGGGGTCCTGTGAATCTGAAGCCCTGAATCAGGATGGTCAGTGAGTGGCAATGTAGGATGGAGAAAAGCACCACTGGTGGGTGAGCATGGGGAAGTCAGGAAACATGCAGTGGCAATGTAGGATAGTTTTCTGAAAAACATCCGGGGGTGGTGCGCATTGTAAGGGTTTGTAGCAGGCCATTCACTGGTAGGAGTGAGAAAAACATCACAGGGTGGTGTGAATCGGAGGTCCTGAATTAGGATTGGCAGTGAGGGACAATGTAAAATGTAGAAAAGCACCACGGTGTGGTGAGCATGGGGAGGTCAGGAAACATGCAGTGGCAATGTAGGATAGGTTTCTGAAAAACATCGCGGGGTGGTGCGCATTGTAAGGGTGTCTAAGAGGCCATTCACTAGTAGTAGTGGGAAATACATCACAGGGTGGTATTAAACAGAGGGCCTGAATCATGATAGGCAGTGAGTGGCAATGCATAATAGAGAAAAGCACCACGGGGTGGTCAGCCTGGAGAGGTCAGGAAACATGCATTGGCAATGTAGGATAGGTTTCTGAAAAACATCGTGTGGTTGTGCGCATTGTAAGGATTTCTAACAAGTCAATGACAAGTAGGAGAGAAAAAAACATCACGGAGCGGTGTGAATCAGAAGCCCTGAATTAGGAAAGGCTGTGAGTTGCAATGTGGGATGGAGAAAAGCACCACGGTTTTGTCAGCATGGGGAGGCAAGGAAACATGCAGTGGCAATGTAGAATAGGTTTCGGATAAACATCACTGGGTGGTGCGCATTGTAAGGGTTTTTAACAGGCCATTCATTAGTAGGAGTGAGAACAACATCACGGGGTGGTAAGAATTGAAGGGCCTGATTAAGGATAGGCAGTGAGTGGCAATGTAGGATGGAGAAAAGCACCACGGTGTGGTCAGTACAGCGAGGTCAGGAAACATGCAGTGGCATTGTAGGATAGGTTTCTGAAAAAAAAAAAAGCGGGGTGGCATGCATTGTAAGGCTTTCTAACAGGCCATTCACTAGTAGGAGTGAGAAAAACATCACGGGGTGGTGTTAATCGGAGGGCCTGATTTAGGATAGGAAATGAGTAGCAATGTAGGATGGAGAAAAGCACCACGGGGTGGTCAGCATAGGGAGGTCAGGAAACATGCATTGGCAATGTAGGATAGGTTTCTGAAAAACATCGCCAGATGGTGCGCGTTGTAAGGGTTTCTAACAGGCCATTCACTAGTAGGAGTGAGAAAAACTTAACGGCGTGGTGTGAATCAGAGGACCTGAATCAGGATAGGCAGTGAGTGGCAATGTAGAATGGAGAAAAGCACCATGGGGTGGTAAGGATGGGGAGGTCAGGGAACATGCAGTGGCAATGTAGGATAGGTTTCTAAAAAACATCCCGGGGTAGTGTGCATTGAAAGGGTTTCTAACAGGCCATTCACTAGTAGGAGTGAGAAAAACATCACAGGTTGGTGTGTATCGGAGGGCCTGAATCAGGATAGGCTGTGAGTGGCAAAGTAAAATTGAGAAAAGCACCACGGGGTGATCAGCATTGGGAGGTCAGGAATCATGCAGTGGCAATGTAGGATAGGTTTCTGAAAAACATCGTGGGGTGGTGCGCATTGTAAGCTTTCTAACAGGAAATTTACTAATAGGACTGAGAAAAACATCACGGGGTGGTGTGAATCAGACGGCCTGAATCAGGATAGACAGTGAATGGCATTGTAGGATGGAGAAAAGCACCACGGGGTGGTCAGGATGGGGAAGTCAGGAAACATTCAGTGGCTATGTAGGATAGGTATCTGAAAAACATCGTGGGGTGGTGCGCATTGTAAGGGTTTCTAACAGGCCATTCACTAGTAGGAGCGAGAAAAACATCACGGCGCGGTGTGAATCCGAGGGCCTGAATTAGGATAGGCAGTGAGTGGCAATGAAGGATGGAGAAAATCACCATTGTTTGGTCATCATGAGGAGGTCAGGAAACATGTATTGGCAATGTAGGACAGGTTTCTGAAAAACGTCGCGGGGTGTTGCGAATTGTAAGGTTTTCTAACAGGCCATTGACTAGTAGGAGCGAGAAAAACATCACGGTGTGGTGTGAATCAGAGGGGCTGAATCAGGATAGGCAGTAAGTGGCAATGTAGGATGGAGAAAAGCACCAGGGGTGGTCAGCATGGGGAGGGCAGGAAACATGCAGTGGCAATGTAGGATATTTTTCTGAAAAATATCACAGGGTGGTGCGCATTGTAAGGGTTTTTTAAAAGGCCATTCATTGGTAGGAGTAAGAAAAACATCACGGAGTGGTGTGAATCAGAAGTTCAGAATTAGGATAGGCAGTGATTGGCAATGTAGCATGGATAAAAGCACCAGAAGGTGGTCAGGATGGGGAGGTCACGAAACAAGCAGTGGCACTGTACGATAGGTTTCTGAAAAACATCGCGGGGTGGTGCGAATTGTAAGTGTTTCGAACAGGCCATTCACTAGTAGCAGTGAGAAAAACATCACGGGGTGGTGTGAATCGGAGGTCCTGAATTAGGATACGCAGTGAGTGGCAAAGTAAAATTGAAAAAAGCACCATGGGGTGATCAGCATGGGGAGGTCAGGAAACATGTAGTGGCAATGTAGGATAGGTTTCTGAAAAACATCGCAGGGTGGTGCGCATTGTAAGGTTTCTAACAGGAAATTTACTAGTAGGACTGAGAAAAACATCACGGGGTGGTGTGAATCGGATGGCCTGAATCAGGATAGGCAGTGAATGTCATTCTAGGATGGAGAAAAGCACCACGGGGTGGTCAGGATGGGGAAATCAGGAAACATGCAGTGGCTATGTAGGATAGGTATCTTAAAAACATTGTGGGATCGTGCGCATTGTAAGGGTTTCTAACAGGCCATTCACTAGTAGTAGTGAGAAAAACATTACGGCGCGGTGTGAATCTGAGGGCCTGAATTAGGATAGGCAGAGAGTGGCAATGAAGGATGGAGAAAAGCACCACGGTTTGGTCATCATGGGGAGGTCAGGAAACATGCATTGGCAATATAGGACAGGTTTCTGAAAAACATCGCGGGGTGTTGCGAATTTTAAGGTTTTCTAACAGGCCATTGACTAGTAGGAGCGAGAAAAACATCACGGTGTGGTTTGAATCAGAGGGGCTGAATCAGGATAGGCAGTAAGTGGCAATGTAGGATGGAGAAAAGCACCAGGGGTGGTCAGCATGGGGAAAGCAGGAAACATTCAGTGGCAATGTAGGATATTTTTCTGAAAAACATCACAGGGTGGTGCGCAATGTAAGGGTTTCTAACAGGCCATTCTTTGGTAGCAGTAAGAAAAACATCACGGGGTGGTGTGAATCAGAAGTTCTGAATTAGGATAGGCAGTGATTGGCAATGTAGCATGGAGAAAAGCACCAGAAGGTGGTCAGGATGGGAAGGTCACGAAACATGCAGTGGCACAGTAGGATAGGTTTCTGAAAAACATCGCGGGGTGGTGCGCATTGTAAGTGTTTCTAACAGGCTTTTCTCTAGTAACAGTGAGAAAAACATCACGGGGTGGTGTGAATCGGATGTCCTGAATTAGGATAGGCAGTGAGTGGTAATGTAGGTTGAAGAAAAGCACCACGGGGTGGTCAGCATGGTGAGGTCAGGAAACATGCAGTCACAAAGTAGGATATGTTTCTGAAAAAGAACGCGGGTGGTGCGCATTGTAAGGGTTTCTAACAGGCCATTGACTAGTAGGAGCGAGAAAACATCACGGTGTGGTGTGAATCAGAGGGGCTGAATCAGGATAGTCATTAATTGGCAAAGTAGGATGGAGAAAAGCACCAGGGCTGGTCAGCATGGGATGGCAGGAAACATGCAGTGGCAATGTAGGATATTTTTCTGAAAAACATTGCGGTTTGGTGCGCATTTTAAGGGTTTCTACCAGGCTATCACCTAGTAGGAATGAGAAATACATCATGGTGTGGTGTGAATCAGAGGGCCTGAATCAGGATAGGCAGTGAGTGGTAATGTAAAATGGAGAAAGCACCACAGGTTTGTCAGCATGGGGAGATCATGAAACATGCAGTAGCAATGTAGGATAGGTTTCTGAAAAACATCGCGGGGTGGTGAGAAATGTAAGGGTTTCTAACAGGCCATTCACTAGTAGGAATGAGAAAAACATCACGGGGTGTTGTGAATCGGAGGGCCTGAATTAGGATAGGCACTGAGTGGCAATGTAGGATGGAGAAAGGCACCAAGGGTCGGTCATCATGGGGAGGTCAGGAAACATGCATTGTCAATGTAGGATAGATTTCTGAAAAACATCGCGGGTTGATGCGAATTGTAAGGGTTTCTAACAGGCCATTGACTAGTAAGAGCGAGAAAAACATCACGGTGTGGTGTGAATCAGAGGGGCTCAATCCGGATAGGCAGCAAGTGGCAATGTAGGATGGAGAAAATCACCAGTGGTGGTCAGCATGGTGAGGGCAGTAAACATGCAGTGACATTGTAGGATATTTTTCTTTAAATCATCACGGGGTGGTGCGCATTGTAAGGGTTTCTAAGAGGCCCTTCACTAGTAGGAGTGAGAAAAACAACACGGTGTGGTGTGAATAAGATGTTCTGAATTAGGATAGGCAGTGATTGGCAATTTAGCATGGAGAACAGCACCAGAAGGTGGTCAGGATGGGGTGGTCAGGAAACATGCAGTGGCACTGTAGGATAGGTGTCTAAAAAACATCGACTGGGTGGTGCGCAATGTAAGTGTTTCTAACAGGCCATTCACTAGTAGGAGTCAGAAAAATATCCCGGGCTGGTGTGAATCGAAGGGCCTGAATTAGGATAGGCAGTGACTGGCAATGTAGGATGAAGAAAAGCACCACGGGGTGTTCAGCATGGGTAGGTGAGGAAACATGCAGTGGCAAGGTAGGATAGGTTTTGAAAATCATCGCGGGGTGGTGCACATTGTACGTGTTTCTAACAGGCCATTTAATAGTAGGAGTGAGAAAAGCATCACGGGGTGGTTTGAATCGGAGGGCCTGAATTATGATAGGCAGTGAGTGGCAATGTAGGATGGAGAAAAGCACCAGGGGGTGGTCAGCATGGCAAGGTCAGGAAACACGCAGTGGGAATGTATGATAGGTTTCTGAAAAACAACGAGGGTGTTGCGCATTGTAAGGGTTTCTAACATGGCATTCACTAATAGGAGTGAGAATAACATCACGGGGTGGTGTGAATCAGAGGGCCTGAATCAGGATAGACAGTGAGAGGCAATGTACGATGGAGAAAAGCAGCAAGGGGAGGTCTGCTTGGGGAGGTTAGGAAAAATGCAGAGGCAATGTAGGATAGGTTTCTGAAAAACATTGCGGGGTGGTGCCCATTGTAAGTGTTTCTAACAGGCCATTCACTAGTAGGAGTGAGAAATACATCATGTTGTGGTGTGAATCAAAGGGCTTGAATCAGGATAGACAGTGAGTGGTAATGTAGCATGGAGAAAAGAACCACGGGTGGTCAGCGTTAGGAGGGCAGGAAACATGCAGTGGCAATGTAAGTTAGGTTTCTGAAAAAAATCGTGTGGTGGTGCGCATTGAAATGGTTTCTAACAGGCCATTCACTAGTAGGAGTGAGAAAAACATCAGGGGGTGGTGTGAATTGGAGGGCCTGAATTACGAAAGGCATTGAGTGGCAATGTAAAATGGAGAAAAGCACCACGGGTTGGTCAGCATGGGGAGGTTCGAAACATGCAGTGGCAATGTAGAAGAGGTTTCTGAAAAACAACGCGGGGTGGTGAATATTGTAAGGGTTTCTAACAGGCCATTCATTAGTAGGAGTGAGAAAACATCACGGGGTGGTGTGAATCGGAAGGCCTGAATTAGGATAGGCAGTGAGTGGCAATGTAGGATGGAGAAAAGCACCACGGGTTGGTCAGCATGGGGAGATAAGGAAACATGCATTGGCAATTTAGGATAGTTTTCTGAAAAACATGGCGGGGTGTTGCACATTGAAAGGGTTTCTAACAGGCCATTTCCTAGTAGGAGCAAGAAAAACACCACGGTGTGGTGTGAATCGGAGGGGCTGAATCAGGATAGGTAGCAAATGGCAATGTAGGATGGAGAAAAGCACCAGGGGAGGTCAGCATGGGGAGGGCAGGAAACATGCAGTGGCAATGTAGGATAGGTTTCTGAAAAACATCTTGTGTGGTGCGCATTGTAAGGCTTTATTAAAGGCCCTTCACTTGTAGGAGTGAGAAAAACATCACAAGTGGTGTGAATCGGAGTGCCTGAATTAGGATAGGCAGTGATTGACAAGGTAGTTTCGAGAAAAGCACCACGGGTTGGTCAGCATGGGGAGGTCAGGAAATATGCAGTGGCAATGTAGGATAGGTTTCTGAAAAACATCGTGTGGTGGTGAGAATTGTAAGGGTTTCTAACAGGCCATTCACCAGTAGGAATGTGAAAAACATCACGGGGTTTTGTGAATCGGAGGGCCTGAATTAGGATAGGCACTGAGTGGCATGTAGGATGGAGAAAGGCACCACGGGTCGGTCATCATGGGGGGGGTCAGGAAACATGCATTGTCAATGTAGGATAGATTTCTGAAAAACATCGCGGGTGGATGCGAATTGTAAGGGTTGCTAACAGGCCATTGACTAGTAAGAGCAAGAAAAACATCACGGTGTGGTGTGAATCAGAGTGGCTCAATCAGGATAGGCAGCAAGTGGCAATGTAGGATGGAGAAAATCACCAGTGGTGGTCAGCATGGTGAGGGCAGTAAACATGCAGTGGCATTGTAGGATATTTCTCTTTAAATCATCACGGGGTGGTGCGCATTGTAAGGGTTTCTAACAGGCCATTCACTAGTAGGAGTGAGAAAAACATCACGGTGTGGTGTGAATCAGATGTTCTGAATTAGGATAGGCAGTGATTGGCAATTTAGCATGGAGAACAGCACCAGAAGGTGGTCAGGATGGGGAGGTCAGGAAACATGCAGTGGCACTGTAGGATAGGTGTCTGAAAAACATCGACTGGGTGGTGCGCAATGTAAGTGTTTCTAACAGGCCATTCACTAGTAGGAGTCAGAAAAACATCCCGGGCTGGTGTGAATCGGAGGGCCTGAATTAGGATAGGCAGTGAGTGGCAATGTAGGATGAAGAAAAGCACCACGGGGTGTTCAGCATGGGTAGGTCAGGAAACATGCAGTGGCAAGGTAGGATAGGTTTTGAAAATCATCGCGGGGTGGTGCACATTTTACGTGTTTCTAACAGGCCATTTAATAGTAGGAGTGAGAAAAGCATCACGGGGTGGTTTGAATCGGAGGGCCTGAATTATGATAGGCAGTGAGTGGCAATGTAGGATGGAGAAAAGCACCAGGGGGTGGTCAGCATGGCAAGGTCAGGAAACACGCAGTGGGAATGTATGATAGGTTTCTGAAAAACAACGTGCGTGTTGCGCATTGTAAGGTTTTCTAACATGGCATTCACTAGTAGGAGTGAGAATAACATCACGGGGTGGTGTGAATCAGAGGGCCTGAATCAGGATAGGCAGTGAGAGGCAATGTACGATGGAGAAAAGCAGCAAGGGGTGGTCTGCTTGGGGAGGTTAGGAAACATGCAGAGGCAATGTAGGATAGGTTTCTGAAAAACATTGCGGGGTGGTGCCCATTGTAAGTGTTTCTAACAGGCCATTCACTAGTAGGAGTGAGAAATACATCATGTTGTGGTGTGAATCAAAGGGCTTGAATCAGGATAGACAGTGAGTGGTAATGTAGCATGGACAAAAGAACCACGGGTGGTCAGAATGAGGAGGGCAGGAAACATGCAGTGGCAATGTAAGTTAGGTTTCTGAAAAAAATCGTGTGGTGGTGCGCATTGAAATGGTTTCTAACATGCCATTCACTAATAAGAGTGAGAAAAACATCACAGGTTGGTGTGTATCGGAGGGCCTGAATCAGGAAAGGCAGTGAGTGGCAATGTAAAATTTAGAAAAGCACCACGGGGTGGTCAGGACGGGGAGGTCAGGAAACATGCAGTGGCAATATATGATAGGTTTCTGAAAAACATCGTGGAGTGGTGCGCATTGTAAGGGTTTCTACCAGGCCAATAGCTAGTAGGAGTAAGAAATACATCATGGTGTGGTGTGAATCAGAGGGCCTGAATCAGGATAGGCAGTGAGTGGTAAGGTAAAATGGAGAAAACCACCACGGGTTGGTCAGGATTGGGACGTAAGGAAACATGCAGTGGCACTGTAGGATAGGTTTCCGAAAAACATCAGGGGGTGGTGCGCATTTTAAGGGTTTCTAATAGGCCATTCACTAGTAGGAGTGAGAAAAACATCACGGGGTGGTGTGAATCAGAGGGCCTGAATCTGTATAGGCAGTGAGTGGCAATGTAGGTTGGAGAAAAGGACCACGAGGTGGTCAGCATGGGGATGTCACGAAACATGCAGTGGCAATGTAGGATAGGTTTCTGAAAAACATCGCGGGGTGGTGCGCATTGTAAGGGTTTCTAACAAGCCATTCACTAGTAGGAGTGAGAAAAACATCAGGGGGTGGTGTGAATTGGTGGGCCAGAATTATGAAAGGCATTGAGTGGCAATGTAAAATGGAGAAAAGCACCACGGGTTGGTCAGCATGGGGAGGTTCGAAACATGCAGTGGCAATATAGAAGAGGTTTCTGAAAAACAACGCGGGGTGGTGAATATTGTAAGGGTTTCTAATAGGCCATTCACTAGTAGGAGTGAGAAAAACTTCACGGGGTGGTGTGAATCGGAGGGCCTGAAGTAGGATAGGCAGTGAGTGGCAATGTAGGATGGAGAAAAGCACCAAGGGTTGGTCAGCATGGGGAGATAAGGAAACATGCATTGGCAATGTAGGATACTTTTCTGAAAAACATGGCGGGGTGTTGCGCATTGTAAGGGTTTCTAACAGGCCATTCACTAGTAGGAGCGAGAAAAACACCGCGGTGTGGTGTGAATCGGAGGGGCTGAATCAGGATAGGTAGCAAGTGGCAATTTAGGATGGAGAAAAGCACCAGGGGAGGTCAGCATGGGGAGGTCAGGAAACATGCAGTGGCAATGTAGGATAGGTTTCTGAAAAACATCTTGTGTGGTGCGCATTGTAAGGCTTTCTTAAAGGCCCTTCACTTGTAGGAGTGAAAAAAACATCACGGGTGGTGTGAATCAGAGTGCCTGAATTAGGATAGGCAGTGAGTGACACGGTAGGTTCGAGAAAAGCACCACGGTTTGGTCAGCATGGGGAGGTCAGGAAACATGCAGTCGCAATGTAGGATAGGTTTCTGAAAAACATCACGGGGTGGTGCGCTTTGTAATGTTTTCTATCAGGTCATTCATTAGTAGGAGTGTGAAAAACATCATGGCGTGGTGTGAGTCAGAGGGCCTGAATCAGGATAGACAATGAGTGGTAATGTAGCATGGAGAAAAGCTACAGGGGTGGTCAGCATGGGGAGGTCAGGAAACATGCAGTGGCAATGTAAAATAGGTTTCTGAAAAACATCGCGGGGTGTTGCGCATTGTAAGTATTTCTCACAGGCCATTGACTAGTAGGAGTGAAAAAATTATCAAGGGTGGTGTGAATCGGAGGGCCTGAATTAGGATACGCAGTAAGTGACAATGTAGGATGGAGAAAAGCTCCACAGGTTGGTCATCATGGGGAGGTCAGGAAACATGCAGTAGCAATGTAGGATAGGTTTCTGAAAAACCTCCCGGGGTGGTGCGCATTGTAAGGGTTTCTAACAGGCCATTCACTAGTAGGAGTGTGAAAAACTTCACGGGGTGTTGTGAATCCGAGGGCCTGATTTAGGATAGGCAGTGAGTGGCTATGTATGATGGAGAATAGCACCAGGGGTGGCCAGCATGGGGACGTCAGGAAACAAGTAGTGCCAATGTAGGATAGGATTCTGTAAAACATCGCATGGTGGTACAAATTGTAAGGGTTTCTAAAATACCATTCACTAGTAGGAGTGAGAAAAACATCAGGGGTGGCGTGAATCCTAGGGCCTGAATGTAGAAAGCCAGTGAGGGGCAATGGAGCATGGAGGAAAGCACCAGGGGTGTCAGCATGGGGACATCAGGAAACATGCAGTGGCAATGTAGGATAGGATTCTGAAAAACATCGTGGGGTGGTGCGCATTGTAAGGGTTCCTAACTAGCCATTCACTATTAGGAGTGAGAAAAACATCAGGGGTGTTGTGAATCGGAGGGCCTGAATTAGGATAGGCAGGGAGTGGCAATGAATGATGCAGAAAGCACCACCGGGTGGTCAACATGTGGACGTCAGGAAACATGCAGTGGCCATGTAGGATAGGTTTCTAAAAAACATCGCGTATAGTGAGAATTGTAAGGGTATCTAACAAGCCATTCACTAGTAGGAATGAGAAATACATCATGGTGTGGTGTGAATCAGAGGCCCTGAATCAAGATAGAAAGTGAGTGGCAATGTCAGATGGAGAAAAGCACCACGGTGTGGTCAGCATGGGGAGGTCAGGAAACATGCCTTGGCAATGTAGCATAGGTTTCTGAAAAACATCGCGGGGTGGTGCTCATTGTAAGGGTTTCTAAAAGGCCTTTCACTAGTAGGAGTAAGAAAAACATCACGGGGTGGTGCGTATCGGAGGGCCTGAATCAGGATAGGCAGTGAGTGGCCATGTAGGATGGAGAAAAGCACCACAGGGTGGTCAGCATGGGGAGGTCAGGACACATGCAGTGGCAATGTAGGATACGTTTCTGAATAACATCGCGAGGTTGTACGCATTGTAAGGCTTTCTAACAAGCCATTCACAAGTAGGAGTGAAAAAAACATCACGTGGTGGTGTGAATCGGAGGGCCTGAATTAGATAGGCTGTGAGTGGCAATGTATGATGAAGAAAAGCACCACAGGTTTGCCAGCATGGGGAGGCAAGGAAACATGCAGTGGCAATGTAGAATAGGTTTCTGATAAACATCGCAGGGTGGTGCGCATTGTAAGGGTTTCTGACAGGCCATTCATTGGTAGGAGTGAGAACAACATCACGGGGTGGTGTTAATTGGATGGACTGAATTAGGATAGGCAGTGAGTGGCAATGTAAGATGGAGAAAAGCACCACGGGGTGGGCTAAATGGGGAGGTCAGGAAACATGCAGTAGCAATGTAGGATAGTTTTCTGAAAAACATCACGGGGTGGTGCTCATTGTAAGGGTTTCTAAAAGGCCTTTCACTAGTAGGAGTAAGAAAAACATCACGGGGTGGTGCGTATCGGAGGGCCTGAATCAGGATAGGCAGTGAGTGGCCATGTAGGATGGAGAAAAGCACCACAGGGTGGTCAGCATGGGGAGGTCAGGACACATGCAGTGGCAATGTAGGATACGTTTCTGAATAACATCGCGAGGTTGTACGCATTGTAAGGCTTTCTAACAAGCCATTCACAAGTAGGAGTGAAAAAAACATCACGTGGTGGTGTGAATCGGAGGGCCTGAATTAGATAGGCTGTGAGTGGCAATGTATGATGGAGAAAAGCACCACAGGTTTGCCAGCATGGGGAGGCAAGGAAACATGCAGTGGCAATGTAGAATAGGTTTCTGATAAACATCGCAGGGTGGTGCGCATTGTAAGGGTTTCTGACAGGCCATTCATTGGTAGGAGTGAGAACAACATCACGGGGTGGTGTTAATTGGATGGACTGAATTAGGATAGGCAGTGAGTGGCAATGTAAGATGGAGAAAAGCACCACGGGGTGGGCTAAATGGGGAGGTCAGGAAACATGCAGTAGCAATGTAGGATAGTTTTCTGAAAAACATCACGGGGTGGTGCGCATTGCAAGAGTTTCTAACAAGCCATTTACTAGTAGGAATGAGAAAAACCTCACGTCGTGGTGTGAATCGGAAGGGCTGAATCAGGATAGGCAGTGAGTGGCCATGTAGGATGGAGAAAAGCACCACGGGGTGGTCAGCATGGGGAGGGCAGGACACATGCAGAGGGAATGTAGGATAGGTTTCTGAAAAACATCACGGGTGGTGAGCATTGTTAGGGTTTCTAACAGACCATTCACTACTAGGAGTGAGAAAAACATCACGGGGTGGTGTGAATCGGAGGGCCTGAATTATGATAGGCAGTGAGTGGCAATGTAGGATTGAGAAAAGCACCACGGGGTTGTCAGCATGTGTAGTTCTGGAAACATGCAGTGGCAATGTAGGATAGGTTTCTGAAAAACATCACGGGGTGGTGCGCATTGTAAGGGTTTCTAACAGGCCACTCACTAATAGAAGTGAAAAAAACATCACGGGATGGTGTGAATCGGAGGGCCTGAATCAGGATAGGCAGTGAGTGGCCATGTAGGATGAAGGAAAGCAACACGGGGTGGTGAGCATGGGGAGGTTAGGACACATGCAATGGCAATGTAGGATAGGTTTCTGAATAACATCGCGAGGTTGTACGCATTGTAAGGTTTTCTAACAAGCCATTCACAAGTAGGAATGAAAAAAACATCACGTGGTGGTGTGAATCGGAGGGCCTGAATTAGGATAGGCTAAGAGTGGCAATGTATGATGGAGAAAAGCACCACGGGGGGGTCAGAATGGGGAGGTCAGGAAACATGCAGTGGCAATGTAGGATATTTTTCTGAAAAACATCATGGGGTGGTGAGCATTGTAAGGGTTTCTAACAGGCCATTCACTAGTAGGAGTGAGAAACATCACGGGGTGATGTGATTCAGATGTTCTGAATTAGCACAGGCTGTGAGTGGCAATGTAGGATGTAGAAAAGCACCATGGGGTGTTCAGCATGGGGAGGCCAAGAAACATGCATTGGCAATGTAGGATACGTTTCTAAAAAACATCGCAGGGTGGTGCGCATTGTAAGGGTTCCTAACAAGCCATTCACTATTAGGAGTGAGAAAAACATCAGGGGTGGTGTGAATCGGAGGGCCTGAATTAGGATAGGCAGTGAGTGGCAATGAATGATGGATAAAGCACCACCGGGTGGTCAACATGTGGGCGTCAGGAAACATGCAGTGGCAATGTAGGATAGGTTTCTAAAAAACATCGCCAATGGTGAGAATTGTAAGGGATTCTAACAGGCCATTCACTAGTAGGAATGAGAAATACATCATGCTGTGGTGTGAATCAGAGGGCCTGAATCAAGATAGAAAGTGAGTGGCAATGTCAGATGGAGAAAAGCACAACGGTGTGGTCAGCATGGGGAGGTCAGGAAACATGCAGTGGCAATGTAGGATAGGTTTCTGAAAAACATCGCGGGGTATTGCGCATTGTAAGGGTTTCTAACAGGCCAATCACTAGTAGGAGTGAGAAATACATCACGGGGTGGTCTGAATAGGAGGGCCTGAATGAGGATAGGCAGTGAGTGGTAATGTAAGATGTAGAAAGCACCAAGGGGTGGTCAGCATGGGGAGGTCAGCAAACATGCAGTGGCAATGTGGGATAGCTTTCTGAAAAACATCGCGGGTTTGTGCGCATTGCAAGGGTTTCTAACAAGCCATTCACTAGTAGGAATGAGAAAAGCCTCATGTCGTGGGGTGAATCGGAAGGGCTGATTCAGGATAGGCAGTGAGTGGCCATGTAGGATGGAGAAAAGCACCACGGGGTGGTCAGCATGGGGAGGTCAGGACACATGCAGTGGCAATGTAGGACAGGTTTCTGAAAAACATCGCAGGTGGTGAGCATTGTTAGGGTTTCTAACAGACCATTCACTAGTAGGAGTGAGAAAAACATCACGGGGTGGTGTGAATTGGAGGGCCTGAATTATGATAGGCAGTGAGTGGCAATTTAGGATTGAGAAAAGCACCACGGGGTTGTCAGCATGTGGAGTTCTGGAAACATGCAGTGGCAATGTAGGATAGGTTTGTGAAAAACATCACGTGGTGGTGCGCATTGTAAGGGTTTCTAACAGGCAATTCACTAGTAGAAGTGAAAAAAACATCACAGGATGGTGTGAATTGGAGGGCCTGAATCAGGATAGGCAGTGAGTGGCCATGTAGGATGAAGGAAAGCAACACGGGGTGGTGAGCATTGGGAGGTTAGGACACATGCAATGGCAATGTAGGATAGGTTTCTGAATAACATCGCGAGGTTGTACGCATTGCAAGGCTTTGTAACAAGCCTTTCACAAGTAGGAGTGAAAAAAACATCACGTGGTGGTGTGAATCGGAGGGCCTGAATTAGGATAGGCTGTGAGTGGCAATATATGATGGAGAAAAGTACCAAGTGTTTGCCAGCATGGGGAGGCAAGGCAACATGCATTGGCAATGTAGAATAGGTTTCTGATAAACATCACTGGGTGGTGAGCGTTGTAAGGGTTTCTAACAGGCCATTCATTGGTAGGAGTGAGAACAACATCACGGGGTCGTGTTAATCGGAGGGCTTGAATTAGGATAGGCAGTGAGTGGCAATGTAAAATGGAGAAAAGCACCACGGGGTGGTCAGAATTGGGAGGTCAGGAAACATGCAGTGGCAATGTAGGATACTTTTATGAAAAACATCATGGTGTGTTGAGCATTGTAAGGGTTTCTAACAGGCCATTCACTAGTAGGAGTGAGAAAAACATCACGGGGAGGTGTGAATCAAATGTTCTGAATTAGGATACACAGTGAGTGGCAATGTAGGATGGACAAAAGCACCACGGGGTGGTCACCATGGGGAGGTCAGTACACATGCAGTGGCAATGTGGTACAGGTGTCTGAAAATAATCGTGGGTGGTGAGAATTGTAAGGGTTTCTAACAGGCCATTCACTAGTAGGAGTGAGAAAAACATCACGGGGTGGTGTGAATCGGAGGACTGAATTATGATAGGCAGTGAGTGGCAATGTAGGATGGAGAAAAGCACCACTGGGTGGTCAGCATGGGGAAGTCAGGAAACACGCAGTGGAAATGTAGGATAGGTTTCTGAAAAACATCATGGGGTGGTGCGCATTGTAAGGCTTTCTAACAAGCCCCTGACAAGGAGGAGTGAAAAAAACATCACGGGGTGGTGTGAATCAGAGGGCCTGAATTAGGATAGGCTGTGAGTGGCAATGTAGGATGGAGAAATGCAACACGGGTTTGGCAGCATGGGGAGGCAAGGCAACATGCATTGGCAATGTAGAATAGGTTTCTGATAAACATCGCGGGGTGGTGCCCATTGTATGGGTTTCTTACAGGGCATTCACTAGTAGGAGTGAGAACAACTTCATGGGGTGGTGTGAATCGGAGGGCCTGAATTACGATAGGCATTGATTGGCTATGTAGGATGGAGAAAAGCACCACAGGGTTTTGTTAATCGGAGGGCCAGAATTAGGATAGGCAGTGAGTGGCAATGTAAAATGGAGAAAAGCACCACGGGGTGGTCAGCAAGGGGAGGTCAAGAAACATGCATTGGCAATGAAAGATAGGTTTCTGAAAAACATCGCCAGGTGGTGCGCATTGTAAGGCTTTCTAACAGGACATTCACTAGTAGGAGTGAGAAAAACATCATGGGGTGGTGTGAATCAAATGTTCTGAATTAGGATAGGCAGTCAGTGGCAATGTAGGATGGAGAAAAGCACCACGGGGTGGTCAGCATGGGGAGGTCAGGAAACATGCATTGGCAATGTGGGATATGTTTCTGCAAAACATCGCCAGATGGTGCACATTGCAAATCTTTGTAACAGGCCTTTCACTAGTAGGACTGAGAAAAACAACACGGGGTGGTGTTAATCGGAGGGCCAGAATTAGGATAGGCAGTGAGTGGCAATGTAAAATGGAGAAAATGAAGGATAGGTTTCTGAAAAACATCGCCAGGTGGTGCACATTGTAAGGCTTTCTAACAGGCCATTCACTAGTCACGGGGTGGTCTGAAGCTGAGGGCCTGAATGAGGATAGGCAGTGAGTGGCAATGTAGGATGGAGAAAAACACCACGATGTGGTCAGGATCGGGAGGTCAGGAAACATGTAGTGGCAATGTGGGAATGCTTTCTGAAAAACATTGCGAGTTGGTGCGCATTGTAAGGATTTCTAACAGGCCATTCACTAGTAGGAGTAAGAAAAACATCACGGCGTGGTGCGAATTGGAGGGCCTGAATCAGGATAGGCAGTGAGTGGCAATGTAGGATGGAGAAAAGCACCATGGAGTGGTCATCATGGGAAGGTCAGGATACATGCAGTGGCAAAGTGGGATAGGTTTCTGAAAAACATCATGGGTGGTGATAATTGTAAGGGTTTCTAACAGGCTATTCACTAGTAGGAGTGAGAAAAGCATCATGGGGTGGTGTGAATCGGAAGGCCTGAATCAGGATAGGCAGTGAGTGGCAATGTAGGATGAAGAAAAGCACCACGGGGTGGTAAGGATGGGGAGGTCAGGAAAAATGCAGTGGCAATGTAGGATAGCTTTCTGAAAAACCTCGCCGGGTGGTCCGCAGTGTAAGGCTTTCTAACAGGCCATTCACTAGTAGGAGTGAGAAAAACATCATGGGGTCTTGTGAATCGGAGGGCCTGAATTACAATAAGCAGTGAGTGGCAATGTAAAATTGAGAAAGCACCACGGTGTGGTCAGCATGCGGAGGTCAGGAAACATGCAGTGGCAATGTAGAATAGGTTCCTGCAAAACCTCGCGGGGTGCTGCGCATTGTTAGGGTTTCTAGCATGCCATTCACTAGTAGGAGTGAGAAATACATCACGTGTTGCTGTGAATCGGAAGGCCTGAATCAGGATAGGCAGTGAGTCGCAATGTAGGATGGAGAAAAGCACCACGGCATGGTCAGCATGGGGAGGTCAGGAAACATTCCGTGGCAATGTAGTATATGTTTCTGAAAAACATCACAGGGTGGTGCGCATTGTAAGGGTTTCTAACAGGCCATTCACTATTAGGAGTGAGAACAACATCACGGGGTGGTGTGAATCACATGTTGTGATTTAGGATACACAGTGAGTGGCAATGTAGGATGGAGAAAAGCACCATGGGGTGGTCAGGATGGGGAGGGTAGGAAACATGCATTGGCAATGTAGGATAGGTTTCTGAAAAACATCTCCTGGTGGTGTGCACTGTAAGGCTTTCTAACAGTACATTCACTAGTAGGAGTGAGAAAAACATCACGGCGTGGTGTGAATCGGAGGGCCTGAATCAGGTTAGGCAGCTAGTTTCAATGTAGGATGGAGAAAAGCACCTCGGGGTGGTCAGGAAGGGGAAGTCAGGAAACATGCAGTGTCAATGTAGGATAGGTTTCTGAAAAAAATTGCGGGGTGGGGCGCATTGTAATGGTTTCTAACAGGCCATTAACTAGCAGGAGTGAGAAAAACATCACGGGGTGGTGTGAATCGGAGGGCCTGAAATAGGATAGCCAGTGAGTGGCAATGAAGAATGGAGAAAAGCACGACGGGGTGGTCAACATGGGGAGGTCAGGAAACATGCAATGGCAATGTAGGATAGGTTTCTTTAAAACACTGTGGAGTGGTGCGCATTGGAAGGCTTTCTAACAAGCCGCTGACAAGGAGGAGTGAAAAAAACATCACGAGGTGGTGTGAATCGGAGGGCCTGAATTAGGATAGGCTGTGAGTGGCAATGTAGGATGGAGAAATGCACCACGGGTTTGTCAGCATGTGGAGGCAAGGAAGCATGCATTGGCAATGTAGAATGTGTTTCTGATAAACATCGCGGGGTGGTGCGCATTGTATGGGTTTCTAACAGGTCATTCACTAGTAGGAGTGACAACAACTTCACGGGGTGGTGTGATTCGAGGGCCTGAATTAGGATAGGCCTTGATTGGCTATGTAGGATGGAGAAAAGCATCAGAGGGTGGTCAGCATGGGGAGGTCAGGAAATATGCAGTGGCAATGTAGGATAGGTTTATGAAAAAAAAAAGCAGAGTGGTGCGCATTGTATTGGTTTCCAACAGGCCATTCACTAGTTGGAGTGAGAAAAACATCACGGGGTGGTGCGAACCGGAGGGCCTGATATAGGATAGGCAGTGAGTTGCAATGTAGGATGGAGAAAAGCACCACGGGGTGGTCAGCATGGGGAGGTCAGGAAAAATGCAGTGGCAATGTAGGATAGGTTTCTGAAAAACATCGCGGGGTGGGGCGGATTGTAAGGATTTCTAACAGGCCATTCACTAGTAGGAGTGAGAAAAACATCATTGGATGGTGTGATTCAGATGTTCTGAATTAGCATAGGCTTTGAGTGGCAATGTAGGATGGAGAAAAGAACCATGGGGTGGTCAGCATGGGGAAGTCAGGAAACATGCCTTGGCAATGTAGGATAGGTTTCTGAAAAACATTGCCGGGTGGTCCGCAGTGTAAGGCTTTCTAACAGGCCATTCACTAGTAGGAGTGAGAAAAACATCATGGGGTGGTGTGAATCGGAGGGCCTGAATTAGAATAGGCAGCGATTGGCAATGTAGGATTGAGAAAAGCACCACGGCATGGTCAGCATGGGGAGGTCAGGAAACATTCAGTGGCAATGTATTATAGGTTTCTGAAAAACATCGCGGGGTATTGCGCATTGTAAGGGTTTCTAAAAGGCCATTCACTAGTTGGAGTGGGAACAAATCACGGGGTGGTGTGAATCGGAGGGCCTGAATTAGGTAGGCATTGAGTGGCAATGTAGGATGGAGAAAAGCACCACAGGATTGTCATCATGGGGAGGTCAGCAAACATGCAGTGGCAATGTAGGATAGGTTTCTGAAAAAAAAATCGGGGTGGTGCGCATTGTAAGGCTTTCTAACAGGCCATTCACTAGTAGGAGTGAGAAAAACATCATGGGTTTGTGTCAATCGGAGTGCCTGAATTAGGATACGCAGTGAGTGGCAATGTAGGATGGAGAAAAGCACTATGGAGTGGTCAGCAAGGCGAGGTCAGGAAACAAGCAGTGGCAATGTAGGATAGTTTTCTGAATAACATCACGGGGTGGTGCACATTGTAAGGGTTTCTAACAGGCCATTCACTAGTAGGAGTGAGAAAAACATCACGGGGTGGTGTGAATCAGATGTTCTGAATTAGGATACACAGTGAGTGGCAATGTAGGATGGAGAAAAGCACCACGGTGTGGTCAGCATGGGGAGGTCAGGAAACATGCATTGGCAATGTAGGATAGGTTTCTGAAAAATATCTCCTGGTGGTGTTCACTGTAAGGCTTTCTAACAGTACATTCACTAGTAGGAGTGAGAAAAACATCAGGGGGTGCTGTGAATCGCAGGGCCTGAATCAGTTTAGGCAGCGAGTGGCAATGTACGATGGAGATAAGCACCACGGGGTGGTCAGGAAGGGGAAGCCAGGAAACATGCAGTGGCAATGTAGGATAGGTTTCTGAAAAAAATCGCGAGGTGGGGCGCATTGTAATCGTTTCTAACAGGCCATTAACTAGCAGTAGTGAGAAAAACATCACGGGGTGGTGTGAATCGAAGGGCCTGAATCAGGATAGGCAGTGAGTGGCAATGTAGGATGTAGAAATGCACCACGGGTTTGTCAGCATTCGGAGGCAAGGAAACATGCAGTGGCAATGTAGAATAGGTTTCTGATAAACATTGATGGGTGATGCGCATAGTAAGGGTTTATAACAGGCCATTCACTAGTAAGAGTGAGAACATCATCACGGGCTGATGTGAATCGGAGGGCCTGAATCAGGATAGGCTTTGAGTGGCAATGTGGGATGGAGAAAAGCACCAAAGGGTGATCAGCATGGGGAGTTCAGGAATCATGCACTGGCAATGTAGGATAGGTTTCTGAAAAAAAAAGGGGTGGTGGTGCGCAATTTAACGGTTTCTAACAGGCCATTCACTAGTAGGAGTGAGAAAAACATCACGGGTTGGTGTGAATCGGAGGGCCTGATTTAGCATAGGCAGTGAGTGGCAATGTAGGATGGAGAAAAGCACCACGGGGTGGTCAGCATGGGGAGGTCAGGAAACATGCAGTGGCAATGTAGGATAGTTTTCTGAAAAAACGTCACGTTGTGTTGACCATTGTAATGTTTCCAACAGGCTATTCACTAGTAGGAGTGAGAAAAACATCACGGGGTGATGTGAATCGGAGGGCCTGAATCAGGATAGGCAGTGAGTGGCAATGTAGGATAGAGAAAAGAAAAATGGGGTGGTCAGTATGGGGAGGTCAGGAAATATGCAGTGGCAATGTAGGATAGTTTTATGAAAAACATTGCGGTTTGGGGCGCATTGTAAGAGTTTCTAACAGGCCATTCACTAGTAGGAGTGAGAAATCCATCATGGTGTGGTGTGAATAAGAGGGCCTAAATCAAGATAGACAGTGAGTGGCAATATCGGATGGAGAATAGCACCACGGGGTGGTCAGCATGGGGAGGTCAGGAAACATGCAGTGGCAATGTAGGTTAGGTTTCTGAAAAACATCGCTGGGTGGTGCGCATTGTAAGGGTTTCTAACACGCCATTCACAAGTAGGAGTGAGAAAAACAGCACGGGGTGGTGTGAATCGGAAGCCCTGAATCAGGATAGGCAGTGAGTGGCAATGTAGGATGGAGAGAAGCACCACGGGGTGGTCAGCATAGGGAGGTCAGGACACATGCTGTGGCAGTGTAGCATAGGTTTCTGAAAAACATTGCTGGTTGTGAAAATTGCAAGGGTTTCAAACAGGCCATTCAGTAGTACGAGTGAGAAAAACATCATGGGATGGTATTAATCAGAGGGCCTGAATCATGATAGGCAGTGAGTGGCAATGTACAATGGAGAAATGCACCAAGGGGTGGTCAGCATGGAGAGGTCAGGAAACATGCATTGGCAATGTAGGATAGGTTTCTGAAAAACATCGTGGGGTTGTGCGCATTGTAAGGCTTTCTAACAAGCCACTGACAAGTAGGAGAGAAAAAAACATCACGGGTGGTGTGAATCGGAGGGCCTGAATTAGGAAAGGCTGTGAGTGGCAATGTAGGATGGAGAAAAGCACCACGGGTTTGTCAGCATGGGGAGGCAAGGAAACATGCAGTTTCAATGTAGAATAGGTTTCGGATAAACATCACTGCGTGGTGCGCATTGTAAGGCTTTCTAACAGGCCATTCACTAGTAGGAGTTAGAACAACATCACGGGGTCTTGTGAATCGAAGGGCCAGATTTAGGATAGGCAGTGAGTGGCAATGTAGGATGGAGAAAAGCACCACGGTGTGGTCAGCATGGGGGAGGTCAGAAAACATGCAGTGGCAATGAAGGATAGGTTTCTGATAAGCATCACTGGGTGGTGCGCATTTTAAGGGTTTCTAACAGGCCATTCTCCAGTAGGAGTGAGAAATACATCATGATGTGGTATGAATCGGAAGACCTGAATCAAGATAGACAGTGAGTGGCAATGTAGGATGGAGAAAAGCACCAAGGGTTGGTGAGCATGGGGTGGTCAGGAAACATGCAATGGCAATGTAGGATAGGTTTCTGAAAAACATCGCTGGATGGTGTGCATTGTAAGGGTTTGTAGCAGGACATTCACTTGTATGGGTGAGAAAAACATCACAGGTTGGTGTGAATCGGAGGGTCTGAATTAGGATAGGCAGTGAGTGGCAATGTAGGATGGAGAAAGGCACAACAGGGCGGTCAGCATGGGGAGGTCAGGAAACATGCAGTGGCAATGTAAGATAATTTTCTGAAAAACATCGCGAGGTGGTGCGCATTGTAAGGGTTTCTAACAGGCCATTCACTAGTAGAAGTTTGAAAAACATCACGGTTTGGTGTGAATAAGATGTTCTGAATTAGGTAATCAGTGAGTGGCAATGTAGGATGGAGAAAAGCAACATGGGGTGGTCAGCATGGGGATGTCAGGAAACATGCATTGGCAATGTATGGTATGTTTCTGAAAAACATCGCCGGGTGGTGCGCATGGTAAGTCTCTCTAACAGGCCATTCACTAGTAAGAGTGAGAAAAACATCACGGGGTGGTGTGCATTGTAAGGGTTTGTAGCAAGCCATTCATTGGTAGGACAGAGAAAAACATCACGGGGTGGTGTGAATCGGAGGACCTGAATTAGGATAGGCAGTGAGTGGTAATGTAGGACGGAGAAAAGCACCACGGTTTGGTCGGCTTACGGAGGTCAGGACACATGCTGTGGCAATGTAGTATAGGTTTCTTAAAACATCGTTGGGGGTGAGAAGTGTAAGGGTTTATAACAGACCATTCCCTAGTAGGAGTGAGAAAAACATTACAGGGTGGTATTAATCAGAGGGCCTGAATCATGATAGGCAGTGAGTGGCAATGTATAATGGAGAAATGCACCACGGCGTGGTCAGCCTGGAGAGGTCAGGAAACATGCATTGGCAATGTAGGATAGGTTTCTGAAAAACATCATGGGGTTGTGCGGATTGTAAGGCTTTCTAACAAGCCATTGACAAGTAGGAGAGATAAAAACATCACAGGGGTGTATGAATCGGAGGGCCTGAATTAGGAAAGCCTGTGAGTGGCAATGTAGGATGGAGAAAAGCACCACGGGTTTGTCAGCATGGGGAGGCAAGGAAACATGCAGTGGCAATGTAGAATAGGTTTCGGATAAACATCACTGGGTGGTGCGCATTGTATGGGTTGTTAACATGCCATTCACTACTAGGAGTGAGAAAAACATCACGGGGTGGTGTGAATCGGAGGGCCTGAATTATGATAGGCAGTGAGTGGCAATGTAGGATTGAGAAAAGCACCACGGGGTTGTCAGCATGTGTAGTTCTGGAAACACGCAGTGGCAATGTAGGATAGGTTTCTGAAAAACATCACGGGGTGGTGCGCATTGTAAGGGTTTCTAACAGGCCACTCACTAGTAGAAGTGAAAAAAACATCACAGGATGGTGTGAATCGGAGGGCCTGAATCAGGATAGGCAGTGAGTGGCCATGTAGGATGAAGGAAAGCAACACGGGGTCGTGAGCATGGGGAGGTTAGGACACATGCAATGGCAATGTAGGATAGGTTTCTGAATAACATCCCGAGGTTGTACGCATTGTACGGCTTTCTAACAAGCCATTCCCAAGTAGGAATGAAAAAAACATCACGTGGTGGTGTGAATCGGAGGGCCTGAATTAGGATAGGCTAAGAGTGGCAATGTATGATGGAGAAAAGCACCACGGGTTTGCCAGCATGGGGAGGCAAGGAAACATGCAGTGGCAATGTAGAATAGGTTTGTGATAAACATCGCTGGGTGGTGTGCATTGTAAGGGATTCTAACAGGCCATTCATTGGTAGGAGTGAGAACAACATCACGGGGTGGTGTTAATTGGAGGGCCTGAATTAGGATAGGCAGTGAGTGGCAATGTAACATGGAGAAAAGCACCACGGGGTGGTCAGAATGGGGAGGTCAGGAAACATGCAGTGGCAATGTAGGATAGTTTTCTGAAAAACATCATGGGGTGGTGAGCATTGTAAGGGTTTCTAACAGGCCATTCACTAGTAGGAGTGAGAAACATCACGGGGTGATGTGATTCAGATGTTCTGAATTAGCACAGGCTGTGAGTGGCAATGTAGGATGTAGAAAAGCACCATGGGGTGGTCAGCATGGGGAGGCCAAGAAACATGCATGGGCAATGTAGGATACGTTTCTAAAAAACATCGCAGGGTGGTGCGCATTGTAAGGGTTCCTAACAAGCCATTCACTATTAGGAGTGAGAAAAACATCAGGGGTGGTGTGAATCGGAGGGCCTGAATTAGGATAGGCAGTGAGTGGCAATGAATTATGGATAATGCACCACCGGGTGGTCAACATGTGGGCGTCACGAAACATGCAGTGGCAATGTAGGATAGGTTTCTAAAAAACATCGCCAATGGTGAGAATTGTAAGGGAATCTAACAGGCCATTCACTAGTAGGAATGAGAAATACATCATGGTGTGGTGTGAATCGGAGGGCCTGAATCAAGATAGAAAGTGATTGGCAATGTCAGATCGAGAAAAGCACCAGGGTGTGGTCAGCATGGGGAGGTCAGGAAACATGCAGTGGCAATGTTGGATAGGTTTCTGAAAAACATCGCGGGGTGGTGCTCATTGTAAGGGTTTCTAAAAGGCCTTTCACTACTAGGAGTAAGAAAAACATCACGGGGTGGTGTGAATCGGAGGGCCTGAATCAGGATAGGCCGTGAGTGGCAATGTAGGATGGAGAAAAGCACGACGGTTGGTCAGGATGGGGAGGTCAGGAAACATTCAGTGTCAATGTAGGATAGTTTTCTGAAAAACATCACGGGGTGGTGCGCATTGTAAGGGTTTCTAACAGGCCAATCACTAGTAGGAGTGAGAAATACATCACAGGGTGGTCTGAATAGGAGGTCCTGAATCAGGATAGGCAGTGAGTGGTAATGTAAGATGTAGAAAGCACCAAGGGCTGGTCAGCATGGGGAGGTCAGCAAACATGCAGTGGCAATGTGGGATAGCATTCTGAAAAACATCGCGGGTTTGTGCGCATTGCAAGGGTTTCTAACAAGCCATTCACTAGTAGGAATGAGAAAAACCTCATGTCGTGGGGGGAATCGGAAGGGCTGAATCAGGATAGGCAGTGAGTGGCCATGTAGGATGGAGAAAAGCACCATGGGGTGGTCAGCATGGGGAGGTCAGGACACATGCAGTGGCAATGTAGGATAGGTTTCTGAAAAACATCGCAGGTGGTGAGCATTGTTAGGGTTTCTAACAGACCATTCACTAGTAGGAGTGAGAAAAACATCACGGGGTGGTGTGAATCGGAGGGCCTGAATTATGATAGGCTGTGAGTGGCAATGTAGGATTGAGAAAAGCACCACGGGGTTGTCAGCATGTGGAGTTCTGGAAACATGCAGTGGCAATGTAGTATAGGTTACTGAAAAACATCACGTGGTGGTGTGCATTGTAAGGGTTTCTAACAGGCAATTCACTAGTAGAAGTGAAAAAAACATCACGGGATGGTGTGAATCGGAGGGCCTGAATCAGGATAGGCAGTGAGTGGCCATGTAGGATGAAGGAAAGCAACACGGGGTGGTGAGCATCGGGAGGTTAGGACACATGCAATGGCAATGTAGGATAGGTTTCTGAATAACATCGCGAGGTTGTACGCATTGCAAGGCTTTGTAACAAGCCATTCACAAGTAGGAGTGAAAAAAACATCACGTGGTGGTGTGAATCGGAGGGCCTGAATTAGGATAGGCTGTGAGTGGCAATATATGATGGAGAAAAGTACCAAGTGTTTGCCAGCATGGGGAGGCAAGGAAACATGCAGTGGCAATGTAGAATAGGTTTCTGATAAACATCACTGCGTGGTGAGCGTTGTAAGGGTTTCTAACAGGGCATTCATTGGTAGGAGTGAGAACAACATCACGGGGTGGTGTTAATCGGAGGGCTTGAATAAGGACAGGCAGTGAGTGGCAATGTAAGATGGAGAAAAGCACCACGGGGTGGTCAGAATGGGGAGGTCAGGAAACATGCAGTGGCAATGTAGGATACTTTTATGAAAAACATCATGGTGTGGTGAGCATTGTAAGGGTCTCTAACTGGTCATTCACTAGTAGGAGTGAGAAAAACATCACGGGGAGGTGTGAATCAAATGTTCTGAATTAGGATATACAGTGAGTGGCAATGTAGGATGGACAAAAGCACCATGGGGTGGTCACCATGGGGAGGTCAGTACACATGCAGTGGCAATGTGGTATAGGTGTCTGAAAATAATCGTGGGTGGTGAGAATTGTAAGGGTTTCTAACAGGCCATTCACTAGTAGGAGTGAGAAAAACATCACGGGGTGGTGTGAATCGGAGGACTGAATTATGATAGGCAGTGAATGGCAATGTAGGATGGAGAAAAGCACCACTGGGTGGTCAGCATGGGGAAGTCAGGAAACACGCAGTGGCAATGTAGGATAGGTTTCTGAAAAACATCATGGGGTGGTGCGCATTGTAAGGCTTTCTAACAAGCCCCTGACAAGGAGGAGTGAAAAAAACATCACGGGGTGGTGTGAATCAGAGGGCCTGAATTAGGATAGGCTGTGAGTGGCAATGTAGGGTGGAGAAATGCAACACGGGTTTGGCAGCATGGGGAGGCAAGGCAACATGCATTGGCAATGTAGAATAGGTTTCTGATAAACATCGCGGGGTGGTGCCCATTGTATGGGTTTCTAACAGGCCATTCACTGGTAGGAGTGAGAAAAACTTCATGGGGTGGTGTGAATCAGAGGGCCTGAATTAGGATAGGCATTGATTGGCTATGTAGGATGGAGAAAAGCACCACAGGGTGGTCATCATGGGGAGGTCAGGAAACATGCAGTGGCAATGTAGGTTAGGTTTCTGAAAAAAAAGCAGGGTGGTGCGCATTGTATTGGTTTCTAACAGGCCATTCACTAGTTGGAGTGAGAAAAACATCACGGGGTGGTGTGAATCGGAGGGCCTGAATTAGGATAGGCAGTCAGTGGCAATGTAGGATGGAGAAAAGCACCACGGGGTGGTCAGCATGGGGAGGTCAGGAAACATGCACTGGCAATGTGGGATATGTTTCTGCAAAACATCGCCAGATGGTGCACATTGCAAATCTTTGTAACAGGCCTTTCACTAGTAGGAGTGAGAAAAACAACACGGGGTGGTGTTAATCGGAGGGCCACAATTAGGATAGGCAGTGAGTGGCAATGTAAAATGGAGAAAAGCACCACGGGGTGGTCAGCAAGGGGAGGTCAGGAAACATGCAGTGGGAATGTAGGATAGGTTCCTGAAAAAAATCACGGGGTGGTTAGCATTGTAAGGGTTTCTTACAGGCCATTCACTAGTAGGATTAAAAAAAACATCATTGGATGGTGTGATTCAGATGTTCTGAATTAGCATAGGCTGTGAGTGGCAATGTAGGATGGAGAAAAGAACCATGGGTGGTCAGCATGGGGAAGTCAGGAAACATGCCTTGGCAATGTAGGATAGGTTTCTGAAAAACATCGCCGGGTGGTCCGCAGTGTAAGGCTTTCTAACAGGCCATTCACTAGTAGGAGTGAGAAAAACATCATGGGGTGGTGTGAATCGGAGGGCCTGAATTAGAATAGGCAGTGATTGGCAATGTAGGATGGAGAAAAGCACCACGGCATGGTCAGCATGGGGAGGTCAGGAAACATTCAGTGGCAATGTATTATAGGTTTCTGAAAAACATCGCGGGGTATTGCGCATTGTAAGGGTTTCTAAAAGGCCATTCACTAGTTGGAGTGAGAACAAATCATGGGGTGGTGTGAATCGGAGGGCCTGAATTAGGTAGGCATTGAGTGGCAATGTAAGATGGAGAAAAGCACCACAGGATTGTCATCATGGGGAGGTCAGCAAACATGCAGTGGCAATGTAGTATAGGTTTCTGAAAAAAAAATTGGGGTGGTGCGCATTGTAAGGCTTTCTAACAGGCCATTCACTAGTAGGAGTGAGAAAAACATCATGGGTTTGTGGGAATCGGAGTGCCTGAATTAGGATAGGCAGTGAGTGGCAATGTAGGATGGAGAAAAGCACCATGGAGTGGTCAGCAAGGCGAGGTCAGGAAACAAGCAGTGGCAATGTAGGATAGTTTTCTGAATAACATCACGGGGTGGTGCACATTGTAAGGGTTTCTAACAGGCCATTCACTAGTAGGAGTGAGAAAAACATCACGGGGTTGTGTGAATCAGATGTTCTGAATTAGGATACACAGTGAGTGGCAATGTAGGATGGAGAAAAGCACCACGGTGTGGTCAGCATGGGGATGTTAGGAAACATGCATTGGCAATGTAGGATAGGTTTCTGAAAAATATCTCCTGGTGGTGTTCACTGTAAGGCTTTCTAACAGTACATTCACTAGTAGGAGTGAGAAAAACATCAGGGGGTGCTGTGAATCGGAGGGCCTGAATCAGTTTAGGCAGCGAGTGGCAATGTAGGATGGAGATAAGCACCACGGGGAGGTCAGGAAGGGGAAGCCAGGAAACATGCAGTGGCAATGTAGGATAGGTTTCTGAAAAAAATCGCGAGGTGGGGCGCATTGTAATTGTTTCTAACAGGCCATTAACTAGCAGTAGTGAGAAAAACATCACGGGGTGGTGTGAATCGAAGGGCCTGAATCAGGATAGGCAGTGAGTGGCAATGTAGGATGTAGAAATGCACCACGGGTTTGTCAGCATTCGGAGGCAAGGAAACATGCAGTGGCAATGTAGAATAGGTTTCTGATAAACATTGATGGGTGATGCGCATAGTAAGGGTTTATAACAGGGCATTCACTAGTAAGAGTGAGAACATCATCACGGGCTGATGTGAATCGGAGGGCCTGAATTAGGATAGGCTTTGAGTGGCAATGTGGGATGGAGAAATGCACCAAAGGGTGGTCAGCATGGGGAGTTCAGGAATCATGCACTGGCAATGTAGGATAGGTTTCTGAAAAAAAAAGTGGGGGTGGTGCGCAATTTAAGGGTTTCTAACAGGCCATTCACTAGTAGGAGTGAGAAAAACATCACGGGTTGGTGTGAATCGGAGGGCCTGATTTAGCATAGGCAGTGAGTGGCAATGTAGGATGGAGCAAAGCACCACGGGGTGGTCAGCATGGGGAGGTCAGGAAACATGCAGTGGCAATGTAGGATAGTTTTCTGAAAAACGTCACGTTGTGTTGACCATTGTAATGTTTCTAACAGGCCATTCACTAGTAGGAGTGAGAAAATCATCACGGGGTGATGTGAATCGGAGGGCCTGAATCAGGATAGGCAGTGAGTGGCAATGTAGGATGGAGAAAAGAAAAACGGGGTGGTCAGGATGGGGAGGTCAGGAAATATGCAGTGGCAATGTAGGATAGTTTTTTGAAAAACATTGCGGGGTGGGGCGCATTGTAAGAGTTTCTAACAGGCCATTCACTAGTAGGAGTGAGAAATCCATCATGGTGTGGTGTGAATAAGAGGGCCTAAATCAAGATAGACAGTGAGTGGCAATATCGGATGGAGAATAGCACCACGGGGTGGTCAGCATGGGGAGGTCAGGAAACATGCAGTGGCAATGTTGGTTAGGTTTCTGAAAAACATCGCTGGGTGGTGCGCATTGTAAGGGTTTCTAACACGCCATTCACAAGTAGGGGTGAGAAAAACAGCACGGGGTGGTGTGAATCGGAAGCCCTGAATCAGGATAGGCAGTGAGTGGCAATGTAGGATGGAGAGAAGCACCACGGGGTGGTCAGCATAGGGAGGTCAGGACACATGCTGTGGCAGTGTAGCATAGGTTTCTGAAAAACATTGCTGGTTGTGAGAATTGCAAGGGTTTCAAACAGGCCATTCAGTAGTACAAGTGAGAAAAACATCATGGGATGGTATTAATCAGAGGGCCTGAATCATGATAGGCAGTGAGTGGCAATGTACAATGCAGAAATGCACCAAGGGGTGGTCAGCATGGAGAGGTCAGGAAACATGCATTGGCAATGTAGGATAGGTTTCTGAAAAACATCGTGGGGTTGTGCGCATTGTAAGGCTTTCTAACAAGCCATTGACAAGTAGGAGAGAAAAAAACATCACGGGGTGGTGTGAATTGGAGGGCCTGAATTAGGAAAGGCTGTGAGTGGCAATGTAGGATGGAGAAAAGCACCACGGGTTTGTCAGCATGGGGAGGCAAGGAAACATGCAGTTTCAATGTAGAATAGGTTTCGGATAAACATCACTGCGTGGTGCGCATTGTAAGGCTTTCTAACAGGCCATTCACTAGTAGGAGTGAGAACAACATCACGGGGTCTTGTGAATCGAAGGGCCAGATTTAGGATAGGCAGTGAGTGGCAATGTAGGATGGAGAAAAGCACCACGGTGTGGTCAGCATGGGGAGGTCAGGAAACATGCAGTGGGAATGTAGAATAGGTTCCTGAAAAACATCACGGGGTAGTTAGCATTGTAAGGGTTTCTTACAGGCCATTCACTAGTAGGATTAAAAAAAACATCATTGGATGGTGTGATTCAGATGTTCTGAATTAGCATAGGCTGTGAGTGGCAATGTAGGATGGAGAAAAGAACCATGGGTGGTCAGCATGGGGAAGTCAGGAAACATGACTTGGCAATGTAGGATAGGTTTCTGAAAAACATCGCCGGGTGGTCCGCAGTGTAATGCTTTCTAACAGGCCATTCACTAGTAGGAGTGAGAAAAACATCATGGGGTGGTGTGAATCGGAGGGCCTGAATTAGAATAGGCAGTGATTGGCAATGTAGGATGGAGAAAAGCACCACGGCATGGTCAGCATGGGGAGGTCAGGAAACATTCAGTGGCAATGTATTATAGGTTTCTGAAAAACATCGCGGGGTATTGCGCATTGTAAGGGTTTCTAAAAGGCCATTCACTAGTTGGAGTGAGAACAAATCACAGGGTGGTGTGAATCGGAGGGCCTGAATTAGGTAGGCATTGAGTGGCAATGTAAGATGGAGAAAAGCACCACAGGATTGTCATCATGGGGAGGTCAGCAAACATGCAGTGGCAATGTAGTATAGGTTTCTGAAAAAAAAAATTGGGGTTTTGCGCATTGTAAGGCTTTCTAACAGGCCATTCACTAGTAGGAGTGAGAAAAACATCATGGGTTTGTGTGAATCGGAGTGCCTGAATTAGGATAGGCAGTGAGTGGCAATGTAGGATGGAGAAAAGCACCATGGAGTGGTCAGCAAGGCGAGGTCAGGAAACAAGCAGTGGCAATGTAGGATAGTTTTCTGAATAACATCACGGGGTGGTGCACATTGTAAGGGTTTCTAACAGGCCATTCACTAGTAGGAGTGAGAAAAACATCACGGGGTGGTGTGAATCAGATGTTCTGAATTAGGATACACAGTGAGTGGCAATGTAGGATGGAGAAAAGCACCACGGTGTGGTCAGCATGGGGAGGTCAGGAAACATGCATTGGCAATGTAGGATAGGTTTCTGAAAAATATCTCCTGGTGGTGTTCACTGTAAGGCTTTCTAACAGTACATTCACTAGTAGGAGTGAGAAAAACATCAGGGGGTGCTGTGAATCGGAGGGCCTGAATCAGTTTAGGCAGCGAGTGGCAATGTAGGATGGAGATAAGCACCACGGGGTGGTCAGGAAGGGGAAGCCAGGAAACATGCAGTGGCAATGTAGGATAGGTTTCTGAAAAAAATCGCGAGGTGGGGCGCATTGTAATTGTTTCTAACAGGCCATTAACTAGCAGTAGTGAGAAAAACATCATGGGGTGGTGTGAATCGAAGGGCCTGAATCAGGATAGGCAGTGAGTGGCAATGTAGGATGTAGAAATGCACCACGGGTTTGTCAGCATTCGGAGGCAAGGAAACATGCAGTGGCAATGTAGAATAGGTTTCTGATAAACATTGATGGGTGATGCGCATAGTAAGGGTTTATAACAGGGCATTCACTAGTAAGAGTGAGAACATCATCACGGGCTGATGTGAATCGGAGGGCCTGAATTAGGATAGGCTTTGAGTGGCAATGTGGGATGGAGAAAAGCACCAAAGGGTGGTCAGCATAGGGAGTTCAGGAATCATGCACTGGCAATGTAGGATAGGTTTCTGAAAAAAAAAGTGGGGGTGGTGCGCAATTTAAGGGTTTCTAACAGGCCATTCACTAGTAGGAGTGAGAAAAACATCACGGGTTGGTGTGAATCGGAGGGCCTGATTTAGCATAGGCAGTGAGTGGCAATGTAGGATGGAGCAAAGCACCACGGGGTGGTCAGCATGGGGAGGTCAGGAAACATGCAGTGGCAATGTAGGATAGTTTTCTGAAAAACGTCACGTTGTGTTGACCATTGTAATGTTTCTAACAGGCCATTCACTAGTAGGAGTGAGAAAAACATCACGGGGTGATGTGAATCGGAGGGCCTGAATCAGGATAGGCAGTGAGTGGCAATGTAGGATGGAGAAAAGAAAAACGGGGTGGTCAGTATGGGGAGATCAGGAAATATGCAGTGGCAATGTAGGATAGTTTTTTGAAAAACATTGCGGGGTGGGGCGCATTGTAAGAGTTTCTAACAGGCCATTCACTAGTAGGAGTGAGAAATCCATCATGGTGTGGTGTGAATAAGAGGGCCTAAATCAAGATAGACAGTGAGTGGCAATATCGGATGGAGAATAGCACCACGGGGTGGTCAGCATGGGGAGGTCAGGAAACATGCAGTGGCAATGTAGGTTAGGTTTCTGAAAAACATCGCTGGGTGGTGCGCATTGTAAGGGTTTCTAACACGCCATTCACAAGTAGGAGTGAGAAAAACAGCACGGGGTGGTGTGAATCGGAAGCCCTGAATCAGGATAGGCAGTGAGTGGCAATGTAGGATGGAGAGAAGCACCACGGGGTGGTCAGCATAGGGAGGTCAGGACACATGCTGTGGCAGTGTAGCATAGGTTTCTGAAAAACATTGCTGGTTGTGAAAATTGCAAGGGTTTCAAACAGGCCATTCAGTAGTACAAGTGAGAAAAACATCATGGGATGGTATTAATCAGAGGGCCTGAATCATGATAGGCAGTGAGTGGCAATGTACAATGCAGAAATGCACCAAGGGGTGGTCAGCATGGAGAGGTCAGGAAACATGCATTGGCAATGTAGGATAGGTTTCTGAAAAACATCGTGGGGTTGTGCGCATTGTAAGGCTTTCTAACAAGCCATTGACAAGTAGGAGAGAAAAAAACATCACGGGGTGGTGTGAATTGGAGGGCCTGAATTAGGAAAGGCTGTGAGTGGCAATGTAGGATGGAGAAAAGCACCACGGGTTTGTCAGCATGGGGAGGCAAGGAAACATGCAGTTTCAATGTAGAATAGGTTTCGGATAAACATCACTGCGTGGTGCGCATTGTAAGGCTTTCTAACAGGCCATTCACTAGTAGGAGTGAGAACAACATCACGGGGTCTTGTGAATCGAAGGGCCAGATTAAGGATAGGCAGTGAGTGGCAATGTAGGATGGAGAAAAGCACCACGGTGTGGTCAGCATGGGGAGGTCATGAAACATGCAGTGGCAATGTAGGATAAGTTTCTGATAAACATCACAGGGTGGTGCGCATTTTAAGGGTTTCTAACAGGCCATTCTCCAGTAGGAGTGAGAAGTACATCATGATGTGGTTTGAATCGGAAGACCTGAATCAAGATAGACACTGAGTGGCAATGTAGGATGGAGAAAAGCACCATGGGTTGGTGAGCATGCGGTGGTAAGGAAACATGCAATGGCAATGTAGGATAGGTTTCTGAAAAACATCACTTGGTGGTGTGCATTGTAAGGGTTTGTAGCAGGACATTCACTTGTATGGGTGAGAAAAACATCACAGGTTGGTGTGAATCGGAGGGTCTGAATTAGGATAGGCAGTGAGTGGCAATGTAGGATGGAGAAAGGCATAACAGGGCGTTCAGCATGGGGAGGTCAGGAAACATGCAGTGGCAATGTAAGATACTTTTCTGAAAAACATCACGAGGTGGTGCGCATTGTAAGGGTTTCTAACAGGCCATTCACTAGTAGAAGTTTGAAAAACATCACGGTTTGGTGTGAATAAGATGTTCTGAATTAGGTAATCAGTGAGTGGCAATGTAGGATGGAGAAAAGCAACATGGGGTGGTCAGCATGGGGAGGTCAGGAAACATGCATTGGCAATGTAGGATATGTTTCTGAAAAACATCGCCGGGTGGTGCGCATGGTAAGTCTCTCTAACAGGCCATTCACTAGTAAGAGTGAGAAAAACATCACGGGGTGGTGCGCATTGTAAGGGTTTCTAAAAGGCCTTTCACTAGCAGGAGTGAGAAAAACATCACGGGGTGGTGTGAATCGGAGGGCCTGAATCAGGATAGGCCATGAGTGGCAATGTAGGATGGAGAAATGCTCCTCGGGGTGGTCAGGATGGGGATGTCATGAAACATGCAGTGGCAATGTAGGATAGGTTTCTCAAAAACTTCACGGTGTGGTGCGCATTGTAAGGGTTTCTAATAGGTCATTCACTAGAAAGAGTGAGAAATACATCATGCTGTGTTGTGAATCGGAGAGCCTGATTCAAGATAGACAGTGAGTGGCAATGTAGGATTGAGAAAAGCACCCCGGTTTGTGAGCATTGGGAGGTCAGGAAACATGCAATGGCAATTTAGGATACGTTTCTGAAAAACATCGCGGGGTTGTGCGCATTGTAAGGTTTTGTAGCAGGATATTCACCAGTAGGAGTGCGAAAAACATCACGGGTTGGTGTGAATCGGATGGCCTGAATGAGGATAGGCTGTGAGTGGCAATGAAGAATGGAGAAAAGCACCACGGGGCGGTCAACATTGGGAGGTCAGGAAACATGCAATGGCAATGTAGGATAGGTTTCAGAAAAACATCGCGGAGTGGGGCGCATTGTAAGGCTTTCTAACAAGCCATTCACAAGTAGGAGTAAAAAAAACATCCCCCGGGGGTGTGAATCAGAGGGCCTGAATTAGGATAGGCTGTGAGTGGCAATGTAGGATGGAGAAAAGCACCACGGGTTTGTCAGCATGGGGTGGCAAGGAAACATGCGGTGGCAATGTAGAATAGGTTTCTAATAAACATCGCTGGGTGGTGCACTTTGTATGGCTTTCTAACAGGCCATTCACTCGTAGGAGTGAGAAAAACATCACTGGGAGGTGTGAATCAGAGGGCCTGAATACAGTGAGTGGCAATGAAATATGTAGAAAAGCACCACAGGGTGGTCAGCATGGGGAAGTCAGGAAACATGCAGTGGCAATTTAGGATAGTTTTCTGAAACACATCACGGGGTGGTGCGCATTGCAAAGGTTTCTAACACGCCATTCACTAGTAGGAGTGAGAAAAACATCACGCGGTGGTGTGAATCAGATGTTCTGAATTAGGATAGGCTGTGAGTGGCAATGTAGGATGGAGTAAAACACCACGGGGTGGTCAGCATGAGGAGGTTAGGAAACATGCATTGGCAATGTCGGATAGGTTTCTGAAAAACATCGCCTGGTGGTGCGCAGTGTAAGGTTTTCTAACAGGCCATTCCCTAGTAGGAGTGAGAAAAACATCACGGGGTGGTGTGAATCAGAGGGCCTGAATTAAGATAGCCAGTGAGTGGCAATGTAAAAAGGAGAAAAGCACAACGGTGTGGTCAGCATTGGGTGGTCAGGAAACATGCAGTGGCAATGTAGGATAAGTTTCTGATAAACATCGCCAGGTGGTGCGCATTGTAAGGGTTTCTAACAGGCCATTCTCCAGTAGGAGTGAGAAATACATCATGATGTGGTGTGAATCGGAAGACCTGTATCAAGATAGACACTGAGTGGCAATGTAGGATGGAGAAAAGTACCAAGGGTTGGTGAGCATGGGGTGATCAGGAAACATGCAATGGCAATGTAGGATAATTTTCTGAAAAACATCGCAGGGTGGTGTGCATTGTAAGGGTTTGTAGCAGGACATTCACTTGTATGGGTGAGAAAAACATCACAGGTTGGTGTGAATCGGAGGGTCTGAATTAGGATAGGCAGTGAGTGGCAATGTAGGATGGAGAAAGGCACTACAGGGTGGTCAGCATGGGGAGGTCAGGAAACATGCAGTGGCAATGTAAGATACTTTTCTGAAAAACATCACGAGGTGGTGCGCATTGTAAGGGTTTCTAACAGGCCATTCACTAGTAGAAGTTTGAAAAACATCACGGTTTGGTGTGAATAAGATGTTCTGAATTAGGTAATCAGTGAGTGGCAATGTAGGATGGAGAAAAGCAACATGGGGTGGTCAGCATGGGGACGTCAGGAAACATGCATTGGCAATGTAGGATATGTTTCTGAAAAACATCGCCGGGTGGTGCGCATGGTAAGTCTCTCTAACAGGCCATTCACTAGTAAGAGTGAGAAAAACATCACGGGGTGGTGCACATTGTAAGGGTTTCTAAAAGACCTTTCACTAGCAGGAGTGAGAAAAACATCACGGGGTGGTGTGAATCGGAGGGCCTGAATCAGGATAGGCCATGAGTGGCAATGTAGGATGGAGAAATGCTCCTCGGGGTGGTCAGGATGGGGATGTCCTGAAACATGCAGTGGCAATGTAGGATAGGTTTCTCAAAAACTTCACGGTGTGGTGCGCATTGTAAGGGTTTCTAATAGGTCATTCACTAGAAAGAGTGAGAAATACATCATGCTGTGTTGTGAATCGGAGAGCCTGAATCAAGATAGACAGTGAGTGGCAATGTAGGATTGAGAAAAGCACCCCGGTTTGTGAGCTTTGGGAGGTCTGGAAACATGCAATGGCAATTTAGGATAGGTTTCTGAAAAACATCGCGGGGTTGTGCGCATTGTAAGGTTTTGTAGCAGGATATTCACCAGTAGGAGTGTGAAAAACATCACGGGTTGGTGTGAATCAGATGGCCTGAATGAGGATAGGCTGTGAGTGGCAATGAAGAATGGAGAAAAGCACCACGGGGCGGTCAACATTGGGAGGTCAGGAAACATGCAATGGCAATGTAGGATAGGTTTCAGAAAAACATCGCGGAGTGGGGCGCATTGTAAGGCTTTCTAACAAGCCATTCACAAGTAGGAGTAAAAAAAACATCACCCGGTGGTGTGAATCAGAGGGCCTGAATTAGGATAGGCTGTGAGTGGCAATGTAGGATGGAGAAAAGCACCACGGGTTTGTCAGCATGGGGTGGCAAGGAAACATGCGGTGGCAATGTAGAATAGGTTTCTAATAAACATCGCTGGGTGGTGCACTTTGTATGGGTTTCTAACAGGCCATTCACTCGTAGGAGTGAGAAAAACATCACTGGGAGGTGTGAATCAGAGGGCCTGAATTAGGATACACAGTGAGTGGCAATGAAATATGTAGAAAAGCACCACAGGGTGGTCAGCATGGGGAA
Organism: Cavia porcellus; assembly: GCF_034190915.1. Classification (NCBI taxonomy): domain Eukaryota; kingdom Metazoa; phylum Chordata; class Mammalia; order Rodentia; family Caviidae; genus Cavia; species Cavia porcellus. The sequence continues at coordinate 145,215 of NW_026947550.1, read as the reverse complement.
GTCAGGAAACATGCAGTGGCAATTTAGGATAGTTTTCTGAAACACATCACGGGGTGGTGCGCATTGTAAAGGTTTCTAACACGCCATTCACTAGTAGGAGTGAGAAAAACATCACGCGGTGGTGTGAATCAGATGTTCTGAATTAGGATAGGCTGTGAGTGGCAATGTAGGATGGAGTAAAACACCACGGGGTGGTCAGCATGAGGAGGTTAGGAAACATGCATTGGCAATGTCGGATAGGTTTCTGAAAAACATCGCCTGGTGGTGCGCAGTGTAAGGTTTTCTAACAGGCCATTCCCTAGTAGGAGTGAGAAAAACATCACGGGGTGGTGTGAATCAGAGGGCCTGAATTAAGATAGCCAGTGAGTGGCAATGTAAAAAGGAGAAAAGCACAACGGTGTGGTCAGCATTGGGTGGTCAGGAAACATGCAGTGGCAATGTAGGATAAGTTTCTGATAAACATCGCCAGGTGGTGCGCATTGTAAGGGTTTCTAACAGGCCATTCTCCAGTAGGAGTGAGAAATACATCATGATGTGGTGTGAATCGGAAGACCTGTATCAAGATAGACACTGAGTGGCAATGTAGGATGGAGAAAAGTACCAAGGGTTGGTGAGCATGGGGTGATCAGGAAACATGCAATGGCAATGTAGGATAATTTTCTGAAAAACATCGCAGGGTGGTGTGCATTGTAAGGGTTTGTAGCAGGACATTCACTTGTATGGGTGAGAAAAACATCACAGGTTGGTGTGAATCGGAGGGTCTGAATTAGGATAGGCAGTGAGTGGCAATGTAGGATGGAGAAAGGCACAACAGGGCGGTCAGCATGGGGAGGTCAGGAAACATGCAGTGGCAATGTAAGATACTTTTCTGAAAAACATCACGAGGTGGTGCGCATTGTAAGGGTTTCTAACAGGCCATTCACTAGTAGAAGTTTGAAAAACATCACGGTTTGGTGTGAATAAGATGTTCTGAATTAGGTAATCAGTGAGTGGCAATGTAGGATGGAGAAAAGCAACATGGGGTGGTCAGCATGGGGAGGTCAGGAAACATGCATTGGCAATGTAGGATATGTTTCTGAAAAACATCGCCGGGTGGTGCGCATGGTAAGTCTCTCTAACAGGCCATTCACTAGTAAGAGTGAGAAAAACATCACGGGGTGATGCACATTGTAAGGGTTTCTAAAAGGCCTTTCACTAGCAGGAGTGAGAAAAACATCACGGGGTGGTGTGAATCGGAGGGCCTGAATCAGGATAGGCCATGAGTGGCAATGTAGGATGGAGAAATGCTCCTCGGGGTGGTCAGGATGGGGATGTCCTGAAACATGCAGTGGCAATGTAGGATAGGTTTCTCAAAAACTTCACGGTGTGGTGCGCATTGTAAGGGTTTCTAATAGGTCATTCACTAGAAAGAGTGAGAAATACATCATGCTGTGTTGTGAATCGGAGAGCCTGAATCAAGATAGACAGTGAGTGGAAATGTAGGATTGAGAAAAGCACCCCGGTTTGTGAGCATTGGGAGGTCAGGAAACATGCAATGGCAATTTAGGATAGGTTTCTGAAAAACATCGCGGGGTTGTGCGCATTGTAAGGTTTTGTAGCAGGATATTCACCAGTAGGAGTGCGAAAAACATCACGGGTTGGTGTGAATCGGATGGCCTGAATGAGGATAGGCTGTGAGTGGCAATGAAGAATGGAGAAAAGCACCACAGGGCGGTCAACATTGGGAGGTCAGGAAACATGCAATGGCAATGTAGGATAGGTTTCAGAAAAACATCGCGGAGTGGTGCGCATTGTAAGGATTTCTAACAAGCCATTCACAAGTAGGAGTAAAAAAAACATCACCCGGCGGTGTGAATCAGAGGGCCTGAATTAGGATAGGCTGTGAGTGGCAATGTAGGATGGAGAAAAGCACCACGGGTTTGTCAGCATGGGGTGGCAAGGAAACATGCGGTGGCAATGTAGAATAGGTTTCTAATAAACATCGCTGGGTGGTGCGCTTTGTATGGGTTTGTAACAGGCCATTCACTCATAGGAGTGAGAAAAACATCACTGGGAGGTGTGAATCAGAGGGCCTGAATTAGGATACACAGTGAGTGGCAATGAAATATGTAGAAAAGCACCACAGGGTGGTCAGCATGGGGAAGTCAGGAAACATGCAGTGGCAATTTAGGATCGTTTTCTGAAACAAATCACGGGGTGGTGCGCATTGTAAAGGTTTCTAACACGCCATTCACTAGTAGGAGTGAGAAAAACATCACGCGGTGGTGTGAATCAGATGTTCTGAATTAGGATAGGCTGTGAGTGGCAATGTAGGATGGAGTAAAACACCACGGGGTGGTCAGCATGAGGAGGTTAGGAAACATGCATTGGCAATGTCGGATAGGTTTCTGAAAAACATCGCCTGGTGGTGCGCAGTGTAAGGTTTTCTAACAGGCCATTCCCTAGTAGGAGTGAGAAAAACATCACGGGGTGGTGTGAATCAGAGGGCCTGAATTAAGATAGCCAGTGAGTGGCAATGTAAAAAGGAGAAAAGCACAACGGTGTGGTCAGCATTGGGTGGTCAGGAAACATGCAGTGGCAATGTAGGATAAGTTTCTGATAAACATCGCCAGGTGGTGCGCATTGTAAGGGTTTCTAACAGGCCATTCTCCAGTAGGAGTGAGAAATACATCATGATGTGGTGTGAATCGGAAGACCTGTATCAAGATAGACACTGAGTGGCAATGTAGGATGGAGAAAAGTACCAAGGGTAGGTGAGCATGGGGTGATCAGGAAACATGCAATGGCAATGTAGGATAATTTTCTGAAAAACATCGCAGGGTGGTGTGCATTGTAAGGGTTTGTAGCAGGACATTCACTTGTATGGGTGAGAAAAACATCACAGGTTGGTGTGAATCGGAGGGTCTGAATTAGGATAGGCAGTGAGTGGCAATGTAGGATGGAGAAAGGCACAACAGGGCGGTCAGCATGGGGAGGTCAGGAAACATGCAGTGGCAATGTAAGATACTTTTCTGAAAAACATCACGAGGTGGTGCGCATTGTAAGGGTTTCTAACAGGCCATTCACTAGTAGATGTTTGAAAAACATCACGGTTTGGTGTGAATAAGATGTTCTGAATTAGGTAATCAGTGAGTGGCAATGTAGGATGGAGAAAAGCAACATGGGGTGGTCAGCATGGGGAGGTCAGGAAACATGCATTGGCAATGTAGGATATGTTTCTGAAAAACATCGCCGGGTGGTGCGCATGGTAAGTCTCTCTAACAGGCCATTCACTAGTAAGAGTGAGAAAACCATCACGGGGTGGTGCACATTGTAAGGGTTTCTAAAAGGCCTTTCACTAGCAGGAGTGAGAAAAACATCACGGGGTGGTGTGAATCGGAGGGCCTGAATCAGGATAGGCCACGAGTGGCAATGTAGGATGGAGAAATGCTCCTCGGGGTGGTCAGGATGGGGATGTCCTGAAACATGCAGTGGCAATGTAGGATAGGTTTCTCAAAAACTTCACGGTGTGGTGCGCATTGTAAGGGTTTCTAATAGGTCATTCACTAGAAAGAGTGAGAAATACATCATGCTGTGTTGTGAATCGGAGAGCCTGAATCAAGATAGACAGTGAGTGGAAATGTAGGATTGAGAAAAGCACCCCGGTTTGTGAGCATTGGGAGGTCAGGAAACATGCAATGGCAATTTAGGATAGGTTTCTGAAAAACATCGCGGGGTTGTGCGCATTGTAAGGTTTTGTAGCAGGATATTCACCAGTAGGAGTGCGAAAAACATCACGGGTTGGTGTGAATCGGATGGCCTGAATGAGGATAGGCTGTGAGTGGCAATGAAGAATGGAGAAAAGCACCACGGGGCGGTCAACATTGGGAGGTCAGGAAACATGCAATGGCAATGTAGGATAGGTTTCAGAAAAACATCGCGGAGTGGTGCGCATTGTAAGGATTTCTAACAAGCCATTCACAAGTAGGAGTAAAAAAAAATCACCCGGCGGTGTGAATCAGAGGGCCTGAATTAGGATAGGCTGTGAGTGGCAATGTAGGATGGAGAAAAGCACCACGGGTTTGTCAGCATGGGGTGGCAAGGAAACATGCGGTGGCAATGTAGAATAGGTTTCTAATAAACATCGCTGGGTGGTGCGCTTTGTATGGGTTTGTAACAGACCATTCACTCATAGGAGTGAGAAAAACATCACTGGGAGGTGTGAATCAGAGGGCCTGAATTAGGATACACAGTGAGTGGCAATGAAATATGTAGAAAAGCACCACAGGGTGGTCAGCATGGGGAAGTCAGGAAACATGCAGTGGCAATTTAGGATAGTTTTCTGAAACACATCACGGGGTGGTGCGCATTGTAAAGGTTTCTAACACGCCATTCACTAGTATGAGTGAGAAAAACATCACCCGGTGGTGTGAATCAGATGTTCTGAATTAGGATAGGCTGTGAGTGGCAATGTAGGACGGAGTAAAACACCACGGGGTGGTCAGCATGAGGAGGTTAGGAAACATGCATTGGCAATGTCAGATAGGTTTCTGAAAAACATCGCCTGGTGGTGCGCAGTGTAAGGTTTTCTAACAGGCCATTCCCTAGTAGGAGTGAGAAAAACATCACGGGGTGGTGTGAATCAGAGGGCCTGAATTAAGATAGCCAGTGAGTGGCAATGTAAAAAGGAGAAAAGCACAACGGTGTGGTCAGCATTGGGTGGTCAGGAAACATGCAGTGGCAATGTAGGATATGTTTCTGATAAACATCGCCAGGTGGTGCGCATTGTAAGGGTTTCTAGCAGGCCATTCTCCAGTAGGAGTGAGAAATACATCATGATGTGGTGTGAATCGGAAGACCTGTATCAAGATATACACTGAGTGGCAATGTAGGACGGAGAAAAGTACCAAGGGTTGGTGAGCATGGGGTGATCAGGAAACATGCAATGGCAATGTAGGATAATTTTCTGAAAAACATCGCAGGGTGGTGTGCATTGTAAGGGTTTGTAGCAGGACATTCACTTGTATGGGTGAGAAAAACATCACAGGTTGGTGTGAATCGGAAGGTCTGAATTAGGATAGGCAGTGAGTGTCAATGTAGCATGGCGAAAGGCACAACAGGGCGGTCAGCATGGGGAGGTCAGGAAACATGCAGTGGCAATGTAAGATACTTTTGTGAAAAAAATCAAGAGGTGGTGCGCATTGTAAGGGTTTCTAACAGGCCATTCACTAGTAGAAGTGATTAAAACATCACGGTTTGGTGTGAATAAGATGTTCTGAATTAGTTAATCAGTGAGTGGCAATGTAGGATGGAGAAAAGCAACATGGGGTGGTCAGCATGGGGAGGTCAGGAAACATGCATTGGCAATGTAGAATATGTTTCTGAAAAACATCGCCGGGTGGTGCGCATGGTAAGTCTCTCTAACAGGCCATTCACTAGTAAGAGTGAGAAAAACATCACGGGGTGGTGCGCATTGTAAGGGTTTCTAACAGGCCGTTCACTAGTACGAGTGAGAACTAAATCACGGGGTGGTGTGAATCGGAAGCCCTGAATCAGGATAGGCAGTGATTGGCAATGTAGAATGGAGAAAAGCACCACGGTTTGGTCGGCATGGGGAGGTCAGGCAACATGCAGTGGCAATGTAGGATAGGTTTCTGAAAAACATCGCGAGGTGGTGTGCATTGTAAGGGTTTGTAGCAGGCCATTCATTGGTAAGACAGAGAAAAACATCACGGGGTGGTGTGAATCGGAGGGCCTGAATTAGGATAGGCAGTGAGTGGCAATGAAGAATTTAGAAAAGCACCACGGGGTGGTCAACATGGGGAGGTCAGGAAACATGCAGTGGCAATGTAGGATAAGTTTCTGAAAAACATCGCGGGGTGGTGTGCATTGTAAGGTTTTGTAGCAGGCCATTAAATTGTAGGGGTTAGAAAAACATCACAGGTTGGTGTGAATCGGAAGGCCTGAATTAGGATATGCAGTGAGTGGCAATGTAGGATGGAGAAAAGCACAACAGGGCGGTCAGCATGGGGAGGTCAGGAAACATGCAGTGGCAATGTAAGATACTTTTCTGAAAAACATCACGAGGCGGTGCACATTGTACGGGTTTCTAACAGGCCATTCACTAGTAGGAGTGAGAAAAACATCACGGTCTGGTATGAATAAATGTTCTGAATTAGGTAATCAGTGAGTGGCAATGTACGATGGAGAAAAGCAACATGGGGTGGTCAGCATGGGAGGTCAGGAAGCATGCATTGGCAATGTAGAATATGTTTCTGAAAAACATCGCCGGGTGGTGCGCATGGTAAGTCTCTCTAACAGCCATTCACTAGTAAGAGTGAGAAAAACATCACGGGGTGGTGCACATTGTAAGGGTTTCTAACAGGCCATTCACTAGTAGGAGTGAGAAATACAGCACGGGGTGGTGTGAATCGGAAGCCCTGAATCAGGATAGGCAGTGAGTGGCAATGTAGGATGGAGAAAAGCACCACGGGGTGGTCAGCATAGGGAGGTCAGGACACATGCTGTGGCAATGTAGCAGAGGTTTCTGTAAAACATCGTTGGGGGTGAGAATAGTAAGAGATAATAACAGACCATTCACTAGTAGGAGTGAGAAAAACATCACAGGGTGGTATTAATCAGAGGGCCTGAATCATGATAGGCCGTGAGTGGCAATGTATAATGGAGAAATGCAACAAGGGGTGGTCAGCATGGAGAGGTCAGGAAACATGCAGTGGCAATGTAGGATAGGTTTCTGAAAAACATCGCGCGGTGGTGCGCATTGTAAGGGTGTCTAACAGGCCATTCACTAGTAGGAGTGGGAAATACATCACAGGGTGGTATTAAACAGAGGGCCTGAATCATGATAGGCTGTGAGTGGCAATGCATAATAGAGAAAAGCACCACGGGGTGGTCAGCCTGGAGAGGTCAGGAAACATGCATTGGCAATGTAGGATAGGATTGTGAAAAACATCATGTGGTTGTGCGCATTGTTAGGATTTCTAACAAGCCATTGACAAGTAGGAGAGAAAAAAACATCACGGAGTGGTGTGAATCGGAAGGCCTGAATTAGGAAAGGCTGTGAGTGGCAATGTAGGATGGAGAAAAACACCGCGGGGTGGTCAGCATGGGGAGGTCAGGGAACATGCAGTGGCAATGTAGGATAGGTTTCTGAAAAGCATCGAGGGGTGGTGCGCATTGTATGGGTGTGTGTTACATTACATTCAGTAGTAGGAGTGAGAAAAACATCGCGGGGTGGTGTGAATCGGAGGGTCTGAATTAGGATAGGCAGTGAGTGGCAATGTAGGATGGAGAAAAGCACCACGGTGTGGTCAGCATGGGGGAGGTCAGAAAACATGCAGTGGCAATGAAGGATAGGTTTCTGATAAGCATCACTGGGTGGTGCGCATTTTAAGGGTTTCTAACAGGCCATTCTCCAGTAGGAGTGAGAAATACATCATGATGTGGTATGAATCGGAAGACCTGAATCAAGATAGACAGTGAGTGGCAATGTAGGATGGAGAAAAGCACCAAGGGTTGGTGAGCATGGGGTGGTCAGGAAACATGCAATGGCAATGTAGGATAGGTTTCTGAAAAACATCGCTGGATGGTGTGCATTGTAAGGGTTTGTAGCAGGACATTCACTTGTATGGGTGAGAAAAACATCACAGGTTGGTGTGAATCGGAGGGTCTGAATTAGGATAGGCAGTGAGTGGCAATGTAGGATGGAGAAAGGCACAACAGGGCGGTCAGCATGGGGAGGTCAGGAAACATGCAGTGGCAATGTAAGATAATTTTCTGAAAAACATCGCGAGGTGGTGCGCATTGTAAGGGTTTCTAACAGGCCATTCACTAGTAGAAGTTTGAAAAACATCACAGTTTGGTGTGAATAAGATGTTCTGAATTAGGTAATCAGTGAGTGGCAATGTAGGATGGAGAAAAGCAACATGGGGTGGTCAGCATGGGGATGTCAGGAAACATGCATTGGCAATGTAGGGTATGTTTCTGAAAAACATCGCCGGGTGGTGCGCATGGTAAGTCTCTCTAACAGGCCATGCACTAGTAAGAGTGAGAAAAACATCGCGGGGTGGTGTGCATTGTAAGGGTTTGTAGCAGGCCATTCATTGGTAGGACAGAGAAAAACATCACGGGGTGGTGTGAATCGGAGGACCTGAATTAGGAGAGGCAGTGAGTGGTAATGTAGGACGGAGAAAAGCACCACGGTTTGGTCGGCTTACGGAGGTCAGGACACATGCTGTGGCAATGTAGTATAGGTTTCTGTAAAACATCGTTGGGGGTGAGAATTGTAAGGGTTTATAACAGACCATTCACTAGTAGGAGTGAGAAAAACATTACAGGGTGGTATTAATCAGAGGGCCTGAATCATGATAGGCAGTGAGTGGCAATGTATAATGGAGAAATGCACCACGGCGTGGTCAGCCTGGAGAGGTCAGGAAACATGCATTGGCAATGTAGGATAGGTTTCTGAAAAACATCATGGGGTTGTGCGGATTGTAAGGCTTTCTAACAAGCCATTGACAAGTAGGAGAGATAAAAACATCACAGGGGTGTATGAATCGGAGGGCCTGAATTAGGAAAGCCTGTGAGTGGCAATGTAGGATGGAGAAAAGCACCACGGGTTTGTCAGCATGGGGAGGCAAGGAAACATGCAGTGGCAATGTAGAATAGGTTTCGGATAAACATCACTGGGTGGTGCGCATTGTATGGGTTTCTAACATGCCATTCACTACTAGGAGTGAGAAAAACATCACGGGGTGGTGTGAATCGGAGGGCCTGAATTATGATAGGCAGTGAGTGGCAATGTAGGATTGAGAAAAGCACCACGGGGTTGTCAGCATGTGTAGTTCTGGAAACACGCAGTGGCAATGTAGGATAGGTTTCTGAAAAACATCACGGGGTGGTGCGCATTGTAAGGGTTTCTAACAGGCCACTCACTAGTAGAAGTGAAAAAAACATCACGGGATGGTGTGAATCGGAGGGCCTGAATCAGGATAGGCAGTGAGTGGCCATGTAGGATGAAGGAAAGCAACACGGGGTCGTGAGCATGGGGAGGTTAGGACACATGCAATGGCAATGTAGGATAGGTTTCTGAATAACATCGCGAGGTTGTACGCATTTTACGGCTTTCTAACAAGCCATTCACAAGTAGGAATGAAAAAAACATCACGTGGTGGTGTGAATCGGTGGGCCTGAATTAGGATAGGCTAAGAGTGGCAATGTATGATGGAGAAAAGCACCACGGGTTTACCAGCATGGGGAGGAAAGGAAACATGCAGTGGCAATGTAGAATAGGTTTGTGATAAACATCGCTGGGTGGTGTGCATTGTAAGGGATTCTAACAGGCCATTCATTGGTAGGAGTGAGAACAACATCACGGGGTGATGTTAATCGGAGGGCCTGAATTAGGATAGGCAGTGAGTGGCAATGTAACATGGAGAAAAGCACCACGGGGGGGTCAGAATGGGGAGGTCAGGAAACATGCAGTGGCAATGTAGGATAGTTTTCTGAAAAACATCATGGGGTGGTGAGCATTGTAAGGGTTTCTAACAGGCCATTCACTAGTAGGAGTGAGAAACATCACTGGGTGATGTGATTCAGATGTTCTGAATTAGCACAGGCTGTGAGTGGCAATGTAGGATGTAGAAAAGCACCATGGGGTGGTCAGCATGGGGAGGCCAAGAAACATGCATGGGCAATGTAGGATACGTTTCTAAAAAACATCGTAGGGTGGTGGGCATTGTAAGGGTTCCTTACAAGCCATTCACTATTAGGAGTGAGAAAAACATCAGGGGTGGTGTGAATCGGAGGGTCTGAATTAGGATAGGCAGTGAGTGGAAATTTAGGATGGAGAAAAGCACCGCGGGGTGGTCAGCATGGGGAAGTCAGGGAATATGCAGTGGCAATGTAAGGTAGGTTTCTGAAAAACATTGCAGGGTGGTGCGCATTGTATGGGTGTGTGTTACATTACATTCACTAGTAGGAGTGAGAAAAACATAACGGGGTGGTGTGAATCGGAGGGTCTGAATTAGGATAGGCAATGAGTGGCAATGTAGGATGGAGAAAAGCACCGCGGGTGGTCAGCATGGGGAGGTCAGGGAAAATGCAGTGGCAATGTAAGATAGGTTTCAGAAAAACATCGCGGAGTGGTGCGCATTGTAAGGCTTTCTAACGAGCCATTTATAAGTAGGAGTAAAAAAAACATCACCCGGTGGTGTGAATCAGAGGGCCTGAATTAGGATAGGCTGTGAGTGGCAATGTAGGATGGAGAAAAGCACCACGGGTTTGTCAGCATGGGGTGGCAAGGAAACATGCGGTGGCAATGTAGAATAAGTTTCTAATAAACATCGCTGGGTGGTGCGCTTTGTATGGGTTTCTAACAGGCCATTCACTCATAGGAGTGAGAAAAACATCACTGGGAGGTGTGAATCAGAGGGCCTGAATTAGAATACACAGTGAGTGGCAATAAAGTATGTAGAAAAGCACCACAGGGTGGTCAGCATGGGGAAGTCAGGAAACATGCAGTGGCAATGTAGGATAGTTTTCTGAAACACATCACGGGGTGGTGCGGAGTGTAAGGGCTTCTAACACGCCATTCACTAGTAGGTGTGAGAAAAACATCACGCGGTGGTGTGAATCAGATGTTCTGAATTAGGATAGGCAGTGAGTGGCAATGTAGGACGGAGTAAAACACCACTGGGTGGTCAGCATGAGGAGGTTAGGAAACATGCATTGGCAATGTCGGATAGGTTTCTGAAAAACATCGCCTGGTGGTGCGCAGTGTAAGGTTTTCTAACAGGCCATTCCCTAGTAGGAGTGAGAAAATCATCACGCGGTGGTGTGAATCAGAGGGCCTGAATTAAGATAGCCAGTTAGTGGCAATGTAAAATGGAGAAAAGCACGACGGTGTGGTCAGCATTGGGAGGTCAGGAAACATGCAGTGGCAATGTAGGATAAGTTTCTGATAAACATCGCCAGGTGGTGCGCATTGTAAGGGTTTCTAACAGGACATTCACCAGATGAAGTGAGAAAAACATCACAGGGTGGTTTGAATCGGAGGGCCTGAATCAGGATAGGCAGTGAGTGGCAATGTAGGATGGAGAAAAGCACCATGGAGTGGTCAGGATGGGGAGGTCAGGAAACATGCAGTGGCAATGTAGAATAGGTTTCTGAAAAACATCGCGGAATGGTGCGCATTGTAAGGTTTTCTAACAGGCCATTCACTAGTAGGAGTGAGATATACATCATGGTGTGCTGTGAATCGGAGGGCCTGAATCAAGTTAGACAGTGAGTGGCAATGTCAGATGGAGAAAAGCACCACGGGGTGGTTAGCATGGGGTTGTCAGGAAACATGCAGTGGCAATATTTGATAGGATTCTGAAAAACATCGCGGTGTGGTAATCATTATAAGGGTTTCCAAAGGGCCTTTCACTAGTAGGAGTGGGAAAAACAACACGGGGTGGTGTGAATCGGAGGGCCTGAATCAGGATAGGCCGTGAGTGGCAATGTAGGATGGAGAAAAGCACCACGGGGTGGTCAGGATGGGCAGGTCAGGAAACATGCAGTGGCAGTGTAGGATAGGTTTCTGAAAAATTTCGCGGGGTAGTGCGCATTGTAAGGGTTTCTAACAGGCCATTCACTAGTAGAAGTAAGAAAAACATCACGGGGTGGTGTGAATCGGAGGGTCTGAATTAGTATAGGCAGTGAGTGTCAACGAAAAATGGAGAAAAGCACCACGGTTTGGTCAGCATGGGGTGGTCAGGAAACATGCTGTGTCAATGTAGGAATGGTTTCTGAAAAACATCGCGGGGTGGTGCGCATTGTAAGGGTTTCTAACAGGCCATTCACTAGTAGGAGTGAGAAAAACATGACGGCGTGGTTTGAATCAGAGGGCCTGAATCAGGATAGGCAGTGAGTGGCAATGTAGGATGGAGAAAAGCACCACGGTGTGGATAGCATGGGGAGGTCAGGACACATGCAGTGGCAATGTAGGATAGGTTTCTGAGAAACATCGCGGGGAGGTGCGCATTGTAAGGGTTTCTAACAGGCCATTCACTAGTAGGAGTGAGAAAAACATAACGCCGTGGTTTAAATCAGAGGGCCTGAATCAGGTTAGGCAGTGAGTGGCAATGTAGGATGGAGAAAAGCACCACGGGGTGGTCAACATGTGGAGGTCAGGAAACATGCAGTGGCAACATAGGATAGGTTTCTGAAAAACATCGCGGGGTGGTACGCATTGTAAGGATTTCTAACAAGCCATTGACAAGTAGGAGAGAAAAAAACATCACGGAGTGGTGCGAATCGGAGGTCTTGAATTAGGAAAGGCTGTGAGTGGAAATGTAGGATGGAGAAAAGCACCGCGGGGTGGTCAGCATGGGGACGACAGGGAACATGCAGTGGCAATGTAGAATAGGTTTCGGATAAACATTACTGGGTGGTGCGCATTGTAATGGTTTCTAACAGGCCATTCTCTAGTAGGAGTGAGAACAACATCACGGGGTGGTGTGAATCAAAAGGCCTGATGTAGGATAGGCAGTGAGTGGCAATGTAGGATGGAGAAAAGCACCACGGGGTGGTCAGCATGGGGAGGTCAGAAAACATGCAGTGGCAATGTAGGATAGGTTTCTGAAAAAAAAAGCGGGGAGGAGCGCATTGTAAGGCTTTCTAACAGGCCATTCACTAGTAGGAGTGAGAAAAACATCACGGGGTGGTGTTAATCGGAGGGCCTGATTTAGGATAGGAAATGAGTACCAATGTAGAATGGAGAAAAGCACCACGGGGTGGTCAGCATGGGGAGGTCCGGAAACATGCATTGGCAATGTAGGATAGGTTTTGAAAAACATCGCCAGTTGGTGCGCATTGTAAGGCTTTCTAACAGGGCATTCACTAGTAGGAGTAGAAAAACGTCACGGGGTGGTGTGAATCGGAGGGTCTGAATTAGGATAGGCAGTGAGTGACAATGTAGGATGGAGGAAAGCACCACGGTGTGGACAGCATGGGGAGGTCAGGACACATGCAGTGGCAATGTAGCATAGGTTTCTGAAAAACATCGCGGGGTGGTGCACATAATAAGGGTTTCTAACAGGCCATTCACTAGTAGGAGTGAGAAATACATCCTGGTGTGGTGTGAATCGGAAGGGCTGAATCAAATAGACAGTGAGTGGCAACGTCGGATGGAGAAAAGCACCACGGGGTGGTCAGGATGGGGATGTCATGAAACATGCACTGGCAATGTACGATAGGTTTCTCAAAAACTTTGCGGTATGGTGCGCATTGTAAGGGTTTCTAATAGGTCATTCACTAGTAAGAGTGAGAAATACATCATGGTGTGTTGTGAATCGGAGAGCCTGAATCAAGATAGACAGTGAGTGGCAATGTAGGATTGTGAAAAGGACCCCGGTTTGTGAGCATTGGGAGGTCAGGAAACATGCAATGGCAATGTAGGATAGGTTTCTGAAAAACATCGCGGGTTTTTGGGCATTGTAATATTTTGTAGCAGGATACTCACCAAGAGAAGTGCGAAAAACATCACGGGTTGGTGTGAATCGGAGGGCCTGAATGAGGATAGGCTGTGAGTGGCAATGAAGGATGGAGAAAGGCACCACGGGGCGGTAAACATTGGGAAGTCAGGAAACATGCAATGGCAATGTAGGATAGGTTTCAGAAAAACATCGCGGGGTGGTGCGCATTGTAAGGCTTTCTAACAAGCCATTCACAAGTAGGAGTAAAAAAAAAACATCACCCGGTGGTGTGAATCGGAGGGCCTGAATTAGGATAGGCTGTGAGTGGCAATGTAGGATGGAGAAAAGCACCACGGGTTTGTCAGCATGGGGTGGCAAGGAAACATGCAGTGGCAATGTAGAATAGGTTTCAAATAAACATCGCTGGGTGGTGCGCTTTGTATGGGTTTGTAACAGGCCATTCACTCGTAGGAGTGAGAAAAACATCACTGGGAGGTGTGAATCGGAGGGCCTGAATTAGGATACACAGTGAGTGGCCACGAAGTATGTAGAAAAACACCACAGGGTGGTCAGCATGGGGAAGTCAGGAAACATGCAGTGGCAATGTAGGATAGTTTTCTGAAACACATCATGGGGTGGTGCGCATTGTAAGGGTTTCTAACACGCCATTCACTAGTCGGGGTGAGAAAAACATCACGCGGTGGTGTGAATCAGATGTTCTGAATTAGGATAGGCAGTGAGTGGCAATGTAGGACGGAGTAAAGCACCACGGGGTGGTCAGCATGGGGAGGTCAGGAATCATGCATTGGCAATGTCGGATAGGTTTCTGAAAAACATCGCCGGGTGGTGCGCATTGTAATGGTTTCTAACAGGCCATTCACTAGATGAAGTGAGAAAAACATCACAGGGTGGTTTGAATCGGAGGGCCTGAATCAGGATAGGCAGTGAGTGGCAATGTAGGATATAGAAAAGCACCATGGGGTGGTCAGGATGGGGATGTCAGGAAACATGCAGTGGCAATGTAGAATAGGTTTCTGAAAACATCGCGGGATGGTGCGCATTGTAAGGGTTTCTAACAGGCCATTCACTAGTAGGAGTGAGAAATACATCATGGTGTGGTGTGAATCGGAGGGCCTGAATCAAGATAGACAGTGAGTGGCAATTTCAGATGGAGAAAAGCACCACGGGGTGGTTAGCATGGGGTTGTCAGGAAACATGCAGTGGCAATATTGGATAGGATTCTGAAAAACATCTCGGTGTGGTGATCATTATAAGGGTTTCCAAAGGGCCTTTCACAAGTAGGAGTGGGAAAACAACACGGGGTGGTGTGAATCGGAGGGCCTGAATCAGGATAGGCCGTGAGTGGCAATGTAGGACAGAGAATAGCACCACGGGGTGGTCAGGATGGGCATGTCAGGAAACATGCAGTGGCACTGTAGGATAGGTTTCTGAAAAACTTCGCGGGGTACTGCGCATTGTAAGGGTTTCTAACAGGCCATTCACTAGTAGGAGTGAGAAAAACATCACGGGGTGGTGTGATTTGGAGGGTCTGAATTAGGATAGGCAGTGAGTGGCAATGTAAAATGGAGAAAAGCACCACAGTGTGGTCAGCATGGGGAGGTCAGGAAACATGCTGTGTCAATGTAGTATAGGTATCTGAAAAACATCACGAGGTGGTGCGCATTGTAAGGGTTTCTAACAGGCAATTCACTAGTAGGAGTGAGAATAACATCACGGCGTGGTTTCAATCAGAGGGCCTGAATCAGGATAGGCAGTGAGTGGCAATGTAGGAAGGAGAAACGCACCACGGTGTGGTCAGCATGGTGAGGTCAGGACACATGCAGTGGCAATGTAGGATATGGTTCTGAAAAACATCGCGGGGTGGTGCGCATTGTAAGGGTTTCTAAAAGGCCATTCACTAGTATGAGTGAGAAATACATCATGGTTTGGTGTGAATCGGTGGGCCTGAATCAAGATAGACAGTGAGTGGCAACGTCGGATGGAGAAAAGCCCCACCGGGTCGTCAGCATGGGGAGGTCAGGAAACATGCATTGACAATATAGGATAGGTTTCTGAAAAACATCGCCAGGTGGTGCGCATTGTAAGGCTTTCTAACAGGCCATTCACTAGTAGAAGTGAGAAAAAATCACGGGGTGGTGTGAATCGGAGGGTCTGAATTAGGATAGGCAGTGAGTGTCAATGTAAAATGGAGAAAAGCACCACGGTGTGGTCAACATGCGGAGGTCAGGACACATGCAGTGGCATTGTAGGATAGGTTTCTGAAAAACATCGCGGGGTGGTGCGCATTGTAAGGATTTCTAACATGCCATTCACAAGTAAGAGTGAAAAAAACAACACGGGGTGGTCTGAATCAGAGGGCCTGAATTTGGATAGGCTGTGAGTGGCAATGTAGGATGGAGAAAAGCACCATGGGTTTGTCAGCATGGGGAGGCAAGGAAACATGCAGTGGCAAGGTAGAATATGTTTCTGATAAACATCGCTGTTTGGTGCGCATTGTAAGGGATTCTAACAGGCCATTCACTAGTAGGAGTGAGAAAATCATCACGGCGTGATTTGAATAAGAGGGACTGAATCAGGATAGGCAGTGAGTGGCAATGTAGGATGGAGGAAAGCACCACGGGGTGGTCAGGATTGGAGGCCAGGAAACATGCAGTGGCAATGTAGGATAGGTTTCTACAAAACATCGCGCGGTGGTGCACATTGTAAGGGTTTCTAACAGGCCATTCACAACTAGGAGTGAGAAATACATCTTGGTGTGGTGTGAATCAGAGGGCCTGAATCAAGATAGACAGTGAGTGGCAACGTCGGATGGAGAAAAGCACCACGGGGTGGTCAGAATGGGGAGGTCAGTAAACATGCAGTGGCAATGAAGGATAGGTTTCTGAAAAACATCGCGGGGTGGTGCTCATTGTAAGGGTTTCTAAAAGGCCTTTCCCTAGCAAGAGTGGGAAAAACATCACGGGGTGGTGTGAATCTGAGGGCCTGAATCAGGATAGGCCGTGAGTGGCAATGTAGGATGGAGAAAAGCACCATGGGTTGGTGAGCATGGTGAGGTCAGGAAACATGCAGTGGCATTGTAGGATAAGTTTCTGGAAAACATCGCCTTGTGGTGCGCATTGTAAGGCTTTCTAACAGGCCATTCATTAGTAGAAGTGAGAAAAACATCACGGGTGGTGTGAATCGGAGGGCCTGGATTAGGATAGGCAGTGAGTGGCAATGTAAAATGGAGAAAAGCACCACGGGCTGGTCAGAATGGGGAGGTCAAGAAACATGCAGTGGCAATGTAGGATAGGTTTCTGAAAAACATTGCGGGGTGGTGCTCATTGTAAGGGTTTCTAAAAGGCCTTTCACTAGTAGGAGTGAGAAAAACATCACGGGGTGGTATGAAGTGCAGGGCCTAAATCAGGATTGGCCGTGAATGGCAATGTAGAATAGAGAAAAGCACCACGGGGTGGTCAGGATGGGGAGGTCAGGAAACATGCAGTGGCAATGTAGGATAGTTTTCTGAAAAAATCGCGGTGTAGTGCGGATTGTACCGGTCTCTAACAGGCCATTCACTAGTAGGAGTGAGAAATACATTATGGTGTGGTGTGAATCGAAGGGACTGTATCAAGTTAGACAGTGAGTGGCAATGTAGGATGGAGAAAAGCACCATGAGTTGTTGAGCATTGGGAGGTCAGGAAACATGCAATGGCCATATAAGATAGGTTTCTGAAAAACATCACGGGGTTGTGCGCATTGCAAGGGTTTGTAGCAGGCCATTCACCAGTAAGAGTGAGAAAAACATCACGGGGTGGAGTGAATCGGAGGGCCTCAATTAGGATAGCAGTGAGTGGCAATGTAGGATGGAGAAAAGCACCACGGGGTGGTCAAGATGGGGAGGTCAGGAAACTTGCAGTGGCAATGTAGGATAGGTTTCTGAAAAGCATAGTGGGATGGTGCACATTATAAGT
This sequence comes from Cavia porcellus, assembly GCF_034190915.1. Lineage (NCBI taxonomy): Eukaryota > Metazoa > Chordata > Mammalia > Rodentia > Caviidae > Cavia > Cavia porcellus. Next base: position 127,784 of record NW_026947550.1, on the reverse strand, counting down.
TTTTCTAACAGGCCATTCACTAGTAGGAGTGAGAAATACATCATGGTGTGGTGTGAATCGGAGGGCCTGAATCAAGAGAGACAGTGAGTGGCAATGTCAGCTGGAGAAAATCACCACGGGGTGGTTAGCATGGGGATGTCAGGAAACATGCAGTGGCAATATAGGATTGGTTTCTGAAAAACATCGCGGTGTGGTGCTCATTGTAAGGGTTTCCAAAGGATCTTTCACTAGTAGGAGTGGGAAAAACATCACGGGGTGGTTTGAATCGGAGGGCCTGAATCAGGATAGGCCGTGACTGGCAATGAAGAATGGAGAAAAGCACCACGGGGTGGTCAGCATGGTGAGGTCAGGAAACATGCATTGGCAATGTACGATAGGTTTCTGAAAAACTCGCCTGGTGTTGCGCATTGTAAGGCTTTCTAACAGGCCATTTACTAGTAGGAGTGATAAAAACATCACGGGGTGGTGTGAATCAGCGGGCCTGAACAGAATAGGCAGTTAGTGGCAATGAAGAATGGAGAAAAGCACCACGGGGTGGTCAACATGGGGAGGTCAGGAAACATGCAGTGGCATTGTAGGATAGGTTTCTGAAAAACATCGCCGTGTGTTGTGCATTGTAAGGCTTTCTAACAGGCCATTCATTAGTAGAAGTGAGAAAAACATCACGGGTGGTGTGAATCAGAGGGCCTGAATTAGGATAGGCTGTGAGTGGCAATGTAGGATGGAGAAAATCACCAGTGGTTTGTCAGCATGGGGAGGCAAGGAAACATGCAGTGGCAAGGTAGAATATGTTTCTGATAAACAACTCTGGGTGGTGCGCATTGTAAGGGTTTCTAACAAGCCATTCACTAGTAGGAGTGAGAACAACATCACGGGGTGGTGTGAATCTGAGGGCCTGAATTAGGATAGGCAGTAAGTGGCAATGTAGGATAGAGAATAGCACCACGGGGTGGTCATCATGGGGAGGTCAGGAAACATGCAGTGGCAATGTAGGATATGGTTCTGAAAAACATCGCGAGGTGGTGCGCATTGTAAGGGTTTCTAACAGGCAATTCACTAGTAGGAGTGAGAATAACATCACGGGGTGGTGTGAATCGGAGGGCCTGAATTAGGATAGGCAGTAAGTGGCAATGTAGGATAGAGAATAGCACCACGGGGTGGTCATCATGGGGAGGTCAGGAAACATGCAGTGGCAATGTAGGATATGGTTCTGAAAAACATCGCGAGGTGGTGCGCATTGTAAGGGTTTCTAACAGGCAATTCACTAGTAGGAGTGAGAATAACATCACGGCGTGGTTTCAATCAGAGGGCCTGAATCAGGATAGGCAGTGAGTGGCAATGTAGGATGGAGAAACGCACCACGGTGTGGTCAGCATGGTGAGGTCAGGACACATGCAGTGGCAATGTAGGATATAGTTCTGAAAAACATCGCGGGGTGGTGCGCATTGTAAGGGTTTCTAAAAGGCCATTCACTAGTAGGAGTGAGAAATACATCATGGTTTGGTGTGAATCGGTGGGCCTGAATCAAGATAGACAGTGAGTGGCAACGTCGGATGGAGAAAAGCCCCACCGGGTCGTCAGCATGGGGAGGTCAGGAAACATGCATTGACAATATAGGATAGGTTTCTGAAAAACATCGCCAGGTGGTGCGCATTGTAAGGCTTTCTAACAGGCCATTCACTAGTAGAAGTGAGAAAAAATCACGGGGTGGTGTGAATCGGAGGGTCTGAATTAGGATAGGCAGTGAGTGTCAATGTAAAATGGAGAAAAGCACCACGGTGTGGTCAGCATGGGGAGGTCAGGACACATGCAGTGGCATTGTAGGATAGGTTTCTGAAAAACATCGCGGGGTGGTGCGCATTGTAAGGATTTCTAACATGCCATTCACAAGTAAGAGTGAAAAAAACAACACGGGGTGGTCTGAATCAGAGGGCCTGAATTTGGATAGGCTGTGAGTGGCAATGTAGGATGGAGAAAAGCACCATGGGTTTGTCAGCATGGGGAGGCAAGGAAACATGCAGTGGCAAGGTAGAATATGTTTCTGATAAACATCGCTGTTTGGTGCGCATTGTAAGGGATTCTAACAGGCCATTCACTAGTAGGAGTGAGAAAATCATCACGGCGTGATTTGAATAAGAGGGACTGAATCAGGATAGGCAGTGAGTGGCAATGTAGGATGGAGGAAAGCACCACGGGGTGGTCAGGATTGGAGGCCAGGAAACATGCAGTGGCAATGTAGGATAGGTTTCTACAAAACATCGCGCGGTGGTGCACATTGTAAGGGTTTCTAACAGGCCATTCACAACTAGGAGTGAGAAATACATCTTGGTGTGGTGTGAATCAGAGGGCCTGAATCAAGATAGACAGTGAGTGGCAACGTCGGATGGAGAAAAGCACCACGGGGTGGTCAGAATGGGGAGGTCAGTAAACATGCAGTGGCAATGAAGGATAGGTTTCTGAAAAACATCGCGGGGTGGTGCTCATTGTAAGGGTTTCTAAAAGGCCTTTCACTAGCAAGAGTGGGAAAAACATCACGGGGTGGTGTGAATCTGAGGGCCTGAATCAGGATAGGCCGTGAGTGGCAATGTAGGATGGAGAAAAGCACCACGGGTTGGTGAGCATGGTGAGGTCAGGAAACATGCAGTGGCATTGTAGGATAGGTTTCTGGAAAACATCACCTTGTGGTGCGCATTGTAAGGCTTTCTAACAGGCCATTCATTAGTAGAAGTGAGAAAAACATCACGGGTTGTGTGAATCGGAGGGCCTGGATTAGGATAGGCAGTGAGTGGCAATGTAAAATGGAGAAAAGCACCACGGGCTGGTCAGAATGGGGAGGTCAAGAAACATGCAGTGGCAATGTAGGATAGGTTTCTGAAAAACATTGCGGGGTGGTGCTCATTGTAAGGGTTTCTAAAAGGCCTTTCACTAGTAGGAGTGAGAAAAACATCACGGGGTGGTATGAAGTGCAGGGCCTAAATCAGGATTGGCCGTGAATGGCAATGTAGAATAGAGAAAAGCACCACGGGGTGGTCAGGATGGGGAGGTCAGGAAACATGCAGTGGCAATGTAGGATAGTTTTCTGAAAAAATCGCGGTGTAGTGCGGATTGTACCGGTCTCTAACAGGCCATTCACTAGTAGGAGTGAGAAATACATTATGGTGTGGTGTGAATCGAAGGGACTGTATCAAGTTAGACAGTGAGTGGCAATGTAGGATGGAGAAAAGCACCATGAGTTGTTGAGCATTGGGAGGTCAGGAAACATGCAATGGCCATATAAGATAGGTTTCTGAAAAACATCACGGGGTTGTGCGCATTGTAAGGGTTTGCAGCAGGCCATTCACCAGTAAGAGTGAGAAAAACATCACGGGGTGGAGTGAATCGGAGGGCCTCAATTAGGATAGCAGTGAGTGGCAATGTAGGATGGAGAAAAGCACCACGGGGTGGTCAAGATGGGGAGGTCAGGAAACTTGCAGTGGCAATGTAGGATAGGTTTCTGAAAAGCATAGCGGGATGGTGCACATTATAAGTTTTTCTAACAGGCCATTCACTAGTAGGAGTGAGAAATACATCATGGTGTGGTGTGAATCGGAGGGCCTGAATCAAGAGAGACAGTGAGTGGCAATGTCAGCTGGAGAAAATCACCACGGGGTGGTTAGCATGGGGATGTCAGGAAACATGCAGTGGCAATATAGGATTGGTTTCTGAAAAACATCGCGGTGTGGTGCTCATTGTAAGGGTTTCCAAAGGATCTTTCACTAGTAAGAGTGGGAAAAACATCACGGGGTGGTTTGAATCGGAGGGCCTGAATCAGGATAGGCCGTGACTGGCAATGAAGAATGGAGAAAAGCACCACGGGGTGGTCAGCATGGTGAGGTCAGGAAACATGCATTGGCAATGTAGGATAGGTTTCTGAAAAACTCGCCCGGTGTTGCGCATTGTAAGGCTTTCTAACAGGCCATTTACTAGTAGGAGTGATAAAAACATCACGGGGTGGTGTGAATCAGCGGGCCTGAACAGAATAGGCAGTTAGTGGCAATGAAGAATGGAGAAAAACACCACGGGGTGGTCAACATGGGGAGGTCAGGAAACATGCAGTGGCATTGTAGGATAGGTTTCTGAAAAACATCGCCGTGTGTTGCGCATTGTAAGGCTTTCTAACAGGCCATTCATTAGTAGAAGTGAGAAAAACATCACGGGTGGTGTGAATCAGAGGGCCTCAATTAGGATAGGCTGTGAGTGGCAATGTAGGATGGAGAAAATCACCAGTGGTTTGTCAGCATGGGGAGGCAAGGAAACATGCAGTGGCAAGGTAGAATATGTTTCTGATAAACAACTCTGGGTGGTGCGCATTGTAAGGGTTTCTAACAAGCCATTCACACGTAGGAGTGAGAACAACATCACGGGGTGGTGTGAATCGGAGGGCCTGAATTAGGATAGGCAGTAAGTGGCAATGTAGGATAGAGAATAGCACCACGGGGTGGTCATCATGGGGAGGTCAGGAAACATGCAGTGGCAATGTAGGATAGTTTTTTGAAAAACATCACGGAGTGGTGTGCATTGTAAGGGTTTCTAACAGCCCATTCACTAATAGGAGTGAGAAAAACCTCACGGTGTTGTGTGAATCGAAGGACTTGAATTAGGATAGGCTGTGAGTGGCAATGTAGGATAGAGAAAAGCATGACGTGTTTCTCAGCATGGGGAGGCAAGGAAACATGCAGTGGCAATGTAGGATAGGTTTCTGGAAAACATTGCGGGGTAATGCGCATTGTAAGGGTTTCTAACAGGCCATTCACTAGTAGGAGTGAAAAATACATCATGGTGTGGTGTGAATCGGAGAGCCTGAATCTAGATAGATAGTGAGGGGCAATGTAGGATGGAGAAATGCACCACGGGTTGGTGAGCATGGTGAGGTCATGATACATGCATTGGCAAGGTAGGATAGGTTTCTGAAAAACGTCACGGGGTTGTGCGCATTGTAAGGGTTTGTAGCAGGCCATTCACTAGTAGGAGTGAGAAAAATATCACGGGGTGGCGTAAATCGGAGGGCCTGAATAAGAATAGGCAGTGAGTGACAATGAAGAATGGAGAAATGCACCACGGCATGGTCAACATGGGGATGTCAGGAAACATGCAATGGCAATGTAGGATAGGTTACTGAAAAACATCGCGGGGTGGTGAGCATTGTAAGGCTTTCTAACAAGCCATTCACAAGTAGGAGTGAAAAAAACATGACGGGGTGGTGTGAATCAGAGGGCCTGAATCACGATAGACAGTGAGTGGCAATGTAGGATGGAGAAAAGCACCATGGGTTGGTGAGCATGGGGAGGTCAGGAAACATGCAATGGCAATGTAGGATAGGTTTCTGAAAAACATCGAGGGGTGATGCGCATTCTAAGGGTTTGTTGCAGGCCATTTAGTAGTAGGAGTGATAAAAACATCACGGGGTGGTGTGAATCGGAGGGCCTGAATTAGGATAGGCAGTGAGTGGCAATGAAGAATGTAGAAAAGCACCACGGGGTGGTCAACCTGGGGAGGTCAGGAAACATGCAGTGGCATTGTAGGATAGGTTTCTGAAAAACACCGTGTGGTGGTGCGCATTGTAAGGATTTCTAACATAAAATCCACAACTAGGAGTGACAAAAACATCATAGGTTGTGTGAATCAGAGGGCCTGAATTAGGATAGGCTGTGAGTGGTAATGTAGGATGGAGAAAAGCACCACGGGTTTGTCAGCATGGGGAGGTAAGGAAACATGCAGTGGCAAGATAGAATAGGTTTCTGATAAACATCGCTGTGTGATGCGCATTGTAAGGGTTTCTAACAGGCCATTCACTAGTAGGAGTGAGAAAATCATCACGACGTGATTTGAATACGAGGGACTGAATCAGGATAGCCAGTGAGTGGCAATGTAGGATGGAGAAAAGCACCACGGTGTGGTCAGCATGGGGATGTCAGGACACATGCAGTGGCTATGTAGGATAGATTTCTGAAAAACATCGCGGGGTTGTGCGCATTGTAATGGTTTCTAACAGGCCATTTACTTGTAGAAGTGAGAAAAACATCGCAGGGTGGTGTGAATCGGATGGCCAGAATCAGGATAGGCAGTGAGTGGCAATGTAGGATGGAGGAAAGCACCACGGGTTTGTCAGCATGGGGAGGCAAGGCAACATGCAGTGGCAATGTAGAATAGGTTTCTGATAAACATCGCTGGGTGGTGCACATTGTAAGCGTTTCTAACAGGCCATTCACTCTTAGGATTGAGAACAACATCACGAGGTGGTGTGAATCGCAGGCCGTGAATTAGGATAGGCATTGAGTGGCAATGTAGGATAGAGAAAAGCACCACGGTGTGGTCAGCATGGGGAGGTCAGGACACAGGCAGTGGCAATGTAGGATAGGTTTTTAAAAAACATCGCGGGTGGTGAGAATTGTAAGAGTTTCTAACAGGCCATTCACTATTAGGAGTGAGAAAAACATCACGGGGTATTGCGAATCGAAGGGCCTGAATTAGGATAGGCTGTGAGTGGCAATGTAGGATGGAGAAAAGCATCACTGTTTGTCAGCATGGGGAGGCAAGGAAACATGCAGTGGCATTGTAGGATAGGTTTCTGAAAAACATCACGGGGTGGTGCGCATTATAAGGGTTTCTAACAGGCCATTCACTAGTAGGAGTGAGAAAAATATAACGGGGTGGTGTGAATTCGAGGGCCTGAATTAGGATAGGCAGTGAGTGGCAATGTAGGATGGAGAAAACACCACATGGTGGTCAGCATGGGGAGGTCAGGAAACATGCAGTGGCAATGTAGGATAATTTTCTGAAAAACATCACGGGGTGGTGCGCATTGTAAGGGTTTCTAACAGGATATTCACTCGTAGGAGTGAGAAAAACATCACGGGGTGGTTTGAATCAGATGTTCTGAATTAGGATAGACAGTGAGTGGCAATGTAGGATGGAGAAAAGCCCCAAGGTGTGGTCATCATGGGGAGGTCAAGAACCATGCAGTGGCAATGGAGGATAGTTTTCTGAAAAACATCACGGCGTGGTGCGCATTGTAAGGGTTTCTAACAGGCCATTCACTAGTAAGAGTCAGAAAAACATCACGGGGTGGTGTGAATCGGAGGGCCTGAATTAGGATAGGCAGTGAGTGGCAACCTAAAATGGAGAAAAGCACCACAGTGTGGTCAGCATGGGGAGGTCAGGAAACATGCAGTGGCAATGTAGGATAGTTTTCTGAAAAACATCACGGGGTGGTGCGCATTGTAAGGGTTTCTAACAGCCATTCACTAGTAGGAGTGAGAAAAACATCACGGGCTGGTGTGATTCGGAGTACCTGAATTATGATAGGCAGTGAGTGGCAATATAGGATGGAGAAAAGCACCACAGGGTGTTCAGCATGGGGAGGTCAGGAAACATGCATGGGCAATGTAGGACAGGTTTCTGAAAAATATCCTCGGGTGGTGCGCATTGTAAGGGTTTCTGACAGGCCATTCATTAGTAGAAGTGAGAAAAACATCACGGCATGGTGTGAATCGGAGGGCCTGAATCAGGATAGGCAGTGAATTGCATTGTAGGATGGAGAAAAGCACCACAGGGTGGTCAGGATGGGGAGGTCAGGAAACATGCAGTGGCAATGCAGGATCGGTTTCTGAAAAACATCGCGTGGTTGGGCGCATTGTAAAGGTATCTAACAGGCCATTTACTAGTAGGAGTGAGAAATACATCATGGTGTGGTGTGAATTTGAGGGCCTGAATCAAGTTAGAGAGTGACTGGCAATGTAGGATGGAGAAAATCACCACGGGTGGGTGAGCATGGGGAGGTCAGGAAACATGCATTGGCAATGTACGATAGGTTTCTTAAAAACGTCGGGGGTTGTGCGCATTGTAAGGGTTTGTAGTAGACCATTCACTAGTAGGAGTCAGAAAAACAACACGGCGTGGTGTGAATCAGGAAACATGCAATGGCAATGTAGGATACATTTCCGAAAAACATCGCGGGGTGTTGAGAATTTTAAGGGTTTCTAACACACCATTCACTAGTAGGAGTGAGAAAAACATCACGGCATGGTGTGAATCGGAGGGCCTGAATTAGGATAGGCAGTGAGTGGCAATGTAGGATGGAGAAAAGCATCACAGAGTGGTCATCATGGAGAGGTCATGAAACATGCAGTGGCAATGTAGAATATTTTTTGAAAAACATCACTGGGTGGTGCGGATTTTAAGGGTTTCTAACATGCCATTCTCTAGTAGGAGTAGGAAAACATCACGGGGTCGTGTGAATCAGATGTTCTGAATTATGATAGGCAGTGAGTGCAATGTAGGATGGAGAAAAGCACCACGGGGTGGTCAGCATGGGGAGGTCAGGAAACATGCATTGGCAAAGTAGGATAGGTTTCTGAAAAACATCGCCGGGTATTGCGCATTGTAAGGCTTTCTAACAGGCCATTCACTAGTAGGAGTGAGAAAAACATCATGGGGTGCTGTGAATAGGAAGGCCTTAATTAGGATAGGCAGTGAGTGGCAACGTAAAATGGAGAAAACCACCACGGTGTGGTCAGCATGGGGAGGGCAGGAAACATGCAGTGGCAATTTAGGATAGGTTTCTGAAAAAAATCGCCTTGTATTGCGCATTGTAAGGTTTTCTAAGAGGCCATTCACGAGTAGTAGTGAGAAATACATCATGGTGTCGTGTGAATCGGAGAGCATGAATCAAGATAGACAGTGAGTGGCAATGTAGGATGGAGAAAAGCACCACGGGTTCTTTAGCATGGGGACATCAGGAAACATGCAATGGCAATGTAGGATAGGTTTCTGAAAATCATCGCGGGGTGGGGCACTTTGTCAGGGTTTGTAACAGGCCACTCACTAGTAGGAGTGAGAAATACATCATGGTGTGGTGTCAATCGGAGTGCCTGAATCAAGATAGACAGTGAGTGGCAATATCGGTTGGAGAAAAGCACCACGGAGTGGTCAGCATGGGGAGGTCAAGAAACATGCAGTGGCAAAGTAGGATAGGATTCTGAAAAACATCGCGGGGTGGTGCTCATAGTAAGGGTTTCTAAAAGGCCTTTCACTAGTAGGAGTGAGAAAAACATCACGGGGTTGTGTGAATCAGAGGGCCTGAATCAGGATAGACAGTGAGTGGGAATGTAGGATAGAGAAAAGCACCACGGGTTCTTGAGCATGGTGAAGTCAGGAAACATGCATTGGCAATGTAGGATAGGTTTCTGAAAAACATCACGAGGTGGTGCGCATTGTAAGGGTTTGTAGCAGGCCTTTCACTAGTAGGAGTGAGAAAAACATCAAGTGATGGTATGAATCGGAGGGCCTGAATTAGGATAGGTAGAGAGTGGCAATGAAGAATGGAGAAAAGCACCATGGGTTGGTGAACATGGGGAGGTCAGGAAACATGCAGTGGCAATTTAGGATAGGTTTCTGAAAAAAATCGCCTTGTATTGCGCATTGTAAGGGTTTCTAACAGGCCATTAACTAGTAGGAGTGAGAAAAATATAATGGCCTGGTGTGAATCGGAGGGCCTGAATCAGGATAGGCAGTGAGTGGCAACATAAAATGGAGAATAGCACCACGGGGTGGTCAGGATGGGGAGGTCAGGAAACATGCAGTGGCAATGTAGAATAGGTTTTTTAAAAACATTGCGGGGTGGTGCTCATTATAAGGTTTTCTAAAAGGTCTTTCACTAGTAGGAGTGAGAAAAACATCACGAGGTGGTGTGAATCGCAGTGCCTGAATCAATATAGGCCGTGAGTGGTAATGTAGGATGGAGAAAAGCACCACGGGGTGGTCACGATTGGGAGGTCAGGAAACATGAAGTGGCAATGTAGGATAGGTTCCTGAAAAACATCTCGGCGTAGTGCGCATGGTAAGGTTTCTAACAGGCCATTTACTAGTAGGAGTGAGAAATACATCATGGTGTGGAGTGAATTGGAGGGCCTGAATCAAGTTAGACCGTGAGTGTCAATGTAGGATGGAGAAATCACCACGGGTTGGTGTGCATGGGAGGTCAGGAAACATGCATTGGCAATGTATGATAGGTTTCTGCAAAACGTCTCGGGGTTGTTCGCATTGTAAGGGTTTGTAGACGGCCATTCAATAGTAGGAGTAAGAAAAACATCACATTGTGGTGTAAATCGGAGGGGCTGAATTAGGATAGGCAGTGAGTGGCAATGAAGAATGGAGAAAAGCACCACGGGGTGGTCAACATGGGGAGGGCAGGAAAAATGTAATGGCAATGTAGGATAGGTTTCTGAAAAAACATCGCGTGGTGGTACACATTTTAAGGCTTTCTACAAGCCATTGACAAGTAGGAGGGAAAAAACATCTCAGGGTGGTTTGAATCAGAATGTCTGAATTAGGATAGGCTGTAAGTGGCAATGTAGGATGGAGAAAAGCACCATGGGTTTGTCAGAATGTGGAGGCAAGGAAATATGCAGTGGCAATGTAGAATAGGTTTCTGATAAGCATCGCTGGGTGGTGCACATTGTAAGGGTTTCTAACAGGCCATTCACCAGTAGGAGTGAGAACAAAATCATGCGGTAGTGTGAATCGGAGGCCCTGAATTAGGATAGGCAGTGAGTGGCAATGTAGGATGGAGAAAACACACAGGGTGGTCAGCATGGGGAGGTCAGGAAACATGCAGTGGAAATGTAGGTTAGGTTTCTGAAAAACATCATGGGTGCTGCGCATTGTAAGGGTTTCTAAAAGGCCATTCACTAGTAGGAGTGAGAAAAACATCACGGGGTGGTTTGAATCAGATGTTCTGAATTAGGATAAGCAGTGAGTGGCAATGTAGGATGGAGAAAAGCACCATGGGGAGGTCAGCATGCGGAAGTCAGGAAACATGATTTGGCAATGTAGGATAGGTTTCTGCAAAACATCGCAGGGTGGTGCGCATTCTAAGGCCATCTAGCAGGCCATTCACTAGTAGCAGTGAGAAAAACATATCAGTTTTTGTGAATCGGAGGGCCTGAATAAGGATAGGCAGTGAGTGGCAATGTAGGATGTAGAAAAGCACCACGGTGTGGTCAGCATGGGGAGGTCAGGAAACATGCAATGGTAATGTGGGATAGCTTTCTGAAAAACATTACGGGTTGGTGCGCATTGCAAGGGTTTCTAACAGGCCATTCACTACTAGGAGTGAGAAAAACTTCACGGCATGGTGTGAATTGGAGACCCTGAATCAGGATAGGCAGTGAGTGGCAATGTAGGATGGAGAAAAGCACCAAAGGGTGGTCATCATGGGGAGGTCAGGACACATGCAGTGGCAATGTATGATTGGTTTCTGAAAAACATCGTGGGGTGGTGCGCATTATAAGTGTTTGTAGCAGGCCGTTCACTAGTAGGAGTGAGAAAATCATCATGGGGTTGTGTGAATGGCACGGCCTCAATTAGAATAGGCAGTGAGTGGCAATGAAGAATGGAGAAAAGCACCTTGGGTTGGTCAACATGGGGAGGTCAGGAAACATGCAATGGCAATGCAAGATAGGTTTCTGAAAAACATCGCGGGGTGTTGCGCATTGCAAGGGTTTCTAACAAGCAATTCACAAGTAGGAGTGAAAAAAAACATCAAGGGTTGGTGTGAATCGAAGAGCCTGAATTAGGTTAGACAGTGAGTGGCAATGTAGGATGGAGAAAATCACCACAGGGTGGTCAGCATGGGGAGGTCAGAAAATATGCCCTGGCAATGTAGGATAGGTTTCTGGAAAAAAAAAGCTGGGTGGTGCGCATTGTAAGAGTTTCTAACAGGCCATTCACTAGGAGGAGTGAGAAAAACATCACGGGGTGGTGTCAATCGGATGGCCTGATTTAGGATAGGCAATGAGTGGCAATGTAGGATGGAGAAAAGCACCATGGGGTGGTCAGCATGAGGAGGTCATGAAACATGCTGTGGCAAAGTAGGATAGTTTTCTGAAAAACATCACGGGGTGGTGCCCATTTTATGGCTTTCTAACAGGCCATTCACTAGTAGGAGTGAGAAAAACATCACGGGGGGTTGTCAATCGGAGGGCCTGAATCAACTTAGACAGTGAGTGGCAATGTAGGATGGAGAAAAGCACCACGGGTTCGTGAGCACGGGGAGGTCAGGAATAATACAATTGCAAAGTAGGATAGGTTTCTGAAAAACATCGCGGGGTTGTGCGCATTGTAAGGATTTGTAGCAAGCCATTCACTAGTAGGATTGAGAAAAACGTCATGGGGTGGATTGAATCAGATGTTCTGAATTAGGTTATACAGTGAGTGGCAATGTAGGATGGAGAAAAGGACCACGGGGTGGTCAGCATGAGGAGGTCGGGAAACATGCATTGGCAATGTAGGATAGGTTTCTGAAAAACATCGCTGGTGGTGCGCATTGTAAGGGTTTCTAAAAGGCCATTCACTAGTAGGAGTGAGAAAAACATCACGGGAGGGTGTGAATCGGAAGGCCTGAATTAGGATAGGCAGTGAGTGGCAATGTAGAATGAAGAAAAGCACCACGGCATGGTCAGCATGGGGAAGTCAGGAAACATGCAGTGGCAATGTGGGATAGCTTTCTGAAAAACATCGCGGGGTGGTGCGCATTGTAAGTGTTTCTAACAGGCCATTCACTAGTAGGAATGAGAAAAACATCACGGCCTGGTGTGAATTGGAGGGCCTGAATCAGGATAGGCAGTGAGTGGCAATGTAGGATGGAGAAAAGCACCAAAGGGTGGTCATCACGGGGAGGTCAGGACACATGCAGTGGCAATGTATGATTGGTTTCTGAAAAGCTTCGCGGGTGGTGAGAATTGTAAGGCTTTCTAACAGGCCATTCACTAGTAGAACTGAGAAAAACATCACGGGGTGGTGTGAATCAGAGGGCCTGAATTACGATAAGAGTGTGTGGCAATGTAGGATGGAGAAAAGCACCACGGGGTGGTCAGCATGGGGAGGTGAGGAAACAAGCAGTGGCAATGTAGGATAGGTTTCTGAAAAAAACATCGGAGTGATGCGCATTGTAAGGGTTTCTAACAGGCCATTCACTAGTAGGAGTGAGAAAAACATCACGGGGTGTTGTGAATGGGAGGGCCTGATTTAGGATAGGCAGTGAGTGGCAATGTAGGATGGAGAAAAGCACCACGGGGTGGTCATCATGGGGAGGTCAGGAAACATGCAGTGGCAATGTAGGAAACTTTTCTGAAAAACATCAAGGGGTGGTGCGCATTGTAAGGGTTTCTAAAAGGCCATTCACTAGTAGGAGTGAGAAAAACATAACAGGGTGGTATGAAACAGAGGGCCTGAATAAGGATAGGCAGTGAGTGGCAATGTAAAATGAAAAATACACCAAGGAGTGTTCAGCATGGGGAGGTCAGGAAACATGCGGTGGCAATGTAGGATAGGTTTCTGAAAAACATCGCGTGGTGGTGTGCAATGTAAGGGTTTCTAACAGGACATTCACTAGCAGGAGGGAGAAATACACCATGGGGTGGTGTGAATCGGAAGGCCTGAATCAGGATAGGTAGTGACTGGCAATGTAGGATTCAGAAAAGCACCACGGGTTTGTCAGCATGGGGATGTCAGGAAACATGCAGTGTCAATGTAGGATAGGTTTCTGAAAAACATCCCGGGTTGGTGCGCATTGTAAGGGTTTCTAACAAGCCATTCACAAGTAGGATTGAAAAAAACATCATGGGGTGGTGTGAATCAGAGGGCCTGAATTATGATAAGCAGAGAGCAGCAATGTAGGATGGAGAAAATCACCACAGGGTTGTCAGCATGGGGAGGTCAGAAAACATGCCGTGGCAATGTAGAATAGGTTTCTGAAAAAAAAAAAAAAAGCGGAGTGTTGCACATTGTAAGTGTTTCTAACAGACCATTCACTAGTAGGAGTGAGAAAATCATCATGGGGTTGTGTGAATGGCACGGCCTCAATTAGAATAGGCAGTGAGTGGCAATGAAGAATGGAGAAAAGCACCTTTGGTTGGTCAACATGGGGAGGTCAGGAAACATGCAATGGCAATGCAAGATAGGTTTCTGAAAAACATCGCGGGGTGTTGCGCATTGCAAGGGTTTCTAACAAGCAATTCACAAGTAGGAGTGAAAAAAAACATCAAGGGTTGGTGTGAATCGAAGAGCCTGAATTAGGTTAGACAGTGAGTGGCAATGTAGGATGGAGAAAATCACCACAGGGTGGTCAGCATGGGGAGGTCAGAAAATATGCCCTGGCAATGTAGGATAGGTTTCTGGAAAAAAAAAGCTGGGTGGTGCGCATTGTAAGAGTTTCTAACAGGCCATTCACTAGGAGGAGTGAGAAAAACATCACGGGGTGGTGTCAATCGGATGGCCTGATTTAGGATAGGCAATGAGTGGCAATGTAGGATGGAGAAAAGCACCATGGGGTGGTCAGCATGAGGAGGTCATGAAACATGCTGTGGCAAAGTAGGATAGTTTTCTGAAAAACATCACGGGGTGGTGCCCATTTTATGGCTTTCTAACAGGCCATTCACTAGTAGGAGTGAGAAAAACATCACGGGGGGTTGTCAATCGGAGGGCCTGAATCAACTTAGACAGTGAGTGGCAATGTAGGATGGAGAAAAGCACCACGGGTTCGTGAGCACGGGGAGGTCAGGAATAATACAATTGCAAAGTAGGATAGGTTTCTGAAAAACATCGCGGGGTTGTGCGCATTGTAAGGATTTGTAGCAAGCCATTCACTAGTAGGATTGAGAAAAACGTCATGGGGTGGATTGAATCAGATGTTCTGAATTAGGTTATACAGTGAGTGGCAATGTAGGATGGAGAAAAGGACCACGGGGTGGTCAGCATGAGGAGGTCAGGAAACATGCATTGGCAATGTAGGATAGGTTTCTGAAAAACATCGCTGGTGGTGCGCATTGTAAGGGTTTCTAAAAGGCCATTCACTAGTAGGAGTGAGAAAAACATCACGGGAGGGTGTGAATCGGAAGGCCTGAATTAGGATAGGCAGTGAGTGGCAATGTAGAATGAAGAAAAGCACCACGGCATGGTCAGCATGGGGAAGTCAGGAAACATGCAGTGGCAATGTGGGATAGCTTTCTGAAAAACATCGCGGGGTGGTGCGCATTGTAAGTGTTTCTAACAGGCCATTCACTAGTAGGAATGAGAAAAACATCACGGCCTGGTGTGAATTGGAGGGCCTGAATCAGGATAGGCAGTGAGTGGCAATGTAGGATGGAGAAAAGCACCAAAGGGTGGTCATCACGGGGAGGTCAGGACACATGCAGTGGCAATGTATGATTGGTTTCTGAAAAGCTTCGCGGGTGGTGAGAATTGTAAGGCTTTCTAACAGGCCATTCACTAGTAGAACTGAGAAAAACATCACGGGGTGGTGTGAATCAGAGGGCCTGAATTACGATAAGAGTGTGTGGCAATGTAGGATGGAGAAAAGCACCACGGGGTGGTCAGCATGGGGAGGTGAGGAAACAAGCAGTGGCAATGTAGGATAGGTTTCTGAAAAAAACATCGGAGTGATGCGCATTGTAAGGGTTTCTAACAGGCCATTCACTAGTAGGAGTGAGAAAAACATCACGGGGTGTTGTGAATGGGAGGGCCTGATTTAGGATAGGCAGTGAGTGGCAATGTAGGATGGAGAAAAGCACCACGGGGTGGTCATCATGGGGAGGTCAGGAAACATGCAGTGGCAATGTAGGAAACTTTTCTGAAAAACATCAAGGGGTGGTGCGCATTGTAAGGGTTTCTAAAAGGCCATTCACTAGTAGGAGTGAGAAAAACATAACAGGGTGGTATGAAACAGAGGGCCTGAATAAGGATAGGCAGTGAGTGGCAATGTAAAATGAAAAATACACCAAGGAGTGTTCAGCATGGGGAGGTCAGGAAACATGCGGTGGCAATGTAGGATAGGTTTCTGAAAAACATCGCGTGGTGGTGTGCAATGTAAGGGTTTCTAACAGGACATTCACTAGCAGGAGGGAGAAATACACCATGGGGTGGTGTGAATCGGAAGGCCTGAATCAGGATAGGTAGTGACTGGCAATGTAGGATTCAGAAAAGCACCACGGGTTTGTCAGCATGGGGATGTCAGGAAACATGCAGTGTCAATGTAGGATAGGTTTCTGAAAAACATCCCGGGTTGGTGCGCATTGTAAGGGTTTCTAACAAGCCATTCACAAGTAGGATTGAAAAAACATCATGGGGTGGTGTGAATCAGAGGGCCTGAATTATGATAAGCAGAGAGCGGCAATGTAGGATGGAGAAAATCACCACAGGGTTGTCAGCATGGGGAGGTCAGAAAACATGCCGTGGCAATGTAGAATATGTTTCTGAAAAAAAAAAAAAAAAGCGGAGTGTTGCACATTGTAAGTGTTTCTAACAGACCATTCACTAGTAGGAGTGAGAAAAACATCACGGGGTGGTGTGAATCAGAGGGCCTGAATTAGGATAGGCAGTGAGTGGCAATGTAGGATGGAGAAAAGCACCACAGGGTGGTCAGCATGGAGAGGTAGGAAACATGCAGTGGCAATGTAGGATAGTTTTCTAAAAACATCACGGGGTGGTGCGCTTTGTAAGGGTTTCTCATAGGCCATTCACTAGTAGGATTGAGAAAACCATCACGGGGTGGTTTGAATCAGATGTTCTGAATTAGGATATACAGTGAGTGTCAATGCAGGATGGAGAAAAGCACCACGGGTTGGTCAGCATGGGGATGTCTGGAAACATGCATTGGCAATGTAGGATAGGTTTCTGAAAACATCGCCGGGTGGTGCGCATTGTAAGGGTTTCTAACAGGCCATTCACTAGTAGGAGTGAGAAAAACATCACGCGGTGGGGTGAATCAGAGGGCCTTAATTTGGATAGGCAGTGAGTGGCAATGTAAAATGGAAAATACACCATGGAGTGTTCAGCATGGGGAGGTCAGGTCACATGCAGTGGCAATGTAGGATAGGTTTTGAAAAACATCGCGGGTGGTGAGAATTATAAGGGTTTCTAACAGGCCATTCACTAGTAGGAGTGAGAAGTACATCATGTTGTGGTGTGAATCGGAGGGCATGAATCAAGATAGACAATGAGTGGCAATGTAGGATGGATTAAAGCACCATGGGTTGGTGTGCTTGGGGAGGTCAAGAATCATGCAAAGGCAATGTAGGATAGGTTTCTGAAAAAATCGCGGGGTGGTGCGCATTGTAAGGGTTTCTAGCAGGCCATTCACTAGCAGGAGTGAGAAAAACATCACGGGTTGGGGTGATTTGGAGGGCCTCAATTAGGATAGGCAGTGAGTGGCAATGAAGAATGGAGAAAAGCACCACGGGGTGGTCAACATGGGGAGGTCAGGAAACATGCAGTGGCATTGTAAGATAGTTTTTTGAAAAACGTCACGGAGTGGTGCGCCTTGTAAGGTTTTCTAACCGGCCATTCACTAGTAGGAGTGAGAAAAACATCACGGGGTGGTATGAATGGGAGGGCGTGAATTAGTATAGGCAGTGAGTGGCAATGTAGGATAGAGAAAAGCGCCACGGGGTGGTCAGCATGGGGAGGTCAGCAAACATGCAGTGGCATTGTAGGATAGTTTTTTGAAAAACGTCACTGAGTGGTGCGCCTTGTAAGGGTTTCTAACCGGCCATTCCCTGGTAGGAGTGAGAAATACATCAAGGGAGGGTGTGAATCACAGGGCCTGAATCAGGATAGGCCGTGGGTGGAAACGTAGGATGGAGAAAAGCACCACGGTGTGGTCAGGATGGGGAGGTCAGGAAACATGCAGTGGCAATGCAGGATCGGTTTGTGAAAAACATCGCGGGATTGGGATCATTGTAAATGTATCTAACAGGCCATTCACTAGTAGGAGTGAGAAATGCATCATGGGATGGTGTGAATTGGAGGGCCTGAGTCAAGTTAGACAGTGAGTGGCAATGTAGGATGGAGAAAAGCACCACGCGGTGGTCAGCATGGGGAGGTCAGGAAACATTCAGTGGCAATGAAGTAAAAGTTTCTGAAAAACATCGCGGGGTGGTGGCCATTGCAAGGGTTTGTACCAGGCCATTCACTAGTAGGAGTGAAAAAATCATCACGGGGTGGTGTGAATCGGAGGGCATGAATTAGAATAGGCAGTGAGTGGCAATGAAGTATGTAGAAAAGCACCACGAGGTGGTCAACATGGGGAGGTCAGGAAACATGCAATGCCAATGTAGGATAGGTTTCTGAAAAACATCGCGGTGTGGTGCGCAATGTAAGGGTTTCTAACAAGCCATTCACAAGTAGGAGCGCAAAAAACATCATGGGGTGGTGTGAATCGGAGGGCCTGATTTAGGATAGGCAGTGAGTGGCAATGTAGGATGGAGAAAAGCACCACGGGATGGTCAGCATGGGGAGGTCAGGAAACATACAATGGTAATGTAGGATAGTTTTCTGAAAAAAAAAAGCAGGGTGGTGCGCATTGTAAAGATTTCTAACAGGCCATTCACTAGTAGGAGTGAGAAGAACATCACGGGGTGGTGTGAATCGGCGGGCCTGAATTAGGATAGGCAGTGAGTGGTAATGTAGGATAGAGAAAAGCACCAAAGGGTGGCATCATGGGGAGGTCAGGACACATGCAGTGGCAAAGTAGGATAGTTCTCTGAAAAACATCACGGGGTGGTGCCCATTGTAAGACTTTCTAACAGGCCATTCACTACTAGGTGTGAGAAAAACATCACAGGGTGGTGTGAATCGGAGGGCCTGAATTAGGATAGGCAGTGAGTGGCAATATAAAATGGACAAAAGCACAACGGTGTGGTCAGCATGGGGAGATCAGGAAACATGCAGTGGCAAAGTAGGATAGGTTTCAAAAAAAAAATCTTTTTGGTGCGCATTGTAAGACTTTCTAACAGGCCATTCACTAGTAGGAGTGAGAAAAACATCATGCGGTGTTGTGAATCGGAGGCCCTGAATTAGGATAGGCAGTGAGTGGCAATGTAGGATGGAGATAAGCACCACGGGGTGGTCAGGTTGGGGAGGTCAGGAAACATGCAGTGGCAATGCAGGATCCGTTTCTGAAAAACATCGCGGGGTTGGGCGCATTGTAAAGGTATCTAACAGGCCATTTACTAGTAGGAGTGAGAAATACAACATGGTGTGGTGTGAATCGGAGGGCCTGAATCAAGTTAGACAGTGAGTGGCAATGTAGGATGGAGAAAAGCACCACGGGTTGGTGAGCATGTGGAGGTCAGGAAACATGCAATGTCAATGTAGGATAGGTTTCTGAAAAAAAATGCAGGGTTTTGCGCATTACAAGGGTTTGTACCAGGCCATTCACTAGTAGGAGTGAAAAAATCATCACGGGGTGGTGTGAATCGGAGGGCATGAATTACAATACGCAGTGAGAGGCAATGAAGTATGTAGAAAAGCACCAGGGGTGGTCAACATGGGGAGGTCAGGAAACATGCAATGCCAATGTAGGATAGGTTTCTGAAAAACATCGCGGTGTGGTGCGCATTGTAAGGGTATCTAACAAGCCATTCACAAGTAGGAGCGCAAAAAACATCATGGGGTGGTGTGAATCGGAGGGCCTGATTTAGGATAGGCAGTGAGTGGCAATGTAGGATGGAGAAAAGCACCACGGGATGGTCAGCATGGGGAGGTCAGGAAACATGCAATGGTAATGTAGGATAGTTTTCTGAAAAAAAAAGCTGGGTGGTGCGCATTGTAAATATTTCTAACAGGCCATTCACTAGTAGGAGTGAGAAAAACATCACGGGGTGGTGTGAATCGGAGGGCCTGACTTAGAATAGGCAGTGAGTGGCAATGTAGGATGAAGAAAAGCACCACGGCATGGTCAGCATGGGTAAGTCAGGAAACATGCAGTGGCAATGTGGGATAGCTTTCTGAAAAACATCGCGGGGTGGTGCGCATTGTAAGTGTTTCTAACAGGCCATTCACTAGTAGGAGTGAGAAAAACATCACGGCGTGGTGTGAATTGGAGGGCCTGAATCAGGATAGGCAGTGAGTGGCAATGTAGGATGGAGAAAAGCACCAAAGGGTGGTCATCACGGGGAGGTCAGGACACATGCAGTGGCAATGTAGGATAGGTTTCTGAAAAACATCGCGGGTGGTGAGAATTGTAAGGCTTTCTAACAGGCCATTCACTAGAAGGACTGAGAAAAACATCACGGGGTGGTGTGAATCAGAGGGCCTGAATTATGATAAGCAGTGAGTGGCAATGTAGGATGGAGAAAAGCACCTCGGGGTGGTCAGCATGTGAGGGTCAGGAAACAAGCAGTGGCAATGTAGGATAGGTTTCTGAAAAAAACATCGGAGTGGTGCGCATTGTAAGGGTTTCTAGCAGGCCATTCACTAGCAGGAGTGAGAAAAACATCACGGGTGGTTTGATTTGGAGGGCCTCAATTAGGATAGGAAATGAGTGGCAATGAAGAATGGAGAAAAGCACCACGGGGTGGTCAACATGGGGAGGTCAGGAAACATGCAGTGGCATTGTAGGATAGTTTTTTGAAAAACGTCACGGAGTGGTGCGCCTTGTAAGGTTTTCTAACCGGTCATTCCCTGGTAGGAGTGAGAAATACATCACAGGAGGGTGTGAATCACAGGGCCTGAATCAGGATAGGCTGTGGGTAGAAATGTAGGATGGAGAAAAACACCACGGGGTGGTCAGGATGGGGAGGTCAGGAAACATGCAGTGGCAATGCAGGATCGGTTTCTGAAAAACATCGCGGGATTGGGAGCATTGTAAATGTATCTAACAGGCCATTCACTAGTAGGAGTGAGAAATACATCATGGGATGGTGTGAATTCGAGGGCCTGAGTCAAGTTAGACAGTGAGTGGCAAACTAAGATGGAGAAAAGCACCACGGCATGGACAGCATGGGGAGGTCAGGAAACATTCAGTGGCAATGAAGTATAGGTTTCTGAAAAACATCGCGGGATGGTGCGCATTGCAAGGGTTTCTAACAGGCCATTCACTAGTAGGAGTGAGAAAAACATAACGGGGTGGTGTG
Source organism: Cavia porcellus (assembly GCF_034190915.1). Lineage (NCBI taxonomy): Eukaryota > Metazoa > Chordata > Mammalia > Rodentia > Caviidae > Cavia > Cavia porcellus. The sequence continues at coordinate 106,833 of NW_026947550.1, read as the reverse complement.
AATCGGAGGGCCTGAAAAAGTATACGCAGTGAGTGGCAATGTAGGATGTAGAAAAGCACCACAGGGTGGTCAGCATTGGGAGGTCAGGAAACATGCAGTGGCAATGTGGGATAGCTTTCTGAAAAACATTCCGGGTTGGGGCGCATTGTAAGGGATTCTAACAGGCCATTCACTAGTAGGAGTGAGAAAAACATCATGGGGTGGTGTGAATCAGAGGGCCTGAATTAGGATAGGCAGTGAGTGGCAATGTAAAATGGGGAAAAGCAACACGGTTTGGTCAGCATGGGGAGGTCAGGAAACATTCAGTGTCAATGTAGGATAGGTTTCTGATAAACATCTCTGGGTGGTGCGCATTGTAAGGGTTTCTAACAGGCCATTCATCAGTAGGAGTGAGAAAAACATCACGTGGTATTGTGAATCGGTGGGCCTGAATTAGGATAGGCAGTGAGTGGCAACATAACATGGAGAAAAGCACCACGGTGTGGTCAGCATGGGGAGGTCAGGAAACATGCAGTGGCAATGCAGGATCGGTTTCTGAAATACATCGCGGGGTGGTGAGAATTGTAAGGCTTTCTAACAGGCCATTCACTAGTAGGAGTGAGAAAAACATCACGGGGTGGGGTGAATCAGAGGGCCTGAATTATGAAAAGCAGTGAGTGGCAATGTAGGATGGAGAAAATCACCACGGGTTGGTCAGCATGGGAAGGTCAGGAAACATGCAGTGGCAATGTAGGTTAGGTTTCTGAAAAACATCGCCGGGTTGTGCGCATTGTCAGTGTTTGTAGCAGGCCATTCACTCGTAGGAGTGAGAAATACATCATGGTGTGGTGTGAATCGGAGGATATGAATCAAGGTAGACAGTGAGTGGCAATGTAGGATGGAGAAAAGCACCACGGGCTGGTGAGCATGGGGAAGTCAGGAAACATGCAATGGCAATGTAGGATAGGTTTCTGAAAAACATCGCGGGGTTGTGCGCATTGTCAGTGTTTGTAGCAGGCCATTCACTAGTAGGAGTGACAAAATCATCACGGGGTGGTGTGAATCGGCGGGCCTGAATCAGGATGGGCAGTGAGTGGCAGTGTAGGATGGAGAAAAGCACCACGGGTTGGTCAACATGGGGAGGTCAGGAAACATGTAATGTCAATGTAGGGTAGGGTTCTGAAAAAACATCGCGGGGTGGTGCACATTGTAAGGCTTTCTAACAAGCCATTCAAAGTAGGAGTGAAAAAAAATTCACGGGGTGGTGTGAATTGGAGGGCCTGAATTAGGATGGGCAGTGAGTGGCAATGTAAAATGGAGAAAAGCACCACGGTGTGGTCAGCATGAGGAGGTCAGGAAACATTCAGTGTCAATGTAGGATAGGTTTCTGATAAACATCTCTGGTTGGTGCGCATTGTAAGGGTTTCTAACAGGCCATACATTAGTAGGAGTTAGAAAAACATCACGTGGTACTGTCAATCAGTGGGCCTGAAGAAGGATAGGCAGTGAGTGGCAACATAACATGGAGAAAAGCACCACGGTGTGGTCAGCATGAGGAGCTCATGAAACATGCAGTGGCAATGCAGGATCTGTTTCTGAAATACATCGTGGGGTGGGGCGCATTGTAAAGATATCTAACATGCCATTCACTAGTAGGAGTGAGAAATACATCATGGTGTGGTGTGAATCGGAGGGCCTGAATCAAGTTAGACAGAGAGTGGCAATGTCGGATGGAGAAAAGCACCACGGGGTGGTCAGCATGGGGATTTCAGGAAACAAGCAGTGGCAATGTAGGATAGGTTTCTGAAAAAAAACATCAGAGTGGTGCGCATTGTAAGGGTTTCTAACAGGGCATTCACTAGTAGGAGTGAGAACAACATCACGCGGTGGTGTGAATCGGAGCCCCTGAATTAGGATAGGCAGTGAGTGGCAACGTAGGATGGAGAAAACACCGCAGGGTGGTCAGCATGTGGAGGTCAGGAAACATGCAGTGGCAATGTAGGATAATTTTCTGAAAAACATTATGGGTTGGTGCGCATTGTAAGGGTTTCTAACAGGCCTTTCACTAGTAGGAGTGAGAAAAACCTCATGGCGTGGTGTGAATTAGAGGGCCTGAATCAGGATAGGCAGTGAGTGGCAATGTAGGATGAAGAAAAGCACGACGGGGTGGTCATTATGGGGAGGTCAGGACACATGCATTGGCAATGTAGCATAGGTTTCTAAAAAACATCGTGGGTGGTGAGGATTGTATGGGTTTCTAACAGGCCATTCACTAGTAGGAGTGAGAAAAACATCACGTGGTGGTGTGAATCGGTGAGCCTGAATTAGGATAGGCAGTGAGTGGCAACATAAAGTGTAGAAAAGCACCACGGTGTGGTCAGCATGGGGAGGTCAGTAAACATGCAATGGCAATGTAGGAAATTTTCTGAAAAACATCACCGGGTGGTGCACATTGTAAGTGTTTGTAGCAGGCTATTCACTAGTAGGAGTGAGAAAATCATCACGGGGTGGTGTGATGGGAGAGCCTCAATTAGGATAGGCAGTGAATGGCAATGAAGAATGGAGAAAAGCACCATGGGTTGGTCAACATGGGGAGGAAAGGAAACATGCAATGGCAATGTAGGATAGGTTTCTGAAAAACATCGCTGGGTGGTGCTCATTGCAAGGCTTTCTAAAGAGCCATTCAGAAGTAGGAGTGAAAAAAACATCAAGAGGTGGTGTGAATCGGAGAGCCTGAATTAGGGTAGGCAGTGAGTGGCAATGTAGGGTGGAGAAAATCACCACAGGGTGGTCAGCATGGGGAGGTAAGAAAACGTGCCCTGGCAATGTAGGATAGGTTTCTGAAAGTAAAAAAGTGGGGTGGTGCGACTGTAAGTGTTTCTAACAGGCCATTCTCTGGTAGGATTGAGAAAAACATCACGGGGTGCTGTGAATCAGAGGGCCTGAATTAGGATAGGCAGTGAGTGGCAATGTAGGATGGAGAAAAGCACCACAGGGTGGTCAGCATGGGGAGGTCAGGAAACATGCAGTGGCAATGTAGGATAGTTTTCTGAAAAACATCACGCTGTCATGTGCATTGTAAGGGTTTCTAACAGGCCATTCACTAGTAGGATTGAGAAAAACATCACGGGGTTGTTTGAGTCAGATGTTCTTAATTAGAATATACAGTGAGTGGCAATGTAGGATGGAGAAAAGCACCACGGGGTGGTCTTCATGGGGAGGTCAGGAAACATGCAATGGCAATGTAGGATAGGTTTCTGAAAAACATCGCTGGTGGTGCGCATTGTAAGGATTTCTAACAGGCCATTCACTATTACGAGTGAGAAAAACATCACGGGGTGGTATGAATGGGATGGCCTGAATTAGGATAGGCAGTGAGTGGCAATGTAGGATAGAGAAAAGCGCCACGGGGTGGTCAGCATGGGGAAGTCAGCAAACATGCAGTGGCATTGTAGGATAGTTTTTTGAAAAACGTCACTGAGTGGTGCACCTTGTAAGGGTTTCTAACTGGCCATTCCCTGGTAGGAGTGAGAAATACATCAAGGGAGGGTGTGAATCACAGGGCCTGAATCAGGATAGGGTGTGGGTGGAAATGTAGGATGGAGAAAAGCACCACGGTGTGGTCAGGATGGGGAGGTCAGGAAACATGCAGTGGCAATGTAGGTTAGGTTTCTGAAAAACATCGCCGGGTTGTGCGCATTGTCAGTGTTTGTAGCAGGCCATTCACTCGTAGGAGTGAGAAATACGTCATGGTGTGGTGTGAATCGGAGGATATGAATCAAGGTAGACAGTGAGTGGCAATGTAGGATGGAGAAAAGCACCACGGGGTGGTCAGCATGGGGAGGTCAGGAAACATTCAGTGGCAATGCAGGATCGGTTTCTGAAAAACATCGCGTGGTTGGGCGCATTGTAAGGGTTTCTAACAAGCCATTCACAAGTAGGAGCGCAAAAAACATCACGGTGAGGTCTGAATCGGAGGGCCTGATTTAGGATAGGCAGTGAGTGGCAATGTAGGATGGAGAAAAGCACCACGGGGTGTTCAGCATGGAGAGGTCAGGAAACATGCAATGGTAATGTACGATAGTTTTCTGAAAAAAAAAAAGCTGGGTGGTGCGCATTGTAAAGATTTCTTACAGGCCATTCACTAGTAGGAGTGAGAAAAACATCACGGTGTGGTGTGAATCGGAGGGCCTGAATTAGGATAGGCAGTTAGTGGCAATGTAGGATAGAGAAAAGCACCACAGGCTGGTCAGCATGGGGAGGTAAGGAAACATGCAATGGCAATGCAGGATAGGTTTCTGAAAAACATCGCAGGGTGGTGCGCATTGTAAGGCTTTCTAACAGGCCATTCACTAGTAGGAGTGAGAAAAACATCACGGGGTGGTGTGAATCAGATGTTCTGAATTAGGATAGGCAGTGAGTGGTAATGTAGGATGGAGAAAAGCACCACGGGTTGGTGAGCATAGGGAGGTCAGGAAACATGCAGTGGCAATGTAGGATAGGTTTCTGAAAAACATCATGGGGTGGTGCACATTGTAAGGGTTTCTAACAGGCTTTTCGCTAGTAGGAGTGAGAAAAACATCATGGGGTGGTTTGAATCAGATGTTCTAATTAGGATAGGCAGTGAGTGGCAATGTAGGATGGAGAAAAGCACCACGGGGTGGTCATCATGGGGAGGTCAGGACACATGCAGTGGCAATGTAGGATAGGTTTCTGAAAAACATCGCGGGGTGGTGCACATTGTAAGGGTTTCTAACAGGCTTTTCACTAGTAGGAGTGAGAAAAACATCATGGGGTGGTTTGAATCAGATGTTCTAATTAGGATAGGCAGTGAGTGGCAATGTAGGATGGAGAAAAGCACCACGGGGTGGTCATCATGGGGAGGTCAGGAAACATGCAATGGCAATGTAGGATAGTTTTCTGAAAAACATCAAGGGGTGGTGCCCATTGTAAGTCTTTCTAAGTCGCCATTCACTAGTAGCATTGAGAAAAACATCACGGGGTGGTGTGAATCGGAGGGCCTGAATTAGGATAGGCAGTGAGTGGCAATTTTGGATGGAGAAAAGCACCACAGGGTGGTCAGCATGGGGAGGTCAGGAAACATGCAATGGCAATGTAGCATAGTGTTCTGAAAAAATCACGGGGTGGTGCGGATTTTAAGGGTTTCTAACAGGCCATTCACTAGTAGGAGTGAGAACAACATCACGCGGTGGTGTGAAATGGAGGCACTGAATTAGGATAGGGAGTGAGAGGCAATGTAGGATGGAGAAAACACCACAGGGTGTTCAGCATGGGGAGGTCAGGAAACATGCAGTGGTAATGTAGGATAGGTTTCTGAAAAAAAAAAAGCGTGGTGGTGCGCATTGTAAGGCTTTCTAACAGGCCATTCACTAGTAGGAATGAGAAAATCATCACAGGGTGGTGTGAATCGGAGGGCCTGAAAGAGGATAGGCAGTGAGTGGCAATATAAAATGGAGAAAAGCACCACGGTGTGGTCAGCATGGGGAGGTCAGGAAACATGCAGTGGCAATGTAGGAAAGGTTTCTGCAAAACATCACGGGGTGATTCGCCTTGTAAGGGTATCTAACCGGCCATTCCCTGGTAGGAGTGAGAAATACATCACGGGAGGGTGTGAATCGGAAGGCCTGAATCAGGATAGGCAGTGAGTGGCAATGTAGGATGGAGAAAAGCGCAAAGGCATGGTCTTCATGTGGAGGTCAGGACACATGCAGGGGCAATGTAGGATAGGTTTCTGAAAAACATCGCGGGGTGGTGAGAATTGTAAGGCTTTCTAACAGGCCATTCACTAGTAGGAGTGAGAAAAACATCACGGGGTGGTGTGAATCAGAGGGCCTGAATTATGAAAAGCAGTGAGTGGCAATGTAGGATCGAGTAAAGCACCACGGGGTGGTCAGTATGGGGAGGTCAGGAAACATGCAGTGGCAATGCAGGTTCGGTTTCTGAAAAACATCGCGTGGTTGGGCGCATTGTAAAGGTATCTAACAGGCCATTTACTAGTAGGAGTGAGAAATACATCATGGTGTGGTGTGAATCGGAGGGCCTGAATCAAGTTAGACAGTGAGTGGCAATGTAGGATGGAGAAAAGCATCACGGGTTGGTGAGCATGCGGAGGTCAGCAAACATGCAATGGCAATGTAGGATAGGTTTCTGAAAAACATTGCGGGGTTGTGCGCATTATAAGAGTTTGTAGCAGGCCAATCACTATTAGGAGTGACAAAATCATCACGGGGTGGTGAGAATCGGAGGGCCTGAATTAGGATAGGAGGTGAGTGGCAATGAAGAATGTAGAAAAGCACCACGGGGTTGTCAACATGGGGAGGTCAGTAAACATGCAATGGCAATGTAGGATAGGTTTCTGAAAAACATCGCGGTGTGGTGCGCATTGTAAGGGTATCTAACAAGCCATTCACAAGTAGGAGCGCAAAAAACATCACGGTGAGGTCTGAATCGGAGGGCCTGATTTAGGATAGGCAGTGAGTGGCAATGTAGGATGGAGAAAAGCACCACGGGGTGTTCAGCATGGGGAGGTCAGGAAACATGCATTGGTAATGTACGATAGTTTTCTGATTAAAAAATAGCTGGGTGGTGCGCATTGTAAAGATTTCTAACAGGACATTCACTAGAAGGAGTTAGAAAAACATAACGGGGTGGTGTGAATCGGAGGGCCTGAATTAGGATAGGCAATGATTGGCAATGTAGGATGGAGAAAAGCCCCACAGGCTGGTCAGCATGGGGAGGTCAGGAAACATGCAATGGCAATTTAGGATAGTTTTCTGAAAACATCACGGGGTGGTGCAGATTTTAAGGGTTTCTAACAGGCCATTCTTTAGTAGGAGTGAGAAAAACATCACGGGGTGTTTTGAATCAGATGTTGTAAATAGGATAGGCAGGGAGTGGCAATGTAGGATGGAGAAAAGCACCACGGGGTGGTCATCATGGCGAGGTCAGGACACATGCAGTGGCAATGTAGGATAGGTTTCTGAAAAACATCGCGGGGTGGTTCGCATTGTAAGGGTTTCTAACAGGCATTTCACTAGTAGGAGTGAGAAAAACATCACGGGGTGGTGTGAATCAGATGTTCTGAATTAGCATAGGCAGTGAGTGGCAATGTAGGATGGAGAAAAGCACCACGGGGTGTTCAGCATGGGGAGGTCAGGAAACATGCAGTGGCAATGTAGGATAGGTTTTTGAAAAAAACAGCGGGGTGGTGCACATTGTAAGGGTTTCTAACAGGCCATTCATAAGTAGGAGTGAGAAAAACATCACGGGGTGGTTTGAATCAGATATTCTGAATTAGGATAGGCCGTGAGTGGCAATGTAAGATGGAGAAAAGCACCACGGGGTTGTCAGCATGGGGAGGTCAGGAAACAAGCAATGGCAATGTAGGATAGGTTTCTGAAAAACATCGCTGGTGGTGCCCATTGTAAGGCTTTCTATCAGGCCATTCACTAGTAGGATTGAGAAAAACATCACAGGGTGGTGTGAATCGGAGGGCCTGAATTAGGATAGGCATTGAGAGGCTATATAAAATGGAGAAAAGCACCACGGTGTGGTCAGCATGGGGAGGTCAGGAAACATGCAGTGGCAATGTAGGAAAGTTTTCTGAAAAATATCACGGGGTTGTGCGCCTTGTAAGGGTATCTTACCGGCCATTCCCTGGTAGGAGTGAGAAATACATCATGGGAGGGTGTGAATCGGAAGGCCTGAATCAGGATATGCAGTGAGTGGCAATGTAGGATGGAGAAAAGCACCACGGCATGGTCTTCATGGGGAGGTCAGGACACATGCAGGGGCAATGTAGGATAGGTTTCTGAAAAACATCGCGGGGTGGTGAGAATTGTAAGGCTTTCTAACAGGCCATTCACTAGTAGGAGTGAGAAAAACATCACGGGGTGGTGTGAATCAGAGGGCCTGAATTATGAAAAGCAGTGAGTGGCAATGTAGGATGGAGAAAATCACCACGGGTTGGTCAGCATGGGGAGGTCAGGAAACATGCAGTGGCAATGTAGGATAGGTCTCTGAAAAAAACATCGGGGTGGTGCGCATTGTAAGTGTTTCTAACAGGCTATTCACTAGTAGGAGTGAGAAAAACATCACGGGGTGGGGTGAATCGGAAGGCCTGAATCAGGAGAGTCATTGAGTGATAATGTAGGATGGAGAAAAGCACCACGGGTTGGTGAGCATAGGGAGGTCAGGAAACATGCAGTGGCAATGTAGGAGAGGTTTCTGAAAAACATCATGGGGTGGTGCACATTGTAAGGGTTTCTAACAGGCTTTTCGCTGGTAGGAGTGAGAAAAACATCATGGGGTAGTTTGAATCAGATGTTCTAATTAGGATAGGCAGTGAGTGGCAATGTAGGATGGAGAAAAGAACCACGGGGTGGTCATCATTGGGAGGTCAGGACACATGCAGTGGCAATGTAGGATAGGTTTCTGAAAAACATCGCGGGGTGGTGCACATTGTAAGGGTTTCTAACAGGCTTTTCACTAGAAGGAGGGAGAAAAACATCATGGGGTGGTTTGAATCAGATGTTCTAATTAGGATAGGCAGTGAGTGGCAATGTAGGATGGAGAAAAGCACCACGGGGTGGTCATCATGGGGAGGTCAGGAAACATGCAATGGCAATGTAGGATAGTTTTCTGAAAAACATCAAGGGGTGGTGCCCATTGTAAGTCTTTCTAAGAGGCCATTCACTAGTAGGATTGAGAAAAACATCACGGGGTGGTGTGAATCGGAGGGCCTGAATTAGGATAGGCAGTGAGTGGCAATGTAGGATGGAGAAAAGCACAACAGGGTGGTCAGCATGGGGAGGTCAGGAAACATGCAATGGCAATGTAGGATAGTGTTCTGAAAAAATCACGGGGTGGTGCGGATTGTAAGGGTTTCTAACAGGCCATTCACTAGTAGGAGTGAGAAAAACATCATGCGGTGGTGTGAAATGGAGGCACTGAATTAGGATAGGGAGTGAGAGGCAATGTAGGATGGAGAAAACACCACAGGGTGTTCAGCATGGGGAGGTCAGGAAACATGCAGTGGTAATGTAGGATAGGTTTCTGAAAAAAAAAAAGCGTGGTGGTGTGCATTGTAAGGCTTTCTAACAGGCCATTCACTAGTAGGAATGAGAAAATCATCACAGGGTGGTGAGAATCGGAGGGCCTGAAATAGGATAGGCAGTGAATGGCAATGAAGAATGTAGAAAAGCACCACGAGGTGGTCAACATGGGGAGGTCAGGAAACATGCAATGGCAATGTAGGAGAGGTTTCTGAAAAACATCGCGGTGTGTTGCGCATTGTAAGGGTTTCTAACAAGCCATTCACAAGTAGGAGCGCAAAAAACATCACGGTGAGGTCTGAATCGGAGGGCCTGATTTAGGATAGGCAGTGAGTGGCAATGTAGGATGGAGAAAAGCACCACGGGGTGTTCAGCATGGAGAGGTCAGGAAACATGCAATGGTAATGTACGATAGTTTTCTGAAAAAAAAAAGCTGGGTGGTGCGCATTGTAAAGATTTCTAACAGGCCATTCACTAGTAGGAGTGAGAAAAACATCACGGGGTGGTGTGAATCGGAGGGCCTGAATTAGGATAGGCAGTGAGTGGCAATGTAGGATAGAGAAAAGCAACACAGGCTGGTCAGCATGGGGAGGTCAGGAAACATCCAATGGCAATGTAGGATAGGTTTCTGAAAAACATCGCAGGGTGGTCCGCATTGTAAGGCTTTCTAACAGGCCATTCACTAGTAGGAGTGAGAAAAACATCACGGGGTGGTGTGAATCAGATGTTCTGAATTAGGATAGGCAGTGAGTGGTAATGTAGGATGGAGAAAAGCACCACGGGTTGGTGAGCATAGGGAGGTCAGGAAACATGCAGTGGCAATGTAGGATAGGTTTCTGAAAAACATCATGGGGTGGTGCACATTGTAAGGGTTTCTAACAGGCTTTTCGCTAGTAGGAGTGAGAAAAACATCATGGGGTGGTTTGAATCAGATGTTCTAATTAGGATAGGCAGTGAGTGGCAATGTAGGATGGAGAAAAGCACCACGGGGTGGTCATCATGTGGAGGTCAGGACACATGCAGTGGCAATGTAGGATAGGTTTCTGAAAAACATCGCGGGGTGGTGCACATTGTAAGGGTTTCTAACAGGCTTTTCACTAGTAGGAGTGAGAAAAACATCATGGGGTGGTTTGAATCAGATGTTCTAATTAGGATAGGCAGTGAGTGGCAATGTAGGATGGAGAAAAGCACCACGGGGTGGTCATCATGGGGAGGTCAGGAAACATGCAATGGCAATGTAGGATAGTTTTCTGAAAAACATCAAGGGGTGGTGCCCATTGTAAGTCTTTCTAAGTCGCCATTCACTAGTAGCATTGAGAAAAACATCACGGGGTGGTGTGAATCGGAGGGCCTGAATTAGGATAGGCAGTGAGTGGCAATTTTGGATGGAGAAAAGCACCACAGGGTGGTCAGCATGGGGAGGTCAGGAAACATGCAATGGCAATGTAGCATAGTGTTCTGAAAAAATCACAGGGTGGTGCGGATTTTAAGGGTTTCTAACAGGCCATTCACTAGTAGGAGTGAGAACAACATCACGCGGTGGTGTGAAATGGAGGCACTGAATTAGGATAGGGAGTGAGAGGCAATGTAGGATGGAGAAAACACCACAGGGTGTTCAGCATGGGGAGGTCAGGAAACATGCAGTGGTAATGTAGGATAGGTTTCTGAAAAAAAAAAAGCGTGGTGGTGCGCATTGTAAGGCTTTCTAACAGGCCATTCACTAGTAGGAATGAGAAAATCATCACAGGGTGGTGTGAATCGGAGGGCCTGAAATAGGATAGGCAGTGAGTGGCAATATAAAATGGAGAAAAGAACCACGGTGTGGTCAGCATGGGGAAGTCAGGAAACATGCAGTGGCAATGTAGGAAAGGTTTCTGAAAAACATCACGGGGTGGTTCGCCTTGTAAGGGTATCTAACCGGCCATTCCCTGGTAGGAGTGAGAAATACATCACGGGAGGGTGTGAATCGGAAGGCCTGAATCAGGATAGGCAGTGAGTGGCAATGTAGGATGGAGAAAAGCGCAAAGGCATGGTCTTCATGTGGAGGTCAGGACACATGCAGGGGCAATGTAGGATAGGTTTCTGAAAAACATCGCGGGGTGGTGAGAATTGTAAGGCTTTCTAACAGGCCATTCACTAGTAGGAGTGAGAAAAACATCACGGGGTGGTGTGAATCAGAGGGCCTGAATTATGAAAAGCAGTGAGTGGCAATGTAGGATGGAGTAAAGCACCACGGGGTGGTCAGTATGGGGAGGTCAGGAAACATGCAGTGGCAATTCAGGTTCGGTTTCTGAAAAACATCGCGTGGTTGGGCGCATTGTAAAGGTATCTAACAGGCCATTTACTAGTAGGAGTGAGAAATACATCATGGTGTGGTGTGAATCGGAGGGCCTGAATCAAGTTAGACAGTGAGTGGCAATGTAGGATGGAGAAAAGCATCACGGGTTGGTGAGCATGCGGAGGTCAGCAAACATGCAATGGCAATGTAGGATAGGTTTCTGAAAAACATCGCGGGGTTGTGCGCATTATAAGAGTTTGTAGCAGGCCAATCACTATTAGGAGTGACAAAATCATCACGGGGTGGTGAGAATCGGAGGGCCTGAATTAGGATAGGAGGTGAGTGGCAATGAAGAATGTAGAAAAGCACCACGGGGTTGTCAACATGGGGAGGTCAGTAAACATGCAATGGCAATGTAGGATAGGTTTCTGAAAAACATCGCGGTGTGGTGCGCATTGTAAGGGTATCTAACAAGCCATTCACAAGTAGGAGCGCAAAAAACATCACGGTGAGGTCTGAATCGGAGGGCCTGATTTAGGATAGGCAGTGAGTGGCAATGTAGGATGGAGAAAAGCACCACGGGGTGTTCAGCATGGGGAGGTCAGGAAACATGCATTGCTAATGTACGATAGTTTTCTGATAAAAAAAAGCTGGGTGGTGCGCATTGTAAAGATTTCTAACAGGCCATTCACTAGTAGGAGTGAGAAAAACATCACGGGGTGGTGTGAATCGGAGGGCCTGAATTAGGATAGGCAGTGAGTGGCAATGTAGGATAGAGAAAAGCACCACAGGCTGGTCAGCATGGGGAGGTCAGGAAACATCCAATGGCAATGTAGGATAGGTTTCTGAAAAACATCGCAGGGTGGTCCGCATTGTAAGGCTTTCTAACAGGCCATTCACTAGTAGGAGTGAGAAAAACATCACGGGGTGGTGTGAATCAGATGTTCTGAATTAGGATAGGCAGTGAGTGGTAATGTAGGATGGAGAAAAGCACCACGGGTTGGTGAGCATAGGGAGGTCAGGAAACATGCAGTGGCAATGTAGGATAGGTTTCTGAAAAACATCATGGGGTGGTGTACATTGTAAGGGTTTCTAACAGACTTTTCGCTAGTAGGAGTGAGAAAAACATCATGGGGTGGTTTGAATCAGATGTTCTAATTAGGATAGGCAGTGAGTGGCAATGTAGGATGGAGAAAAGCACCACGGGGTGGTCATCATGTGGAGGTCAGGACACATGCAGTGGCAATGTAGGATAGGTTTCTGAAAAACATCGCGGGGTGGTGCACATTGTAAGGGTTTCTAACAGGCTTTTCACTAGTAGGAGTGAGAAAAACATCATGGGGTGGTTTGAATCAGATGTTCTAATTAGGATAGGCAGTGAGTGGCAATGTAGGATGGAGAAAAGCACCACGGGGTGGTCATCATGGGGAGGTCAGGAAACATGCAATGGCAATGTAGGATAGTTTTCTGAAAAACATCAAGGGGTGGTGCCCATTGTAAGTCTTTCTAAGTCGCCATTCACTAGTAGCATTGAGAAAAACATCACGGGGTGGTGTGAATCGGAGGGCCTGAATTAGGATAGGCAGTGAGTGGCAATTTTGGATGGAGAAAAGCACCACAGGGTGGTCAGCATGGGGAGGTTAGGAAACATGCAATGGCAATGTAGCATAGTGTTCTGAAAAAATCACAGGGTGGTGCGGATTTTAAGGGTTTCTAACAGGCCATTCACTAGTAGGAGTGAGAACAACATCACGCGGTGGTGTGAAATGGAGGCACTGAATTAGGATAGGGAGTGAGAGGCAATGTAGGATGGAGAAAACACCACAGGGTGTTCAGCATGGGGAGGTCAGGAAACATGCAGTGGTAATGTAGGATAGGTTTCTGAAAAAAAAAAGCGTGGTGGTGCGCATTGTAAGGCTTTCTAACAGGCCATTCACTAGTAGGAATGAGAAAATCATCACAGGGTGGTGTGAATCGGAGGGCCTGAAATAGGATAGGCAGTGAGTGGCAATATAAAATGGAGAAAAGAACCACGGTGTGGTCAGCATGGGGAAGTCAGGAAACATGCAGTGGCAATGTAGGAAAGGTTTCTGAAAAACATCACGGGGTGGTTCGCCCTGTAAGGGTATCTAACCGGCCATTCCCTGGTAGGAGTGAGAAATACATCACGGGAGGGTGTGAATCGGAAGGCCTGAATCAGGATAGGCAGTGAGTGGCAATGTAGGATGGAGAAAAGCGCAAAGGCATGGTCTTCATGTGGAGGTCAGGACACATGCAGGGGCAATGTAGGATAGGTTTCTGAAAAACATCGCGGGGTGGTGAGAATTGTAAGGCTTTCTAACAGGCCATTCACTAGTAGGAGTGAGAAAAACATCACGAGGTGGTGTGAATCAGAGGGCCTGAATTATGAAAAGCAGTGAGTGGCAATGTAGGATGGAGTAAAGCACCACGGGGTGGTCAGTATGGGGAGGTCAGGAAACATGCAGTGGCAATGCAGGTTCGGTTTCTGAAAAACATCGCGTGGTTGGGCGCATTGTAAAGGTATCTAACAGGCCATTTACTAGTAGGAGTGAGAAATACATCATGGTGTGGTGTGAATCGGAGGGCCTGAATCAAGTTAGACAGTGAGTGGCAATGTAGGATGGAGAAAAGCATCACGGGTTGGTGAGCATGCGGAGGTCAGCAAACATGCAATGGCAATGTAGGATAGGTTTCTGAAAAACATCGCGGGGTTGTGCGCATTATAAGAGTTTGTAGCAGGCCAATCACTATTAGGAGTGACAAAATCATCACGGGGTGGTGAGAATCGGAGGGCCTGAATTAGGATAGGAGGTGAGTGGCAATGAAGAATGTAGAAAAGCACCACGGGGTTGTCAACATGGGGAGGTCAGTAAACATGCAATGGCAATGTAGGATAGGTTTCTGAAAAACATCGCGGTGTGGTGCGCATTGTAAGGGTATCTAACAAGCCATTCACAAGTAGGAGCGCAAAAAACATCACGGTGAGGTCTGAATCGGAGGGCCTGATTTAGGATAGGCAGTGAGTGGCAATGTAGGATGGAGAAAAGCACCACGGGGTGTTCAGCATGGGGAGGTCAGGAAACATGCATTGGTAATGTACGATAGTTTTCTGATAAAAAAAAGCTGGGTGGTGCGCATTGTAAAGATTTCTAACAGGACATTCACTAGAAGGAGTTAGAAAAACATAACGGGGTGGTGTGAATCGGAGGGCCTGAATTAGGATAGGCAATGATTGGCAATGTAGGATGGAGAAAAGCCCCACAGGCTGGTCAGCATGGGGAGGTCAGGAAACATGCAATGGCAATTTAGGATAGTTTTCTGAAAACATCACGGGGTGGTGCAGATTTTAAGGGTTTCTAACAGGCCATTCTCTAGTAGGAGTGAGAAAAACATCACGGGGTGTTTTGAATCAGATGTTGTAAATAGGATAGGCAGGGAGTGGCAATGTAGGATGGAGAAAAGCACCACGGGGTGGTCATCATGGCGAGGTCAGGACACATGCAGTGGCAATGTAGGATAGGTTTCTGAAAAACATCGTGGGGTGGTTCGCATTGTAAGGGTTTCTAACAGGCATTTCACTAGTAGGAGTGAGAAAAACATCACGGGGTGGTGTGAATCAGATGTTCTGAATTAGCATAGGCAGTGAGTGGCAATGTAGGATGGAGAAAAGCACCACGGGGTGTTCAGCATGGGGAGGTCAGGAAACATGCAGTGGCAATGTAGGATAGGTTTTTGAAAAAAACAGCGGGGTGGTGCACATTGTAAGGGTTTCTAACAGGCCATTCATAAGTAGGAGTGAGAAAAACATCACGGGGTGGTTTGAATCAGATATTCTGAATTAGGATAGGCCGTGAGTGGCAATGTAAGATGGAGAAAAGCACCACGGGGTTGTCAGCATGGGGAGGTCAGGAAACAAGCAATGGCAATGTAGGATAGGTTTCTGAAAAACATCGCTGGTGGTGCCCATTGTAAGGCTTTCTATCAGGCCATTCACTAGTAGGATTGAGAAAAACATCACAGGGTGGTGTGAATCGGAGGGCCTGAATTAGGATAGGCATTGAGAGGCTATATAAAATGGAGAAAAGCACCACGGTGTGGTCAGCATGGGGAGGTCAGGAAACATGCAGTGGCAATGTAGGAAAGTTTTCTGAAAAATATCACGGGGTTGTGCGCCTTGTAAGGGTATCTAACCGGCCATTCCCTGGTAGGAGTGAGAAATACATCATGGGACGGTGTGAATCGGAAGGCCTGAATCAGGATATGCAGTGAGTGGCAATGTAGGATGGAGAAAAGCACCACGGCATGGTCTTTATGGGGAGGTCAGGACACATGCAGGGGCAATGTAGGATAGGTTTCTAAAAAACATCGCGGGGTGGTGAGAATTGTAAGGCTTTCTAACAGGCCATTCACTAGTAGGAGTGAGAAAAACATCACGGGGTGGTGTGAATCAGAGGGCCTGAATTATGAAAAGCAGTGAGTGGCAATGTAGGATGGAGAAAATCACCACGGGTTGGTCAGCATGGGGAGGTCAGGAAACATGCAGTGGCAATGTAGGATAGGTTTCTGAAAAAAACATCGGGGTGGTGCGCATTGTAAGTGTTTCTAACAGGCTATTCACTACTAGGAGTGAGAAAAACATCACGGGGTGGGGTGAATCGGAAGGCCTGAATCAGGAGAGTCATTGAGTGATAATGTAGGATGGAGAAAAGCACCACGGGTTGGTGAGCATAGGGAGGTCAGGAAACATGCAGTGGCAATGTAGGAGAGGTTTCTGAAAAACATCATGGGGTGGTGCACATTGTAAGGGTTTCTAACAGGCTTTTCGCTGGTAGGAGTGAGAAAAACATCATGTGGTAGTTTGAATCAGATGTTCTAATTAGGATAGGCAGTGAGTGGCAATGTAGGATGGAGAAAAGCACCACGGGGTGGTCATCATTGGGAGGTCAGGACACATGCAGTGGCAATGTAGGATAGGTTTCTGAAAAACATCGCGGGGTGGTGCACATTGTAAGGGTTTCTAACAGGCTTTTCACTAGAAGGAGTGAGAAAAACATCATGGGGTGGTTTGAATCAGATGTTCTAATTAGGATAGGCAGTGAGTGGCAATGTAGGATGGAGAAAAGAACCACGGGGTGGTCATCATGGGGAGGTCAGGAAACATGCAATGGCAATGTAGGATAGTTTTCTGAAAAACATCAAGGGGTGGTGCCCATTGTAAGTCTTTCTAAGAGGCCATTCACTAGTAGGATTGAGAAAAACATCACGGGGTGGTGTGAATCGGAGGGCCTGAATTAGGATAGGCAGTGAGTGGCAATGTAGGATGGAGAAAAGCACAACAGGGTGGTCAGCATGGGGAGGTCAGGAAACATGCAATGGCAATGTAGGATAGTGTTCTGAAAAAATCACGGGGTGGTGCGGATTTTAAGGGTTTCTAACAGGCCATTCACTAGTAGGAGTGAGAACAACAACATGCGGTGGTGTGAAATGGAGGCACTGAATTAGGATAGGGAGTGAGAGGCAAAGTAGGATGGAGAAAACACCACAGGGTGTTCAGCATGGGGAGGTCAGGAAACATGCAGTGGTAATGTAGGATAGGTTTCGGAAAAAAAAAGCGTGGTGGTGTGCATTGTAAGGCTTTCTAACAGGCCATTCACTAGTAGGAATGAGAAAATCATCACAGGGTGGTGAGAATCGGAGGGCCTGAAATAGGATAGGCAGTGAATGGCAATGAAGAATGTAGAAAAGCACCACGGGGTGCTCAACATGGGGAGGTCAGGAAACATGCAATGGCAATGTAGGATAGGTTTCTGAAAAACATCGCGAGGTGGTGCGCACTGTAAGGGTTTCTAACAGGCATTTCACTAGTAGGAGTGAGAAAAACATCACGGTGTGGTGTGAATCAGATGTTCTGAATTAGCATAGGCAGTGAGTGGCAATGTAGGATGGAGAAAAGCACCACGGGGTGGTCAGCATGGGGAGGTCAGGAAACATGCAGTGGCAATGTAGGATAGGTTTTTGAAAAAAACAGCGGGGTGGTGCACATTGTAAGGGTTTCTAACAGGCCATTCACAAGTAGGAGTGAGAAAAACATCACGGGGTGGTTTGAATCAGATGTTCTGAATTAGGATAGGCAGTGAGTGGCAATGTAAGATGGAGAAAAGCACCACAGGGTTGTCAGCATGGGGAGGTCAGGAAACATGCAATGGCAATGTAGGATAGGTTTCTGAAAAACATCGCAGGTGGTGCGCATTGTAACGCTTTCTAACATGCCATTCACTAGTAGGATTGAGAAAAACATCACAGGGTGGTGTGAATCGGAGGGCCTGAATTAGGATAGGCATTGAGTGGCAATATAAAATGGAGAAAAGCACCACGGTGTGGTCAGCATGGGGAGGTCAGTAAACATGCAGTGGCAATGTAGGAAAGGTTTCTGGAAAATATCACGGGGTTGTGCGCCTTGTAAGGATATCTAACCGGCCATTCCCTGGTAGGAGTGAGAAATACATCATGGGAGGGTGTGAATTGGAAGGCCTGAATCAGGATAGGCACTGAGTGGCAATGTAGGATGGAGAAAAGCACCACGGCATGGTCTTCAGGGGAGGTCAGGACACATGCAGGGGCAATGTAGGATAGGTTTCTGAAAAACATCGCGGGGTGGTGAGAATTGAAAGGCTTTCTAACAGGCCATTCACTAGTAGGAATGAGAAAAACATCACGGGGTGGTGTGAATCAGAGGGCCTGAATTATGAAAAGCAGTGAGTGGCAATATAGGATGGAGAAAATCACCACGGGTTGGTCAGCATGGGGAGGTCATGAAACATGCAGTGGCAATGTAGGATAGGTTTCTGAAAAAACATCGTGGTGGTGCGCATTGTAAGGGTTTCTAACAGGCCATTCTCTAGTAAGAGTGAGAAAAACATCATGGGGTGGTGTGAATTGGAGGGCCTGATTTAGGATAGGCAGTGAGTGGCAACGTAGGATGGAGAAAACCACCACAGGGTGGTCAGCATGAGGACGTCAGGAAACATGCAGTGGCAAAGTAGGATAGTTTTCTGAAAAACATCACGTGGTGGTGCCCATTGTAAGGCTTTCTAACAGGCCACTCACCAGTAGGAGTGAGAAAAGCATCACGCGGTGGTGTGAATCGGAAACCCTGTATTAGGACAGGCAGTGAGTGGCAATGTAGGATGGAGAAAAGCACCACGGGGTGGTCAGTATGGGGAGGTCAGGAAACATGCAGTGGCAATGCAGGAACGGTTTCTGAAAAATATCGCGGGGTTGTGCGCATTATAAGGTTTTGTAGCAGGCCATTCACTAGTAGCAGTGACAAAATCATCACGGGGTGGTAAGAATCGGAGGGCCTGAATTAGGATAGGCAGTGAGTGGCAATGAAGAATGTAGAAAAGCACCACGGGGTGGTCAATATGGGGAGGTCAGGAAACATGCAATGTCAATGTAGGAGAGGTTTCTGAAAAACATCGCGGTGTGTTGCGCATTGTAAGGGTTTCTAACAAGCCATTCACAAGTAGGAGCGCAAAAAACATCACGGTGAGGTCTGAATCGGAGGGCCTGATTTAGGATAGGCAGTGAGTGGCAATGTAGGATGGAGAAAAGCACCACGGGGTGTTCAGCATGGAGAGGTCAGGAAACATGCAATGGTAATGTACGATAGTTTTCTGAAAAAAAAAAGCTGGGTGGTGCGCATTGTAAAGATTTCTAACAGGCCATTCACTAGTAGGAGTGAGAAAAACATCACGGGGTGGTGTGAATCGGAGGGCCTGAATTAGGATAGGCAGTGAGTGGCAATGTAGGATAGAGAAAAGCAACACAGGCTGGTCAGCATGGGGAGGTCAGGAAACATCCAATGGCAATGTAGGATAGGTTTCTGAAAAACATCGCAGGGTGGTCCGCATTGTAAGGCTTTCTAACAGGCCATTCACTAGTAGGAGTGAGAAAAACATCACGGGGTGGTGTGAATCAGATGTTCTGAATTAGGATAGGCAGTGAGTGGTAATGTAGGATGGAGAAAAGCACCACGGGTTGGTGAGCATAGGGAGGTCAGGAAACATGCAGTGGCAATGTAGGATAGGTTTCTGAAAAACATCATGGGGTGGTGCACATTGTAAGGGTTTCTAACAGGCTTTTCGCTAGTAGGAGTGAGAAAAACATCATGGGGTGGTTTGAATCAGATGTTCTAATTAGGATAGGCAGTGAGTGGCAATGTAGGATGGAGAAAAGCACCACGGGGTGGTCATCATGTGGAGGTCAGGACACATGCAGTGGCAATGTAGGATAGGTTTCTGAAAAACATCGCGGGGTGGTGCACATTGTAAGGGTTTCTAACAGGCTTTTCACTAGTAGGAGTGAGAAAAACATCATGGGGTGGTTTGAATCAGATGTTCTAATTAGGATAGGCAGTGAGTGGCAATGTAGGATGGAGAAAAGAACCACGGGGTGGTCATCATGGGGAGGTCAGGAAACATGCAATGGCAATGTAGGATAGTTTTCTGAAAAACATCAAGGGGTGGTGCCCATTGTAAGTCTTTCTAAGTCGCCATTCACTAGTAGCATTGAGAAAAACATCACGGGGTGGTGTGAATCGGAGGGCCTGAATTAGGATAGGCAGTGAGTGGCAATTTTGGATGGAGAAAAGCACCACAGGTTGGTCAGCATGGGGAGGTCAGGAAACATGCAATGGCAATGTAGCATAGTGTTCTGAAAAAATCACGGGGTGGTGCGGATTTTAAGGGTTTCTAACAGGCCATTCACTAGTAGGAGTGAGAACAACATCACGCGGTGGTGTGAAATGGAGGCACTGAATTAGGATAGGGAGTGAGAGGCAATGTAGGATGGAGAAAACACCACAGGGTGTTCAGCATGGGGAGGTCAGGAAACATGCAGTGGTAATGTAGGATAGGTTTCTGAAAAAAAAAAGCGTGGTGGTGCGCATTGTAAGGCTTTCTAACAGGCCATTCACTAGTAGGAATGAGAAAATCATCACAGGGTGGTGTGAATCGGAGGGCCTGAAATAGGATAGGCAGTGAGTGGCAATATAAAATGGAGAAAAGAACCACGGTGTGGTCAGCATGGGGAGGTCAGGAAACATGCAGTAGCAATGTAGGAAAGGTTTCTGAAAAACATCACGGGGTGGTTCGCCTTGTAAGGGTATCTAACCGGCCATTCCCTGGTAGGAGTGAGAAATACATCACGGGAGGGTGTGAATCGGAAGGCCTGAATCAGGATAGGCAGTGAGTGGCAATGTAGGATGGAGAAAAGCGCAAAGGCATGGTCTTCATGTGGAGGTCAGGACACATGCAGGGGCAATGTAGGATAGGTTTCTGAAAAACATCGCGGGGTGGTGAGAATTGTAAGGCTTTCTAACAGGCCATTCACTAGTAGGAGTGAGAAAAACATCACGGGGTGGTGTGAATCAGAGGGCCTGAATTATGAAAAGCAGTGAGTGGCAATGTAGGATGGAGTAAAGCACCACGGGGTGGTCAGTATGGGGAGGTCAGGAAACATGCAGTGGCAATGCAGGTTCGGTTTCTGAAAAACATCGCGTGGTTGGGCGCATTGTAAAGGTATCTAACAGGCCATTTACTAGTAGGAGTGAGAAATACATCATGGTGTGGTGTGAATCGGAGGGCCTGAATCAAGTTAGACAGTGAGTGGCAATGTAGGATGGAGAAAAGCATCACGGGTTGGTGAGCATGCGGAGGTCAGCAAACATGCAATGGCAATGTAGGATAGGTTTCTGAAAAACATCGCGGGGTTGTGCGCATTATAAGAGTTTGTAGCAGGCCAATCACTATTAGGAGTGACAAAATCATCACGGGGTGGTGAGAATCGGAGGGCCTGAATGAGGATAGGAGGTGAGTGGCAATGAAGAATGTAGAAAAGCACCACGGGGTTGTCAACATGGGGAGGTCAGTAAACATGCAATGGCAATGTAGGATAGGTTTCTGAAAAACATCGCGGGGTTGTGCGCATTATAAGAGTTTGTAGCAGGCCATTCACTATTAGGAGTGACAAAATCATCACGGGGTGGTGAGAATCGGAGGGCCTGAATTAGGATAGGAAGTGAGTGGCAATGAAGAATGTAGAAAAGCACCACGGGGTGGTCAACATGGGGAGGTCAGTAAACATGCAATGGCAATGTAGGATAGGTTTCTGAAAAACATCGCGGTGTGGTGCGCATTGTAAGTCTATCTAACAAGCCATTCACAAGTAGGAGCGCAAAAAACATCACAGTGAGGTCTGAATCGGAGGGCCTGATTTAGGATAGGCAGTGAGTGGCAATGTAGGATGGAGAAAAGCACCACGGGGTGTTCAGCATGGGGAGGTCAGGAAACATGCATTGGTAATGTACGATAGTTTTCTGATAAAAAAAAGCTGGGTGGTGCGCATTGTAAAGATTTCTAACAGGACATTCACTAGAAGGAGTTAGAAAAACATAACGGGGTGGTGTGAATCGGAGGGCCTGAATTAGGATAGGCAATGATTGGCAATGTAGGATGGAGAAAAGCCCCACAGGCTGGTCAGCATGGGGAGGGCAGGAAACATGCAATGGCAATTTAGGATAGTTTTCTGAAAACATCACGGGGTGGTGCAGATTTTAAGGGTTTCTAACAGGCCATTCTCTAGTAGGAGTGAGAAAAACATCACGGGGTGTTTTGAATCAGATGTTGTAAATAGGATAGGCAGGGAGTGGCAATGTAGGATGGAGAAAAGCACCACGGGGTGGTCATCATGGCGAGGTCAGGACACATGCAGTGGCAATGTAGGATAGGTTTCTGAAAAACATCGCGGGGTGGTTCGCATTGTAAGGGTTTCTAACAGGCATTTCACTAGTAGGAGTGAGAAAAACATCACGGGGTGGTGTGAATCAGATGTTCTGAATTAGCATAGGCAGTGAGTGGCAATGTAGGATGGAGAAAAGCACCACGGGGTGTTCAGCATGGGGAGGTCAGGAAACATGCAGTGGCAATGTAGGATAGGTTTTTGAAAAAAACAGCGGGGTGGTGCACATTGTAAGGGTTTCTAACAGGCCATTCATAAGTAGGAGTGAGAAAAACATCACGGGGTGGTTTGAATCAGATATTCTGAATTAGGATAGGCCGTGAGTGGCAATGTAAGATGGAGAAAAGCACCACGGGGTTGTCAGCATGGGGAGGTCAGGAAACAAGCAATGGCAATGTAGGATAGGTTTCTGAAAAACATCGCTGGTGGTGCCCATTGTAAGGCTTTCTATCAGGCCATTCACTAGTAGGATTGAGAAAAACATCACAGGGTGGTGTGAATCGGAGGGCCTGAATTAGGATAGGCATTGAGAGGCTATATAAAATGGAGAAAAGCACCACGGTGTGGTCAGCATGGGGAGGTCAGGAAACATGCAGTGGCAATGTAGGAAAGTTTTCTGAAAAATATCACGGGGTTGTGCGCCTTGTAAGGGTATCTAACCGGCCATTCCCTGGTAGGAGTGAGAAATACATCATGGGAGGGTGTGAATCGGAAGGCCTGAATCAGGATATGCAGTGAGTGGCAATGTAGGATGGAGAAAAGCACCACGGCATGGTCTTCATGGGGAGGTCAGGACACATGCAGGGGCAATGTAGGATAGGTTTCTGAAAAACATCGCGGGGTGGTGAGAATTGTAAGGCTTTCTAACAGGCCATTCACTAGTAGGAGTGAGAAAAACATCACGGGGTGGTGTGAATCAGAGGGCCTGAATTATGAAAAGCAGTGAGTGGCAATGTAGGATGGAGAAAATCACCACGGGTTGGTCAGCATGGGGAGGTCAGGAAACATGCAGTGGCAATGTAGGATAGGTTTCTGAAAAAAACATCGGGGTGGTGCGCATTGTAAGTGTTTCTAACAGGCTATTCACTAGTAGGAGTGAGAAAAACATCACGGGGTGGGGTGAATCGGAAGGCCTGAATCAGGAGAGTCATTGAGTGATAATGTAGGATGGAGAAAAGCACCACGGGTTGGTGAGCATAGGGAGGTCAGGAAACATGCAGTGTCAATGTAGGATAGGTTTCTGAAAAACATCATGGGGTGGTGCACATTGTAAGGGTTTCTAACAGGCTTTTCGCTGGTAGGAGTGAGAAAAACATCATGGGGTAGTTTGAGTCAGATGTTCTAATTAGGATAGGCAGTGAGTGGCAATGTAGGATGGAGAAAAGCACCACGGGGTGGTCATCATTGGGAGGTCAGGACACATGCAGTGGCAATGTAGGATAGGTTTCTGAAAAACATCCAGGGGTGGTGCCCATTGTAAGTCTTTCTACGAGGCCATTCACTAGTAGGATTGAGAAAAACATCACGGGGTGGTGTGAATCGGAGGGCCTGAATTAGGATAGGCAGTGAGTGGCAATGTAGGATGGAGAAAAGCACAACAGGGTGGTCAGCATGGGGAGGTCAGGAAACATGCAATGGCAATGTAGGATAGTGTTCTGAAAAAATCACGGGGTGGTGCGGCTTTTAAGGGTTTCCAACAGGCCATTCACTAGTAGGAGTGAGAAAAACATCATGCGGTGGTGTGAAATTTAGGCACCGAATTAGGATAGGGAGTGAGAGGCAATGTAGGATGGAGAAAACACCACAGGGTGTTCAGCATGGGGAGGTCAGGAAAAGTGCAGTGGTAATGTAGGATAGGTTTCTGAAAAAAAAAGCGTGGTGGTGTGCATTGTAAGGCTTTCTAAGAGGCCATTCACTAGTAGGAATGAGAAAATCATCACAGGGTGGTGAGAATCGGAGGGCCTGAAATAGGATAGGCAGGGAATGGCAATGAAGAATGTAGAAAAGCACCACGGGGTGGTCAACATGGGGAGGTCAGGAAACATGCAATGGCAATGTAGGATAGGTTTCTGAAAAACATCGCGAGGTGGTGCGCACTGTAAGGTTTTCTAACAGGCATTTCACTAGTAGGAGTGAGAAAAACATCACGGTGTGGTGTGAATCAGATGTTCTGAATTAGCATAGGCAGTGAGTGGCAATGTAGGATGGAGAAAAGCACCACGGGGTGGTCAGCATGGGGAGGTCAGGAAACATGCAGTGGCAATGTAGGATAGGTTTTTGAAAAAAACAGCGGGGTGGTGCACATTGTAAGGGTTTCTAACAGGCCATTCACAAGTAGGAGTGAGAAAAACATCACGGGGTGGTTTGAATCAGATGTTCTGAATTAGGATAGGCAGTGAGTGGCAATGTAAGATGGAGAAAAGCACCACAGGGTTGTCAGCATGGGGAGGTCAGGAAACATGCAGTGGCAATGTAGGATAGGTTTCTGAAAAACATCGCAGGTGGTGCGCATTGTAACGCTTTCTAACAGGCCATTCACTAGTAGGATTGAGAAAAACATCACAGGGTGGTGTGAATCGGAGGGCCTGAATTAGGATAGGCATTGAGTGGCAATATAAAATGGAGAAAAGCACCACGGTGTGGTCAGCATGGGGAGGTCAGTAAACATGCAGTGGCAATGTAGGAAAGGTTTCTGAAAAATATCACGGGGTTGTGCGCCTTGTAAGGATATCTAACCGGCCATTCCCTGGTAGGAGTGAGAAATACATCATGGGAGGGTGTGAATTGGAAGGCCTGAATCAGGATAGGCACTGAGTGGCAATGTAGGATGGAGAAAAGCACCACGGCATGGTCTTCAGGGGAGGTCAGGACACATGCAGGGGCAATGTAGGATAGGTTTCTGAAAAACATCGCGGGGTGGTGAGAATTGAAAGGCTTTCTAACAGGCCATTCACTAGTAGGAATGAGAAAAACATCACGGGGTGGTGTGAATCAGAGGGCCTGAATTATGAAAAGCAGTGAGTGGCAATATAGGATGGAGAAAATCACCACGGGTTGGTCAGCATGGGGAGGTCATGAAACATGCAGTGGCAATGTAGGATAGGTTTCTGAAAAAAACATCGTGGTGGTGCGCATTGTAAGGGTTTCTAACAGGCCATTCTCTAGTAAGAGTGAGAAAAACATCATGGGGTGGTGTGAATTGGAGGGCCTGATTTAGGATAGGCAGTGAGTGGCAACGTAGGATGGAGAAAACCACCACAGGGTGGTCAGCATGAGGACGTCAGGAAACATGCAGTGGCAAAGTAGGATAGTTTTCTGAAAAACATCACGTGGTGGTGCCCATTGTAAGGCTTTCTAACAGGCCACTCACCAGTAGGAGTGAGAAAAGCATCACGCGGTGGTGTGAATCGGAAACCCTGTATTAGGACAGGCAGTGAGTGGCAATGTAGGATGGAGAAAAGCACCACGGGGTGGTCAGTATGGGGAGGTCAGGAAACATGCAGTGGCAATGCAGGAACGGTTTCTGAAAAATATCGCGGGGTTGTGCGCATTATAAGGTTTTGTAGCAGGCCATTCACTAGTAGCAGTGACAAAATCATCACGGGGTGGTAAGAATCGGAGGGCCTGAATTAGGATAGGCAGTGAGTGGCAATGAAGAATGTAGAAAAGCACCACGGGGTGGTCAATATGGGGAGGTCAGGAAACATGCAATGTCAATGTAGGAGAGGTTTCTGAAAAACATCGCGGTGTGTTGCGCATTGTAAGGGTTTCTAACAAGCCATTCACAAGTAGGAGCGCAAAAAACATCACGGTGAGGTCTGAATCGGAGGGCCTGATTTAGGATAGGCAGTGATTGGCAATGTAGGATGGAGAAAAGCACCACGGGGTGTTCAGCATGGAGAGGTCAGGAAACATGCAATGGTAATGTACGATAGTTTTCTGAAAAAAAAAAGCTGGGTGGTGCGCATTGTAAAGATTTCTAACAGGCCATTCACTAGTAGGAGTGAGAAAAACATCACGGGGTGGTGTGAATCGGAGGGCCTGAATTAGGATAGGCAGTGAGTGGCAATGTAGGATAGAGAAAAGCAACACAGGCTGGTCAGCATGGGGAGGTCAGGAAACATCCAATGGCAATGTAGGATAGGTTTCTGAAAAACATCGCAGGGTGGTCCGCATTGTAAGGCTTTCTAACAGGCCATTCACTAGTAGGAGTGAGAAAAACATCACGGGGTGGTGTGAATCAGATGTTCTGAATTAGGATAGGCAGTGAGTGGTAATGTAGGATGGAGAAAAGCACCACGGGTTGGTGAGCATAGGGAGGTCAGGAAACATGCAGTGGCAATGTAGGATAGGTTTCTGAAAAACATCATGGGGTGGTGCACATTGTAAGGGTTTCTAACAGGCTTTTCGCTAGTAGGAGTGAGAAAAACATCATGGGGTGGTTTGAATCAGATGTTCTAATTAGGATAGGCAGTGAGTGGCAATGTAGGATGGAGAAAAGCACCACGGGGTGGTCATCATGTGGAGGTCAGGACACATGCAGTGGCAATGTAGGATAGGTTTCTGAAAAACATCGCGGGGTGGTGCACATTGTAAGGGTTTCTAACAGGCTTTTCACTAGTAGGAGTGAGAAAAACATCATGGGGTGGTTTGAATCAGATGTTCTAATTAGGATAGGCAGTGAGTGGCAATGTAGGATGGAGAAAAGAACCACGGGGTGGTCATCATGGGGAGGTCAGGAAACATGCAATGGCAATGTAGGATAGTTTTCTGAAAAACATCAAGGGGTGGTGCCCATTGTAAGTCTTTCTAAGTCGCCATTCACTAGTAGCATTGAGAAAAACATCACGGGGTGGTGTGAATCGGAGGGCCTGAATTAGGATAGGCAGTGAGTGGCAATTTTGGATGGAGAAAAGCACCACAGGTTGGTCAGCATGGGGAGGTCAGGAAACATGCAATGGCAATGTAGCATAGTGTTCTGAAAAAATCACGGGGTGGTGCGGATTTTAAGGGTTTCTAACAGGCCATTCACTAGTAGGAGTGAGAACAACATCACGCGGTGGTGTGAAATGGAGGCACTGAATTAGGATAGGGAGTGAGAGGCAATGTAGGATGGAGAAAACACCACAGGGTGTTCAGCATGGGGAGGTCAGGAAACATGCAGTGGTAATGTAGGATAGGTTTCTGAAAAAAAAAAAGCGTGGTGGTGCGCATTGTAAGGCTTTCTAACAGGCCATTCACTAGTAGGAATGAGAAAATCATCACAGGGTGGTGTGAATCGGAGGGCCTGAAATAGGATAGGCAGTGAGTGGCAATATAAAATGGAGAAAAGAACCACGGTGTGTTCAGCATGGGGAGGTCAGGAAACATGCAGTAGCAATGTAGGAAAGGTTTCTGAAAAACATCACGGGGTGGTTCGCCTTGTAAGGGTATCTAACCGGCCATTCCCTGGTAGGAGTGAGAAATACATCACGGGAGGGTGTGAATCGGAAGGCCTGAATCAGGATAGGCAGTGAGTGGCAATGTAGGATGGAGAAAAGCGCAAAGGCATGGTCTTCATGTGGAGGTCAGGACACATGCAGGGGCAATGTAGGATAGGTTTCTGAAAAACATCGCGGGGTGGTGAGAATTGTAAGGCTTTCTAACAGGCCATTCACTAGTAGGAGTGAGAAAAACATCACGGGGTGGTGTGAATCAGAGGGCCTGAATTATGAAAAGCAGTGAGTGGCAATGTAGGATGGAGTAAAGCACCACGGGGTGGTCAGTATGGGGAGGTCAGGAAACATGCAGTGGCAATGCAGGTTCGGTTTCTGAAAAACATCGCGTGGTTGGGCGCATTGTAAAGGTATCTAACAGGCCATTTACTAGTAGGAGTGAGAAATACATCATGGTGTGGTGTGAATCGGAGGGCCTGAATCAAGTTAGACAGTGAGTGGCAATGTAGGATGGAGAAAAGCATCACGGGTTGGTGAGCATGCGGAGGTCAGCAAACATGCAATGGCAATGTAGGATAGGTTTCTGAAAAACATCGCGGGGTTGTGCGCATTATAAGAGTTTGTAGCAGGCCAATCACTATTAGGAGTGACAAAATCATCACGGGGTGGTGAGAATCGGAGGGCCTGAATGAGGATAGGAGGTGAGTGGCAATGAAGAATGTAGAAAAGCACCACGGGGTTGTCAACATGGGGAGGTCAGTAAACATGCAATGGCAATGTAGGATAGGTTTCTGAAAAACATCGCGGGGTTGTGCGCATTATAAGAGTTTGTAGCAGGCCATTCACTATTAGGAGTGACAAAATCATCACGGGGTGGTGAGAATCGGAGGGCCTGAATTAGGATAGGAAGTGAGTGGCAATGAAGAATGTAGAAAAGCACCACGGGGTGGTCAACATGGGGAGGTCAGTAAACATGCAATGGCAATGTAGGATAGGTTTCTGAAAAACATCGCGGTGTGGTGCGCATTGTAAGTCTATCTAACAAGCCATTCACAAGTAGGAGCGCAAAAAACATCACAGTGAGGTCTGAATCGGAGGGCCTGATTTAGGATAGGCAGTGAGTGGCAATGTAGGATGGAGAAAAGCACCACGGGGTGTTCAGCATGGGGAGGTCAGGAAACATGCATTGGTAATGTACGATAGTTTTCTGATAAAAAAAAGCTGGGTGGTGCGCATTGTAAAGATTTCTAACAGGACATTCACTAGAAGGAGTTAGAAAAACATAACGGGGTGGTGTGAATCGGAGGGCCTGAATTAGGATAGGCAATGATTGGCAATGTAGGATGGAGAAAAGCCCCACAGGCTGGTCAGCATGGGGAGGGCAGGAAACATGCAATGGCAATTTAGGATAGTTTTCTGAAAACATCACGGGGTGGTGCAGATTTTAAGGGTTTCTAACAGGCCATTCTCTAGTAGGAGTGAGAAAAACATCACGGGGTGTTTTGAATCAGATGTTGTAAATAGGATAGGCAGGGAGTGGCAATGTAGGATGGAGAAAAGCACCACGGGGTGGTCATCATGGCGAGGTCAGGACACATGCAGTGGCAATGTAGGATAGGTTTCTGAAAAACATCGCGGGGTGGTTCGCATTGTAAGGGTTTCTAACAGGCATTTCACTAGTAGGAGTGAGAAAAACATCACGGGGTGGTGTGAATCAGATGTTCTGAATTAGCATAGGCAGTGAGTGGCAATGTAGGATGGAGAAAAGCACCACGGGGTGTTCAGCATGGGGAGGTCAGGAAACATGCAGTGGCAATGTAGGATAGGTTTTTGAAAAAAACAGCGGGGTGGTGCACATTGTAAGGGTTTCTAACAGGCCATTCATAAGTAGGAGTGAGAAAAACATCACGGGGTGGTTTGAATCAGATATTCTGAATTAGGATAGGCCGTGAGTGGCAATGTAAGATGGAGAAAAGCACCACGGGGTTGTCAGCATGGGGAGGTCAGGAAACAAGCAATGGCAATGTAGGATAGGTTTCTGAAAAACATCGCTGGTGGTGCCCATTGTAAGGCTTTCTATCAGGCCATTCACTAGTAGGATTGAGAAAAACATCACAGGGTGGTGTGAATCGGAGGGCCTGAATTAGGATAGGCATTGAGAGGCTATATAAAATGGAGAAAAGCACCACGGTGTGGTCAGCATGGGGAGGTCAGGAAACATGCAGTGGCAATGTAGGAAAGTTTTCTGAAAAATATCACGGGGTTGTGCGCCTTGTAAGGGTATCTAACCGGCCATTCCCTGGTAGGAGTGAGAAATACATCATGGGAGGGTGTGAATCGGAAGGCCTGAATCAGGATATGCAGTGAGTGGCAATGTAGGATGGAGAAAAGCACCACGGCATGGTCTTCATGGGGAGGTCAGGACACATGCAGGGGCAATGTAGGATAGGTTTCTGAAAAACATCGCGGGGTGGTGAGAATTGTAAGGCTTTCTAACAGGCCATTCACTAGTAGGAGTGAGAAAAACATCACGGGGTGGTGTGAATCAGAGGGCCTGAATTATGAAAAGCAGTGAGTGGCAATGTAGGATGGAGAAAATCACCACGGGTTGGTCAGCATGGGGAGGTCAGGAAACATGCAGTGGCAATGTAGGATAGGTTTCTGAAAAAAACATCGGGGTGGTGCGCATTGTAAGTGTTTCTAACAGGCTATTCACTAGTAGGAGTGAGAAAAACATCACGGGGTGGGGTGAATCGGAAGGCCTGAATCAGGAGAGTCATTGAGTGATAATGTAGGATGGAGAAAAGCACCACGGGTTGGTGAGCATAGGGAGGTCAGGAAACATGCAGTGTCAATGTAGGATAGGTTTCTGAAAAACATCATGGGGTGGTGCACATTGTAAGGGTTTCTAACAGGCTTTTCGCTGGTAGGAGTGAGAAAAACATCATGGGGTAGTTTGAATCAGATGTTCTAATTAGGATAGGCAGTGAGTGGCAATGTAGGATGGAGAAAAGCACCACGGGGTGGTCATCATTGGGAGGTCAGGACACATGCAGCGGCAATGTAGGATAGGTTTCTGAAAAACATCCAGGGGTGGTGCCCATTGTAAGTCTTTCTACGAGGCCATTCACTAGTAGGATTGAGAAAAACATCACGGGGTGGTGTGAATCGGAGGGCCTGAATTAGGATAGGCAGTGAGTGGCAATGTAGGATGGAGAAAAGCACAACAGGGTGGTCAGCATGGGGAGGTCAGGAAACATGCAATGGCAATGTAGGATAGTGTTCTGAAAAAATCACGGGGTGGTGCGGCTTTTAAGGGTTTCCAACAGGCCATTCACTAGTAGGAGTGAGAAAAACATCATGCGGTGGTGTGAAATTTAGGCACCGAATTAGGATAGGGAGTGAGAGGCAATGTAGGATGGAGAAAACACCACAGGGTGTTCAGCATGGGGAGGTCAGGAAACATGCAGTGGTAATGTAGGATAGGTTTCTGAAAAAAAAAGCGTGGTGGTGTGCATTGTAAGGCTTTCTAAGAGGCCATTCACTAGTAGGAATGAGAAAATCATCACAGGGTGGTGAGAATCGGAGGGCCTGAAATAGGATAGGCAGGGAATGGCAATGAAGAATGTAGAAAAGCACCACGGGGTGGTCAACATGGGGAGGTCAGGAAACATGCAATGGCAATGTAGGATAGGTTTCTGAAAAACATCGCGAGGTGGTGCGCACTGTAAGGTTTTCTAACAGGCATTTCACTAGTAGGAGTCAGAAAAACATCACGGTGTGGTGTGAATCAGATGTTCTGAATTAGCATAGGCAGTGAGTGGCAATGTAGGATGGAGAAAAGCACCACGGGGTGGTCAGCATGGGGAGGTCAGGAAACATGCAGTGGCAATGTAGGATAGGTTTTTGAAAAAAACAGCGGGGTGGTGCACATTGTAAGGGTTTCTAACAGGCCATTCACAAGTAGGAGTGAGAAAAACATCACGGGGTGGTTTGAATCAGATGTTCTGAATTAGGATAGGCAGTGAGTGGCAATGTAAGATGGAGAAAAGCACCACAGGGTTGTCAGCATGGGGAGGTCAGGAAACATGCAGTGGCAATGTAGGATAGGTTTCTGAAAAACATCGCAGGTGGTGCGCATTGTAAGGCTTTCTAACAGGCCATTCACTAGTAGGATTGAGAAAAACATCACAGGGTGGTGTGAATCGGAGGGCCTGAATTAGGATAGGCATTGAGTGGCAATATAAAATGGAGAAAAGCACCACGGTGTGGTCAGCATGGGGAGGTCAGTAAACATGCAGTGGCAATGTAGGAAAGGTTTCTGAAAAATATCACGGGGTTGTGCGCCTTGTAAGGATATCTAACCGGCCATTCCCTGGTAGGAGTGAGAAATACATCATGGGAGGGTGTGAATTGGAAGGCCTGAATCAGGATAGGCACTGAGTGGCAATGTAGGATGGAGAAAAGCACCACGGCATGGTCTTCAGGGGAGGTCAGGACACATGCAGGGGCAATGTAGGATAGGTTTCTGAAAAACATCGCGGGGTGGTGAGAATTGAAAGGCTTTCTAACAGGCCATTCACTAGTAGGAGTGAGAAAAACATCACGGGGTGGTGTGAATCAGAGGGCCTGAATTATGAAAAGCAGTGAGTGGCAATATAGGATGGAGAAAATCACCACGGGTTGGTCAGCATGGGGAGGTCAGGAAACATGCAGTGGCAATGTAGGATAGGTTTCTGAAAAAAACATCGTGGTGGTGCGCATTGTAAGGGTTTCTAACAGGCCATTCTCTAGTAAGAGTGAGAAAAACATCACGGGGTGGTGTGAATTGGAGGGCCTGATTTAGGATAGGCAGTGAGTGGCAACGTAGGATGGAGAAAACCACCACAGGGTGGTCAGCATGAGGACGTCAGGAAACATGCAGTGGCAAAGTAGGATAGTTTTCTGAAAAACATCACGTGGTGGTGCCCATTGTAAGGCTTTCTAACAGGCCACTCACTAGTAGGAGTGAGAAAAGCATCACGCGGTGGTGTGAATCGGAAACCCTGTATTAGGACAGGCAGTGAGTGGCAATGTAGGATGGAGAAAAGCACCACGGGGTGGTCAGTATGGGGAGGTCAGGAAACATGCAGTGGCAATGCAGGAACGGTTTCTGAAAAACATCGCGGGGTTGTGCGCATTATAAGGTTTTGTAGCAGGCCATTCACTAGTAGCAGTGACAAAATCATCACGGGGTGGTAAGAATCGGAGGGCCTGAATTAGGATAGGCAGTGAGTGGCAATGAAGAATGTAGAAAAGCACCACGGGGTGGTCAATATGGGGAGGTCAGGAAACATGCAATGGCAATGTAGGAGAGGTTTCTGAAAAACATCGCGGTGTGTTGCGCATTGTAAGGGTTTCTAACAAGCCATTCACAAGTAGGAGCACAAAAAACATCACGGTGAGGTCTGAATCGGAGGGCCTGATTTAGGATAGGCAGTGAGTGGCAATGTAGGATGGAGAAAAGCACCACGGGGTGTTCAGCATGGAGAGGTCAGGAAACATGCAATGGTAATGTAGGATAGGTTTCTGAAAAAAAAAAGCGTGGTGGTGCGCATTGTAAGGCTTTCTAACAGGCCATTCACTAGTAGGAATGAGAAAATCATCACAGGGTGGTGTGAATCGGAGGGCCTGAAATAGGATAGGCAGTGAGTGGCAATATAAAATGGAGAAAAGAACCACGGTGTGGTCAGCATGGGGAGGTCAGGAAACATGCAGTAGCAATGTAGGAAAGGTTTCTGAAAAACATCACGGGGTGGTTCGCCTTGTAAGGGTATCTAACCGGCCATTCCCTGGTAGGAGTGAGAAATACATCACGGGAGGGTGTGAATCGGAAGGCCTGAATCAGGATAGGCAGTGAGTGGCAATGTAGGATGGAGAAAAGCGCAAAGGCATGGTCTTCATGTGGAGGTCAGGACACATGCAGGGGCAATGTAGGATAGGTTTCTGAAAAACATCGCGGGGTGGTGAGAATTGTAAGGCTTTCTAACAGGCCATTCACTAGTAGGAGTGAGAAAAACATCACGGGGTGGTGTGAATCAGAGGGCCTGAATTATGAAAAGCAGTGAGTGGCAATGTAGGATGGAGTAAAGCACCACGGGGTGGTCAGTATGGGGAGGTCAGGAAACATGCAGTGGCAATGCAGGTTCGGTTTCTGAAAAACATCGCGTGGTTGGGCGCATTGTAAAGGTATCTAACAGGCCATTTACTAGTAGGAGTGAGAAATACATCATGGTGTGGTGTGAATCGGAGGGCCTGAATCAAGTTAGACAGTGAGTGGCAATGTAGGATGGAGAAAAGCATCACGGGTTGGTGAGCATGCGGAGGTCAGCAAACATGCAATGGCAATGTAGGATAGGTTTCTGAAAAACATCGCGGGGTTGTGCGCATTATAAGAGTTTGTAGCAGGCCAATCACTATTAGGAGTGACAAAATCATCACGGGGTGGTGAGAATCGGAGGGCCTGAATGAGGATAGGAGGTGAGTGGCAATGAAGAATGTAGAAAAGCACCACTGGGTTGTCAACATGGGGAGGTCAGTAAACATGCAATGGCAATGTAGGATAGGTTTCTGAAAAACATCGCGGGGTTGTGCGCATTATAAGAGTTTGTAGCAGGCCATTCACTATTAGGAGTGACAAAATCATCACGGGGTGGTGAGAATCGGAGGGCCTGAATTAGGATAGGAAGTGAGTGGCAATGAAGAATGTAGAAAAGCACCACGGGGTGGTCAACATGGGGAGGTCAGTAAACATGCAATGGCAATGTAGGATAGGTTTCTGAAAAACATCGCGGTGTGGTGCGCATTGTAAGTCTATCTAACAAGCCATTCACAAGTAGGAGCGCAAAAAACATCACAGTGAGGTCTGAATCGGAGGGCCTGATTTAGGATAGGCAGTGAGTGGCAATGTAGGATGGAGAAAAGCACCACGGGGTGTTCAGCATGGGGAGGTCAGGAAACATGCATTGGTAATGTACGATAGTTTTCTGATAAAAAAAAGCTGGGTGGTGCGCATTGTAAAGATTTCTAACAGGACATTCACTAGAAGGAGTTAGAAAAACATAACGGGGTGGTGTGAATCGGAGGGCCTGAATTAGGATAGGCAATGATTGGCAATGTAGGATGGAGAAAAGCCCCACAGGCTGGTCAGCATGGGGAGGGCAGGAAACATGCAATGGCAATTTAGGATAGTTTTCTGAAAACATCACGGGGTGGTGCAGATTTTAAGGGTTTCTAACAGGCCATTCTCTAGTAGGAGTGAGAAAAACATCACGGGGTGTTTTGAATCAGATGTTGTAAATAGGATAGGCAGGGAGTGGCAATGTAGGATGGAGAAAAGCACCACGGGGTGGTCATCATGGCGAGGTCAGGACACATGCAGTGGCAATGTAGGATAGGTTTCTGAAAAACATCGCGGGGTGGTTCGCATTGTAAGGGTTTCTAACAGGCATTTCACTAGTAGGAGTGAGAAAAACATCACGGGGTGGTGTGAATCAGATGTTCTGAATTAGCATAGGCAGTGAGTGGCAATGTAGGATGGAGAAAAGCACCACGGGGTGTTCAGCATGGGGAGGTCAGGAAACATGCAGTGGCAATGTAGGATAGGTTTTTGAAAAAAACAGCGGGGTGGTGCACATTGTAAGGGTTTCTAACAGGCCATTCATAAGTAGGAGTGAGAAAAACATCACGGGGTGGTTTGAATCAGATATTCTGAATTAGGATAGGCCGTGAGTGGCAATGTAAGATGGAGAAAAGCACCACGGGGTTGTCAGCATGGGGAGGTCAGGAAACAAGCAATGGCAATGTAGGATAGGTTTCTGAAAAACATCGCTGGTGGTGCCCATTGTAAGGCTTTCTATCAGGCCATTCACTAGTAGGATTGAGAAAAACATCACAGGGTGGTGTGAATCGGAGGGCCTGAATTAGGATAGGCATTGAGAGGCTATATAAAATGGAGAAAAGCACCACGGTGTGGTCAGCATGGGGAGGTCAGGAAACATGCAGTGGCAATGTAGGAAAGTTTTCTGAAAAATATCACGGGGTTGTGCGCCTTGTAAGGGTATCTAACCGGCCATTCCCTGGTAGGAGTGAGAAATACATCATGGGAGGGTGTGAATCGGAAGGCCTGAATCAGGATATGCAGTGAGTGGCAATGTAGGATGGAGAAAAGCACCACGGCATGGTCTTCATGGGGAGGTCAGGACACATGCAGGGGCAATGTAGGATAGGTTTCTGAAAAACATCGCGGGGTGGTGAGAATTGTAAGGCTTTCTAACAGGCCATTCACTAGTAGGAGTGAGAAAAACATCACGGGGTGGTGTGAATCAGAGGGCCTGAATTATGAAAAGCAGTGAGTGGCAATGTAGGATGGAGAAAATCACCACGGGTTGGTCAGCATGGGGAGGTCAGGAAACATGCAGTGGCAATGTAGGATAGGTTTCTGAAAAAAACATCGGGGTGGTGCGCATTGTAAGTGTTTCTAACAGGCTATTCACTAGTAGGAGTGAGAAAAACATCACGGGGTGGGGTGAATCGGAAGGCCTGAATCAGGAGAGTCATTGAGTGATAATGTAGGATGGAGAAAAGCACCACGGGTTGGTGAGCATAGGGAGGTCAGGAAACATGCAGTGGCAATGTAGGATAGGTTTCTGAAAAACATCATGGGGTGGTGCACATTGTAAGGGTTTCTAACAGGCTTTTCGCTGGTAGGAGTGAGAAAAACATCATGGGGTAGTTTGAATCAGATGTTCTAATTAGGATAGGCAGTGAGTGGCAATGTAGGATGGAGAAAAGCACCACGGGGTGGTCATCATTGGGAGGTCAGGACACATGCAGTGGCAATGTAGGATACGTTTCTGAAAAACATCCAGGGGTGGTGCCCATTGTAAGTCTTTCTACGAGGCCATTCACTAGTAGGATTGAGAAAAACATCACGGGGTGGTGTGAATCGGAGGGCCTGAATTAGGATAGGCAGTGAGTGGCAATGTAGGATGGAGAAAAGCACAACAGGGTGGTCAGCATGGGGAGGTCAGGAAACATGCAATGGCAATGTAGGATAGTGTTCTGAAAAAATCACGGGGTGGTGCGGATTTTAAGGGTTTCCAACAGGCCATTCACTAGTAGGAGTGAGAAAAACATCATGCGGTGGTGTGAAATGGAGGCACCGAATTAGGATAGGGAGTGAGAGGCAATGTAGGATGGAGAAAACACCACAGGGTGTTCAGCATGGGGAGGTCAGGAAACATGCAGTGGTAATGTAGGATAGGTTTCTGAAAAAAAAAGCGTGGTGGTGTGCATTGTAAGGCTTTCTAAGAGGCCATTCACTAGTAGGAATGAGAAAATCATCCCAGGGTGGTGAGAATCGGAGGGCCTGAAATAGGATAGGCAGTGAATGGCAATGAAGAATGTAGAAAAGCACCACGGGGTGGTCAACATGGGGAGGTCAGGAAACATGCAATGGCAATGTAGGATAGGTTTCTGAAAAACATCGCGAGGTGGTGCGCACTGTAAGGTTTTCTAACAGGCATTTCACTAGTAGGAGTGAGAAAAACATCACGGTGTGGTGTGAATCAGATGTTCTGAATTAGCATAGGCAGTGAGTGGCAATGTAGGATGGAGAAAAGCACCACGGGGTGGTCAGCATGGGGAGGTCAGGAAACATGCAGTGGCAATGTAGGATAGGTTTTTGAAAAAAACAGCGGGGTGGTGCACATTTTAAGGGTTTCTAACAGGCCATTCACAAGTAGGAGTGAGAAAAACATCACGGGGTGGTTTGAATCAGATGTTCTGAATTAGGATAGGCAGTGAGTGGCAATGTAAGATGGAAAAAAGCACCACAGGGTTGTCAGCATGGGGAGGTCAGGAAACATGCAGTGGCAATGTAGGATAGGTTTCTGAAAAACATCGCAGGTGGTGCGCCTTGTAAGGATATCTAACCGGCCATTCACTAGTAGGATTGAGAAAAACATCACAGGGTGGTGTGAATCGGAGGGCCTGAATTAGGATAGGCATTGAGTGGCAATATAAAATGGAGAAAAGCACCACGGTGTGGTCAGCATGGGGAGGTCAGTAAACATGCAGTGGCAATGTAGGAAAGGTTTCTGAAAAATATCACGGGGTTGTGCGCCTTGTAAGGATATCTAACCGGCCATTCCCTGGTAGGAGTGAGAAATACATCATGGGAGGGTGTGAATTGGAAGGCCTGAATCAGGATAGGCACTGAGTGGCAATGTAGGATGGAGAAAAGCACCACGGCATGGTCTTCAGGGGAGGTCAGGACACATGCAGGGGCAATGTAGGATAGGTTTCTGAAAAACATCGCGGGGTGGTGAGAATTGAAAGGCTTTCTAACAGGCCATTCACTAGTAGGAGTGAGAAAAACATCACGGGGTGGTGTGAATCAGAGGGCCTGAATTATGAAAAGCAGTGAGTGGCAATATAGGATGGAGAAAATCACCACGGGTTGGTCAGCATGGGGAGGTCAGGAAACATGCAGTGGCAATGTAGGATAGGTTTCTGAAAAAAACATCGTGGTGGTGCGCATTGTAAGGGTTTCTAACAGGCCATTCTCTAGTAAGAGTGAGAAAAACATCACGGGGTGGTGTGAATTGGAGGGCCTGATTTAGGATAGGCAGTGAGTGGCAACGTAGGATGGAGAAAACCACCACAGGGTGGTCAGCATGAGGACGTCAGGAAACATGCAGTGGCAAAGTAGGATAGTTTTCTGAAAAACATCACGTGGTGGTGCCCATTGTAAGGCTTTCTAACAGGCCACTCACTAGTAGGAGTTAGAAAAGCATCACGCGGTGGTGTGAATCGGAAACCCTGTATTAGGACAGGCAGTGAGTGGCAATGTAGGATGGAGAAAAGCACCACGGGGTGGTCAGTATGGGGAGGTCAGGAAACATGCAGTGGCAATGCAGGAACGGTTTCTGAAAAACATCGCGGGGTTGTGCGCATTATAAGGTTTTGTAGCAGGCCATTCACTAGTAGCAGTGACAAAATCATCACGGGGTGGTAAGAATCGGAGGGCCTGAATTAGGATAGGCAGTGAGTGGCAATGAAGAATGTAGAAAAGCACCACGGGGTGGTCAATATGGGGAGGTCAGGAAACATGCAATGGCAATGTAGGAGAGGTTTCTGAAAAACATCGCGGTGTGTTGCGCATTGTAAGGGTTTCTAACAAGCCATTCACAAGTAGGAGCGCAAAAAACATCACGGTGAGGTCTGAATCGGAGGGCCTGATTTAGGATAGGCAGTGAGTGGCAATGTAGGATGGAGAAAAGCACCACGGGGTGTTCAGCATGGAGAGGTCAGGAAAAATGCAATGGTAATGTACGATAGTTTTCTGAAAAAAAAAAGCTGGGTGGTGCGCATTGTAAAGATTTCTAACAGGCCATTCACTAGTAGGAGTGAGAAAAACATCACGGGGTGGTGTGAATCGGAGGGCCTGAATTAGAATAGGCAGTGAGTGGCAATGTAGGATAGAGAAAAGCAACACAGGCTGGTCAGCATGGGGAGGTCAGGAAACATCCAATGGCAATGTAGGATAGGTTTCTGAAAAACATCGCAGGGTGGTGCGCATTGTAAGGCTTTCTAACAGGCCATTCACTAGTAGGAGTGAGAAAAACATCACGGGGTGGTGTGAATCAGATGTTCTGAATTAGGATAGGCAGTGAGTGGTAATGTAGGATGGAGAAAAGCACCACGGGTTGGTGAGCATAGGGAGGTCAGGAAACATGCAGTGGCAATGTAGGATAGGTTTCTGAAAAACATCATGGGGTGGTGCACATTGTAAGGGTTTCTAACAGGCTTTTCGCTAGTAGGAGTGAGAAAAACATCATGGGGTGGTTTGAATCAGATGTTCTAATTAGGATAGGCAGTGAGTGGCAATGTAGGATGGAGAAAAGCACCACGGGGTGGTCATCATGTGGAGGTCAGGACACATGCAGTGGCAATGTAGGATAGGTTTCTGGAAAACATCGCGGGGTGGTGCACATTGTAAGGGTTTCTAACAGGCTTTTCACTAGTAGGAGTGAGAAAAACATCATGGGGTGGTTTGAATCAGATGTTCTAATTAGGATAGGCAGTGAGTGGCAATGTAGGATGGAGAAAAGCACCACGGGGTGGTCATCATGGCGAGGTCAGGACACATGCAGTGGCAATGTAGGATAGTTTTCTGAAAAACATCGCGGGGTGGTTCGCATTGTAAGGGTTTCTAACAGGCATTTCACTAGTAGGAGTGAGAAAAACATCACGGGGTGGTGTGAATCAGATGTTCTGAATTAGCATAGGCAGTGAGTGGCAATGTAGGATGGAGAAAAGCACCACGGGGTGTTCAGCATGGGGAGGTCAGGAAACATGCAGTGGCAATGTAGGATAGGTTTTTGAAAAAAACAGCGGGGTGGTGCACATTTTAAGGGTTTCTAACAGGCCATTCATAAGTAGGAGTGAGAAAAACATCACGGGGTGGTTTGAATCAGATATTCTGAATTAGGATAGGCCGTGAGTGGCAATGTAAGATGGAGAAAAGCACCACGGGGTTGTCAGCATGGGGAGGTCAGGAAACAAGCAATGGCAATGTAGGATAGGTTTCTGAAAAACATCGCTGGTGGTGCCCATTGTAAGGCTTTCTATCAGGCCATTCACTAGTAGGATTGAGAAAAACATCACAGGGTGGTGTGAATCAGAGGGCCTGAATTAGGATAGGCATTGAGAGGCTATATAAAATGGAGAAAAGCACCACGGTGTGGTCAGCATGGGGAGGTCAGGAAACATGCAGTGGCAATGTAGGAAAGTTTTCTGAAAAATATCACGGGGTTGTGCGCCTTGTAAGGGTATCTAACCGGCCATTCCCTGGTAGGAGTGAGAAATACATCATGGGAGGGTGTGAATCGGAAGGCCTGAATCAGGATATGCAGTGAGTGGCAATGTAGGATGGAGAAAAGCACCACGGCATGGTCTTCATGGGGAGGTCAGGACACATGCAGGGGCAATGTAGGATAGGTTTCTGAAAAACATCGCGGGGTGGTGAGAATTGTAAGGCTTTCTAACAGGCCATGCACTAGTAGGAGTGAGAAAAACATCACGGGGTGGTGTGAATCAGAGGGCCTGAATTATGAAAAGCAGTGAGTGGCAATGTAGGATGGAGAAAATCACCACGGGTTGGTCAGCATGGGGAGGTCAGGAAACATGCAGTGGCAATGTAGGATAGGTTTCTGAAAAAAACATCGGGGTGGTGCGCATTGTAAGTGTTTCTAACAGGCTATTCACTAGTAGGAGTGAGAAAAACATCACGGGGTGGGGTGAATCGGAAGGCCTGAATCAGGAGAGTCATTGAGTGATAATGTAGGATGGAGAAAAGCACCACGGGTTGGTGAGCATAGGGAGGTCAGGAAACATGCAGTGTCAATGTAGGATAGGTTTCTGAAAAACATCATGGGGTGGTGCACATTGTAAGGGTTTCTAACAGGCTTTTCGCTGGTAGGAGTGAGAAAAACATCATGGGGTAGTTTGAATCAGATGTTCTAATTAGGATAGGCAGTGAGTGGCAATGTAGGATGGAGAAAAGCACCACGGGGTGGTCATCATTGGGAGGTCAGGACACATGCAGTGGCAATGTAGGATAGGTTTCTGAAAAACATCCAGGGGTGGTGCCCATTGTAAGTCTTTCTACGAGGCCATTCACTAGTAGGATTGAGAAAAACATCACGGGGTGGTGTGAATCGGAGGGCCTGAATTAGGATAGGCAGTGAGTGGCAATGTAGGATGGAGAAAAGCACAACAGGGTGGTCAGCATGGGGAGGTCAGGAAACATGCAATGGCAATGTAGGATAGTGTTCTGAAAAAATCACGGGGTGGTGCGGATTTTAAGGGTTTCCAACAGGCCATTCACTAGTAGGAGTGAGAAAAACATCATGCGGTGGTGTGAAATGGAGGCACCGAATTAGGATAGGGAGTGAGAGGCAATGTAGGATGGAGAAAACACCACAGGGTGTTCAGCATGGGGAGGTCAGGAAACATGCAGTGGTAATGTAGGATAGGTTTCTGAAAAAAAAAGCGTGGTGGTGTGCATTGTAAGGCTTTCTAAGAGGCCATTCACTAGTAGGAATGAGAAAATCATCACAGGGTGGTGAGAATCGGAGGGCCTGAAATAGGATAGGCAGTGAATGGCAATGAAGAATGTAGAAAAGCACCACGGGGTGGTCAACATGGGGAGGTCAGGAAACATGCAATGGCAATGTAGGATAGGTTTCTGAAAAACATCGCGAGGTGGTGCGCACTGTAAGGTTTTCTAACAGGCATTTCACTAGTAGGAGTGAGAAAAACATCACGGTGTGGTGTGAATCAGATGTTCTGAATTAGCATAGGCAGTGAGTGGCAATGTAGGATGGAGAAAAGCACCACGGGGTGGTCAGCATGGGGAGGTCAGGAAACATGCAGTGGCAATGTAGGATAGGTTTTTGAAAAAAACAGCGGGGTGGTGCACATTTTAAGGGTTTCTAACAGGCCATTCACAAGTAGGAGTGAGAAAAACATCACGGGGTGGTTTGAATCAGATGTTCTGAATTAGGATAGGCAGTGAGTGGCAATGTAAGATGGAAAAAAGCACCACAGGGTTGTCAGCATGGGGAGGTCAGGAAACATGCAGTGGCAATGTAGGATAGGTTTCTGAAAAACATCGCAGGTGGTGCGCCTTGTAAGGATATCTAACCGGCCATTCACTAGTAGGATTGAGAAAAACATCACAGGGTGGTGTGAATCGGAGGGCCTGAATTAGGATAGGCATTGAGTGGCAATATAAAATGGAGAAAAGCACCACGGTGTGGTCAGCATGGGGAGGTCAGTAAACATGCAGTGGCAATGTAGGAAAGGTTTCTGAAAAATATCACGGGGTTGTGCGCCTTGTAAGGATATCTAACCGGCCATTCCCTGGTAGGAGTGAGAAATACATCATGGGAGGGTGTGAATTGGAAGGCCTGAATCA
Organism: Cavia porcellus; assembly: GCF_034190915.1. NCBI lineage: Eukaryota > Metazoa > Chordata > Mammalia > Rodentia > Caviidae > Cavia > Cavia porcellus. Next base: position 64,221 of record NW_026947550.1, on the reverse strand, counting down.
GGATAGGCACTGAGTGGCAATGTAGGATGGAGAAAAGCACCACGGCATGGTCTTCAGGGGAGGTCAGGACACATGCAGGGGCAATGTAGGATAGGTTTCTGAAAAACATCGCGGGGTGGTGAGAATTGAAAGGCTTTCTAACAGGCCATTCACTAGTAGGAGTGAGAAAAACATCACGGGGTGGTGTGAATCAGAGGGCCTGAATTATGAAAAGCAGTGAGTGGCAATATAGGATGGAGAAAATCACCACGGGTTGGTCAGCATGGGGAGGTCAGGAAACATGCAGTGGCAATGTAGGATAGGTTTCTGAAAAAAACATCGTGGTGGTGCGCATTGTAAGGGTTTCTAACAGGCCATTCTCTAGTAAGAGTGAGAAAAACATCACGGGGTGGTGTGAATTGGAGGGCCTGATTTAGGATAGGCAGTGAGTGGCAACGTAGGATGGAGAAAACCACCACAGGGTGGTCAGCATGAGGACGTCAGGAAACATGCAGTGGCAAAGTAGGATAGTTTTCTGAAAAACATCACGTGGTGGTGCCCATTGTAAGGCTTTCTAACAGGCCACTCACTAGTAGGAGTTAGAAAAGCATCACGCGGTGGTGTGAATCGGAAACCCTGTATTAGGACAGGCAGTGAGTGGCAATGTAGGATGGAGAAAAGCACCACGGGGTGGTCAGTATGGGGAGGTCAGGAAACATGCAGTGGCAATGCAGGAACGGTTTCTGAAAAACATCGCGGGGTTGTGCGCATTATAAGGTTTTGTAGCAGGCCATTCACTAGTAGCAGTGACAAAATCATCACGGGGTGGTAAGAATCGGAGGGCCTGAATTAGGATAGGCAGTGAGTGGCAATGAAGAATGTAGAAAAGCACCACGGGGTGGTCAATATGGGGAGGTCAGGAAACATGCAATGGCAATGTAGGAGAGGTTTCTGAAAAACATCGCGGTGTGTTGCGCATTGTAAGGGTTTCTAACAAGCCATTCACAAGTAGGAGCGCAAAAAACATCACGGTGAGGTCTGAATCGGAGGGCCTGATTTAGGATAGGCAGTGAGTGGCAATGTAGGATGGAGAAAAGCACCACGGGGTGTTCAGCATGGAGAGGTCAGGAAAAATGCAATGGTAATGTACGATAGTTTTCTGAAAAAAAAAAGCTGGGTGGTGCGCATTGTAAAGATTTCTAACAGGCCATTCACTAGTAGGAGTGAGAAAAACATCACGGGGTGGTGTGAATCGGAGGGCCTGAATTAGAATAGGCAGTGAGTGGCAATGTAGGATAGAGAAAAGCAACACAGGCTGGTCAGCATGGGGAGGTCAGGAAACATCCAATGGCAATGTAGGATAGGTTTCTGAAAAACATCGCAGGGTGGTGCGCATTGTAAGGCTTTCTAACAGGCCATTCACTAGTAGGAGTGAGAAAAACATCACGGGGTGGTGTGAATCAGATGTTCTGAATTAGGATAGGCAGTGAGTGGTAATGTAGGATGGAGAAAAGCACCACGGGTTGGTGAGCATAGGGAGGTCAGGAAACATGCAGTGGCAATGTAGGATAGGTTTCTGAAAAACATCATGGGGTGGTGCACATTGTAAGGGTTTCTAACAGGCTTTTCGCTAGTAGGAGTGAGAAAAACATCATGGGGTGGTTTGAATCAGATGTTCTAATTAGGATAGGCAGTGAGTGGCAATGTAGGATGGAGAAAAGCACCACGGGGTGGTCATCATGTGGAGGTCAGGACACATGCAGTGGCAATGTAGGATAGGTTTCTGGAAAACATCGCGGGGTGGTGCACATTGTAAGGGTTTCTAACAGGCTTTTCACTAGTAGGAGTGAGAAAAACATCATGGGGTGGTTTGAATCAGATGTTCTAATTAGGATAGGCAGTGAGTGGCAATGTAGGATGGAGAAAAGCACCACGGGGTGGTCATCATGGCGAGGTCAGGACACATGCAGTGGCAATGTAGGATAGTTTTCTGAAAAACATCGCGGGGTGGTTCGCATTGTAAGGGTTTCTAACAGGCATTTCACTAGTAGGAGTGAGAAAAACATCACGGGGTGGTGTGAATCAGATGTTCTGAATTAGCATAGGCAGTGAGTGGCAATGTAGGATGGAGAAAAGCACCACGGGGTGTTCAGCATGGGGAGGTCAGGAAACATGCAGTGGCAATGTAGGATAGGTTTTTGAAAAAAACAGCGGGGTGGTGCACATTTTAAGGGTTTCTAACAGGCCATTCATAAGTAGGAGTGAGAAAAACATCACGGGGTGGTTTGAATCAGATATTCTGAATTAGGATAGGCCGTGAGTGGCAATGTAAGATGGAGAAAAGCACCACGGGGTTGTCAGCATGGGGAGGTCAGGAAACAAGCAATGGCAATGTAGGATAGGTTTCTGAAAAACATCGCTGGTGGTGCCCATTGTAAGGCTTTCTATCAGGCCATTCACTAGTAGGATTGAGAAAAACATCACAGGGTGGTGTGAATCAGAGGGCCTGAATTAGGATAGGCATTGAGAGGCTATATAAAATGGAGAAAAGCACCACGGTGTGGTCAGCATGGGGAGGTCAGGAAACATGCAGTGGCAATGTAGGAAAGTTTTCTGAAAAATATCACGGGGTTGTGCGCCTTGTAAGGGTATCTAACCGGCCATTCCCTGGTAGGAGTGAGAAATACATCATGGGAGGGTGTGAATCGGAAGGCCTGAATCAGGATATGCAGTGAGTGGCAATGTAGGATGGAGAAAAGCACCACGGCATGGTCTTCATGGGGAGGTCAGGACACATGCAGGGGCAATGTAGGATAGGTTTCTGAAAAACATCGCGGGGTGGTGAGAATTGTAAGGCTTTCTAACAGGCCATGCACTAGTAGGAGTGAGAAAAACATCACGGGGTGGTGTGAATCAGAGGGCCTGAATTATGAAAAGCAGTGAGTGGCAATGTAGGATGGAGAAAATCACCACGGGTTGGTCAGCATGGGGAGGTCAGGAAACATGCAGTGGCAATGTAGGATAGGTTTCTGAAAAAAACATCGGGGTGGTGCGCATTGTAAGTGTTTCTAACAGGCTATTCACTAGTAGGAGTGAGAAAAACATCACGGGGTGGGGTGAATCGGAAGGCCTGAATCAGGAGAGTCATTGAGTGATAATGTAGGATGGAGAAAAGCACCACGGGTTGGTGAGCATAGGGAGGTCAGGAAACATGCAGTGTCAATGTAGGATAGGTTTCTGAAAAACATCATGGGGTGGTGCACATTGTAAGGGTTTCTAACAGGCTTTTCGCTGGTAGGAGTGAGAAAAACATCATGGGGTAGTTTGAATCAGATGTTCTAATTAGGATAGGCAGTGAGTGGCAATGTAGGATGGAGAAAAGCACCACGGGGTGGTCATCATTGGGAGGTCAGGACACATGCAGTGGCAATGTAGGATAGGTTTCTGAAAAACATCCAGGGGTGGTGCCCATTGTAAGTCTTTCTACGAGGCCATTCACTAGTAGGATTGAGAAAAACATCACGGGGTGGTGTGAATCGGAGGGCCTGAATTAGGATAGGCAGTGAGTGGCAATGTAGGATGGAGAAAAGCACAACAGGGTGGTCAGCATGGGGAGGTCAGGAAACATGCAATGGCAATGTAGGATAGTGTTCTGAAAAAATCACGGGGTGGTGCGGATTTTAAGGGTTTCCAACAGGCCATTCACTAGTAGGAGTGAGAAAAACATCATGCGGTGGTGTGAAATGGAGGCACCGAATTAGGATAGGGAGTGAGAGGCAATGTAGGATGGAGAAAACACCACAGGGTGTTCAGCATGGGGAGGTCAGGAAACATGCAGTGGTAATGTAGGATAGGTTTCTGAAAAAAAAAGCGTGGTGGTGTGCATTGTAAGGCTTTCTAAGAGGCCATTCACTAGTAGGAATGAGAAAATCATCACAGGGTGGTGAGAATCGGAGGGCCTGAAATAGGATAGGCAGTGAATGGCAATGAAGAATGTAGAAAAGCACCACGGGGTGGTCAACATGGGGAGGTCAGGAAACATGCAATGGCAATGTAGGATAGGTTTCTGAAAAACATCGCGAGGTGGTGCGCACTGTAAGGTTTTCTAACAGGCATTTCACTAGTAGGAGTGAGAAAAACATCACGGTGTGGTGTGAATCAGATGTTCTGAATTAGCATAGGCAGTGAGTGGCAATGTAGGATGGAGAAAAGCACCACGGGGTGGTCAGCATGGGGAGGTCAGGAAACATGCAGTGGCAATGTAGGATAGGTTTTTGAAAAAAACAGCGGGGTGGTGCACATTGTAAGGGTTTCTAACAGGCCATTCACAAGTAGGAGTGAGAAAAACATCACGGGGTGGTTTGAATCAGATGTTCTGAATTAGGATAGGCAGTGAGTGGCAATGTAAGATGGAGAAAAGCACCACAGGGTTGTCAGCATGGGGAGGTCAGGAAACATGCAGTGGCAATGTAGGATAGGTTTCTGAAAAACATCGCAGGTGGTGCGCATTGTAAGGCTTTCTAACAGGCCATTCACTAGTAGGATTGAGAAAAACATCACAGGGTGGTGTGAATCGGAGGGCCTGAATTAGGATAGGCATTGAGTGGCAATATAAAATGGAGAAAAGCACCACGGTGTGGTCAGCATGGGGAGGTCAGTAAACATGCAGTGGCAATGTAGGAAAGGTTTCTGAAAAATATCACGGGGTTGTGCGCCTTGTAAGGATATCTAACCGGCCATTCCCTGGTAGGAGTGAGAAATACATCATGGGAGGGTGTGAATTGGAAGGCCTGAATCAGGATAGGCACTGAGTGGCAATGTAGGATGGAGAAAAGCACCACGGCATGGTCTTCAGGGGAGGTCAGGACACATGCAGGGGCAATGTAGGATAGGTTTCTGAAAAACATCGCGGGGTGGTGAGAATTGAAAGGCTTTCTAACAGGCCATTCACTAGTAGGAGTGAGAAAAACATCACGGGGTGGTGTGAATCAGAGGGCCTGAATTATGAAAAGCAGTGAGTGGCAATATAGGATGGAGAAAATCACCACGGGTTGGTCAGCATGGGGAGGTCAGGAAACATGCAGTGGCAATGTAGGATAGGTTTCTGAAAAAAACATCGTGGTGGTGCGCATTGTAAGGGTTTCTAACAGGCCATTCTCTAGTAAGAGTGAGAAAAACATCACGGGGTGGTGTGAATTGGAGGGCCTGATTTAGGATAGGCAGTGAGTGGCAACGTAGGATGGAGAAAACCACCACAGGGTGGTCAGCCTGAGGACGTCAGGAAACATGCAGTGGCAAAGTAGGATAGTTTTCTGAAAAACATCACGTGGTGGTGCCCATTGTAAGGCTTTCTAACAGGCCACTCACTAGTAGGAGTGAGAAAAGCATCACGCGGTGGTGTGAATCGGAAACCCTGTATTAGGACAGGCAGTGAGTGGCAATGTAGGATGGAGAAAAGCACCACGGGGTGGTCAGTATGGGGAGGTCAGGAAACATGCAGTGGCAATGCAGGAACGGTTTCTGAAAAACATCGCGGGGTTGTGCGCATTATAAGGTTTTGTAGCAGGCCATTCACTAGTAGCAGTGACAAAATCATCACGGGGTGGTAAGAATCGGAGGGCCTGAATTAGGATAGGCAGTGAGTGGCAATGAAGAATGTAGAAAAGCACCACGGGGTGGTCAATATGGGGAGGTCAGGAAACATGCAATGGCAATGTAGGAGAGGTTTCTGAAAAACATCGCGGTGTGTTGCGCATTGTAAGGGTTTCTAACAAGCCATTCACAAGTCGGAGCGCAAAAAACATCACGGTGAGGTCTGAATCGGAGGGCCTGATTTAGGATAGGCAGTGAGTGGCAATGTAGGATGGAGAAAAGCACCACGGGGTGTTCAGCATGGGGAGGTCAGGAAACATGCAATGGTAATGTACGATAGTTTTCTGAAAAAAAAAAGCTGGGTGGTGCGCATTGTAAAGATTTCTAACAGGCCATTCACTAGTAGGAGTGAGAAAAACATCACGGGGTGGTGTGAATCGGAGGGCCTGAATTAGAATAGGCAGTGAGTGGCAATGTAGGATAGAGAAAAGCAACACAGGCTGGTCAGCATGGGGAGGTCAGGAAACATCCAATGGCAATGTAGGATAGGTTTCTGAAAAACATCGCAGGGTGGTGCGCATTGTAAGGCTTTCTAACAGGCCATTCACTAGTAGGAGTGAGAAAAACATCACGGGGTGGTGTGAATCAGATGTTCTGAATTAGGATAGGCAGTGAGTGGTAATGTAGGATGGAGAAAAGCACCACGGGTTGGTGAGCATAGGGAGGTCAGGAAACATGCAGTGGCAATGTAGGATAGGTTTCTGAAAAACATCATGGGGTGGTGCACATTGTAAGGGTTTCTAACAGGCTTTTCGCTAGTAGGAGTGAGAAAAACATCATGGGGTGGTTTGAATCAGATGTTCTAATTAGGATAGGCAGTGAGTGGCAATGTAGGATGGAGAAAAGCACCACGGGGTGGTCATCATGTGGAGGTCAGGACACATGCAGTGGCAATGTAGGATAGGTTTCTGGAAAACATCGCGGGGTGGTGCACATTGTAAGGGTTTCTAACAGGCTTTTCACTAGTAGGAGTGAGAAAAACATCATGGGGTGGTTTGAATCAGATGTTCTAATTAGGATAGGCAGTGAGTGGCAATGTAGGATGGAGAAAAGCACCACGGGGTGGTCATCATGGCGAGGTCAGGACACATGCAGTGGCAATGTAGGATAGGTTTCTGAAAAACATCGCGGGGTGGTTCGCATTGTAAGGGTTTCTAACAGGCATTTCACTAGTAGGAGTGAGAAAAACATCACGGTGTGGTGTGAATCAGATGTTCTGAATTAGCATAGGCAGTGAGTGGCAATGTAGGATGGAGAAAAGCACCACGGGGTGTTCAGCATGGGGAGGTCAGGAAACATGCAGTGGCAATGTAGGATAGGTTTTTGAAAAAAACAGCGGGGTGGTGCACATTGTAAGGGTTTCTAACAGGCCATTCATAAGTAGGAGTGAGAAAAACATCACGGGGTGGTTTGAATCAGATATTCTGAATTAGGATAGGCCGTGAGTCTCAATGTAAGATGGAGAAAAGCACCACGGGGTTGTCAGCATGGGGAGGTCAGGAAACAAGCAATGGCAATGTAGGATAGGTTTCTGAAAAACATCGCTGGTGGTGCCCATTGTAAGGCTTTCTATCAGGCCATTCACTAGTAGGATTGAGAAAAACATCACAGGGTGGTGTGAATCGGAGGGCCTGAATTAGGATAGGCATTGAGAGGCTATATAAAATGGAGAAAAGCACCACGGTGTGGTCAGCATGGGGAGGTCAGGAAACATGCAGTGGCAATGTAGGAAAGTTTTCTGAAAAATATCACGGGGTTGTGCGCCTTGTAAGGGTATCTAACCGGCCATTCCCTGGTAGGAGTGAGAAATACATCATGGGAGGGTGTGAATCGGAAGGCCTGAATCAGGATATGCAGTGAGTGGCAATGTAGGATGGAGAAAAGCACCACGGCATGGTCTTCATGGGGAGGTCAGGACACATGCAGGGGCAATGTAGGATAGGTTTCTGAAAAACATCGCGGGGTGGTGAGAATTGTAAGGCTTTCTAACAGGCCATGCACTAGTAGGAGTGAGAAAAACATCACGGGGTGGTGTGAATAAGAGGGCCTGAATTATGAAAAGCAGTGAGTGGCAATGTAGGATGGAGAAAATCACCACGGGTTGGTCAGCATGGGGAGGTCAGGAAACATGCAGTGGCAATGTAGGATAGGTTTCTGAAAAAAACATCGGGGTGGTGCGCATTGTAAGTGTTTCTAACAGGCTATTCACTAGTAGGAGTGAGAAAAACATCACGGGGTGGGGTGAATCGGAAGGCCTGAATCAGGAGAGTCATTGAGTGATAATGTAGGATGGAGAAAAGCACCACGGGTTGGTGAGCATAGGGAGGTCAGGAAACATGCAGTGGCAATGTAGGATAGGTTTCTGAAAAACATCATGGGGTGGTGCACATTGTAAGGGTTTCTAACAGGCTTTTCGCTGGTAGGAGTGAGAAAAACATCATGGGGTAGTTTGAATCAGATGTTCTAATTAGGATAGGCAGTGAGTGGCAATGTAGGATGGAGAAAAGCACCACGGGGTGGTCATCATTGGGAGGTCAGGACACATGCAGTGGCAATGTAGGATAGGTTTCTGAAAAACATCGCGGGGTGGTGCACATTGTAAGGGTTTCTAACAGGCTTTTCACTAGAAGGAGTGAGAAAAACATCATGGGGTGGTTTGAATCAGATGTTCTAATTAGGATAGGCAGTGAGTGGCAATGTAGGATGGAGAAAAGCACCACGGGGTGGTCATCATGGGGAGGTCAGGAAACATGCAATGGCAATGTAGGATAGTTTTCTGAAAAACATCAAGGGGTGGTGCCCATTGTAAGTCTTTCTAAGAGGCCATTCACTAGTAGGATTGAGAAAAACATCACGGGGTGGTGTGAATCGGAGGGCCTGAATTAGGATAGGCAGTGAGTGGCAATGTAGGATGGAGAAAAGCACAACAGGGTGGTCAGCATGGGGAGGTCAGGAAACATGCAATGGCAATGTAGGATAGTGTTCTGAAAAAATCACGGGGTGGTGCGGATTTTAAGGGTTTCTAACAGGCCATTCACTAGTAGGAGTGAGAAAAACATCATGCGGTGGTGTGAAATGGAGGCACCGAATTAGAATAGGGAGTGAGAGGCAATGTAGGATGGAGAAAACACCACAGGGTGTTCAGCATGGGGAGGTCAGGAAACATGCAGTGGTAATGTAGGATAGGTTTCTGAAAAAAAAAAGCGTGGTGGTGTGCATTGTAAGGCTTTCTAACAGGCCATTCACTAGTAGGAATGAGAAAATCATCACAGGGTGGTGAGAATCGGAGGGCCTGAAATAGGATAGGCAGTGAATGGCAATGAAGAATGTAGAAAAGCACCACGGGGTGGTCAACATGGGGAGGTCAGGAAACATGCAATGGCAATGTAGGATAGGTTTCTGAAAAACATCGCGAGGTGGTGCGCACTGTAAGTGTTTCTAACAGGCATTTCACTAGTAGGAGTGAGAAAAACATCACGGTGTGGTGTGAATCAGATGTTCTGAATTAGCATAGGCAGTGAGTGGCAATGTAGGATGGAGAAAAGCACCACGGGGTGGTCAGCATGGGGAGGTCAGGAAACATGCAGTGGCAATGTAGGATAGGTTTTTGAAAAAAACAGCGGGGTGGTGCACATTGTAAGGGTTTCTAAGAGGCCATTCACAAGTAGGAGTGAGAAAAACATCACGGGGTGGTTTGAATCAGATGTTCTGAATTAGGATAGGCAGTGAGTGGCAATGTAAGATGGAGAAAAGCACCACAGGGTTGTCAGCATGGGGAGGTCAGGAAACATGCAATGGCAATGTAGGATAGGTTTCTGAAAAACATCGCAGGTGGTGCGCATTGTAAGGCTTTCTAACAGGCCATTCACTAGTAGGATTGAGAAAAACATCACAGGGTGGTGTGAATCGGAGGGCCTGAATTAGGATAGGCATTGAGTGGCAATATAAAATGGAGAAAAGCACCACGGTGTGGTCAGCATGGGGAGGTCAGTAAACATGCAGTGGCAATGTAGGAAAGGTTTCTGAAAAATATCACGGGGTTGTGCGCCTTGTAAGGATATCTAACCGGCCATTCCCTGGTAGGAGTGAGAAATACATCATGGGAGGGTGTGAATTGGAAGGCCTGAATCAGGATAGGCACTGAGTGGCAATGTAGGATGGAGAAAAGCACCACGGCATGGTCTTCAGGGGAGGTCAGGACACATGCAGGGGCAATGTAGGATAGGTTTCTGAAAAACATCGCGGGGTGGTGAGAATTGAAAGGCTTTCTAACAGGCCATTCACTAGTAGGAGTGAGAAAAACATCACGGGGTGGTGTGAATCAGAGGGCCTGAATTATGAAAAGCAGTGAGTGGCAATATAGGATGGAGAAAATCACCACGGGTTGGTCAGCATTGGGAGGTCAGGAAACATGCAGTGGCAATGTAGGATAGGTTTCTGAAAAAAACATCGTGGTGGTGCGCATTGTAAGGGTTTCTAACAGGCCATTCTCTAGTAAGAGTGAGAAAAACATCACGGGGTGGTGTGAATTGGAGGGCCTGATTTAGGATAGGCAGTGAGTGGCAACGTAGGATGGAGAAAACCACCACAGGGTGGTCAGCATGAGGACATCAGGAAACATGCAGTGGCAAAGTAGGATAGTTTTCTGAAAAACATCACGTGGTGGTGCCCATTGTAAGGCTTTCTAACAGGCCACTCACTAGTAGGAGTGAGAAAAGCATCACGCGGTGGTGTGAATCGGAAACCCTGTATTAGGACAGGCAGTGAGTGGCAATGTAGGATGGAGAAAAGCACCACGGGGTGGTCAGTATGGGGAGGTCAGGAAACATGCAGTGGCAATGCAGGAACGGTTTCTGAAAAACATCGCGGGATTGTGCGCATTATAAGGTTTTGTAGCAGGCCATTCACTAGTAGCAGTGACAAAATCATCACGGGGTGGTAAGAATCGGAGGGCCTGAATTAGGATAGGCAGTGAGTGGCAATGAAGAATGTAGAAAAGCACCACGGGGTGGTCAATATGGGGAGGTCAGGAAACATGCAATGGCAATGTAGGAGAGGTTTCTGAAAAACATCGCGGTGTGTTGCGCATTGTAAGGGTTTCTAACAAGCCATTCACAAGTAGGAGCGCAAAAAACATCACGGTGAGGTCTGAATCGGAGGGCCTGATTTAGGATAGGCAGTGAGTGGCAATGTAGGATGGAGAAAAGCACCACGGGATGGTCAGCATGGGGAGGTCAGGAAACATACAATGGTAATGTAGGATAGTTTTCTGAAAAAAAAAGCAGGGTGGTGCGCATTGTAAAGATTTCTAACAGGCCATTCACTAGTAGGAGTGAGAAAAACATCACGGGGTGGTGTGAATCGGAGGGCCTGAATTAGAATAGGCAGTGAGTGGCAATGTAGGATAGAGAAAAGCAACACAGGCTGGTCAGCATGGGGAGGTCAGGAAACATCCAATGGCAATGTAGGATAGGTTTCTGAAAAACATCGCAGGGTGGTGCGCATTGTAAGGCTTTCTAACAGGCCATTCACTAGTAGGAGTGAGAAAAACATCACGGGGTGGTGTGAATCAGATGTTCTGAATTAGGATAGGCAGTGAGTGTTAATGTAGGATGAAGAAAAGCACCACGGGTTGGTGAGCATAGGGAGGTCAGGAAACATGCAGTGGCAATGTAGGATAGGTTTCTGAAAAACATCATGGGGTGGTGCACATTGTAAGGGTTTCTAACAGGCTTTTCGCTAGTAGGAGTGAGAAAAACATCATGGGGTGGTTTGAATCAGATGTTCTAATTAGGATAGGCAGTGAGTGGCTATGTAGGATGGAGAAAAGCACCACGGGGTGGTCATCATGTGGAGGTCAGGACACATGCAGTGGCAATGTAGGATAGGTTTCTGAAAAACATCGCGGGGTGGTGCACATTGTAAGGGTTTCTAACAGGCTTTTCACTAGTAGGAGTGAGAAAAACATCATGGGGTGGTTTGAATCAGATGTTCTAATTAGGATAGGCAGTGAGTGGCAATGTAGGATGGAGAAAAGCACCACGGGGTGGTCATCATGGGGAGGTCAGGAAACATGCAATGGCAATGTAGGATAGTTTTCTGAAAAACATCAAGGGGTGGTGCCCATTGTAAGTCTTTCTAAGTCGCCATTCACTAGTAGCATTGAGAAAAACATCACGGGGTGGTGTGAATCGGAGGGCCTGAATTAGGATAGGCAGTGAGTGGCAATTTTGGATGGAGAAAAGCACCACAGGGTGGTCAGCATGGGGAGGTCAGGAAACATGCAATGGCAATGTAGCATAGTGTTCTGAAAAAATCACGGGGTGGTGCGGATTTTAAGGGTTTCTAACAGGCCATTCACTAGTAGGAGTGAGAACAACATCACGCGGTGGTGTGAAATGGAGGCACTGAATTAGGATAGGGAGTGAGAGGCAATGTAGGATGGAGAAAACACCACAGGGTGTTCAGCATGGGGAGGTCAGGAAACATGCAGTGGTAATGTAGGATAGGTTTCTGAAAAAAAAAAGCGTGGTGGTGCGCATTGTAAGGCTTTCTAACAGGCCATTCACTAGTAGGAATGAGAAAATCATCACAGGGTGGTGTGAATCGGAGGGCCTGAAATAGGATAGGCAGTGAGTGGCAATATAAAATGGAGAAAAGAACCACGGTGTGGTCAGCATGGGGAGGTCAGGAAACATGCAGTGGCAATGTAGGAAAGGTTTCTGAAAAACATCACGGGGTGGTTCGGCTTGTAAGGGTATCTAACCGGCCATTCCCTGGTAGGAGTGAGAAATACATCACGGGAGGGTGTGAATCGGAAGGCCTGAATCAGGATAGGCAGTGAGTGGCAATGTAGGATGGAGAAAAGCGCAAAGGCATGGTCTTCATGTGGAGGTCAGGACACATGCAGGGGCAATGTAGGATAGGTTTCTGAAAAACATCGCGGGGTGGTGAGAATTGTAAGGCTTTCTAACAGGCCATTCACTAGTAGGAGTGAGAAAAACATCACGGGGTGGTGTGAATCAGAGGGCCTGAATTATGAAAAGCAGTGAGTGGCAATGTAGGATGGAGTAAAGCACCACGGGGTGGTCAGTATGGGGAGGTCAGGAAACATGCAGTGGCAATGCAGGTTCGGTTTCTGAAAAACATCGCGTGGTTGGGCGCATTGTAAAGGTATCTAACAGGCCATTTACTAGTAGGAGTGAGAAATACATCATGGTGTGGTGTGAATCGGAGGGCCTGAATCAAGTTAGACAGTGAGTGGCAATGTAGGATGGAGAAAAGCATCACGGGTTGGTGAGCATGCGGAGGTCAGCAAACATGCAATGGCAATGTAGGATAGGTTTCTGAAAACCATCGCGGGGTTGTGCGCATTATAAGAGTTTGTAGCAGGCCAATCACTATTAGGAGTGACAAAATCATCACGGGGTGGTGAGAATCGGAGGGCCTGACTTAGGATAGGAGGTGAGTGGCAATGAAGAATGTAGAAAAGCACCACGGGGTTGTCAACATGGGGAGGTCAGTAAACATGCAATGGCAATGTAGGATAGGTTTCTGAAAAACATCGCGGTGTGGTGCGCATTGTAAGGGTATCTAACAAGCCATTCACAAGTAGGAGCGCAAAAAACATCACGGTGAGGTCTGAATCGGAGGGCCTGATTTAGGATAGGCAGTGAGTGGCAATGTAGGATGGAGAAAAGCACCACGGGGTGTTCAGCATGGGGAGGTCAGGAAACAAGCATTGGTAATGTACGATAGTTTTCTGATAAAAAAAAGCTGGGTGGTGCGCATTGTAAAGATTTCTAACAGGACATTCACTAGAAGGAGTTAGAAAAACATAACGGGGTGGTGTGAATCGGAGGGCCTGAATTAGGATAGGCAATGATTGGCAATGTAGGATGGAGAAAAGCCCCACAGGCTGGTCAGCATGGGGAGGTCAGGAAACATGCAATGGCAATTTAGGATAGTTTTCTGAAAACATCACGGGGTGGTGCAGATTTTAAGGGTTTCTAACAGGCCATTCTCTAGTAGGAGTGAGAAAAACATCACGGGGTGTTTTGAATCAGATGTTGTAAATAGGATAGGCAGGGAGTGGCAATGTAGGATGGAGAAACGCACCACGGGGTGGTCATCATGGCGAGGTCAGGACACATGCAGTGGCAATGTAGGATAGGTTTCTGAAAAACATCGCGGGGTGGTTCGCATTGTAAGGGTTTCTAACAGGCATTTCACTAGTAGGAGTGAGAAAAACATCACGGGGTGGTGTGAATCAGATGTTCTGAATTAGCATAGGCAGTGAGTGGCAATGTAGGATGGAGAAAAGCACCACGGGGTGTTCAGCATGGGGAGGTCAGGAAACATGCAGTGGCAATGTAGGATAGGTTTTTGAAAAAAACAGCGGGGTGGTGCACATTGTAAGGGTTTCTAACAGGCCATTCATAAGTAGGAGTGAGAAAAACATCACGGGGTGGTTTGAATCAGATATTCTGAATTAGGATAGGCCGTGAGTGGCAATGTAAGATGGAGAAAAGCACCACGGGGTTGTCAGCATGGGGAGGTCAGGAAACAAGCAATGGCAATGTAGGATAGGTTTCTGAAAAACATCGCTGGTGGTGCCCATTGTAAGGCTTTCTATCAGGCCATTGACTAGTAGGATTGAGAAAAACATCACAGGGTGGTGTGAATCGGAGGGCCTGAATTAGGATAGGCATTGAGAGGCTATATAAAATGGAGAAAAGCACCACGGTGTGGTCAGCATGGGGAGGTCAGGAAACATGCAGTGGCAATGTAGGAAAATTTTCTGAAAAATATCACGGGGTTGTGCGCCTTGTAAGGGTATCTAACCGGCCATTCCCTGGTAGAAGTGAGAAATACATCATGGGAGGGTGTGAATCGGAAGGCCTGAATCAGGATATGCAGTGAGTGGCAATGTAGGATGGAGAAAAGCACCACGGCATGGTCTTCATGGGGAGGTCAGGACACATGCAGGGGCAATGTAGGATAGGTTTCTGAAAAACATCGCGGGGTGGTGAGAATTGTAAGGCTTTCTAACAGGCCATTCACTAGTAGGAGTGAGAAAAACATCACGGGGTGGTGTGAATCAGAGGGCCTGAATTATGAAAAGCAGTGAGTGGCAATGTAGGATGGAGAAAATCACCACGGGTTGGTCAGCATGGGGAGGTCAGGAAACATGCAGTGGCAATGTAGGATAGGTTTCTAAAAAAAACATCGGGGTGGTGCGCATTGTAAGTGTTTCTAACAGGCTATTCACTAGTAGGAGTGAGAAAAACATTACGGGGTGGGGTGAATCGGAAGGCCTGAATCAGGAGAGTCATTGAGTGATAATGTAGGATGGAGAAAAGCACCACGGGTTGGTGAGCATAGGGAGGTCAGGAAACATGCAGTGGCAATGTAGGATAGGTTTCTGAAAAACATCATGGGGTGGTGCACATTGTAAGGGTTTCTAACAGGCTTTTCGCTGGTAGGAGTGAGAAAAACATCATGGGGTAGTTTGAATCAGATGTTCTAATTAGGATAGGCAGTGAGTGGCAATGTAGGATGGAGAAAAGCACCACGGGGTGGTCATCATTGGGAGGTCAGGACACATGCAGTGGCAATGTAGGATAGGTTTCTGAAAAACATCGCGGGGTGATGCACATTGTAAGGGTTTCTAACAGGCTTTTCACTAGAAGGAGTGAGAAAAACATCATGGGGTGGTTTGAATCAGATGTTCTAATTAGGATAGGCAGTGAGTGGCAATGTAGGATGGAGAAAAGCACCACGGGGTGGTCATCATGGGGAGGTCAGGAAACATGCAATGGCAATGTAGGATAGTTTTCTGAAAAACATCAAGGGGTGGTGCCCATTGTAAGTCTTTCTAAGAGGCCATTCACTAGTAGGATTTAGAAAAACATCACGGGGTGGTGTGAATCGGAGGGCCTGAATTAGGATAGGCAGTGAGTGGCAATGTAGGATGGAGAAAAGCACAACAGGGTGGTCAGCATGGGGAGGTCAGGAAACATGCAATGGCAATGTAGGATAGTGTTCTGAAAAAATCACGGGGTGGTGCGGATTTTAAGGGTTTCTAACAGGCCATTCACTAGTAGGAGTGAGAACAACATCATGCGGTGGTGTGAAATGGAGGCACTGAATTAAGATAGGGAGTGAGAGGCAATGTAGGATGGAGAAAACACCACAGGGTGTTCAGCATGGGGAGGTCAGGAAACATGCAGTGGTAATGTAGGATAGGTTTCTGAAAAAAAAAAGCGTGGTGGTGTGCATTGTAAGGCTTTCTAACAGGCCATTCACTAGTAGGAATGAGAAAATCATCACAGGGTGGTGAGAATCGGAGGGCCTGAAATAGGATAGGCAGTGAATGGCAATGAAGAATGTAGAAAAGCACCACGGGGTGGTCAACATGGGGAGGTCAGGAAACATGCAATGGCAATGTAGGATAGGTTTCTGAAAAACATCGCGAGGTGGTGCGCACTGTAAGGGTTTCTAACAGGCATTTCACTAGTAGGAGTGAGAAAAACATCACGGTGTGGTGTGAATCAGATGTTCTGAATTAGCATAGGCAGTGAGTGGCAATGTAGGATGGAGAAAAGCACCACGGGGTGGTCAGCATGGGGAGGTCAGGAAACATGCAGTGGCAATGTAGGATAGGTTTTTGAAAAAAACAGCGGGGTGGTGCACATTGTAAGGGTTTCTAACAGGCCATTCACAAGTAGGAGTGAGAAAAACATCACGGGGTGGTTTGAATCAGATGTTCTGAATTAGGATAGGCAGTGAGTGGCAATGTAAGATGGAGAAAAGCACCACAGGGTTGTCAGCATGGGGAGGTCAGGAAACATGCAATGGCAATGTAGGATAGGTTTCTGAAAAACATCGCAGGTGGTGCGCATTGTAAGGCTTTCTAACAGGCCATTCACTAGTAGGATTGAGAAAAACATCACAGGGTGGTGTGAATCGGAGGGCCTGAATTAGGATAGGCATTGAGTGGCAATATAAAATGGAGAAAAGCACCACGGTGTGGTCAGCATGGGGAGGTCAGTAAACATGCAGTGGCAATGTAGGAAAGGTTTCTGAAAAATATCACGGGGTTGTGCGCCTTGTAAGGATATCTAACCGGCCATTCCCTGGTAGGAGTGAGAAATACATCATGGGAGGGTGTGAATTGGAAGGCCTGAATCAGGATAGGCACTGAGTGGCAATGTAGGATGGAGAAAAGCACCACGGCATGGTCTTCAGGGGAGGTCAGGACACATGCAGGGGCAATGTAGGATAGGTTTCTGAAAAACATCGCGGGGTGGTGAGAATTGAAAGGCTTTCTAACAGGCCATTCACTAGTAGGAGTGAGAAAAACATCACGGGGTGGTGTGAATCAGAGGGCCTGAATTATGAAAAGCAGTGAGTGGCAATATAGGATGGAGAAAATCACCACGGGTTGGTCAGCATGGGGAGGTCAGGAAACATGCAGTGCAATGTAGGATAGGTTTCTGAAAAAAACATCGTGGTGGTGCGCATTGTAAGGGTTTCTAACAGGCCATTCTCTAGTAAGAGTGAGAAAAACATCACGGGGTGGTGTGAATTGGAGGGCCTGATTTAGGATAGGCAGTGAGTGGCAACGTAGGACGGAGAAAACCATCACAGGGTGGTCAGCATGAGGACGTCAGGAAACATGCAGTGGCAAAGTAGGATAGTTTTCTGAAAAACATCACGTGGTGGTGCCCATTGTAAGGCTTTCTAACAGGCCACTCACTAGTAGGAGTGAGAAAAGCATCACGCGGTGGTGTGAATCGGAAGCCCTGTATTAGGACAGGCAGTGAGTGGCAATGTAGGATGGAGAAAAGCACCACGGGGTGGTCAGTATTGGGAGGTCAGGAAACATGCAGTGGCAATGCAGGATCGGTTTCTGAAAAACATCGCGGGGTTGTGCGCATTATAAGGTTTTGTAGCAGGCCATTCACTAGTAGCAGTGACAAAATCATCACGGGGTGGTAAGAATCGGAGGGCCTGAATTAGGATAGGCAGTGAGTGGCAATGAAGAATGTAGAAAAGCACCACGGGGTGGTCAATATGGGGAGGTCAGGAAACATGCAATGGCAATGTAGGGGAGGTTTCTGAAAAACATCGCGGTGTGGTGCGCATTGTAAGGGTTTCTA
Source organism: Cavia porcellus (assembly GCF_034190915.1). Lineage (NCBI taxonomy): Eukaryota > Metazoa > Chordata > Mammalia > Rodentia > Caviidae > Cavia > Cavia porcellus. Next base: position 46,426 of record NW_026947550.1, on the reverse strand, counting down.
ACAAGCCATTCACAAGTAGGAGCGCAAAAAACATCACGGTGTGGTCTGAATCGGAGGGCCTGATTTAGGATAGGCAGTGAGTGGCAATGTAGGATGGAGAAAAGCACCACGGGGTGTTCAGCATGGACAGGTCAGGAAACATGCAATGGTAATGTATGATAGTTTTCTGAAAAAAAAAGCTGGGTGGTGCGCATTGTAAAGATTTCTAACAGGCCATTCACTAGTAGGAGTGAGAAAAACATCACGGGGTGGTGTGAATCGGAGGGCCTGAATTAGGATAGGCAGTGAGTGGCAATGTAGGATAGAGAAAAGCAACACAGGCTGGTCAGAATGGGGAGGTCAGGAAACATCCAATGGCAATGTAGGATAGGTTTCTGAAAAACATCGCAGGGTGGTGCGCATTGTAAGGCTTTCTAACAGGCCATTCACTAGTAGGAGTGAGAAAAACATCACGGGGTGGTGTGAATCAGATGTTCTGAATTAGGATAGGCAGTGAGTGGCAATGTAGGATGGAGAAAAGCACCACAGGGTGGTCATCATGTGGAGGTCAGGACACATGCAATGGCAATGTAGGATAGGTTTCTGAAAAACATCATGGGGTGGTGCACATTGTAAGGGTTTCTAACAGGCTTTTCGCTAGTAGGAGTGAGAAAAACATCATGGGGTGGTTTGAATCAGATGTTCTAATTAGGATAGGCAGTGAGTGGCAATGTAGGATGGAGAAAAGCACCACGGGGTGGTCATCATGTGGAGGTCAGGACACATGCAGTGGCAATGTAGGATAGGTTTCTGAAAAACATCGCGGGGTGGTGCACATTGTAAGGGTTTCTAACAGGCTTTTCACTAGTAGGAGTGAGAAAAACATCATGGGGTGGTTTGAATCAGATGTTCTAATTAGGATAGGCAGTGAGTGGCAATGTAGGATGGAGAAAAGCACCACGGGGTGGTCATCATGGGGAGGTCAGGAAACATGCAATGGCAATGTAGGATAGTTTTCTGAAAAACATCAAGGGGTGGTGCCCATTGTATGTCTTTCTAAGTCGCCATTCACTAGTAGCATTGAGAAAAACATCACGGGGTGGTGTGAATCGGAGGGCCTGAATTAGGATAGGCAGTGAGTGGCAATTTTGGATGGAGAAAAGCACCACAGAGTGGTCAGCATGGGGAGGTCAGGAAACATGCAATGGCAATGTAGCATAGTGTTCTGAAAAAATCACGGGGTGGTGCGGATTTTAAGGGTTTCTAACAGGCCATTCACTAGTAGGAGTGAGAACAACATCACGCGGTGGTGTGAAATGGAGGCACTGAATTAGGATAGGGAGTGAGAGGCAATGTAGGATGGAGAAAACACCACAGGGTGTTCAGCATGGGGAGGTCAGGAAACATGCAGTGGTAATGTAGGATAGGTTTCTGAAAATAAAAAAGCATGGTGGTGCGCATTGTAAGGCTTTCTAACAGGCCATTCACTAGTAGGAATGAGAAAATCATCACAGGGTGGTGTGAATCGGAGGGCCTGAAACAGGATAGGCAGTGAGTGGCAATATAAAATGGAGAAAAGAACCACGGTGTGGTCAGCATGGGGAGGTCAGGAAACATGCAGTAGCAATGTAGGAAAGGTTTCTGAAAAACATCATGGGGTGGTTCGCCTTGTAAGGGTATCTAACCGGCCATTCCCTGGTAGGAGTGAGAAATACATCACGGGAGGGTGTGAATCGGAAGGCCTGAATCAGGATAGGCAGTGAGTGGCAATGTAGGATGGAGAAAAGCGCAACGGCATGGTCTTCATGTGGAGGTCAGGACACATGCAGGGGCAATGTAGGATAGGTTTCTGAAAAACATCGCGGGGTGGTGAGAATTGTAAGGCTTTCTAACAGGCCATTCACTAGTAGGAGTGAGAAAAACATCACGGGGTGGTGTGAATCAGAGGGCCTGAATTATGAAAAGCAGTGAGTGGCAATGTAGGATGGAGTAAAGCACCACGGGGTGGTCAGTATGGGGAGGTCAGGAAACATGCAGTGGCAATGCAGGTTCGGTTTCTGAAAAACATCGCGTGGTTGGGCGCATTGTAAAGGTATCTAACAGGCCATTTACTAGTAGGAGTGAGAAATACATCATGGTGTGGTGTGAATCGGAGGGCCTGAATCAAGTTAGACAGTGAGTGGCAATGTAGGATGGAGAAAAGCATCACGGGTTGGTGAGCATGCGGAGGTCAGCAAACATGCAATGGCAATGTAGGATAGGTTTCTGAAAAACATCGCGGGGTTGTGCGCATTATAAGAGTTTGTAGCAGGCCATTCACTATTAGGAGTGACAAAATCATCACGGGGTGGTGAGAATCGGAGGGCCTGAATTAGGATAGGAAGTGAGTGGCAATGAAGAATGTAGAAAAGCACCACGGGGTGGTCAACATGGGGAGGTCAGTAAACATGCAATGGCAATGTAGGATAGGTTTCTGAAAAACATCGCGGTGTGGTGCGCATTGTAAGTCTATCTAACAAGCCATTCACAAGTAGGAGCGCAAAAAACATCACAGTGAGGTCTGAATCGGAGGGCCTGATTTAGGATAGGCAGTGAGTGGCAATGTAGGATGGAGAAAAGCACCACGGGGTGTTCAGCATGGGGAGGTCAGGAAACATGCATTGGTAATGTACGATAGTTTTCTGATAAAAAAAAGCTGGGTGGTGCGCATTGTAAAGATTTCTAACAGGACATTCACTAGAAGGAGTTTGAAAAACATAACGGGGTGGTGTGAATCGGAGGGCCTGAATTAGGATAGGCAATGATTGGCAATGTAGGATGGAGAAAAGCCCCACAGGCTGGTCAGCATGGGGAGGTCAGGAAACATGCAATGGCAATTTAGGATAGTTTTCTGAAAACATCACGGGGTGGTGCAGATTTTAAGGGTTTCTAACAGGCCATTCTCTAGTAGGAGTGAGAAAAACATCACGGGGTGTTTTGAATCAGATGTTCTAAATAGGATAGGCAGGGAGTGGCAATGTAGGATGGAGAAAAGCACCATGGGGTGGTCATCATGGCGAGGTCAGGACACATGCAGTGGCAATGTAGGATAGGTTTCTGAAAAACATCGCGGGGTGGTTCGCATTGTAAGGGTTTTTAACAGGCATTTCACTAGTAGGAGTGAGAAAAACATCACGGGGTGGTGTGAATCAGATGTTCTGAATTAGCATAGGCAGTGAGTGGCAATGTAGGATGGAGAAAAGCACCACGGGGTGTTCAGCATGGGGAGGTCAGGAAACATGCAGTGGCAATGTAGGATAGGTTTTTGAAAAAAACAGCGGGGTGGTGCACATTGTAAGGGTTTCTAACAGGCCATTCATAAGTAGGAGTGAGAAAAACATCACGGGGTGGTTTGAATCAGATATTCTGAATTAGGATAGGCCGTGAGTGGCAATGTAAGATGGAGAAAAGCACCACGGGGTTGTCAGCATGGGGAGGTCAGGAAACAAGCAATGGCAATGTAGGATAGGTTTCTGAAAAACATCGCTGGTGGTGCCCATTGTAAGGCTTTCTATCAGGCCATTCACTAGTAAGATTGAGAAAAACATCACAGGGTGGTGTGAATCGGAGGGCCTGAATTAGGATAGGCATTGAGAGGCTATATAAAATGGAGAAAAGCACCACGGTGTGGTCAGCATGGGGAGGTCAGGAAACATGCAGTGGCAATGTAGGAAAGTTTTCTGAAAAATATCACGGGGTTGTGCGCCTTGTAAGGGTATCTAACCGACCATTCCCTGGTAGGAGTGAGAAATACATCATGGGAGGGTGTGAATCAGAAGGCCTGAATCAGGATATGCAGTGAGTGGCAATGTAGGATGGAGAAAAGCACCACGGCATGGTCTTCATGGGGAGGTCAGGACACATGCAGGGGCAATGTAGGATAGGTTTCTGAAAAACATCGCGGGGTGGTGAGAATTGTAAGGCTTTCTAACAGGCCATTCACTAGTAGGAGTGAGAAAAACATCACGGGGTGGTGTGAATCAGAGGGCCTGAATTATGAAAAGCAGTGAGTGGCAATGTAGGATGGAGTAAAGCACCACGGGGTGGTCAGTATGGGGAGGTCAGGAAACATGCAGTGGCAATGCAGGTTCGGTTTCTGAAAAACATCGCGTGGTTGGGCGCATTGTAAAGGTATCTAACAGGCCATTTACTAGTAGGAGTGAGAAATACATCATGGTGTGGTGTGAATCGGAGGGCCTGAATCAGGAGAGTCATTGAGTGATAATGTAGGATGGAGAAAAGCACCACGGGTTGGTGAGCATAGGGAGGTCAGGAAACATGCAGTGGCAATGTAGGATAGGTTTCTGAAAAACATCATGGGGTGGTGCACATTGTAAGGGTTTCTAACAGGCTTTTCGCTGGTAGGAGTGAGAAAAACATCATGGGGTAGTTTGAATCAGATGTTCTAATTAGGATAGGCAGTGAGTGACAATGTAGGATGGAGAAAAGCACCACGGGGTGGTCATCATGGGGAGGTCAGGACACATGCAGTGGCAATGTAGGATAGGTTTCTGAAAAACATCGCGGGGTGGTGCACATTGTAAGGGTTTCTAACAGGCTTTTCACTAGAAGGAGTGAGAAAAACATCATGGGGTGGTTTGAATCAGATGTTCTAATTAGGATAGGCAGTGAGTGGCAATGTAGGATGGAGAAAAGCACCACGGGGTGGTCATCATGGGGAGGTCAGGAAACATGCAATGGCAATGTAGGATAGTTTTCTGAAAAACATCAAGGGGTGGTGCCCATTGTAAGTCTTTCTAAGAGGCCATTCACTAGTAGGATTGAGAAAAACATCACGGGGTGGTGTGAATCGGAGAGCCTGAATTAGGATAGGCAGTGAGTGGCAATGTAGGATGGAGAAAAGCACAACAGGGTGGTCAGCATGGGGAGGTCAGGAAACATGCAATGGCAATGTAGGATAGTGTTCTGAAAAAATAACGGGGTGGTGCGGATTTTAAGGGTTTCTAACAGGCCATTCACTAGTAGGAGTGAGAACAACATCACGCGGTGGTGTGAAATGGAGGCACTGAATTAGGATAGGGAGTGAGAGGCAATGTAGGATGGAGAAAACACCACAGGGTGTTCAGCATGGGGAGGTCAGGAAACATGCAGTGGTAATGTAGGATAGGTTTCTGAAAAAAAAAAGCGTGGTGGTGTGCATTGTAAGGCTTTCTAACAGGCCATTCACTAGTAGGAATGAGAAAATCATCACAGGGTGGTGAGAATCGGAGGGCCTGAAATAGGATAGGCAGTGAATGGCAATGAAGAATGTAGAAAAGCACCACGGGGTGGTCAACATGGGGAGGTCAGGAAACATGCAATGGCAATGTAGGATAGGTTTCTGAAAAACATCGCGAGGTGGTGCGCACTGTAAGGGTTTCTAACAGGCATTTCACTAGTAGGAGTGAGAAAAACATCACAGTGTGGTGTGAATCAGATGTTCTGAATTAGCATAGGCAGTGAGTGGCAATGTAGGATGGAGAAAAGCACCACGGGGTGGTCAGCATGGGGAGGTCAGGAAACATGCAGTGGCAATGTAGCATAGGTTTTTGAAAAAAAACAGCGGGGTGGTGCACATTGTAAGGGTTTCTAACAGGCCATTCACAAGTAGGAGTGAGAAAAACATCACGGGGTGGTTTGAATCAGATATTCTGAATTAGGATAGGCCGTGAGTGGCAATGTAAGATGGAGAAAAGCACCACGGGGTTGTCAGCATGGGGAGGTCAGGAAACAAGCAATGGCAATGTAGGATAGGTTTCTGAAAAACATCGCTGGTGGTGCCCATTGTAAGGCTTTCTATCAGGCCATTCACTAGTAGGATTGAGAAAAACATCACAGGGTGGTGTGAATCGGAGGGCTTGAATTAGGATAGGCATTGAGAGGCTATATAAAATGGAGAAAAGCACCACGGTGTGGTCAGCATGGGGAGGTCAGGAAACATGCAGTGGCAATGTAGGAAAGGTTTCTGAAAAATATCACGGGGTTGTGCGCCTTGTAAGGATATCTAACCGGCCATTCCCTGGTAGGAGTGAGAAATACATCATGGGAGGGTGTGAATTGGAAGGCCTGAATCAGGATAGGCACTGAGTGGCAATGTAGGATGGAGAAAAGCACCACGGCATGGTCTTCAGGGGAGGTCAGGACACATGCAGGGGCAATGTAGGATAGGTTTCTGAAAAACATCGCGGGATGGTGAGAATTGAAAGGCTTTCTAACAGGCCATTCACTAGTAGGAGTGAGAAAAACATCACGGGGTGGTGTGAATCAGAGGGCCTGAATTATGAAAAGCAGTGAGTGGCAATATAGGATGGAGAAAATCACCATGGGTTGGTCAGCATGGGGAGGTCAGGAAACATGCAGTGGCAATGTAGGATAGGTTTCTGAAAAAAACATCGTGGTGGTGCGCATTGTAAGGGTTTCTAACAGGCCATTCACTAGTAAGAGTGAGAAAAACATCACGGGGTGGTGTGAATTGGAGGGCCTGATTTAAGATAGGCAGTGAGTGGCAACGTAGGATGGAGAAAACCACCACAGGGTGGTCAGCATGAGGACGTCAGGAAACATGTAGTGGCAAAGTAGGATAGTTTTCTGAAAAACATCACGTGGTGGTGCCCATTGTAAGGCTTTCTAACAGGCCACTCACTAGTAGGAGTGAGAAAAGCATCACGCGGTGGTGTGAATCGGAAGCCCTGTATTAGGACAGGCAGTGAGTGGCAATGTAGGATGGAGTAAAGCACCACGGGGTGGTCAGTATGGGGAGGTCAGGAAACATGCAGTGGCAATGCAGGATCGGTTTCTGAAAAACATCGCGGGGTTGTGCGCATTATAAGGTTTTGTAGCAGGCCATTCACTAGTAGCAGTGACAAAATCATCACGGGGTGGTAAGAATCGGAGGGCCTGAATTAGGATAGGCACTGAGTGGCAATGAAGAATGTAGAAAAGCACCACGGAGTGTTCAATATGGGGAGGTCAGGAAACATTCAATGGCAATGTAGGAGAGGTTTCTGAAAAACATCGCGGTGTGGTGCGCATTGTAACGGTTTCTAACAAGCCATTCACAAGTAGGAGCGCAAAAAACATCACGGTGAGGTCTGAATCGGAGGGCCTGATTTAGGATAGGCAGTGAGTGGCAATGTAGGATGGAGAAAAGCACCACGGGGTGTTCAGCATGGAGAGGTCAGGAAACATGCAATGGTAATGTACGATAGTTTTCTGAAAAAAAAAAGCTGGGTGGTGCGCATTGTAAAGATTTCTAACAGGCCATTCACTAGTAGGAGTGAGAAAAACATCACGGGGTGGTGTGAATCGGAGGGCCTGAATTAGGATAGGCAGTGAGTGGCAATGAAGGATGGAGTAAAGCACCATGGGGTGGTCAGCATGGGGAGGTCAGGAAACATGCAGTGGCAATGTAGGATAGGTTTCTGAAAAACATCATGGGGTGGTGCACATTGTAAGGGTTTCTAACAGGCTTTTCGCTAGTAGGAGTGAGAAAAACATCATGGGGTGGTTTGAATCAGATGTTCTAATTAGGATAGGCAGTGAGTGGCAATGTAGGATGGAGAAAAGCACCACGGGGTGGTCATCATGTGGAGGTCAGGACACATGCAGTGGCAATGTAGGATAGGTTTCTGAAAAACATCGCGGGGTGGTGCACATTGTAAGGGTTTCTAACAGGCTTTTCGCTAGTAGGAGTGAGAAAAACATCATGGGGTGGTTTGAATCAGATGTTCTAATTAGGATAGGCAGTGAGTGGCAATGTAGGATGGAGAAAAGCACCACGGGGTGGTCATCATGGGGAGGTCAGGAAACATGCAATGGCAATGTAGGATAGTTTTCTGAAAAACATCAAGGGGTGGTGCCCATTGTAAGTCTTTCTAAGTCGCCATTCACTAGTAGCATTGAGAAAAACATCACGGGGTGGTGTGAATCGGAGGGCCTGAATTAGGATAGGCAGTGAGTGGCAATTTTGGATGGAGAAAAGCACCACAGGGTGGTCAACATGGGGAGGTCAGGAAACATGCAATGGCAATGTAGCATAGTGTTCTGAAAAAATAACGGGGTGGTGCGGATTTTAAGGGTTTCTAACAGGCCATTCACTAGTAGGAGTGAGAACAACATCACGCGGTGGTGTGAAATGGAGGCACTGAATTAGGATAGGGAGTGAGAGGCAATGTAGGATGGAGAAAACACCACAGGGTGTTCAGCATGGGGAGGTCAGGAAACATGCAGTGGTAATGTAGGATAGGTTTCTGAAAAAAAAAAAGCGTGGTGGTGCGCATTGTAAGGCTTTCTAACAGGCCATTCACTAGTAGGAATGAGAAAATCATCACAGGGTGTTGTGAATCGGGGGGCCTGAAATAGGATAGGCAGTGAGTGGCAATATAAAATGGAGAAAAGCACCACGGTGTGGTCAGCATGGGGAGGTCAGGAAACATGCAGTGGCAATGTAGGAAAGGTTTCTGAAAAACATCACGGGGTGGTTCGACTTGTAAGGGTATCTAACCGGTCATTCCCTGGTAGGAGTGAGAAATACATCACGGGAGGGTGTGAATCGGAAGGCCTGAATCAGGATAGGCAGTGAGTGGCAATGTAGGATGGAGAAAAGCGCAAAGGCATGGTCTTCATGTGGAGGTCAGGACACATGCAGGGGCAATGTAGGATAGGTTTCTGAAAAACATCGCGGGGTGGTGAGAATTGTAAGGCTTTCTAACAGGCCATTCACTAGTAGGAGTGAGAAAAACATCACAGGGTGGTGTGAATCAGAGGGCCTGAATTATGAAAAGCAGTGAGTGGCAATGTAGGATGGAGTAAAGCACCATGGGGTGGTCAGTATGTGGAGGTCAGGAAACATGCAGTGGCAATGCAGGTTCGGTTTCTGAAAAACATCGCGTGGTTGGGCGCATTGTAAAGGTATCTAACAGGCCATTTACTAGTAGGAGTGAGAAATACATCATGGTGTGGTGTGAATCGGAGGGCCTGAATCAAGTTAGACAGTGAGTGGCAATGTAGGATGGAGAAAAGCATCACGGGTTGGTGAGCATGCGGAGGTCAGCAAACATGCAATGGCAATGTAGGATAGGTTTCTGAAAAACATCGCGGGGTTGTGCGCATTATAAGAGTTTGTAGCAGGCCATTCACTATTAGGAGTGACAAAATCATCACGGGGTGGTGAGAATCGGAGGGCCTGAATTAGGATAGGAAGTGAGTGGCAATGAAGAATGTAGAAAAGCACCACGGGGTGGTCAACATGGGGAGGTCAGTAAACATGCAATGGCAATGTAGGATAGGTTTCTGAAAAACATCGCGGTGTGGTGCGCATTGTAAGTCTATCTAACAAGCCATTCACAAGTAGGAGCGCAAAAAACATCACGGTGAGGTCTGAATCGGAGGGCCTGATTTAGGATAGGCAGTGAGTGGCAATGTAGGATGGAGAAAAGCACCACGGGGTGTTCAGCATGGGGAGGTCAGGAAACATGCATTGGTAATGTACGATAGTTTTCTGATAAAAAAAAAGCTGGGTGGTGCGCATTGTAAAGATTTCTAACAGGACATTCACTAGAAGGAGTTAGAAAAACATAACGGGGTGGTGTGAATCGGAGAGCCTGAATTAGGATAGGCAATGATTGGCAATGTAGGATGGAGAAAAGCCCCACAGGCTGGTCAGCATGGGGAGGTAGGAAACATGCAATGGCAATTTAGGATAGTTTTCTGAAAACATCACGGGGTGGTGCAGATTTTAAGAGTTTCTATCAGGCCATTCTCTAGTAGGAGTGAGAAAAACATCACGGGGTGTTTTGAATCAGATGTTCTAAATAGGATAGGCAGGGAGTGGCAATGTAGGATGGAGAAAAGCACCACGGGGTGGTCATCATGGCGAGGTCAGGACACATGCAGTGGCAATGTAGGATAGGTTTCTGAAAAACATCGCGGGGTGGTTCGCATTGTAAGGGTTTCTAACAGGCATTTCACTAGTAGGAGTGAGAAAAACATCACGGGGTGGTGTGAATCAGATGTTCTGAATTAGCATAGGCAGTGAGGGGCAATGTAGGATGGAGAAAAGCACCACGGGGTGTTCAGCATGGGGAGGTCAGGAAACATGCAGTGGCAATGTAGGATAGGTTTTTGAAAAAAACAGCGGGGTTGTGCACAATGTAAGGGTTTCTAACAGGCCATTCATAAGTAGGAGTGAGAAAAACATCACGGGGTGGTTTGAATCAGATATTCTGAATTAGGATAGGCCGTGAGTGGCAATGTAAGATGGAGAAAAGCACCACGGGGTTGTCAGCATGGGGAGGTCAGGAAACAAGCAATGGCAATGTAGGATAGGTTTCTGAAAAACATCGCTGGTGGTGCCCATTGTAAGGCTTTCTATCAGGCCATTCACTAGTAGGATTGAGAAAAACATTACAGGGTGGTGTGAATCAGAGGGCCTGAATTAGGATAGGCATTGAGAGGCTATATAAAATGGAGAAAAGCACCACGGTGTGGTCAGCATGGGGAGGTCAGGAAACATGCAGTGGCAATGTAGGATAGGTTTCTGAAAAACATCATGGGGTGGTGCACATTGTAAGGGTTTTTAACAGGCTTTTCGCTGGTAGGAGTGAGAAAAACATCATGGGGTGGTTTGAATCAGATGTTCTAATTAGGATAGGCAGTGAGTGGCAATGTAGGATGGAGAAAAGCACCAAGGGGTGGTCATCATGGGGAGGTCAGGACACATGCAGTGGCAATGTAGGATAGGTTTCTGAAAAACATCGCGGGGTGGTGCACATTGTAAGGGTTTCTAACAGGCTTTTCACTAGAAGGAGTGAGAAAAACATCATGGGGTGGTTTGAATCAGATGTTCTAATTAGGATAGGCAGTGAGTGGCAATGTAGGATGGAGAAAAGCACCACGGGGTGGTCATCATGGGGAGGTCAGGAAACATGCAATGGCAATGTAGGATAGTTTTCTGAAAAACATCAAGGGGTGGTGCCCATTGTAAGTCTTTCTAAGAGGCCATTCACTAGTAGGATTGAGAAAAACATCACGGGGTGGTGTGAATCGGAGGGCCTGAATTAGGATAGGCAGTGAGTGGCAATTTTGGATGGAGAAAAGCACAACAGGGTGGTCAGCATGGGGAGGTCAGGAAACATGCAATGGCAATGTAGGATAGTGTTCTGAAAAAATCACGGGGTGGTGCGGATTTTAAGGGTTTCTAACAGGCCATTCACTAGTAGGAGTGAGAACAACATCACGCGGTGGTGTGAAATGGAGGCACTGAATTAGGATAGGGAGTGAGAGGCAATGTAGGATGGAGAAAACACCACAGGGTGTTCAGCATGGGGAGGTCAGGAAACATGCAGTGGTAATGTAGGATAGGTTTCTGAAAAAAAAAAAGCGTGGTGGTGTGCATTATAAGGCTTTCTAACAGGCCATTCACTAGTAGGAATGAGAAAATCATCACAGGGTGGTGAGAATCGGAGGGCCTGAAATAGGATAGGCAGTGAATGGCAATGAAGAATGTAGAAAAGCACCACGGGGTGGTCAACATGGGGAGGTCAGGAAACATGCAATGGCAATGTAGGATAGGTTTCTGAAAAACATCGCGAGGTGGTGCGCACTGTAAGGTTTTCTAACAGGCATTTCACTAGTAGGAGTGAGAATAACATCACGGTGTGGTGTGAATCAGATGTTCTGAATTAGCATAGGCAGTGAGTGGCAATGTAGGATGGAGAAAAGGACCACGGGGTGGTCAGCATGGGGAGGTCAGGAAACATGCAGTGGCAATGTAGGATAGGTTTTTGAAAAAAACAGCGGGGTGGTGCACATTGTAAGGGTTTCTAACAGGCCATTCACAAGTAGGAGTGAGAAAAACATCATGGGGTTGTTTGAATCAGATGTTCTGAATTAGGATAGGCAGTGAGTGGCAATGTAAGATGGAGAAAAGCACCACAGGGTTGTCAGCATGGGGAGGTCAGGAAACATGCAATGGCAATGTAGGATAGGTTTCTGAAAAACATCGCAGGTGGTGCGCATTGTAAGGCTTTCTAACAGGCCATTCACTAGTAGGATTGAGAAAAACATCACAGGGTGGTGTGAATCGGAGGGCCTGAATTAGGAGAGGCATTGAGTGGCTATATAAAATGGAGAAAAGCACCACGGTGTGGTCAGCATGGGGAGGTGAGGAAACATGCAGTGGCAATGTAGGAAAGGTTTCTGAAAAATATCACGGGGTTGTGCGCCTTGTAAGGATATCTAACCGGCCATTCCCTGGTAGGAGTGAGAAATACATCATGGGAGGGTGTGAATTGGAAGGCCTGAATCAGGATAGGCACTGAGTGGCAATGTAGGATGGAGAAAAGCACCACGGCATGGTCTTCAGGGTAGGTCAGGACACATGCTGGGGCAATGTAGGATAGGTTTCTGAAAAACATCGCGGGGTGGTGAGAATTGAAAGGCTTTCTAACAGGCCATTCACTAGTAGGAGTGAGAAAAACATCACGGGGTGGTGTGAATCAGAGGGCCTGAATTATGAAAAGCAGTGAGTGGCAATATAGGATGGAGAAAATCACCACGGGTTGGTCAGCATGGGGAGGTCAGGAAACATGCAGTGGCAATGTAGGATAGGTTTCTGAAAAAAACATCGTGGTGGTGCGCATTGTAAGGGTTTCTAACAGGCCATTCACTAGTAAGAGTGAGAAAAACATCACGGGGTGGTGTGAATTGGAGGGCCTGATTTAGGATAGGCAGTGAGTGGCAACGTAGGATGGAGAAAACCACCACAGGGTGGTCAGCATGAGGACGTCAGGAAACATGCAGTGGCAAAGTAGGATAGTTTTCTGAAAAACGTCACGTGGTGGTGCCCATTGTAAGGCTTTCTAACAGGCCACTCACTAGTAGGAGTGAGAAAAGCATCACGCGGTGGTGTGAATCGGAAGCCCTGTATTAGGACAGGCAGTGAGTGGCAATGTAGGATGGAGTAAAGCACCACGGGGTGGTCAGTATGGGGAGGTCAGGAAACATGCAGTGGCAATGCAGGATCGGTTTCTGAAAAACATCGCGGGGTTGTGCGCATTATAAGGTTTTGTAGCAGGCCATTCACTAGTAGCAGTGACAAAATCATCACGGGGTGGTAAGAATCAGAGGGCCTGAATTAGGATAGGCAGTGAGTGGCAATGAAGAATGTAGAAAAGCACCACGGGGTGGTCAATATGGGGAGGTCAGGAAACATGCAATGGCAATGTAGGAGAGGTTTCTGAAAAACATCGCGGTGTGGTGCGCATTGTAAGGGTTTCTAACAAGCCATTCACAAGTAGGAGAGCAAAAAACATCACGGTGAGGTCTGAATCGGAGGGCCTGATTTAGGATAGGCAGTGAGTGGCAATGTAGGATGGAGAAAAGCACCACGGGGTGGTCATCATGTGGAGGTCAGGACGCATGCAGTGGCAACGTAGGATAGGTTTCTGAAAAACATCGCGGGGTGGTGCACATTGTAAGGGTTTCTAACAGGCTTTTCACTAGTAGGATTGAGAAAAACATCATGGGGTGGTTTGAATCAGATGTTCTAATTAGGATTGGCAGTGAGTGGCAATGTAGGATGGAGAAAACACCACAGGGTGTTCAGCATGGGGAGGTCAGGAAACATGCAGTGGTAATGTAGGATAGGTTTCTGAAAAAAAAAAAGCGTGGTGGTGCGCATTGTAAGGCTTTCTAACAGGCCATTCACTAGTAGGAATGAGAAAATCATCACAGGGTGGTGTGAATCGGAGGGCCTGAAATAGCATAGGCAGTGAGTGGCAATATAAAATGGAGAAAAGCACCACGGTGTGGTCAGCATGGGGAGGTCAGGAAACATGCAGTGGCAATGTAGGAAAGGTTTCTGAAAAACATCACGGGGTTGTGCGCCTTGTAAGGGTATCTTACCGGCCATTCCCTGGTAGGCGTGAGAAATACATCACGGGAGGGTGTGAATCGGAAGGCCTGAATCAGGATAGGCAGTGAGTGGCAATGTAGGATGGAGAAAAGCGCAAAGGCATGGTCTTCATGTGGAGGTCAGGACACATGCAGGGGCAATGTAGGATAGGTTTCTGAAAAACATCGCGGGGTGGTGAGAATTGTAAGGCTTTCTAACAGGCCATTCACTAGTAGGAGTGAGAAAAACATCACGGGGTGGTGTGAATCAGAGTGCCTGAATTATGAAAAGCAGTGAGTGGCAATGTAAGATGGAGTAAAGCACCACGGGGTGGTCAGTATGGGGAGGTCAGGAAACATGCAGTGGCAATGCAGGTTCGGTTTCTGAAAAACATCGCGTGGTTGGGCGCATTGTAAAGGTATCTAACAGGCCATTTACTAGTAGGAGTGAGAAATACATCATGGTGTGGTGTGAATCGGAGGGCCTGAATCAAGTTAGACAGTGAGTGGCAATGTAGGATGGAGTAAAGCACCACGGGGTGGTCAGTATGGGGAGGTCAGGAAACATGCAGTGGCAATGCAGGATCGGTTTCTGAAAAACATCGCGGGGTTGTGCGCATTATAAGAGTTTGTAGCAGGCCATTCACTATTAGGAGTGACAAAATCATCACGGGGTGGCGAGAATCGGAGGGCCTGAATTAGGATAGGAAGTGAGTGGCAATGAAGAATGTAGAAAAGCACCACGGGGTGGTCAACATGGGGAGGTCAGTAAACATGCAATGGCAATGTAGGATAGGTTTCTGAAAAACATCGCGGTGTGGTGCGCATTGTAAGGGTATCTAACAAGCCATTCACAAGTAGGAGCGCAAAAAACATCACGGTGAGGTCTGAATCGGAGGGCCTGATTTAGGATAGGCAGTGAGTGGCAATGTAGGATGGAGAAAAGCACCATGGGGTGTTCAGCATGGGGAGGTCAGGAAACATGCATTGGTAATGTACGATAGTTTTCTGATAAAAAAAAGCTGGGTGGTGCGCATTGTAAAGATTTCTAACAGGACATTCACTAGAAGGAGTTAGAAAAACATAACGGGGTGGTGTGAATCGGAGGGCCTGAATTAGGATAGGCAATGATTGGCAATGTAGGATGGAGAAAAGCCCCACAGTCTGGTCAGCATGGGGAGGTCAGGAAACATGCAATGGCAATTTAGGATAGTTTTCTGAAAACATCACGGGGTGGTGCAGATTTTAAGGGTTTCTAACAGGCCATTCTCTAGTAGGAGTGAGAAAAACAGCACGGGGTGTTTTGAATCAGATGTTCTAAATAGGATAGGCAGGGAGTGGCAATGTAGGATGGAGAAAAGCACCATGGGGTGGTCATCATGGCGAGGTCAGGACACATGCAGTGGCAATGTAGGATAGGTTTCTGAAAAACATCGCGGGGTGGTTCGCATTGTAAGGGTTTCTAACAGGCATTTCACTAGTAGGAGTGAGAAAAACATTCGGGGTGGTGTGAATCAGATGTTCTGAATTAGCATAGGCAGTGAGTGGCAATGTAGGATGGAGAAAAGCACCACGGGGTGTTCAGCATGGGGAGGTCAGGAAACATGCGGTGGCAATGTAGGATAGGTTTTTGAAAAAAACAGCGGGGTGGTGCACATTGTAAGGGTTTCTAACAGGCCATTCATAAATAGGAGTGAGAAAAACATCACGGGGTGGTTTGAATCAGATATTCTGAATTAGGATAGGCCGTGAGTGGCAATGTAAGATGGAGAAAAGCACCACGGGGTTGTCAGCATGGGGAGGTCAGGAAACAAGCAATGGCAATGTAGGATAGGTTTCTGAAAAACATCGCTGGTGGTGCCCATTGTAATGCTTTCTATCAGGCCATTCACTAGTAGGATTGAGAAAAACATCACAGGGTGGTGTGAATCAGAGGGCCTGAATTAGGATAGGCATTGAGAGGCTATATAAAATGGAGAAAAGCACCACGGTGTGGTCAGCATGGGGAGGTCAAGAAACATGCAGTGGCAATGTAGGAAAGTTTTCTGAAAAATATCACGGGGTTGTGTGCCTTGTAAGGGTATCTTACCGGCCATTCCCTGGTAGGAGTGAGAAATACATCATGGGAGGGTGTGAATCGGAAGGCCTGAATCAGGATATGCAGTGAGTGGCAATGTAGGATGGAGAAAAGCACCACGGCATGGTCTTCATGGGGAGGTCAGGACACATGCAGGGGCAATGTAGGATAGGTTTCTGAAAAACATCGCGGGGTGGTGAGAATTGTAAGGCTTTCTAACAGGCCATTCACTAGTAGGAGTGAGAAAAACATCACGGGGTGGTGTGAATCAGAGGGCCTGAATTATGAAAAGCAGTGAGTGGCAATGTAGGATGGAGAAAATCACCACGGGTTGGTCAGCATGGGGAGGTCAGGAAACATGCAGTGGCAATGTAGGATAGGTTTCTGAAAAAAACATCGGGGTGGTGCGCATTGTAAGTGTTTCTAACAGGCTATTCACTAGTAGGAGTGAGAAAAACATCACGGGGTGGTGTGAATCGGAAGGCCTGAATCAGGAGAGTCATTGAGTGATAATGTAGGATGGAGAAAAGCACCACGGTTTGGTGAGCATAGGGAGGTCAGGAAACATGCAGTGGCAATGTAGGATAGGTTTCTGAAAAACATCGCGGGGTGGTGCACATTGTAAGGGTTTCTAAAAGGCTTTTCACTAGAAGGAGTGAGAAAAACATCATGGGGTGGTTTGAATCAGATGTTCTAATTAGGATAGGCAGTGAGTGGCAATGTAGGATGGAGAAAAGCACCACGGGGTGGTCATCATGGGGAGGTCAGGAAACATGCAATGGCAATGTAGGATAGTTTTCTGAAAAACATCAAGGGGTGGTGCCCATTGTAAGTCTTTCTAAGAGGCCATTCACTAGTAGGATTGAGAAAAACATCACGGGGTGGTGTGAATCGGAGGGCCTGAATTAGGATAGGCAGTGAGTGGCAATGTAGGATGGAGAAAAGCACAACAGGGTGGTAAGCATGGGGAGGTCAGGAAACATGCAATGGCAATGTAGGATACTGTTCTGAAAAAATCACGGGGTGGTGCGGATTTTAAGGGTTTCTAACAGGCCATTCACTAGTAGGAATGAGAACAACATCACGCGGTGGTCTGAAAAGGAGGCACTGAATTAGGATAGGGAGTGAGAGGCAATGTAGGATGGAGAAAACACCACAGGGTGTTCAGCATGAGGAGGCCAGGAAACATGCAGTGGTAATGTAGGATAGGTTTCTGAAAAAAAAAGCGTGGTGGTGTGCATTGTAAGGCTTTCTAACAGGCCATTCACTAGTAGGAATGAGAAAATCATCACAGGGTGGTGAGAATCGGAGGGCCTGAAATAGGATAGGCAGTGAGTGGCAATATAAAATGGAGAAAAGCACCACGGTGTGGTCAGCATGGGGAGGTCAGGAAACATGCAGTGGCAATGTAGGAAAGGTTTCTGAAAAACATCACGGGGTGGTTCGGCTTGTAAGGGTATCTAACCGGCCATTCCCTGGTAGGAGTGAGAAATACATCACGGGAGGGTGTGAATCGGAAGGCCTGAATCAGGATAGGCAGTGAGTGGCAATGTAGGATGGAGAAAAGCGCAACGGCATGGTCTTCATGTGGAGGTCAGGACACATGCAGGGGCAATGTAGGATAGGTTTCTGAAAAACATCGCGGGGTGGTGAGAATTGTAAGGCTTTCTAACAGGCCATTCACTAGTAGGAGTGAGAAAAACATCACGGGGTGGTGTGAATCAGAGGGCCTGAATTATGAAAAGCAGTGAGTGGCAATGTAGCATGGAGTAAAGCACCACGGGGTGGTCAGTATGGGGAGGTCAGGAAACATGTAGTGGCAATGCAGGATCGGTTTCTGAAAAACATCGCGTGGTTGGGCGCATTGTAAAGGTATCTAACAGGCCATTTACTAGTACGAGGGAGAAATACATCATGGTGTGGTGTGAATCGGAGGGCCTGAATCAAGTTAGACAGTGAGTGGCAATGTAGGATGGAGAAAAGCATCACGGGTTGGTGAGCATGCGGAGGTCAGCAAACATGCAATGGCAATGTAGGATAGGTTTCTGAAAAACATCGCGGGGTTGTGCGCATTATAAGGGTTTGTAGCAGGCCATTCACTAGTAGGAGTGACAAAATCATCACGGGGTGGTGAGAATCGGAGGGCCTGAATTAGGATAGGAAGTGAGTGGCAATGAAGAATGTAGAAAAGCACCACGGGGTGGTCAACATGGGGAGGTCAGTAACATGCAATGGCAATGTAGGATAGGTTTCTGAAAAACATCGCGGTGTGGTGCGCATTGTAAGGGTTTCTAACAAGCGATTCACAAGTAGGAGCGCAAAAAACATCACGGTGAGGTCTGAATCGGAGGGCCTGATTTAGGATGGGCAGTGAGTGGCAATGTAGGATGGAGAAAAGCACCACGGGGTGTTCAGCATGGGGAGGTCAGGAAACATGCAATGGTAATGTACGATAGTTTTCTGATAAAAAAAGCTGGGTGGTGCGCATTGTAAAGCTTTCTAACAGGACATTCACTAGAAGGAGTTAGAAAAACATAACGGGGTGGTGTGAATCGGAGGGCCTGAATTAGGATAGGCAATGATTGGCAATGTAGGATGGAGAAAAGCCCCACAGGCTGGTCAGCATGGGGAGGTCAGGAAACATGCAATGGCAAAGTAGGATAGTTTTCTGAAAACATCACGGGGTGGTGCAGATTTTAAGGGTTTCTAACAGGCCATTCACTAGTAGGAGTGAGAAAAACATCACGGGGTGTTTTGAATCAGATGTTCTAAATAGGATAGGCAGGGATTGTCAATGTAGGATGGAGAAAAGCACCACGGGGTGGTCATCATGGCGAGGTCAGGACACATGCAGTGGCAATGTAGGATAGGTTTCTGAAAAACATCGCGGGGTGGTTCGCATTGTAAGGGTTTCTAACAGGCATTTCACTAGTAGGAGTGAGAAAAACATCACGGGGTGGTGTGAATCAGATGTACTGAATTAGCATAGGCAGTGAGTGGCAATGTAGGATGGAGAAAAGCACCACGGGGTGTTCAGCATGGGGAGGTCAGGAAACATGCAGTGGCAATGTAGGATAGGTTTTTGAAAAAAACAGCGGGGTGGTGCACATTGTAAGGGTTTCTAACAGGCCATTCATAAGTAGGAGTGAGAAAAACATCATGGGGTGGTTTGAATCAGATATTCTGAATTAGGATAGGCCGTGAGTGGCAATGTAAGATGGAGAAAAGCACCACGGGGTTGTCAGCATGGGGAGGTCAGGAAACATGCAATGGCAATGTAGGATAGGTTTCTGAAAAACATCGCTGGTGGTGCCCATTGTAAGGCTTTCTATCAGGCCATTCACTAGTAGGATTGAGAAAAACATCACAGGGTGGTGTGAATCGGAGGGCCTGAATTAGGATAGGCATTGAGTGGCTATATAAAATGGAGAAAAGCACCACGGTGTGGTCAGCATGGGGAGGTCAGGAAACATGCAGTGGCAATGTAGGAAAGTTTTCTGAAAAATATCACGGGGTTGTGCGCCTTGTAAGGGTATCTAACCGGCCATTTCCTGGTAGGAGTGAGAAATACATCATGGAAGGGTGTGAATCGGAAGGCCTGAATCAGGATATGCAGTGAGTGGCAATGTAGGATGGAGAAAAGCACCACGGCATGGTCTTCATGGGGAGGTCAGGACACATGCAGGGGCAATGTAGGATAGGTTTCTGAAAAACATCGCGGGGTGGTGAGAATTGTAAGGCTTTCTAACAGGCCATTCACTAGTAGGAGTGAGAAAAACATCACGGGGTGGTGTGAATCAGAGGGCCTGAATTATGAAAAGCAGTGAGTGGCAATGTAGGATGGAGAAAATCACCAAGGGTTGGTCAGCATGGGGAGGTCAGGAAACATGCAGTGGCAATGTAGGATAGGTTTCTGAAAAAAACATCGGGGTGGTGCGCATTGTAAGTGTTTCTAACAGGCTATTCACTAGTAGGAGTGAGAAAAACATCACGGGGTGGTGTGAATCAGATGTTCTGAATTAGCATAAGCAGTGAGGGGCAATGTAGGATAGAGAAAAGCACCACGGGGTGTTCAGCATGGGGAGGTCAGGAAACATGCAGTGGCAATGTAGGATAGGTTTTTGAAAAAAACAGCGGGGTGGTGCACAATGTAAGGGTTTCTAACAGGCCATTCATAAGTAGGAGTGAGAAAAACATCACGGGGTGGTTTGAATCAGATATTCTGAATTAGGATAGGCCGTGAGTGGCAATGTAAGATGGAGAAAAGCACCACGGGGTTGTCAGCATGGGGAGGTCAGGAAACAAGCAATGGCAATGTAGGATAGGTTTCTGAAAAACATCGCTGGTGGTGCCCATTGTAAGGCTTTCTATCAGGCCATTCACTAGTAGGATTGAGAAAAACATTACAGGGTGGTGTGAATCAGAGGGCCTGAATTAGGATAGGCATTGAGAGGCTATATAAAATGGAGAAAAGCACCATGGTGTGGTCAGCATGGGGAGGTCAGCAAACATGCAGTGGCAATGTAGGATAGGTTTCTGAAAAACATCATGGGGTGGTGCACATTGTAAGGGTTTCTAACAGGCTTTTCGCTGGTAGGAGTGAGAAAAACATCATGGGGTGGTTTGAATCAGATGTTCTAATTAGGATAGGCAGTGAGTGGCAATGTAGGATGGAGAAAAGCACCACGGGGTGGTCATCATGGGGAGGTCAGGACACATGCAGTGGCAATGTAGGATAGGTTTCTGAAAAACATCGCGGGGTGGTGCACATTGTAAGGGTTTCTAACAGGCTTTTCACTAGAAGGAGTGAGAAAAACATCATGGGGTGGTTTGAATCAGATGTTCTAATTAGGATAGGCAGTGAGTGGCAATGTAGGATGGAGAAAAGCACCACGGGGTGGTCATCATGGGAGGTCAGGAAACATGCAATGGCAATGTAGGATAGTTTTCTGAAAAACATCAAGGGGTGGTGCCCATTGTAAGTCTTTCTAAGAGGCCATTCACTAGTAGGAGTGAGAAAAACATCACGGTGTGGTGTGAATCAGATGTTCTGAATTAGCATAGGCAGTGAGTGGCAATGTAGGATGGAGAAAAGGACCACGGGGTGGTCAGCATGGGGAGGTCAGGAAACATGCAGTGGCAATGTAGGATAGGTTTTTGAAAAAAACAGCGGGGTGGTGCACATTGTAAGGGTTTCTAACAGGCCATTCACAAGTAGGAGTGAGAAAAACATCACGGGGTTGTTTGAATCAGATGTTCTGAATTAGGATAGGCAGTGAGTGGCAATGTAAGATGGAGAAAAGCACCACAGGGTTGTCAGCATGGGGAGGTCAGGAAACATGCAATGGCAATGTAGGATAGGTTTCTGAAAAACATCGCGGGGTGGTGAGAATTGAAAGGCTTTCTAACAGGCCAATCACTAGTAGGAGTGAGAAAAACATCACGGGGTGGTGTGAATCAGAGGGCCTGAATTATGAAAAGCAGTGAGTGGCAATATAGGATGGAGAAAATCACCACGGGTTGGTCAGCATGGGGAGGTCAGGAAACATGCAGTGGCAATGTAGGATAGGTTTCTGAAAAAAACATCGTGGTGGTGCGCATTGTAAGGGTTTCTAACAGGCCATTCACTAGTAAGAGTGAGAAAAACATCACGGGGTGGTGTGAATTGGAGGGCCTGATTTAGGATAGGCAGTGAGTGGCAACGTAGGATGGAGAAAACCACCACAGGGTGGTCAGCATGAGGACGTCAGGAAACATGCAGTGGCAATGCAGGATCGGTTTCTGAAAAACATCGCGGGGTTGTGCGCAATATAAGGTTTTGTAGCAGGCCATTCACTAGTAGCAGTGACAAAATCATCACGGGCTGGTAAGAATCAGAGGGCCTGAATTAGGATAGGCAGTGAGTGGCAATGAAGAATGTAGAAAAGCACCACGGGGTGGTCAATATGGGGAGGTCAGGAAACATGCAATGGCAATGTAGGAGAGGTTTCTGAAAAACATCGCGGTGTGGTGCGCATTGTAAGGGTTTCTAACAAGCCATTCACAAGTAGGAGCGCAAAAAACATCACGGTGAGGTCTGAATCGGAGGGCCTGATTTAGGATAGGCAGTGAGTGGCAATGTAGGATGGAGAAAAGCACCACGGGTTGGTCATCATGTGGAGGTCAGGACACATGCAGTGGCAACGTAGGAAAGGTTTCTGAAAAACATCGCGGGGTGGTGCACATTGTAAGGGTTTCTAACAGGCTTTTCACTAGTAGGATTGAGAAAAACTTCATGGGGTGGTTTGAATCAGATGTTCTAATTAGGATAGGCAGTGAGTGGCAATGTAGGATGGAGAAAACACCACAGGGTGTTCAGCATGGGGAGGTCAGGAAACATACAGTGGTAATGTAGGATAGGTTTCTGAAAAAAAAAAAAGCGTGGTGGTGCGCATTGTAAGGCTTTCTAACAGGCCATTCACTAGTAGGAATGAGAAAATCATCACAGGGTGGTGTGAATCGGAGGGCCTGAAGTAGGATAGGCAGTGAGTGGCAATATAAAATGGAGAAAAGCACCACGGTGTGGTCAGCATGGGGAGGTCAGGAAACATGCAGTGGCAATGTAGGAAAGGTTTCTGAAAAACATCACGGGGTTGTGCGCCTTGTAAGGGTATCTAACCGGCCATTCCCTGGTAGGCGTGAGAAATACATCACGGGAGGGTGTGAATCAGAAGGCCTGAATCAGGATAGGCAGTGAGTGGCAATGTAGGATGGAGAAAAGCACAAAGGCATGGTCTTCATGTGGAGGTCAGGACACATGCAGGGGCAATGTAGGATAGGTTTCTGAAAAACATCGCGGGGTGGTGAGAATTGTAAGGCTTTCTAACAGGCCATTCACTAGTAGGAGTGAGAAAAACATCACGGGGTGGTGTGAATCAGAGGGCCTGAATTATGAAAAGCAGTGAGTGGCAATGTAAGATGGAGTAAAGCACCACGGGGTGGTCAGTATGGGGAGGTCAGGAAACATGCAGTGGCAATGCAGGTTCGGTTTCTGAAAAACATCGCGTGGTTGGGCGCATTGTAAAGGTATCTAACAGGCCATTTACTAGTAGGAGTGAGAAATACATCATGGTGTGGTGAGAATCGGAGGGCCTGAATTAGGATAGGAAGTGAGTGGCAATGAAGAATGTAGAAAAGCACCACGGGGTGGTCAACATGGGGAGGTCAGTAAACATGCAATGGCAATGTAGGATAGGGTTCTGAAAAACATCGCGGTGTGGTGCGCATTGTAAGGGTATCTAACAAGCCATTCACAAGTAGGAGCGCAAAAAACATCACGGTGAGGTCTGAATCGGAGGGCCTGATTTAGGATAGGCAGTGAGTGGCAATGTAAGATGGAGAAAAGCACCACGGGGTGTTCAGCATGGGGAGGTCAGGAAACATGCATTGGTAATGTACGATAGTTTTCTGATAAAAAAAAGCTGGGTGGTGCGCATTGTAAAGATTTCTAACAGGACATTCACTAGAAGGAGTTAGAAAAACATAACGGGGTGGTGTGAATCGGAGGGCCTGAATTAGGATAGGCAATGATTGGCAATGTAGGATGGAGAAAAGCCCCACAGGCTGGTCAGCATGGGGAGGTCAGGAAACATGCAATGGCAATTTAGGATAGTTTTCTGAAAACATCACGGGGTGGTGCAGATTTTAAGGGTTTCTAACAGGCCATTCTCTAGTAGGAGTGAGAAAAACATCACGGGGTGTTTTGAATCAGATGTTCTAATTAGGATAGGCAGGGAGTGGCAATGTAGGATGGAGAAAATCACCATGGGGTGGTCATCATGGCGAGGTCAGGACACATGCAGCGGCAATGTAGGATAGGTTTCTGAAAAACATCGCGGGGTGGTTCGCATTGTAAGGGTTTCTAACAGGCATTTCACTAGTAGGAGTGAGAAAAACATCACGGGGTGGTGTGAATCAGATGTTCTGAATTAGCATAGGCAGTGAGTGGCAATGTAGGATGGAGAAAAGCACCACGGGGTGTTCAGCATGGGGAGGTCAGGAAACATGCGGTGGCAATGTAGGATAGGTTTTTGAAAAAAACAGCGGGGTGCTGCACATTGTAAGGGTTTCTAACAGGCCATTCATAAGTAGGAGTGAGAAAAACATCACGGGGTGGTTTGAATCAGATATTCTGAATTAGGATAGGCCGTGAGTGGCAATGTAAGATGGAGAAAAGCACCACGGGGTTGTCAGCATGGGGAGGTCAGGAAACAAGCAATGGCAATGTAGGATAGGTTTCTGAAAAACATCGCTGGTGGTGCCCATTGTAATGCTTTCTATCAGGCCATTCACTAGTAGGATTGAGAAAAACATCACAGGGTGGTGTGAATCAGAGGGCCTGAATTAGGATAGGCATTGAGAGGCTATATAAAATGGAGAAAAGCACCACGGTGTGGTCAGCAAGGGGAGGTCAAGAAACATGCAGTGGCAATGTAGGAAAGTTTTCTGAAAAATATCACGGGGTTGTGCGCCTTGTAAGGGTATCTTACCGGCCATTCCCTGGTAGGAGTGAGAAATACATCATGGGAGGGTGTGAATTGGAAGGCCTGAATCAGGATATGCAGTGA
The DNA here is from genome assembly GCF_034190915.1 of Cavia porcellus. Lineage (NCBI taxonomy): Eukaryota > Metazoa > Chordata > Mammalia > Rodentia > Caviidae > Cavia > Cavia porcellus. The sequence continues at coordinate 21,832 of NW_026947550.1, read as the reverse complement.
GTGGCAATGTAGGATGGAGAAAAGCACCACGGCATGGTCTTCATGGGGAGGTCAGGACACATGCAGGGGCAATGTAGGATAGGTTTCTGAAAAACATCGCGGGGTGGTGAGAATTGTAAGGCTTTCTAACAGGCCATTCACTAGTAGGACTGAGAAAAACATCACGGGGTGGTGTGAATCAGAGGGCCTGAATTATGAAAAGCAGTGAGTGGCAATGTAGGATGGAGAAAATCACCACGGGTTGGTCAGCATGGGGAGGTCAGGAAACATGCAGTGGCAATGTAGGATAGGTTTCTGAAAAAAACATCGGGGTGGTGCGCATTGTAAGTGTTTCTAACAGGCTATTCACTAGTAGGAGTGAGAAAAACATCACGGGGTGGTGTGAATCGGAAGGCCTGAATCAGGAGAGTCATTGAGTGATAATGTAGGATGGAGAAAAGCACCACGGTTTGGTGAGCATAGGGAGGTCAGGAAACATGCAGTGGCAATGTAGGATAGGTTTCTGAAAAACATCGCGGGGTGGTGCACATTGTAAGGGTTTCTAAAAGGCTTTTCACTAGAAGGAGTGAGAAAAACATCATGGGGTGGTTTGAATCAGATGTTCTAATTAGGATATGCAGTGAGTGGCAATGTAGGATGGAGAAAAGCACCACGGGGTGGTCATCATGGGGAGGTCAGGAAACATGCAATGGCAATGTCGGATAGTTTTCTGAAAAACATCAAGGGGTGGTGCCCATTGTAAGTCTTTCTAAGAGGCCATTCACTAGTAGGATTGAGAAAAACATCACGGGGTGGTGTGAATCGGAGGGCCTGAATTAGGATAGGCAGTGAGTGGCAATGTAGGATGGAGAAAAGCACAACAGGGTGGTCAGCATGGGGAGGTCAGGAAACATGCAATGGCAATGTAGGATAGTGTTCTGAAAAAATCACGGGGTGGTGCGGATTTTAAGGGTTTCTAACAGGCCATTCACTAGTAGGAATGAGAACAACATCACGCGGTGGTCTGAAATGGAGGCACTGAATTAGGATAGGGAGTGAGAGTCAATGTAGGATGGAGAAAACACCACAGGGTGTTCAGCATGGGGAGGCCAGGAAACATGCAGTGGTAATGTAGGATAGGTTTCTGAAAAAAAAAAGCGTGGTGGTGTGCATTGTAAGGCTTTCTAACAGGCCATTCACTAGTAGGAATGAGAAAATCATCACAGGGTGGTGAGAATTGGAGGGCCTGAAATAGGATAGGCAGTGAGTGGCAATATAAAATGGAGAAAAGCACCACGGTGTGGTCAGCATGGGGAGGTCAGGAAACATGCAGTGGCAATGTAGGAAAGGTTTCTGAAAAACATCACGGGGTGGTTCGGCTTGTAAGGGTATCTAACCGGCCATTCCCTGGTAGGAGTGAGAAATACATCACGGGAGGGTGTGAATCGGAAGGCCTGAATCAGGATAGGCAGTGAGTGGCAATGTAGGATGGAGAAAAGCGCAACGGCATGGTCTTCATGTGGAGGTCAGGACACATGCAGGGGCAATGTAGGATAGGTTTCTGAAAAACATCGCGGGGTGGTGAGAATTGTAAGGCTTTCTAACAGGCCATTCACTAGTAGGAGTGAGAAAAACATCACGGGGTGGTGTGAATCAGAGGGCCTGAATTATGAAAAGCAGTTGGTGGCAATGTATCATGGAGTAAAGCACCACGGGGTGGTCAGTATGGGGTGGTCAGGAAACATGCAGTGGCAATGCAGGATCGGTTTCTGAAAAACATCGCGTGGTTGGGCGCATTGTAAAGGTATCTAACAGGCCATTTACTAGTACGAGGGAGAAATACATCATGGTGTGGTGTGAATCGGAGGGCCTGAATCAAGTTAGACAGTGAGTGGCAATGTAGGATGGAGAAAAGCATCACGGGTTGGTGAGCATGCGGAGGTCAGCAAACATGCAATGGCAATGTAGGATAGGTTTCTGAAAAACATCGCGGGGTTGTGCGCATTATAAGGGTTTGTAGCAGGCCATTCACTAGTAGGAGTGACAAAATCATCACGGGGTGGTGAGAATCGGAGGGCCTGAATTAGGATAGGAAGTGAGTGGCAATGAAGAATGTAGAAAAGCACCACGGGGTGGTCAACATGGGGAGGTCAGTAAACATGCAATGGCAATGTAGGATAGGTTTCTGAAAAACATCGCGGTGTGGTGCGCATTGTAAGGGTTTCTAACAAGCCATTCACAAGTAGGAGCGCAAAAAACATCACGGTGAGGTCTGAATCGGAGGGCCTGATTTAGGATAGGCAGTGAGTGGCAATGTAGGATGGAGAAAAGCACCACGGGGTGTTCAGCATGGGGAGGTCAGGAAACATGCAATGGTAATGTACGATAGTTTTCTGATAAAAAAAGCTGGGTGGTGGCACTGTAAAGATTTCTAACAGGACATTCACTAGAAGGAGTTAGAAAAACATAACGGGGTGGTGTGAATCGGAGGGCCTGAATTAGGATAGGCAATGATTGGCAATGTAGGATGGAGAAAAGCCCCACAGGCTGGTCAGCATGGGGAGGTCAGGAAACATGCAATGGCAAAGTAGGATAGTTTTCTGAAAACATCACGGGGTGGTGCAGATTTTAAGGCTTTCTAACAGGCCATTCACTAGTAGGAGTGAGAAAAACATCACGGGGTGTTTTGAATCAGATGTTCTAAATAGGATAGGCAGGGATTGGCAATGTAGGATGGAGAAAAGCACCACGGGGTGGTCATCATGGCGAGGTCAGGACACATGCAGTGGCAATGTAGGATAGGTTTCTGAAAAACATCGCGGGGTGGTTCGCATTGTAAGGGTTTCTAACAGGCATTTCACTAGTAGGAGTGAGAAAAACATCACGGGGTGGTGTGAATCAGATGTACTGAATTAGCATAGGCAGTGAGTGGCAATGTAGGATGGAGAAAAGCACCACGGGGTGTTCAGCATGGGGAGGTCAGGAAACATGCAGTGGCAATGTAGGATAGGTTTTTGAAAAAAACAGCGGGGTGGTGCACATTGTAAGGGTTTCTAACAGGCCATTCATAAGTAGGAGTGAGAAAAACATCATGGGGTGGTTTGAATCAGATATTCTGAATTAGGATAGGCCGTGAGTGGCAATGTAAGATGGAGAAAAGCACCACGGGGTTGTCAGCATGGGGAGGTCAGGAAACATGCAATGGCAATGTAGGATAGGTTTCTGAAAAACATCGCTGGTGGTGCCCATTGTAAGGCTTTCTATCAGGCCATTCACTAGTAGGATTGAGAAAAACATCACAGGGTGGTGTGAATCGGAGGGCCTGAATTAGGATAGGCATTGAGTGGCTATATAAAATGGAGAAAAGCACCACAGTGTGGTCAGCATGGGGAGGTCAGGAAACATGCAGTGGCAATGTAGGAAAGTTTTCTGAAAAATATCACGGGGTTGTGCGCCTTGTAAGGGTATCTAACCGACCATTTCCTGGTAGGAGTGAGAAATACATCATGGGAGGGTGTGAATCGGAAGGCCTGAATCAGGATATGCAGTGAGTGGCAATGTAGGATGGAGAAAAGCACCACGGCATGGTCTTCATGGGGAGGTCAGGACACATGCAGGGGCAATGTAGGATAGGTTTCTGAAAAACATCGCGGGGTGGTGAGAATTGTAAGGCTTTCTAACAGGCCATTCACTAGTAGGAGTGAGAAAAACATCACAGGGTGGTGTGAATCAGAGTGCCTGAATTATGAAAAGCAGTGAGTGGCAATGTAGGATGGAGAAAATCACCACGGGTTGGTCAGCATGGGGAGGTCAGGAAACATGCAGTGGCAATGTAGGATAGGTTTCTGAAAAAAACATCGGGGTGGTGCGCATTGTAAGGGCTTCTAACAGGCTATTCACTAGTAGGAGTGAGAAAAACATCACGGGGTGGTGTGAATCGGAAGGCCTGAATCAGGAGAGTCATTGAGTGTTAATGTAGGATGGAGAAAAGCACCACGTGTTGGTGAGCATAGGGAGGTCAGGAAACATGCAGTGGCAATGTAGGATAGGTTTCTGAAAAACATCAAGGGGTGGTGCACATTGTAAGGGTTTCTAACAGGCTTTTCGCTAGTAGGAGTGAGAAAAACATCATGGGGTGGTTTGAATCAGATGTTCTAATTAGGATAGGCAGTGAGTGGCAATGTAGGATGGAGAAAAGCACCACAGGGTGGTCATCATGGGGACGTCAGGACACATGCAGTGGTAATGTAGGATAGGTTTCTGAAAAAAAAAAGCGTGGTGGTGTGCTTTGTAAGGCTTTCTAACAGGCCTTTCACTAGTAGGAATGAGAACATCATCACAGGGTGGTGAGAATCGGAGGGCCTGAAATAGGATAGGCAGTGAGTGGCAATATAAAATGGAGAAAAGCACCACGGTGTGGTCAGCATGGGGAGGTCAGGAAACATGCAGTGGCAATGTAGGAAAGGTTTCTGAAAAACATCACGGGGTGGTTCGGCTTGTAAGGGTATCTAACCGGCCATTCCCTGGTAGGAGTGAGAAATACATCACGGGAGGGTGTGAATCGGAAGGCCTGAATCAGGATATGCAGTGAGTGGCAATGTAGGATGGAGAAAAGCGCAACGGCATGGTCTTCATGTGGAGGTCAGGACACATGCAGGGGCAATGTAGGATAGGTTTCTGAAAAACATCGCGGGGTGGTGAGAATTGTAAGGCTTTCTAACAGGCCATTCACTAGTAGGAGTGAGAAAAACATCACGGGTTGGTGTGATTCAGAGGGCCTGAATTATGAAAAGCAGTGAGTGGCAATGTAAGATGGAGTAAAGCACCACAGGGTGGTCAGTATGGGGAGGTCAGGAAACATGCAGTGGCAATGCAGGATCGGTTTCTGAAAATCGCGTGGTTGGGCGCATTATAAAGGTATCTAACAGGCCATTTACTAGTAGGAGTGAGAAATACATCATGGTGTGGTGTGAATCGGATGGCCTGAATCAAGTTAGACAGTGAGTGGCAATGTAGGATGGAGAAAAGCATCACAGGTTGGTGAGCATGCGGAAGTCAGCAAACATGCAATGGCAATGGAGGATAGGTTTTTGAAAAACATCGCGGGGTTGTGCGCATTATAAGGGTTTGTAGCAGGCCATTCACTAGTAGGAGTGACAAAATCATCACGGGGTGGTGAGAATCGGAGGGCCTGAGTTAGGATAGGAAGTGAGTGGCAATGAAGAATGTAGAAAAGCACCACGGGGTGGTCAACATGGGGAGGTCAGTAAACATGCAATGGCATTGTAGGATAGGTTTCTGAAAAACATCGCGGTGTGGTGCGCATTGTAAGGGTTTCTAACAAGCCATTCACAAGTAGGAGCGCAAAAAACATCACGGTGAGGTCTGAATCGGAGGGCCTGATTTAGGATAGGCAGTGAGTGGCAATGTAGGATGGAGAAAAGCACTACGGGGTGTTCAGCATGGGGAGGTCAGGAAACATCCAATGGTAATGTACGATAGTTTTCTGATAAAAAAACCTGGGTGGTGCGCATTGTAAAGATTTCTAACAGGACATTCACTAGAAGGAGTTAGAAAAACATAACGGGGTGGTGTGAATCGGAGGGCCTGAATAAGGATAGGCAATGATTGGCAATGTAGGATGGAGAAAAGGCCCACAGGCTGGTCAGCATGGGGTGGTCAGGAAACATGCAATGGCAATGTAGGATAGTTTTCTGAAAACATCACGGGTTGGTGAAGATTTTAAGGGTTTCTAACAGGCCATTCACTAGTAGGAGTGAGAAAAACATCACGGGGTGTTTTGAATCAGATGTTCTAATTAGGATAGGCAGGGAGTGGCAATGTAGGATGGAGAAAAGCACCACTGGGTGTTCAGCATGGGGAGGTCAGGAAACATGCAATGGCAATGTAGGATAGGTTTCTGAAAAACATCGCTGGTGGTGCCCATTGTAAGGCTTTCTAACAGGCTATTCACTAGTAGGATTGAGAAAAACATCACAGCGTGGTGTGAATCGGAGGGCCTGAATTAGGATAGGCATTGAGTGGCTATATAAAATGGAGGAAAGCACCACGGTGTGGTCAGCATGGGGAGGTCAGGAAACATGCAGTGGCAATGTAGGAAAGTTTTTTGAAAAATATCACGGGGTTGTGCGCCTTGTAAGGGTATCTAACCGGCCATTCCCTGGTAGGAGTGAGAAATACATCATGGGACAGTGTGAATCGGAAGGCCTGAATCAGGATATGCAGTGAGTGGCAATGTAGGATGGAGAAAAGCACCACGGCATGGTCTTCATGGGGAGGTCAGGACACATGCAGGGGCAATGTAGGATAGGTTTCTGAAAAACATCGCAGGGTGGTGAGAATTGTAAGGCTTTCTAACAGGCCATTCACTAGTAGGAGTGAGAAAAACTTCACGGGGTGGTGTGAATCGGAAGGCCTGAATCAGGAGAGTCATTGAGTGATAATGTAGGATGGAGAAAAGCACCACGGGTTGGTGAGCATAGGGAGGTCAGGAAACATGTAGTGGCAATGTAGGATAGGTTTTTGAAAAAAACAGCGGGGTGGTGCACATTGTAAGGCTTTCTAACAGGCCATTCATAAGTAGGAGTGAGAAAAACATCATGGGGTGGTTTGAATCAGATGTTCTAATTAGGATAGGCAGTGAGTGGCAATGTTGGATGGAGAAAAGCACCACGGGGTGGTCATCATGTGGAGGTCAGGACACATGCAGTGGCAATGTAGGATAGGTTTCTGAAAAACATCGCGGTGTGGTGCACATTGTAAGGGTTTCTAACAGGCTTTTCACAAGAAGGAGTGAGAAAAACATCATGGGGTGGTTTGAATCAGATGTTCTAATTAGGATAAGCAGTGAGTGGCAATGTAGGATGGAGAAAAGCACCACGGGGTGGTCATCATGGGGAGGTCAGGAAACATGCAATGGCAATGTAGGATAGTTTTCTGAAAAACATCGCGAGGTGGTGCCCATTGTAAGTCTTTCTAAGAGGCCATTCACTAGTAGGATTGAGAAAAACATCACGGGGTGGTGTGAATCGGAGGGCCTGAATTAGGATACGCAGTGAGTGGCAATGTAAGATGGAGAAAAGCACTACAGGGTGGTCAGCATGGGGAGGTCAGGAAACATGCAATGGCAATGTAGGATAGTGTTCTGAAAAAATCATGGGGTGGTGTGGATTTTAAGGGTTTCTAACAGGCCATTCACTAGTGGGAGTGAGAACAACATCACGCGGTGGTGTGAAATGGAGGCACTGAATTAGGATAGGGAGTGAGAGGCAATGTAGGATGGAGAAAACACCACAGGGTGTTCAGCATTGGGAGGTCAGGAAACATGCAGTGGTAATGTAGGATATGTTTCTGAAAAACATATCCTATTTTGCAGTGGCAATGTAGGATAGGTTTATGATAAACATCGCAGGGTGGTGCGCATTGTAAGGATTCTAACAGGAAATTTACTAGTAGGACTGAGAAAAACATCACGGGGTGGTGTGAATCGGAGGGCCTGAATCAGGATAGGCAGTGAGTGGCAATGTAGGATGGAGAAAAGCACCACGGGGTGATCAGGATGGGGAGGTCAGGAAACATGCAGTGGCTATGAGGATACGTATCTGAAAAACATCGTGGCGTGGTGCGCATTGTAAGGGTTTCTAACAGGCCATTAACTAGTAGGAGTGAGAAATACATCATGTTGTGGTGTGAATCAGAGGGCCTGAATCAGGATAGGCAGTGAGTGGTAATGTAAAATGGAGAAAAGCACCACGGGTTGATCAGCATGGGGAGGTCAGGAAACATGCAATGGCAATGTAGGATACATTTCCGAAAAACATCGCGGGGTGGTGAGAATTTTAAGGGTTTCTAACATACCATTCACTAGTAGGAGTGAGAAAAACATCACGGGGTGCTGTGAATCAGAGGGCCTGAGTTAGGATAGGCAGTGAGTGGCAATGAAGGATGGAGTAAAGCACCATGGGGTGGTCAGCATGGGGAGGTCCGGAAACAGGCAGTGGCAATGTAGGATAAGTTTCTGAAAAACATTGCGGGGTGGTGCCCATTATAAGGGTTTCCAACAGGCCTTTCACTATTAGGAATGAGAAATACATCATGGTGTGGTGTGAATCAAAGGGCCTGAAACAGGATAGACAGTGAGTGGTAATGTAGCATGGAGAAAAGCACCAGGGGTGGTCAGCATGGGGAGGGCAGGAAACATGCAGTGGCAGTGTAAGATAGGTTTCTGAAAAAAATCGTGTGGTGGTGCGCATTTAAATGGTTTCTAACAGGCCATTCACTAATAGGAGTGAGAAAAACATCACAGGTTGGTGTGTATCGGAGGGCCTGACTCAGGATACGCAGTGAGTGGCAATGTAAAATTCAGAAAAGCACCACAGGGAGATCAGCATGGGGTGGTCAGGAAACATGCAGTGGCAATGTAGGATAGGATTCTGAAAAACATCGCTTGGTGGTGCGCATTGTAAGGATTCTAACAGGAAATTTACTAGTAGGACTGAGAAAAACATCACGGGGTGGTGGGAATCGGAGGGCCTGAATCAGGATAGTCAGTGAGTGGCAATGTAGGATGGAGAAAAGCACCACGGGTTGATCAGGATGGGGAGCTCAGGAAACATACAGTGGCAATGTAGGATAGGATTCTGAAAAACATCGCTTGGTGGTGCGCATTGTAAGGATTCTAACAGGAAATTTACTAGTAGGACTGAGAAAAACATCACGGTGTGGTGTGAATAGGAGGGCCTGAATCAGGATAGGCAGTGAGTGGCAATGTAGGATGGAGAAAAGCACCACGGGGTGATCAGGATGGGGAGCTCAGGAAACATGCAGTGGCAATGTAGGATAGGATTCTGAAAAACATCGCGGGGTGGTGCGCATTGTAAGGTTTCTAACAGGAAATTTATTAGTAGGACTGAGAAAAACATGACGGGGTGGTGTGAATCCGAGGGCCTGAATTAGGATAGGCGATGAGTGCCAATGAATGATGGAGAAAAGCACCACGGTTTGGTCATCATGGGGAGGTCAGGAAACATGCATTCGCACTGTAGGACAGGTTTCTGAAAAACAACGCGGGTGGTGCGCATTGTATGTGTTTCTAGCAGGCCATTCACTAGTAGGTGTGAGAAAAACATCACGGGGCGGTGTGAATCGGAGGGCCTGAATTAGGATAAGCATTGAGTGGCAATGTACGATGGGGAAAGGCACCACGAGGTGGTTATCATGGGGAGGTCAGGAAACATGCAGTGGCAATGTAGGATATTTTTTGAAAAACATCAAGGGGTGGTGCGGATTTTAAGGGTTTCTAACAGGCCATTCACTAGTAGGAGTTAGAAAAACATCACGGCGTCGTGTGAATCGGATGTTCTTAATTATGATAGGCAGTGAGTGCAATGTAGGATGGAGAAAAGCACCACGGGGTGGTCAGCATGGGGAGGTCAGGAAACATGCATTGGCAAAGTAGGATAGGTTTCTCAAAAACATTGCCGGGTATTGGGCATTGTAAGGCTTTGTAACAGGCCATTCACTAGTAGGAGTGAGAAAAACATCATGGGGTGGTGTGAATAGGAGGGCCTGAATTAGGATAGGCAGTGAGTGGCAACGTAAAATGGAGAAAAGCACCACGGTGTGGTCAGCATGGGGAGGTCAGGAAACATGCAATGGCAATGTAGGATAGGTTTCTGAAAAACATCGTGGGGTGGTGCGCATTGTAAGATTTTCTAAAAGGCCTTTCCCTAGTAGGAGTGAGAAAAATATAATGGGCTGGTGTGAATCGGAGGGCCTGAATCAGGATAGGCAGTGAGTGGCAATGTAGGATGCAGAAAAGCACCACGGGGTGGTCAGAATGGGGAGGTCAGGAAACAGGCAGTGGCAATGTAGGATAGGTTTCTGAAAAACATCGTGGCGTGGTGCGCATTGTAAGGGTTTCTAACAGGCCATTAACTAGTAGGAGTGAGAAATACATCATGGTGTGGTGTGAATCGGAGGGCCTGAATCAGGATAGGCAGTGAGTGGTAATGTAAAATGCAGAAAAGCACCACGGGTTGGTCAGCATGGGGAGGTCAGGAAACATGCAATGGCAATGTAGGATACATTTCCGAAAAACATCGCGGGGTGGTGAGAATTTTAAGGGTTTCTAACATACCATTCACTAGTAGGAGTGAGAAAAACATCACGGGGTGCTGTGAATCAGAGGGCCTGAATTAGGATAGGCAGTGAGTGGCAATGAAGGATGGAGTAAAGCACCATGGGGTGGTCAGCATGGGGAGGTCCGGAAACAGGCAGTGGCAATGTAGGATAAGGTTCTGAAAAACATTGCGGGGTGGTGCCCATTTTAAGGGTTTCCAACAGGCCTTTCACTAGTAGGAATGAGAAATAAATCATGGTGTGGTGTGAATCAAAGGGCCTGAAACAGGAAAGACAGTGAGTGGTAATGTAGCATCGAGAAAAGCACCACGGGTGGTCAGCATGGGGAGGGCAGGAAACATGCAGTGGCAGTGTAAGATAGGTTTCTAAAAAAAATCGTGTGGTGGTGCACATTTAAATGGTTTCTAACAGGCCATTCACTAATAGGAGTGAGAAAAACATCACAGGTTGGTGTGTATCGGAGGGCCTGACTCAGGATACGCAGTGAGTGGCAATGTAAAATTGAGAAAAGCACCACAGGGTGATCAGCATGGGGTGGTCAGGAAACATGCAGTGGCAATGTAGGATAGGATTCTGAAAAACATCACTTGGTGGTGCGCATTGTAAGGATTCTAACAGGAAATTTACTAGTAGGACTGAGAAAAACATCACGGGGTGGTGTGAAACGGAGGGCCTGAATCAGGATAGGCAGTGAGTGGCAATGTAGGATGGAGAAAAGCACCACGGGGTGATCAGGATGGGCAGCTCAGGAAACATGCAGTGGCAATGTAGGATAGGATTCTGAAAAACATCGCTTGGTGGTGCGCATTGTAAGGATTCTAACAGGAAATTTACTAGTAGGACTGAGAAAAACATCACGGGGTGGTGTGAAACGGAGGGCCTGAATCAGGATAGGCAGTGAGTGGCAATGTAGGATGGAGAAAAGCACCACGGGGTGATCAGGATGGGCAGCTCAGGAAACATGCAGTGGCAATGTAGGATAGGATTCTGAAAAACATCGCTTGGTGGTGCGCATTGTAAGGTTTCTAACAGGAAATTTATTAGTAGGACTGAGAAAAACATCACGGGGTGGTGTGAATCAGAGGGCCTGAATAAGGATAGGCAGTGAAAGGCAATGTAGGATTGAGAAAAGCACCACGGGGTGGTCAGGACGGGGAATTCAGGAAACTTGCAGTGGCTATGTAGTCTAGGTATCTGAAATACATAATAGGGTGTTGCGCATTGTAATGGTTTCTAACAGGCCATTAACTTGTAGGAGTGAGAAATACATCATGGTGTGGTGTGAATCGGAGGGCCTGAATCAGGATAGGCAGTGAGTGGTAATGTAAAATGGAGAAAAGCACCACGGGTTGGTCATCATGGGGAGGTCAGGCAACATGCAGTGGCAATGTAGGATAGGTTTCTGAAAAACTTCGCGGGGTGGTGAGAATTGTAATGGTTTCTAACAGGCAATTCACTAGTAGGAGTGAGAAAAACATCACGGGGCGGTGTGAATCCGAGGGCCTGAATTAGGATAGGCGATGAGTGCCAATGAAGGATGGAGAAAAGCACCACGGTTTGGTCATCATGCGGAGGTCAGGAAACATGCATTGGCACTGTAGGACAGGTTTCTGAAAAACAACGCGGGTGGTGCGCATTGTATGTGTTTCTAACAGGCCATTCACTAGTAGTGTGAGAAAAACATCACAGGGTGGTGTGAATCGGAGGTCCTGAATTAGGATAGGCTGTGAGTGGCAATGTAGGATGAAGAAAAGCACCACGGGGTGGTCAGCATGGTGAGGTCAGGAAACATGCAGTGGCAATGTAGGATAGGTTTCTCAAAAAGAACGTGGGTGGTGGGCATTATAAGGGTTTCTAACAGGCCATTCACTACTAGGTGTGAGAAAAAAATCACGAGGTGGTGTGAATCGGAGGGCTTAAATTAGGAAAGGCAGTGAGTGGCAATGTAAAATGGAGAAAAACACCACGGGGTGGTCAGCATGGGGAGGTCAGGAAACATGCAGTGACAATATAAGATAGGTTACTGATAAACATTGCAGGGTGGTGCGCAGTATAAGGTTTTCTAACAGGACATTAACTAGTAGGAGTGCGAAAAACATCACTGGATGGTGTGAATCAGATGGCATGAATCAGGATAGGCAGTGAGTGGCAATGCAGGATGGAGAAAATCACCAAGGGGTTGTCAGCATGGGGAGGTCAGGAAACATGCAGTGGCAATGTAGGATAGGTTTCTGAAAAACTTCGCCCGGTAGTGCGCATTGTAAGGGTTTCTAACAGGCCATTCACTAGTAGGAGTGAGAAAAACATCACGGAGTGGTGTGAATCGGAGGGCCTGAATTAGGATAAGCATTGAGTGGCAATGTACGATGGGGAAAGGCACCACGAGGTGGTTATCATGGGGAGGTCAGGAAACATGCAGTGGCAATGTAGGATATTTTTTGAAAAACATCAAGGGGTGGTGCGGATTTTAAGGGTTTCTAACAGGCCATTCACTAGTAGGAGTTAGAAAAACATCACGGCGTCGTGTGAATCGGATGTTCTTAATTATAATAGGCAGTGAGTGCAATGTAGGATGGAGAAAAGCACCACGGGGTGGTCAGCATGGGGAGGTCAGGAAACATGCATTGGCAAAGTAGGATAGGTTTCTCAAAAACATTGCCGGGTATTGGGCATTGTAAGGCTTTGTAACAGGCCATTCACTAGTAGGAGTGAGAAAAACATCATGGGGTGGTGTGAATAGGAGGGCCTGAATTAGGATAGGCAGTGAGTGGCAACGTAAAATGGAGAAAAGCACCACGGTGTGGTCAGCATGGGGAGATCAGGAAACATGCAATGGCAATGTAGGATAGGTTTCTGAAAAACATCGCGTGGTGGTGAGAATTTTAAGGGTTTCTAACATACCATTCACTAGTAGGAGTGAGAAAAACATCACGGGGTGCTGTGAATCAGAGGGCCTGAGTTAGGATAGGCAGTGAGTGGCAATGAAGGATGGAGTAAAGCACCATGGGGTGGTCAGCATGGGGAGGTCCGGAAACAGGCAGTGGCAATGTAGGATAAGTTTCTGAAAAACATTGCGGGGTGGTGCCCATTATAAGGGTTTCCAACAGGCCTTTCACTAGTAGGAATGAGAAATACATCATGGTGTGGTGTGAATCAAAGGGCCTGAAACAGGATAGACAGTGAGTGGTAATGTAGCATGGAGAAAAGCACCACGGGTGGTCAGCATGGGGAGGGCAGGAAACATGCAGTGGCAGTGTAAGATAGGTTTCTGAAAAAAATCGTGTGGTGGTGCGCATTTAAATGGTTTCTAACAGGCCATTCACTAATAGGAGTGAGAAAAACATCACAGGTTGGTGTGTATCGGAGGGCCTGACTCAGGATACGCAGTGAGTGGCAATGTAAAATTCAGAAAAGCACCACAGGGAGATCAGCATGGGGTGGTCAGGAAACATGCAGTGGCAATGTAGGATAGGATTCTGAAAAACATCACTTGGTGGTGCGCATTGTAAGGATTCTAACAGGAAATTTACTAGTAGGACTGAGAAAAACATCACGGGGTGGTGTGAAACGGAGGGCCTGAATCAGGATAGGCAGTGAGTGGCAATGTAGGATGGAGAAAAGCACCACGGGGTGATCAGGATGGGCAGCTCAGGAAACATGCAGTGGCAATGTAGGATAGGATTCTGAAAAACATCGCTTGGTGGTGCGCATTGTAAGGATTCTAACAGGAAATTTACTAGTAGGACTGAGAAAAACATCACGGGGTGGTGTGAAACGGAGGGCCTGAATCAGGATAGGCAGTGAGTGGCAATGTAGGATGGAGAAAAGCACCACGGGGTGATCAGGATGGGCAGCTCAGGAAACATGCAGTGGCAATGTAGGATAGGATTCTGAAAAACATCGCGGGGTGGTGCGCATTGTAAGGTTTCTAACAGGAAATTTATTAGTAGGACTGAGAAAAACATGACGGGGTGGTGTGAATCCGAGGGCCTGAATTAGGATAGGCGATGAGTGCCAATGAATGATGGAGAAAAGCACCACGGTTTGGTCATCATGGGGAGGTCAGGAAACATGCATTCGCACTGTAGGACAGGTTTCTGAAAAACAACGCGGGTGGTGCGCATTGTATGTGTTTCTAGCAGGCCATTCACTAGTAGGTGTGAGAAAAACATCACGGGGCGGTGTGAATCGGAGGGCCTGAATTAGGATAAGCATTGAGTGGCAATGTACGATGGGGAAAGGCACCACGAGGTGGTTATCATGGGGAGGTCAGGAAACATGCAGTGGCAATGTAGGATATTTTTTGAAAAACATCAAGGGGTGGTGCGGATTTTAAGGGTTTCTAACAGGCCATTCACTAGTAGGAGTTAGAAAAACATCACGGCGTCGTGTGAATCGGATGTTCTTAATTATGATAGGCAGTGAGTGCAATGTAGGATGGAGAAAAGCACCACGGGGTGGTCAGCATGGGGAGGTCAGGAAACATGCATTGGCAAAGTAGGATAGGTTTCTCAAAAACATTGCCGGGTATTGGGCATTGTAAGGCTTTGTAACAGGCCATTCACTAGTAGGAGTGAGAAAAACATCATGGGGTGGTGTGAATAGGAGGGCCTGAATTAGGATAGGCAGTGAGTGGCAACGTAAAATGGAGAAAAGCACCACGGTGTGGTCAGCATGGGGAGGTCAGGAAACATGCAATGGCAATGTAGGATAGGTTTCTGAAAAACATCGTGGGGTGGTGCGCATTGTAAGATTTTCTAAAAGGCCTTTCCCTAGTAGGAGTGAGAAAAATATAATGGGCTGGTGTGAATCGGAGGGCCTGAATCAGGATAGGCAGTGAGTGGCAATGTAGGATGCAGAAAAGCACCACGGGGTGGTCAGAATGGGGAGGTCAGGAAACAGGCAGTGGCAATGTAGGATAGGTTTCTGGAAAACATCGTGGCGTGGTGCGCATTGTAAGGGTTTCTAACAGGCCATTAACTAGTAGGAGTGAGAAATACATCATGGTGTGGTGTGAATCGGAGGGCCTGAATCAGGATAGGCAGTGAGTGGTAATGTAAAATGGAGAAAAGCACCACGGGTTGGTCAGCATGGGGAGGTCAGGAAACATGCAATGGCAATGTAGGATACATTTCCGAAAAACATCGCGGGGTGGTGAGAATTTTAAGGGTTTCTAACATACCATTCACTAGTAGGAGTGAGAAAAACATCACGGGGTGCTGTGAATCAGAGGGCCTGAGTTAGGATAGGCAGTGAGTGGCAATGAAGGATGGAGTAAAGCACCATGGGGTGGTCAGCATGGGGAGGTCCGGAAACAGGCAGTGGCAATGTAGGATAAGTTTCTGAAAAACATTGCGGGGTGGTGCCCATTATAAGGGTTTCCAACAGGCCTTTCACTAGTAGGAATGAGAAATACATCATGGTGTGGTGTGAATCAAAGGGCCTGAAACAGGATAGACAGTGAGTGGTAATGTAGCATGGAGAAAAGCACCACGGGTGGTCAGCATGGGGAGGGCAGGAAACATGCAGTGGCAGTGTAAGATAGGTTTCTGAAAAAAATCGTGTGGTGGTGCACATTTAAATGGTTTCTAACAGGCCATTCACTAATAGGAGTGAGAAAAACATCACAGGTTGGTGTGTATCGGAGGGCCTGACTCAGGATACGCAGTGAGTGGCAATGTAAAATTGAGAAAAGCACCACAGGGTGATCAGCATGGGGTGGTCAGGAAACATGCAGTGGCAATGTAGGATAGGATTCTGAAAAACATCGCTTGGTGGTGCGCATTGTAAGGATTCTAACAGGAAATTTACTAGTAGGACTGAGAAAAACATCACGGGGTGGTGTGAATCGGAGGGCCTGAATCAGGATAGGCAGTGAGTGGCAATGTAGGATGGAGAAAAGCACCACGGGGTGATCAGGATGGGGAGCTCAGGAAACATGCAGTGGCAATGTATAATAGGATTCTGAAAAACATCGCTTGGTGGTGCGCATTGTAAGGTTTCTAACAGGAAATTTATTAGTAGGACTGAGAAAAACATCACGGGGTGGTGTGAATCGGAGGGCCTGAATTAGGATAGGCGATGAGTGCCAATGAATGATGGAGAAAAGCACCACGGTTTGGTCATCATGGGGAGGTCAGGAAACATGCATTGGCACTGTAGGACAGGTTTCTGAAAAACAACGCGGGTGGTGCGCATTGTATGTGTTTCTAACAGGCCATTCACTAGTAGGTGTGAGAAAAACATCACGGGGTGGTGTGAATCGGAGGTCCTGAATTAGGATAGGCTGTGAGTGGCAATGTAGGATGAAGAAAAGCACCACGGGGTGGTCAGCATGGTGAGGTCAGGAAACATGCAGTGGCAATGTAGGATAGGTTTCTCAAAAAGAACGTGGGTGGTGGGCATTATAAGGGTTTCTAACAGGCAATTCACTACTAGGTGTGAGAAAAAAATCACGAGGTGGTGTGAATCGGAGGGCTTAAATTAGGAAAGGCAGTGAGTGGCAATGTAAAATGGAGAAATACACCACGGGGTGGTCAGCATGGGGAGGTCAGGAAACATGCAGTGACAATATAAGATAGGTTACTGATAAACATCGCAGGGTGGTGCGCAGTATAAGGTTTTCTAACAGGACATTAACTAGTAGGAGTGCGAAAAACATCACTGGATGGTGTGAATCAGATGGCATGAATCAGGATAGGCAGTGAGTGGCAATGCAGGATGGAGAAAATCACCAAGGGGTTGTCAGCATGGGGAGGTCAGGAAACATGCAGTGGCAATGTAGGATAGGTTTCTGAAAAACTTCGCCCGGTAGTGCGCATTGTAAGGGTTTCTAACAGGCCATTCACTAGTAGGAGTGAGAAAAACATCACGGGGTGGTGTGAATCGGAGGGCCTGAATTAGGATAAGCATTGAGTGGCAATGTACGATGGGGAAAGGCACCACGAGGTGGTTATCATGGGGAGGTCAGGAAACATGCAGTGGCAATGTAGGATATTTTTTGAAAAACATCAAGGGGTGGTGCGGATTTTAAGGGTTTCTAACAGGCCATTCACTAGTAGGAGTTAGAAAAACATCACGGGGTCGTGTGAATCGGATGTTCTGAATTATGATAGGCAGTGAGTGCAATGTAGGATGGAGAAAAGCACCACGGGGTGGTCAGCATGGGGAGGTCAGGAAACATGCATTGGCAAAGTAGGATAGGTTTCTGAAAAACATTGCCGGGTATTGGGCATTGTAAGGCTTTGTAACAGGCCATTCACTAGTAGGAGTGAGATAAACATCATGGGGTGGTGTGAATAGGAGGGCCTGAATTAGGATAGGCAGTGAGTGGCAACGTAAAATGGAGAAAAGCACCACGGAGTGGTCAGCATGGGGAGGTCAGTTAACATGCAATGGCAATGTAGGATAGGTTTCTGAAAAACATCGTGGGGTGGTGCGCATTGTAAGATTTTCTAAAAGGCCTTTCCCTAGTAGGAGTGAGAAAAATATAATGGGCTGGTGTGAATCGGAGGGCCTGAATCAGGATAGGCAGTGAGTGGCAATGTAGGATGCAGAAAAGCACCACGGGGTGGTCAGAATGGGGAGGTCAGGAAACAGGCAGTGGCAATGTAGGACAGGTTTCTGAAAAACATCGTGGCGTGGTGCGCATTGTAAGGGTTTCTAACAGGCCATTAACTAGTAGGAGTGAGAAATACATCATGGTGTGGTGTGAATCGGAGGGCCTGAATCAGGATAGGCAGTGAGTGGTAATGTAAAATGGAGAAAAGCACCACGGGTTGGTCAGCATGGGGAGGTCAGGAAACATGCAATGGCAATGTAGGATACATTTCCGAAAAACATCGCGGGGTGGTGAGAATTTTAAGGGTTTCTAACATACCATTCACTAGTAGGAGTGAGAAAAACATCACGGGGTGCTGTGAATCAGAGGGCCTGAGTTAGGATAGGCAGTGAGTGGCAATGAAGGATGGAGTAAAGCACCATGGGGTGGTCAGCATGGGGAGGTCCGGAAACAGGCAGTGGCAATGTAGGATAAGTTTCTGAAAAACATTGCAGGGTGGTGCCCATTATAAGGGTTTCCAACAGGCCTTTCACTAGTAGGAATGAGAAATACATCATGGTGTGGTGTGAATCAAAGGGCCTGAAACAGGATAGACAGTGAGTGGTAATGTAGCATGGAGAAAAGCACCACGGGTGGTCAGCATGGGGAGGGCAGGAAAAATGCAGTGGCAGTGTAAGATAGTTTTCTGAAAAAAATCGTGTGGTGGTGCACATTTAAATGGTTTCTAACAGGCCATTCACTAATAGGAGTGAGAAAAACATCACAGGTTGGTGTGTATCGGAGGGCCTGACTCAGGATACGCAGTGAGTGGCAATGTAAAATTGAGAAAAGCACCACAGGGTGATCAGCATGGGGTGGTCAGGAAACATGCAGTGGCAATGTAGGATAGGATTCTGAAAAACATCGCTTGGTGGTGCGCATTGTAAGGATTCTAACAGGAAATTTACTAGTAGGACTGAGAAAAACATCACGGGGTGGTGTGAATCGGAGGGCCTGAATCAGGATAGGCAGTGAGTGGCAATGTAGGATGGAGAAAAGCACCACGGGGTGATCAGGATGGGGAGCTCAGGAAACATGCAGTGGCAATGTATAATAGGATTCTGAAAAACATCGCTTGGTGGTGCGCATTGTAAGGTTTCTAACAGGAAATTTATTAGTAGGACTGAGAAAAACATCACGGGGTGGTGTGAATCGGAGGGCCTGAATTAGGATAGGCGATGAGTGCCAATGAATGATGGAGAAAAGCACCACGGTTTGGTCATCATGGGGAGGTCAGGAAACATGCATTGGCACTGTAGGACAGGTTTCTGAAAAACAACGCGGGTGGTGCGCATTGTATGTGTTTCTAACAGGCCATTCACTAGTAGGTGTGAGAAAAACATCACGGGGTGGTGTGAATCGGAGGTCCTGAATTAGGATAGGCTGTGAGTGGCAATGTAGGATGAAGAAAAGCACCACGGGGTGGTCAGCATGGTGAGGTCAGGAAACATGCAGTGGCAATGTAGGATAGGTTTCTCAAAAAGAACGTGGGTGGTGGGCATTATAAGGGTTTCTAACAGGCCATTCACTACTAGGTGTGAGAAAAAATCACGAGGTGGTGTGAATCGGAGGGCTTAAATTAGGAAAGGCAGTGAGTGGCAATGTAAAATGGAGAAAAACACCACGGGGTGGTCAGCATGGGGAGGTCAGGAAACATGCAGTGACAATATAAGATAGGTTACTGATAAACATCGCAGGGTGGTGCGCAGTATAAGGTTTTCTAACAGGACATTAACTAGTAGGAGTGCGAAAAACATCACTGGATGGTGTGAATCAGATGGCATGAATCAGGATAGGCAGTGAGTGGCAATGCAGGATGGAGAAAATCACCAAGGGTTTGTCAGCATGGGGAGGTCAGGAAACATGCAGTGGCAATGTAGGATAGGTTTCTGAAAAACTTCGCCCGGTAGGGCGCATTGTAAGGGTTTCTAACAGGCCATTCACTAGTAGGAGTGAGAAAAACATCACGGGGTGGTGTGAATCGGAGGGCCTGAATTGGGATAAGCATTGAGTGGCAATGTACGATGGGGAAAGGCACCACGAGGTGGTTATCATGGGGAGGTCAGGAAACATGCAGTGGCAATGTAGGATATTTTTTGAAAAACATCAAGGGGTGGTGCGGATTTTAAGGGTTTCTAACAGGCCATTCACTAGTAGGAGTTAGAAAAACATCACGGGGTCGTGTGAATCGGATGTTCTGAATTATGATAGGCAGTGAGTGCAATGTAGGATGGAGAAAAGCACCACGGGGTGGTCAGCATGGGGAGGTCAGGAAACATGCATTGGCAAAGTAGGATAGGTTTCTGAAAAACATTGCCGGGTATTGGGGATTGTAAGGCTTTGTAACAGGCCATTCACTAGTAGGAGTGAGAAAAACATCATGGGGTGGTGTGAATAGGAGGGCCTGAATTAGGATAGGCAGTGAGTGGCAACGTAAAATGGAGAAAAGCACCACGGAGTGGTCAGCATGGGGAGGTCAGGAAACATGCAATGGCAATGTAGGATAGGTTTCTGAAAAACATCGTGGGGTGGTGCGCATTGTAAGATTTTCTAAAAGGCCTTTCCCTAGTAGGAGTGAGAAAAATATAATGGGCTGGTGTGAATCGGAGGGCCTGAATCAGGATAGGCAGTGAGTGGCAATGTAGGATGCAGAAAAGCACCACGGGGTGGTCAGAATGGGGAGGTCAGGAAACAGGCAGTGGTAATGTAGGATAGGTTTCTGAAAAACATCGTGGCGTGGTGCGCATTGTAAGGGTTTCTAACAGGCCATTAACTAGTAGGAGTGAGAAATACATCATGGTGTGGTGTGAATCGGAGGGCCTGAATCAGGATAGGCAGTGAGTGGTAATGTAAAATGGAGAAAAGCACCACGGGTTGGTCAGCATGTGGAGGTCAGGAAACATGCAATGGCAATGTAGGATACATTTCCGAAAAACATCGCGGGGTGGTGAGAATTTTAAGGGTTTCTAACATACCATTCACTAGTAGGAGTGAGAAAAACATCACGGGGTGCTGTGAATCAGAGGGCCTGAGTTAGGATAGACAGTGAGTGGCAATGAAGGATGGAGTAAAGCACCATGGGGTGGTCAGCATGGGGAGGTCCGGAAACAGGCAGTGGCAATGTAGGATAAGTTTCTGAAAAACATTGCAGGGTGGTGCCCATTATAAGGGTTTCCAACAGGCCTTTCACTAGTAGGAATGAGAAATACATCATGGTGTGGTGTGAATCAAAGGGCCTGAAACAGGATAGACAGTGAGTGGTAATGTAGCATGGAGAAAAGCACCACGGGTGGTCAGCATGGGGAGGGCAGGAAACATGCAGTGGCAGTGTAAGATAGGTTTCTGAAAAAAATCGTGTGGTGGTGCACATTTAAATGGTTTCTAACAGGCCATTCACTAATAGGAGTGAGAAAAACATCACAGGTTGGTGTGTATCGGAGGGCCTGACTCAGGATACGCAGTGAGTGGCAATGTAAAATTGAGAAAAGCACCAGAGGGTGATCAGCATGGGGTGGTCAGGAAACATGCAGTGGCAATGTAGGATAGGATTCTGAAAAACATCGCTTGGTGGTGCGCATTGTAAGGATTCTAACAGGAAATTTACTAGTAGGACTGAGAAAAACATCACGGGGTGGTGTGAATCGGAGGGCCTGAATCAGGATAGGCAGTGAGTGGCAATGTAGGATGGAGAAAAGCACCACGGGGTGATCAGGATGGGGAGCTCAGGAAACATGCAGTGGCAATGTAGGATAGGATTCTGAAAAACAACGCTTGGTGGTGCACATTGTAAGGTTTCTAACAGGAAATTTATTAGTAGGACTGAGAAAAACATCACGGGGTGGTGTGAATCAGAGGGCCTGAATAAGGATAGGCAGTGAAAGGCAATGTAGGATTGAGAAAAGCACCACGGGGTGGTCAGGACGGGGAATTCAGGAAACTTGCAGTGGCTATGTAGGATAGGTATCTGAAATACATAATAGGGTGTTGCGCATTGTAATGGTTTCTAACAGGCCATTAACTTGTAGGAGTGAGAAATACATCATGGTGTGGTGTGAATCGGAGGGCCTGAATCAGGATAGGCAGTGAGTGGTA